>NW_027555514.1:157936029-159136029 GCF_003287225.1 Phascolarctos cinereus
GAGGAAATTAAAACAATAATTAGGAATTATTTTGCCCAACTATATGCCAACAAATTTGACAATCTTAGTGAAATGGATACATATTTACAAAAATATAAATTGCCCAGATTAACAGAAGAGGAAGTAAAATACTTAAATAACCCCATCTCAGAAAAAGAAATTGAACAAGCCATTGATGAACTCCCTAGGAAAAAATCTCCAGGGCCAGATGGATTTACATGCAAATTCTATCAAACATTTAAAGAACAATTAATTCCAATACTATACAGACTATTTGGGAAAATAAATGAAGAAGGAGTCTTACCAAATTCTTTTTATGATACAAATATGTTGATACCTAAACCAGGAAGAGTCAAAATAGAGAAAGAAAATTATAGACCAATTTCTCTAATGAATATAGATGCAAAAATTTTAAACAAAACATTAGCAAATAGATTACAGCAACTTATCACAAGAATAATACACTATGACCAGACAGGATTTATACCAGGAATGCAGGGTTGGTTCAATATTAGGAAAACTATCAGCATCATTGAGCATATCAACACCAAAACCAACAGAAACCACGTGATCATCTTAATATATGCAGAAAAAGCTTTTGACAAAAGATAACACCCATTCCTATTAAAAAACACTAGAAAGCATAGGTATAAATGGAGTCTTCCTTAAAATAATAAATAGCATCTATCTAAAACCTTCAGCAAGCATTATATGTAATGGGGACAAGCTAGAAGCATTTCCAATAAGATCGGGTGAAACAAGGATGTCCATTATCACCACTATTATTCAAAATTGTGCTGGAAACATTAGCTTTAGCAATAAGAGAAGAAAAAGAAAATTGAAGGTATTAGAACAGACAAAGAAGAAACACTCTTTGCAGATGACATGATGATATATTTAGAGAATCCTAGAGAATCAAGTAAAAAACTACTTGAAATAATAAACAACTTTAGCAAAGTTGCAGGCTATAAAATAAACCCACATAAATCATCAGCATTTCTATATATTACCAACAAAGCCCAACAGCAAGAGATAGAAAGAGAAATCCATTTAAACTTACTGTAGATTATAAAATATTTAGGAGTCTACCTGAAACAAACCAGGAACTCTATGAACACAATTACAAAACACTTTTCACACAAATAAATCAGATCTAAATAATTGGAAAAACATCAGTTGCTCATGGGTAGGCGAGCTAATATAATAAAATGACAATCCTACCTAAGCTAATTTACTTATTCAGTGCCATACCAATAAACTACCAAAAAAATTTTATAGAGTTAGAAAAAATAATAACAAGATTCATTTGGAAAACAAAAGGTCCAGAATATCAAAGGAACTAATGAAAAGAAATGCAGGGGAAGGTGCCCAATTCCAGATCTTAAATTGTATTATAAAGCAGCAATCATCAAAACTGCTTGGTACTGGCTAAAATAGAGTGGTGGATCATGGAATAGGTTAAATATGCAAGACACAGTAGTCAATGACTATAGTAATCTATTATTTGATAAACCCAAAGACCCCAGCTTCTGAGATAAGAACCCACTCTTTGAAAAAAACTGCTGGGAAAACTGGAAAAGAGTATGGCAGAAACTAGGCATAGACCCAAATCTCACACCATATACCAAAATAAAGTCAAAATGGGTTCATGATTAGATATAAAGGCTGATACTATAAGCAAACTGGGAGCAAGGAATAGTTTACCTATCAGATCTATGGAGAACAGAAGAATTCATGACCAAACAGGAGATAGAGACATTATGAAAAGCAAAATGGATATTTTGATTACATTAAATTTAAAAGTTTTTGCACAAACAAAACCAATGCAACTAAAATTAGAAGGAAGGTAGAAAATCTGGAAAGAATTTTTACAGCCAGTCTCTCTGATAAAGGCCTCATTTCTAAAACATATAAAGAATTAAGACAAATTTATAAGAATACAAGCCATTCCCCAATTGATAAATGATCTAAGGATATGAACAGACAGTTCTCAGATGAAGAAATTAAAGCCATCTATAGTCATATGAATAAATGCTCTAAATCATTATTGATTAGAGAAATGCAAATTGAAACAACTCTGAGGTACCACATCACACCTATCAGATTGGCCAAAATGAAAAAACAGGAAAATGATACATGTTGGAGAAGATGTGGGAAAATTGGAACACTAATGCATTGTTGGTGGAGTTATGAAATGATCCAACCATTTTGGAGAACAATTTGGAACTATGTCCAAAGGGCTATAAAAATGTGTATACCCTTTGACCCAGAAATAGCACTTCTAGGGCTATATCCCAAAGAGGTCATACAAATGGGAGAGGACCCATATGTACAAAAATATTCATAGCACCTCTTTTTATGATGGCAAAGAACTGGAAATTGAGAGGATGCCCATCAATTAGGGAATGGCTGAGCAAGCTGTGGTATATGAATGTAATGGAATACTGTTGTGCTATAAGAAATGATGAACAGGCTGACTTCAGAAAAACCTGGAAAGACTTGTATGGTCTGATGCTGAGTGAAGTGAGCAGAACCAAGAGAATGTTATACACAATAACAGCCATGTTGGGTGATGACTAATATTGATAAACTTAACCCTTCTCAGCAATACAAGGATCTAAGACATCTCTACAGGCCTTGTGGTGGAAAATGCTATCCACATCCAAAGAAAGAACTATGAAAGTTGAATTGCTATTTTTTCTCTTCTGTTGAGTCTTGTTTTCTCTTTCTGATGGTTCTTCCTATTAGTTTTAATTTTTACTTACAACATCATTAACGTGAAAATATGTTTAATAGGGATGTAAATGTGTAGCCTATATCACATTGTGTGCTGCCTTGGGGAGGTTGGTGGGGAGGAACAGGGAGAAAAATTTTAAACTCAAAAGCATAGGGAAGTGATTATTGATAAATCAAAATAAATTAATAAAATAAAAAATAAAAATACTAAAAAATAAATAAAATGCTGACATTATTTTTTAAATGATTAAATTACCCAGAAATTATGTCTTTCAAACTGTTTCAAATGCCACACTAAGTCTATTCTATCAGGTTTCTTCCATACTGCTATATTGCTCTCCATTCCTTCTCTCTTTTTTTTATATGGTATTATAAAAATTGAGGTGTTCCTTTCGTACTCTCATTGGTTTCTTTAGTTTCTTCTTCCTCCCTTCTTCCTCTGGTTTATTTGTGATAAAGAGGTCATAATTTTGACTTTTTGAATCTTCCACTCACTCTTGAGCTACCTCCCATTTTTATGTCCATTGCATTATATCTTTCTGTTCTCTGAAGTTTGATTTCCAAGTTTTAGACTCATGTCTAACTCTGTCATAAATGGTCACTTATAAGAATTTTGTGTTTAACTGAGAAAAAAAACTAGAAGGTTTCAAAGGGTTCCTATATCACTTCTCTTTTTTGCTAAGGTAAGTTCCATAAGTAATGTCATATTCTCATCCCCTCAAATAGTATCTGGGCAGTACTCTGCTCATGCCTTCCAGTCCTATCAATTTCCTCAAAAGAGGAGCAGTAGATCTCTTTGACTTTCTGTATTTATTCTTTGGAATAGTGGTGAGGGAAGACAAGGAGTCCTGAAACCATCAAAAAAGCATTGGTTCTGGAGCCAAGGTACCTAGTTTCAAATCCTTTCCCTGTAAATAGCTTTGGGGACTTAGGCAATAAATCAGTCAACAAGTATTTAGTGAGCTTTTGCTAGCCTCAGACAGCGTGCTAACTGCCAGGTCTACACATAAAAAGCAAAAATAGTTCCTGTTCTTGAGAATCTCGCATTCAAATGGAGAAACAACATAGGTAATCAACATGCACAAAACAGATGGAAGGTAGCCTTCTCCTGGCTCTAGTTTCCTCTTCTGTACAGTGAGGAGGTTGGACAAATGTCTTCAAACATCCCTTCTATCTCTAAATCTATGATCTTTTTATTTAAAATTCTTTTATCTATGAGTGGGACTATGATCACAACAATAATTAAACAGCAATTATTTATTAGACTTCTACTACATGAGTAGTAGAGATTACAGTAGCACAGTACTTAACTCTGTTAGGCATAAAAAGGTTTAAGGTCTAAAAGGCACAGATATTCATAAGCAAATTTGAACTGTGAATGCCAAGGATTGCTGATGAAAACGCTAATGATAATCACTACTTTAGATCATAAGATTACAGTATGTAAATGCATTCCCTATATAACATTATTCATTGGCCCTATAAAAGTATAACTTTAAGTAAAACAACATTACAAAGGGTAGTTTGTAATAATAACAACGTGGTGAAAACAAACAACTTTGAAAGACTGAAGAACTCTGACCAATTAAATGACCTGGTCCAATTCAAGAATACCAATGATAGAACAAGTTACCCAACTCCTAAAAGAGAAGTGATAGACTGAAAAAATAGAATGAGACATGAATTTCTGGATATAACCAATGTGAGAATTTGTTTTGTTGCTAGACTATACATTTCTCTTGTGAGAGTTTTGCTTTGTTTTTCCATTTAGGTTTGAGAATGCAAATGGGATGTAAAATGGGGCTAGAGATGAGCCTCCTAAATGAGAAGAAAACAGAAGGAAAGTCAAAAGGGATTTCAGACAGTTGGGGGCAGCTTTGAAAATTACATGCTGAATTTGTTGTATACTGAAAATGAAAAGCAAACTCTACATAATAGAGATTTGCATTTTCATATATGATCCTCTTGCTTGTAAACTTATTTACAAATGTTGTTGTTCAGTTATTCATTCATGTCCAACTCTTCATGACTCCATGGACCACAGTACAGCAGGCCTTCTATCCCCCACTATCTCCCAAAGTATGTCCAAGATCATGTTCAATGCTTCCATGACACCATCTATTGATCTCCTTCCCTGATGTTCTCTTCTCTTTTTGCCGTCAATCATTCCCAGCATCAGGTTCTTTTCCAATGAGTCTAGTCTTTTCATTATGTGGCCAAAGTATTTAATCTTCAGTTTCAATATTTGTCCTTCCAGTAAATAATCTGAATTTTTTAAGTATAAATTGTTTTGACCTCCTTGCTGTCCAAGGGACTCTCAAAAGTCTTCTCCAGCACCACAATTCAAAAGCATGATTCTGTAGCACTCAGCTTTCCTTAATCTAACTCTCACAGTCATATATTGCTACTGAGAAAACCATAGTATTGACCATACAGATCTTTTCTGGAGAGGTGATATCTCTACTGTTTGGTATGCTGTCTGGATTTGCCATAACTTTCCTTCCAAGAAGCAAGTGTCTTTCAATTTCATGGTCACAGTCACCATCTGTGGTGATCTTTGAGCCCAAGAATATAAAATCTGACACTGCTTCTATTTCTTCTCCCTCTATTTGCCAGGAAATGATGGGACCAGATGTCATGATCTTGTTGGGTTTTTTTAAGCTAGCTTCAAGCTAGCTTTTACACTCTCCTCTTTCATCTCATCAAGAGGCTTCTTAATTCCTCTTTATTTTCTGCCATCAAAGTGGTATCATCTGCAAATCTGAGATATTTCTCCCAGCAATTTTAATTCTGGCTTTTTATTTGTCAAGCCTGGCATTTTTCATGATGTGCTTTGCAGTGACAATATATAGCCTTGTTTTACTTCTTTCACAATCTTGAACCAATCAGTTGTTCTATGTTTGGTTCTAATAGTTGCTTCTTGGCCTGCATACAGACTCCTCAGGAGACAAATAAGATAATCTGGTACTCCCGCCTTTCTGAGAATTTGTCACATTTTGTTGTGATCCACACAGTAAGGCTTTACTGTAGTCAGAAGTGTGGTTTTTTTTTCTAGAACTCCTTTGGTTTCTCCATAATCCAGCAAATGTTGACAATTTTGTCTATAGTACCTCTTACTCTTTAAAAACCACCCTGCATTTCTGGTAATTCTTGGTTCACATATTGCTGAAGCTCAGCTTGCAGAATTTTAAGTATAATCTTGCTGGCCTGTGAAATGAACACAATTGGTAAGTAATTTAAACATTCTTTGGCATTGCCCTTCTTTAGGATAGGGACATAAACTGATCTTTTCCAATCCAATGGCCACTGTTGAGCTCTACAAATATGTTGGCATATTGAGTACAGTACCTTAACACATCATCTTTTAGGATTTTAAATAGCTCAGCTAGAATTCCATCACCTCCACTAGCCTTATTGTTACCACTGCTTCCTAAGGCCCACTTGACTTCATTCTCTAGGATGTCTGGCTCTAGATCAGTAGACACAGACACACCATTGTGGTTATCAGTGATGTTAAGATCTTTATTTTATAGTTCTTCTATATATTCCTGCCATTTCTTAGAATAAAAATAATATAAATTAAATGAAAAAAGATTAATGAGATCACAGCTGACTAGAGTTGAGCTGGAACCAACTGTCCTCAGCAAGATGAAGAGGCCATTCAGATAGGAAGCAGTGGGCAAAAGTCAAGGTTTCCTTGAAAGATTAAAAATGGAGTTTAGTTACAATGTGTGCAGAGAAATAAGAAAAATTTTTGTTGACTAGAATATAGCAAAAAAAGGATAATTTTATTGCTGGCAAATATAAATAAAAATAGGCAGAAATATGGATCAGTGACAAAGGTAAATGACCCTTCCTGCTTCACTTACAAAAAACTTTTTTTTCCTTCAGTCTACATGCATTTATATTTCAATTGGAGAGCATAATGGAGGCTAATGGGATCTTTGCCCCCTATCTAGTTCCTGTGGATAGGGATAAGGCCTTAAAATGGATTGTAAGGTTTCAAACTATCATGCAGGGACTTAATGGGAATTTAAATGAATTTTCTAACTCCAAATCAGAGGGCAGACGAGGGCCAAGGCCTTTAGCAAACACTGGGATTAAAGAGACTAAAAGAAAAGACTTGCTCTTAGTCTGAGGCATTTCACTGGATTTTATTGACTTTGTGTGTGGTGGCTTATACATAGCCCTTTATTATCCAGTAAAAGAGCTTTACTTTGGTTGAGGTGAAGCTTATTTCCAATTAGTCCCTTTTAGATTGTAGCAGAAACAGAAGACCCTGATGATACCGAAAAGTAATAATAATTACTTATATTTAAAGAGTACTTTAAGGTTTGCAAAATTACTTTATATACTTTATCTCATTTGAGCTTCATAAGAATCCTATGCTATGATTAATCTCATTTTTTAAAAAAGAGAAAACTCGGGCTGAGAGGTTAAATAACTTGCCTAGGGTCACACAGGTCTAGTAACTGTCTATGGCAGGATTCAAATCAGGTCTTCCTGACTCCAAATCCCATGTTTTCATTATGCCACTTAGCCTCAGAGATCAGCTCAGTGACCACAAGATCAATAGAATCACACTGTGGAAAATAGAGACACTATGTTCCACTAGGACACTAGAGAAACAGATACCATGCTAGCAGAAAGCAGTCCAATGACATCAGTAAAAGGACACATGCATGTTGCTTATCTACATGTGTTCCCTATATGTAAAACCTTCATGGGTGTTCCCAGTAACATGATTTTCCTACTTATATGTCCTCCCCTACTGTTGGCATGTTTACCTATAGGAGAGTATACATGACATGTGCATGGTGGGGAGTGGGGAAGAGGAATCTTTTCCTGTAACTTAAATTGCTATACTTTTTATTAAATATTCATCTTAAACTAATGTGCCCACTATTTGGCCTGTAACACTTGATACAATAGTGAGAGCTTGTGTGTTTTGGTTCTGAGTAATTGTTAATTCACAGATTTCCTTGAATCTGAGGAAATTTATTGGGACCTCTCATGAAAGGAAGGCTCCTCATGCTTTACATGTTAACAATGCTATTATAATACAGTATTTGTTGACCAAACATTATGTGAAAATGGCTGTATTTTCACCTCAATAGTATTTGTGCTACCTTCAAATAAGTCTTTTTTCAAATGTTATTAAGATGAAAATCATTATAATGAAAAGATTCTCAAACTTCAATCCATGGCCCATTTATTTCAAGTATTGTTTGAAATGATAACATGCTAGGACACCAAAGCAGTTTGAAAAGTCTTTTGAAGTTTATTGTAACAGAATTTGATCTCTATAGGTACTTTAGAATAACCCAAATCCTTTTAGTCCCTTAGGAAGTCATCAAGGTGTTTTTTTTAAGAAGAAAGTGAATCTTATTATGTTTGTAAAAGACTTTTTTTCCACAATAGTCTCATGAGTAATAGACAAAACAGATTCCATTGGTTTCTAGGAAAACATTCACAGTGTATTAAGGCAAACAGATGTGGGCTTGATTAAATTTGTTAGTGAGTAATCATTGGAAGATTGTGTATCATTTGAAAAGTATTTATTTAGTGTGTGAAATTATTATGCTTGATCATTAGAAAAATGATAAATGTAAAGAATAGGAATTATTAGGACAAAAGCTATATTTCAGAAGCGTTTGATATATGCTTTCATAGTTTACTTCTTGTTTTACAAAATTTAACTTACTTCCCAATAAGAATAGTGGAAAGAGGTGATAAGTGAAAAGAAGCAAATAAAAGAGTAAGAAGAGGAGAACAAAAGGAGGAAGAATTCAAAAAAGTTAAAATGAGCAGAAAACAAAAGCATGCTTAGGATAGAGCCAGGGAGAAATAGAGGTAGAGAATGGACTGATGATTTCTTTGGTTTGGGTAACTTCCAGAGGAGAAAACTCTCTCTTCAATACAAGTCCACACTTTATTGGAAATGTATAGTTGCTTAATTCACAATTAGGTTAAATGACATATCCAGGGTCACATAGTCTTTATTTATCAGAGAGGGACTTGAACTCATGTCTTCCTAGATCTATAGTAAGCTCTCTATCCATACACAAAATGCAAAAAAGGGAGTTTAAATTAAAAAATCTGGAACAAGTAAAAGGGTAAAAGCAGAGCAGAACATCTGGAGATGGGAGGTAGAGGTTGGAGAAGAAAGGAGAGAGTAAGAACAAATAATAAATGAGAAGCAAAAAAAAAGCAAGGAAAGATCTAAGAATAATTACAAACAACTGCCAAATAAAATATTTTTAAATGCTGAAAGGAAACTCAAAATGACAAAAGAAATATACAACGTATTTTTATTTAAGTAAATTTTATATCAGAGATATACAAGTTATAGTTAAAGATAGTAATACTATCCTCAAGGGGAAAAAAGAAGGGGTCTGGAATGGGAGGCACTCAAGGAAAAAGATGAAGTGTAATTAAAGTTCATTGGCAGATCTTAAAAGGTGCTTTTTATGGCTCCATGAATGAATAGTGCAGAACCTCTAAATAAATAAGAAGGGAGCTGGGTGTCTTCAAGTGGTGGTGTTTGTTTTGCTTTGCAGTAACATTATTGAAGACAAATAATGTCTCAGTCAAAGGTTTAGGAAAATGGATCCTTATACCTATCTTCCAAACTATTAGAAGAGATAATGAGAAATTTCCAAGCTACATAGAATTATAAAATAATGGTGCTTAAGTTATACCATAGTAAACCAAAAAAAAAAGTATCTCCTTAACAGGGTCATTTTGAACAGAAATGGAATTAAGAAACCTTAGCTTGTTTTCACTTTGAATGGATATATATAGGAACATCAACAAACTAAAAAAAAAACAAAATTGATAAACCATTTAATACAATATATAATAACTTGAATTAAGATATGGGTCAAACTACTATGAAAATTCCATTTAAACATAAAGTTTATTCTAGCAAACACAGAATGATGCATCCTAGCCAACATTCAGCAGTAAGACTGCTGTAATGATTAAGTTACAGTGAAATTCTCAACCTAGAGAATTTGGGACAATGATTCTTTCCTCTATGTGCAGGTACTTTCTGTCTCTCACACACACACACACACACACACACACACATACATACACACGGCCATCCCTTGGAAGAGGGATAGATTTATTCTGCTTGTCCCCCAAAGAGTGCACACAAATAAAAAATGGATGGAAATTGCAGAGACAGTGAGGCTCACTTAAAGGAAAAACAACTTCCTAATTAGAGTTAGGCAAAAAATGGAATTGATTGCCTTCAAAAGTAATGGGTACTTCTAGGTCATGTGACCAAAAAGTGGAAGACTAAACATTTTCTCCCATCCTCACAAATTCTCAAACCTCTCCCAAATCAGGAATTATGCAGAAGAGATAGAGCAATTTCTGCTATTTTCCACATCTAGAACACTAAGATCCCTAGCAAGGTAAAAACACAATGAACTAGCAGCAGACAAGGCTGAAATGGCTTTGAGGGCTCTAGCCCCAGGAAAACCAAAATCAAAGGGAAAAGAACCAGAAAGTAAGCAATAGGGGAATATAAAGGGGGAAATGATATTACCAAAAATCTCAAGAGAAAGAAAACTCAGTTAAAGACTTTAAGCATAAGCTAATAAACTAAAACAGGAAAGAAAAGAATAACAAATGTAAATATGGTCTTTGCCATTACCTTCTCAGATTCAATATGCCTCTACAAAGCATCCCCACCTCTATGATGAGTGAATTATTTCTGGAGTCTCAACTTTGTGGAGGGACCCTCATCTATCTGCCTTTATTTCCCTCTTGGACCTGTTTCTGACTTTCCAATCCTTGAAACCATGCTCCCATAAATGGGTAACTTCATCCCAATATTCCATCACCCTCTCCCTACTTTCACAGCTTATTTTTTGTGTATCATCTTTACCCATTAGAATATATGTTCCTGGAAACAGGAACAGTCTTTCTACTTTTCTTGTTTGTATTTATATTCCCAGCTTTTAGCACAGTGCATAACACATACTAAGTGCATAGTAATGAAAACTCATTTCCTTTCTCTGGATCAACTGAATGAGTCCAGGCATCTGTGAATAAATATTACAAAACAAAGAATGCTGAATCAATACTTGATGAGGAAGAGGACCCTGTGGATTTTGAAGAGAGTATGGAATCACACAAAGATGTTCCCAAATAATTTCAAAGAGAAATTAGATTTATGAAAGCCAAATTTATGGCCTACAAGCATAAATAATTGACAGAATAGAAAAACTTGAATCCATACATCTCACCAAAGAAACAAAACGCAAATACATAGAAGCAAAAGACCAATTGGAAGAACAGATGTAAAAAACAATAATATTAAAAGAAATCATGATCTCCATAGAAACATAGTGAACTCAAAGAAAGGATGTATAGAGACAGCTTACGAATTATAGGTTTCCCAAAGAACATATTTTTTAAAAAAAACATAATTAATACAAGAAATAATACAAGAAAACTGGTCAGGATTTCTGAAGACAGAAAACAAAGTGCCAATTAAAGGAATCCATGGGAGCAAAGAGGAGGAACCTATGCTGCAAACTTCTAAGAAACATAGTGGCTAAATTTGACAATTCCAATAACCCATGACAAATTCTGCAAGCAACCAAGGATCTTCAAATGTAAGGGAAAGGAGGGCCAAACAATGTAAGACTATCCTGCAACTACACAAAACTACAGGAGAGAATGTAACAATATGTTTCAAAGAACAAAGAAGCTCAAGATGCAACCCAAGGTGTCATACCCTGAAAACCTGATTCTAACCATTAATGAATAAAAGAAATCCAATGAGAAGGAGTTGATCAAAGCAATCCTAGAAAGAAATCAACCTGGTCAAGTTATTTGCTTTTCAAACATGCTAGATGATACATATACCAAAAAAAAGGTAAATAAATGTGGATCAGTGGAACAGAATAGACATACTATACATGGTAGTAAATGATTATAGTAATCCTATGTTTGACAAATGTAAAGATTTAAGCTTTTTCGATAAGAATACACTATTTGATAAAAAAAAAATTATTGGGGAAACTGGAGAGTAGTCTGGCAGAAACTAGGTATAAACCAGTAACACACCATTTACCAAGATAGAGTCAAAATGGATACATGACCTAGATATAAAGGGAGATATCATAAAAAAAAAACTAAAAGAAAATGGAACACATTACCTATCAGACTTATGGATAGGAGAAGAATTTATGAATAAACAAGAGATAGAGAGCATTGTGAGTTGTGGGATGGATGCTTTTGATTACATTAAATTTAAAAGGTTTTGTGCAATTAAAATCAATGTAGCCAAGATCAGAAGAAAAGGAGAAAATTTGGAGGGGGGGAATTTATAGACAGTTTCTAAGATAAATGTCTCATATCTCAAATAGAGAACTTTGTCCAAATTTATAAGAATAGGTAATTCCCCAATTGCTAAATGATCAAAGGATATGAACAGGAAGCTTTTTTTGATGAAGAAATAAAAACTATATATAGTCACATAAAAAATGTTCTAAATCATTACTGATTAGATAAATGAAAATTAAAATAACTTCAAGATGCCATCTCATACCTGTCAGAATGGCTAAAAAAGGAAAATGATAAATGTTGAAGGGTATGTGGAAAAATCAAGACATTAATATACTGTTGGTGAAATTGATTTAACCATTTTGGAGAGCAATCTGGAATTATGCCCAAAGAGCTATAAAACTACATATGTTTTTTAACCTAGCAATAACACTATTAGGTCTGTTTCCCAAGGTAATCATGAAAAAGTAAAAGGACATATATATTCTAAAATATTTGTAACCACTCTCTTTGTGGTGGCAAAGAACTGAAAATTGAGAGGATGCCCATTAATTGGAGAATGACTAAACAAGTATGATTGTGATGGAATACTACTGTGTTGTAAGAAATGATGAGCTGATTGATTTTAGGAAAACATGGGAAGACTTGCTGAAATAATGAAAAGCAAAGTAAGCCTAATGAAGAGAAAGTTGTATATAGTAACAGCAATATTGTTTGAAGAATAACTGTGAACAACCAAGTTATTCTGAGTACTAAAAATGCTGAAATCAACTAGAAAGGACCAATGAAGGAAGTCACTACCTCCAGAGAAAGAACTGGTAATTAGAAGTACATATAGTATGGTTTTATATATTTATAAATCTGTGTCAAATGGTAACTTTCGGTAGGACAGGGTTGGGAGGGAGACAGAGAGGGAGACATTTTGGAACTTAAAATGTAACAAATAATTTTAACTTAATTTTTAAAATGTAAATAAATACAGTCACCAAGGACAAAAAACTACAGAGTGCTGAAATTTCTTTCTGAAAGTAAAAGTATACAAAGAAACAAGGGTAAAAGGAGAAATTAAATAGAAGAGACAGTGACAAAATAAGCCAGAAACAATGGAATAAATCTTACAACATTCCACCTACAAGTGAATCAATGTTTTTTTGTAAAAAATAAATTATAGAAATGGAGGGAATTTAAAAGGGGAGAGATAAGGAAGGTAAAGAGGTTTGTGATGTACCCTAATCAAGTCAAATAAAGGAAAATAACTCAAGAAGAAAGAAGTCAGGAGAATGGGTGAAAAGGCAAAGGGAAGGATTGAATCAGGAAGAAAGAGAGAATCTTATTTCAATGGTAAGAGGACTGCCACTGATAAACAGTACACTAGGGGAAGAAAGATATTCTATAAAAAGGTGAGGACCTTACTGGGTACAATCTGCCAGGACTTGCTGCTTGGAGAAAACATTCATTCTGCCTCAGGAAAAGGAGAATATAAGATCCTGGGGGCAACTGACATCCAAAAGAATAGAAGGGCATGGACACAGAGAGGAGAGTTTATGGCAACTGGGAATGACCATGTAAGGAGCATAGGTTAATCATGAATTGTATAATCAGGGATATTGGACGTTACATTGGACAATACATTCTCTGTCACAATCAGAAATTGCTTTTAAATAGTGAGGCACAATAAGAAATGGGGAACAGAGGGCAAGATCTACAGGGCAGTAACAGAAACTGTTTAGAAGAGCGAATACAAAATAGACACCACAATGAATACAGAAACCAAAGATAGACTAAACAAGTATATGTGTGTCTACGTGTGTATGTGAAACAACATACCAAAATTTCACCGACACATCTAAATCAATCCTCAGGAGAAAAAGAAAAATCGTATCCCTACAAAATGTAAAAACAAAATAGAAAAAGAATATTGTCATATTGAATGTGTTTTTAAAAAATTATACACCTAATAAACAAACATAAAAAAATAAAATAGAGATAATAAAAATTAAAGGGAAATCAATAAACTGGAAACCAAAAATACGTAAATAGGAGGAAATTAAAAGCTAGCACTTTGAAAATATTCACAAAACTGATGAATTATTTGCCAATCTGATTATAATAGAGGACAGAAAATAAAATCAACAAAACAGAAAATACACAAGGTGAAGTATAAAAAAGAAATAAAATTATCAGAACATACTGTGTATGCACATTTATGTGTTAGCAAAATTGACTTCACAAAAGAAATAGAGAAATAACTTCAAAAATATAAAATACTCTGAAGATAAAATAGAATTCTTAAATAGTACAATCTTAGAAAAAGAAAAAAACTTTCTGTATTAAACCAAAAAAATTCCTTATAGATTCACATAATTCTGTCAAATTTTACAGGACAATTAGTATCAATACTACAAAGATCATTCTTAAAAATCAAAAAATAAAGCACCCTATCTGACTCCTTTTTTGAGACAATATTGTCCTGGTAACTAAACCAGGAAAACTGTAGACCAATATGATGAATTAATATTGATTCAAAATTTTTAAATAAAATCCTGCCAAACAGATTACTATGATTCATCCAGGAAATCATTCATCACAAACGAGTTGGATTTATACCAACTATGCAAGGATGGTTCAAAGTTAGGAAAACAATCAACATAATCATATGTAAAAACCAAAATATCCAAAATCACATTATTATCTCAATGATTGAAGAAGGAACTACAAAGAGCTATAAACTACCCAAAGTTTATAGGACTAGGTTTGGAATCAGAGGACCAAGTCTAGCCTTATAAACATTGGATAAATTATATTAATTAACAACCATCTATTAAGTGATTACTATGTGCTATAGGCCCTGTGCATAGTGCTGAAGATACAAAGAAAGGCAAAAACACTTCCCCTTCCATTAAGAGCAAATGATTATATAATAATAATTACATATTAATCCTAGAGATGAGGCATTAGCAAAGGGGGGAGGAAAGGGGATGGGGAGAGAGTGACACAGACAGATAGACAGAGAGACATACAGAGAGAGACAAGACTGAAAAAGATCCCTCACAGAAAGTAGGATTTGAGTGGTCTTGAAAGAAGCAAGAGAAGCCAAGGAGTGGAGATAAGAAGGAATAAAAAAGCCCAGAAATGTGAGCTGGAGTGCTATGCATGAGAAACAGCAAGAAGGCCACTGTCACTGGACCTAGAATACACAGAAAGGATTAATGTGCAAGAAAACTGTAAAGGTGAAAGGAGGAAAAGCTCAGAATAAATTTAAATCCTAAGTAGATTATTTTATATTTTATTCTGTAAATAATAAGGAGCCCCTGGAGTTTATTGAGTTGGAAAGTGACACAGTCAGAACTCTGCTTTAGTAAAATCACTTTGGCAACTGAGTGAAGGATGTACTAGACTAGAGCCAAAGGAGATTTGAAGGCCGACTAGAAGACTATTGAGCTAGTCCAGGATGGAGATGATAAATTCTTCACCAGGCTAGTGGCTGTGTGAGTAAAGAGAAGAGGGCAATACAAGAAGATGTTGTGAAGGTAGAAACAGCAAGACCACAACAGAGTGAATAGTGGGACAAATATGAGAGGAGTCAAGGATGATACCTAAGTCACAAGCCTGGGTGACTAGAATAATAACAGTCTTTTTCACAATAATAGGGAAGTTAGGAAGAAGGGAAAGTTTGGAAGAAAAGATAATGAGTTATATTTGGGAAATAGTGGATTTAAAATGCCTATGCGCCATCCAGTTTGAGATGTCAAAGAGGCATTTGGTGTTGTGATACTGGAACTTAGGGGAGAAATTAGGGCTGAATATATAGAGAACTGGAAAATATCTGCATAGAGATAATAATTAAATGATGTGAGCTAATGGGATCACAAAAGGTGCTAGTATAAAGAGAGAAGATGACAAGACATTACATTGGTGGATATGCAAGGTTTTGGGATGTGACTTGGATAAAAAAAAAAAGCAAAGAAAATAGAGGAGTGGTCTGATAGGTAGGATCACACATCTCCTGTGTGTTCTTGGCAGGACACATAACCTTTCCAAGCCTCAGTTTCCTCAATTAGAAAATGGATTAGAATTAGCTGACCTTTAAGATCTTTTCGTGTCCTTAGCCCATGGTCCAATCATCCCACTATGTTTCAGCTCTCCTTAGAATATGGTGAATATGTTCAGAAAAACTATTCCTTGCATTTGTTGTCATTCTTGCTGTTGAGTCATTTCTCTCATATCTGACTCTCTATGACCCCATTTGAGGTTTTCTTGGCAGAGATACTGGAGAGGTTTGCCATTTCCTTCTCTAGCTCATTTTAGAGATGAGGAACTGAAACAAACAGAGTTAAGTGACTTGCCCAGGGTCACACAACAGAATGAAGGACAAATAATGATAACAGTCTCAGGCCAGATTTGAACTCAAGTCCTCCGGACTCTGGGACCAGTGAGAATTGAGGTTGAGAATTTTTTTTTAGTTTTATTTTATTTTATTAGTTTTAGGTGTTATGGGAATTATATCTACTGTCTGAGCCATCAATAACATCAACAGCAACAGCAAACACTAATATGAAGTTTTTTAATAGTTTCCTCACAATAACTGTCAGTAAATCAATCAACTAACACTTATTAGGGACTATAAGTATTCGTGTTAATCTTCTTTAAACAAAAAGGAAAATGAGAAATTACTCATACGGAGTTAATAAGTGGCAGAGCTGGAAATCAAACCCAGTATTTGACGCCATGCTCCAATCACCATGCAGTTAATGCAGTTCAATTTTATATGATATGGGTCAGTGAAAGTGACTTCTAAGGTAAGATCAGTGTTTCCATCTCATGGCCATCAGATTAGCAAAGATGACCGAAAAAAGGAAATTGGCAATTGTTGGAAGGTCTGTAAGAGAATATATACACTAATACATTTTTGATGGAGCAATAAATTTGTTCAAACATTCCGGAAAGCAATTTGGAAATATACTCAAAGACACTAAACTATGCATATCCTCTAATCAAGGAATACTAAACATACTCCCAAAGTGATCAAAGACAAAGAGAAAGGACTCATATATACAAACTTATTTATAGCAGCAATTTTTGTTATAGCAAGGAACTAGAAACAAAATAGGTACTGATTAACTAGGGAATTATATATGAAGATAGTAGAATATTATGATGCCATAAAAAGTAATGGCTTCAGAGAAATATGAAAGGCTTCTATGAACTGACAGAGAATGAAACAGAAATAAAAGCACAATGTATACAAAGACTACAATAATATAAAGTGAATAGTATACAATAATTAATATACAGTAATAGAAAGTAAAACAACTTTGAAAGGCTTAAGAACTATGTTCAATAGAATAATCCAACATGACCTAAGAGAACATCTGATGGAAAACTATATTTCTTCTCATATCTTGGCAGAGAGTTAATGGATAAGAAATGTAGGCTGAAATATACATTTTCATACATATTCAGTGGGTGAATTTATTTTGTTTGAATATGTGCAGAGTGTTCCAAAAGTCTTAGTGCACTCCACATAATTAATTATTTCTCTAGTCTAATTTTTAAACTGGGGTTTGTGAACTTGTTTCTTAAAATATTTTAGAACTGCTTTAATATGATTTGTTTCCCTTGTAATCCATTTTATTTTATTCATTTAAAAACATTGTTCTGAGAAGGGAGCCATAGGCTTCACCAAAATACCAAAGAGATACAAGACACACACAAAAAAATATAAGAACCCCTTCTCCAGTTCTTTTAATATTTTTGGGATACTAGTGCATCAGCAACTCACAGTACATAATTAAATCCATCTCCCTTTCCAAAAATATGTGAACTTTATAATGTCCTCCTACTTTTCACTCAGTCATCCTTGGGGAGCCATCTCCAGTTATCCTGATCTATATCTTTCCACTGAACCCAGATGGCTCCAGAGGAGAAAGTAAGGCTGGTGACTTTGCACAGCCCTCCCTCATTTAAATCCATTTCACTTGCAAGTCATGGCATCACCTTCCTGATGTCATGGGACTCTTCAAGAGCAAAGGACAAACAACAACAACAACAGTTATCCTTGGCAATATGCTATAGTCTGTTTACATCACACATCTATCTATTGACTTCTGGATCAACAGCAACATCAGTTCATCTGAGATCATGGCATTTTCCATTTACAAATATATAGCATCAGTGGGAGAGTGTCTATTTCCAAGAACATAATGTGCAATTGGATGGATAGTCCATAGTTATTTATATCTGGAGTAGTCACTTGAATGGACAGTGAGTCAGAAGCAAGATTAAACAGGAGGAAAATGGGCTGCACTGTCTTTGGGAAATCATCATCATCATCATCATCATCATTTTCATCATGGCTGGACCTATGATTTTATCCATATGGTGAACTCTTAGTGTGGAAACTCCCTCTAACAGTGCATATTGGATCTATAACTTATAGTTTAGACCAATGAGATGTTAAGTGACTTGTTTATGATTCACACTTAAATCATGTGTCAGAGGCAAAACTTAAACCCAGCTCTTCCTACTGAGGCCAGATTTCTACCCACTATGCCACACTGTCTCTTGGGACATTTGAAAGACCTTAATGAACCTACACTTCTCCCTGAAACAAAGATCAGTCTTTTTAATGTTAATATTCTTTCAGTGTTACCATATGGTAAGTGAGTCATCAAATACCACAATTATAAAATAATTATAGTTGATTGTCACCCAAAGAACAATGGAACATAAGTAAGCTGTAATATTACCAATGAATAATTACATAGAAATTACATAAAAGATAGAAGTAAATGCCCTGAAAGGGGATGGGCTAGCAGTTTAGCAAAAGTAAAGGGGTAAAACTGGACTATCCACAGAGGGAACTCCTTGTGAAGGACATCCTGTGACAATGTGGGTCAACATCTGTTCTGCATCATAGAGGAGAGTTGCCTGGAGCATTAAGGGGTTAAACAACTTCCCCAGGAACATATAACCAGCATATGTCAGAGACAGAATCTTAATCTATGCCTTCCTGCCTCAATCCATGCCGTCTTTCTTTCCAACATTAGCATTTCATATTCAATGACTAGGTTAGAACTCATGTACAATGTTCTTAGTCCAGTGTCCTTTCCATTATGTTACACTACCTCCCTATGAGGTACAAATTTCACAACTATTCTTACCAGGCCAACTGAGCGCTCATATCTGATTTGGCTGGTGCCTTGTTTTGCTCACTGAGCCAGTGAAGTCACAGGGGGAGCAAAGATTAGAAAAGATGGTTATACAAACACATGTTGCGAGAGACTGTCCTTGAAGACAGCTATCCTGGCAATCTTATTTACTGATTACACACAAAAAAATCATAAAGAGCAGTGCATTATCAATGCAGTCTGTCATACTGGCAACATGGTGAGCAATGCTACAAGGTGTATACATAAGAAGTGTATACATTTTCTTGATTGTATCTTTTAAAGACATCCAGAAGAAAAATGAAAACAATTTGTTTTATCAGATGCACCGATGGAGCTCTTCTCAGCTCAACCAAGCAAAAGATCAATATCTCTCGCTATTCCTTCAGGAATTAAAACCACCGAATGTAGCTACTTAGTGCAGTTCAGAGGCCTGAGTGTTATAGGGTCCATTTGTCATGGATTGAGCCTGTGTGTGCTTCTCTACTTGATGCAGTTAATTTATACAGGATATTTCTTTCTGGAAAAGTGCATAAAGAAGGCAGAGGTAGCATGGGGAGAAACTTCAATTAGTCAAGAATTACACCCAAGAACAGTGACATAACATGTTTCAAGTTGTTTTTTGGTGTGGTCTTTTTTCATAGGCCTCAGATTATTATACGTCTGCCTTATACAAAAGATAATTCTGAATAAACACTGGATCAGAGGATTTAAAACTATGAGGCAGTGGTCTCCAATTTTTTTTTATCATAATCCCTTTCATTAAAAAAGTTTGAGCACACTCCAATATATTTATATGTTTTCTTGTGTATAAATTGTTGCTGTTGTTGTTGTTGTTGTTGTTTGTCAAAGAGGACCGATGACATCATGAGGGTGATATCTTAACTTGTACATAAATTGGATTTAAGTGAAGCAGAGTTGCACAAAATTGTCAGCCTCATCTCTCTTTCAGAGTTATCAAAGTCCAATGGCAAGACAGAAATCAAGATGACTGG
Organism: Phascolarctos cinereus; assembly: GCF_003287225.1. Taxonomy (NCBI): domain Eukaryota; kingdom Metazoa; phylum Chordata; class Mammalia; order Diprotodontia; family Phascolarctidae; genus Phascolarctos; species Phascolarctos cinereus. The sequence goes on from NW_027555514.1 coordinate 157,956,236, forward strand.
CAATGACCCAAGATGCTACAGCATCTACTGTTGAGATCTGCTGATAATCTTGGTGTCCTCTATGCGTGACGAAGCTCCAAGCACTCAACAGTGCCTGCTTCAGCCATCTTCGTGTACTTAGAACAAATTGTTCTCATCCTCCCATTCCATTGGAGGAAGCTTCACGTGCTTGGGGTAGATATTCCCCTAATTCACTAATGGTTTTGAGGGCTGTTAGTTACCCTCAACTTGGTTTAGGCTGTCTGGTAAAACAATTTTACTGGGGTGTGGCTGTTGCACATGTTATAATTTCTTGGAGCCACAGATGTGAGTTGGGTGGCAGGTGGACACCAAAAGTGGATGGGCAGCCATGAAAAGGGCTCAAAACACTCTTACACCAGAGGTACTAGTCCTCACTGAAGACCCCATATACCCTGAATATAAACCTATAGTATATACTAGGGCAGCTAGGTGGTGCAGTGGATGGAGCACTGGGCTTAGAATCAGGGAGACTCATCTTCATAAGTTCAAGTCCAGCCTTTGACATTTACTAGCTGTGTGACCCTGGGCTAGTCCTTTAACCCTATTTGTCTCAGCTCCTCATCTGTAAAAAGAGCTGGAGAAGGAAATGGGAAATGATTCTAGTATCTTTGCCAAGAAAACCCCAAAATGGAGATACAAAGAATTGAACACAACTGAAATGACTGAACAACAAAAGCATATGCTAATGACTGTGCAAAAATATAGAAATTTAAGAGGATCAAACAAACATAAAATAATATTTGATCCTAAAGTCAATAAGATGCCATAAGAGTTTAATGAGTTGGTGAGTAATATGGTCATACCTGTGTTTCAGAAAACCAATTTGGCAGTGGGGCAAAGGATATATTGACTGAAAAAAGAGATTTTGAGGCTGAATAACCAATTTGGAGATTCTTATACTATAGTGCAGGCAAGAGGTGATGAAGGACTGAATAAAGGTAAAGGGTGTGTGTGTAGAAAAGAAGGAAGAGATGTCAAATATTTTCAAGATTTGATAAGATTTGGCCAATGTTTGGTTACATAGGCTGAGGAAGAGTGAGAAATGATGATGCCAAGGTTATGACACTGGGTGATGGAAAGATGGTGGTACCCTCAAAGTTAAAGGAAAGTTTGTAAAATAAGTAGATTTTGTGGAAGTAAGATATACTGATATATGTGATGCAGACTGCAACACATTCATGCCTACTCATCCTATACAATCTCCTCTGCCCCACCCAAAATGAAAAGAGGAAATGGTTGGATTCTTATTCTAGGTCACTGCCCTGCAACACACCTGCCACAGCCAGAGGTGATATGATAGGGAAAATAATTATGCTGGGTCTGGGGCCTTTTCCCAGCAGTATCTGCTGCTGTTAGGTTATAATTTTCCTAAAGGGCCAATTCTTAGTTTGGAAAAAGGAGGTTAAAAGCTAGCATAGTGGGGGGAATGAGGAGGAATAATGAAGGAATGTTGGGGGACAAGGGGTAGGTGTGTTTTGCTGAAGACAAGCCCTATTATTAGATATTTTGAGGAGCATGGGATTGGATACATCTTGCCTACTGATCATTTGAGCACATAGCTCTTAAGGTGAGGCCATGCACCTCATATTGGAGGCCATTGCTTTTAAAGACCATAGAGATTGCTCAGTCCAACTTCCACATTTTACAGAAAAATAAAATGACTTAAGAGAAGTCAAATGATATGCCCAAGATCACATATGTGGCAATGCTCAGACATGAAATTTGAATATAGGTTCTTTGATACCAATTCCAATGCTCTTTCCACCACACCCACAGTCTCACACAGATAGAAAGATAGATAGATGGATATAGATATAGATAACTGATATTACTTTTATAAATTTTTTTTGTTGTCACAAAGTCAAATATCACACTGAGTATTGCATCATTAGCTTGTTTGCTATTTCAGGAATTGGTGTTCTAAATATAAAGCTTAGCTCACCTTTTGAAAATACTTAGAGATAAACATGATTTTTTTCCTAGAATGAAGTAAAACAGATGCTACCTTCTGTTATCAAAGGATCAGTAATGCTGTGCTCACCATTTCCTTCCTTGTCCAAATAGTTAGACCATTGACTCATCCCACTGAGTCTTTGGCCTCCTGATGGACCACATGTGGTCCTGTGGCATCTAGTCGGTTAGTGGGACAGTTCCTCTTTTGTCTATCATGCTAGTACATAATCTACCCTTCATTTTTTCACATAGCAGACTGCTTCTCAATGATGGCTTTCTGCAGGAGTGTGTCCCTTTCCCTTCCCACCTGAAATTTGGGGTAGATAGGTCTATAGTTAATCTGTTGTATAATACAGCATAATTAAGTATTATTTCTAAAGTATATTAAGATTCTGGGATGAAGATATGGTAAAATTGTATTTTTAAATTACACAGGCATTCAGTAAACGTCAGTCTTCATCATTTTAGTCCTCCCAGGTCCTGAGCATTTCATTGGTATTCAAAAATTCCCCTTTTTTTCCTCTCTTGTGCAGTTTTATTAATTGTATATGGTGTCAACAAGTAGAACTCCCTCCAGATACTTTACATGTCATTAATCTCACAAGATTTCATTCCCGGTAGAAAAGTGTCCAAGGAGAAACTATCATTGTGGGCACATTTTTTTTTGATCAGCTGCCTAAAATAATGACTTACAGTAAAGAATTGTCATCCCAATGCATCAGTCAAAATTGGCAGGAAAACTAACAAAAAGAGGAATTAACACATCCTCATATTTATTGGATTACTATTCATTGACTCATTAAGATCATGTAAAAACAGCCACATTTAGTAAACTTAATATAATCTTACAAGTATAAGGGAACCTCTCATCCAACTTCCTCTATAAAGCAGAAATTCTTTTTCTTGCATCTGTGAAAGTTAGTGCTCCAGCTTTGGTTCAAAGGCACTATGGTACAGTGGAAAGAACATGGGTTTCAGAGTCCAAAGATGGGTTCAAATTTGCCTTTGTTATAATGGCCTGTATGACCTTGGAAAAGTCACTTAAACTCTGTGGGTCTGCATTTCTTTGCCTCTAAAAATGATGATGTTGAAATAGGTAGCATTTAAATCCCTTCCAGCTCTAAATCTATGATATCATGACATATGATCCCTTGGTCTACTGCCTTTTTGTAACTCCATTATAACTTGTACCTGATCCTTCCTTTAATACAAATTTAATCCCTCTTTGCATGACATCCTTTCAAATAACTGAAAATAGCTGCGATATGTCCCTAAATCTTCTCTCCTCCAAGCTAAATATCTGCAGTTCTTTTATCCAGTCCTTATATGGAATAGTCTCCAATCTCATTACCATCTTAATCATCATCTTCTGATTCTAGCTTATCACTGTCCTCATAAAGTGTATTTTGGAGAATTGAATACAATACTCCATATGTGATTTGACCAGAGAGGGGTGTTAACTATTACCTTTTTACTCCTAAGAACAATACCTCTTTTAATGAGGTTATGTCAGTCTTTTTTTTTTTTGGTTGTCATGTCATAGTGTTGACATACTAAGCTTAAAAACCTAAAGGCTGTTTTTAGCAGGAACTGTTATCCAGCTATACTCTCTCCATCTTATAATGGTAAAGTTGATTTTTGAACCAAATGTAGGACTTTACATCTGTTGATATTAAATTTCATCTTGTCCAATTCACCCCATCATCTGAGTCTGTGAAGATTTTTTTCTTTCCTAATAGTCCTTCAGCTTTTAAAAACATGTTATCTATGTCTTTATCCAATCCCTCAAATAAATATTAAACAGCAAGGGACTAATCTTAGATCTTGGGGGCACTCTGTCAGATAACTATCTCCAAGTTGACACTGATTCAATTATAACTCTTTGTGTCTATTCATTAAACTAGTTCTGAATCCAAACAGTGGTGTGGTCATTAAGCTATATTTCTCACAAATTATCTTGTGATTTCATTCTAGTATTCCTCACAAGGAGATCAGAAAAATATTTGTTAGATACTTTGTAAAAGCCCACCTTCTTTCACTTTAAAAAAATATATCAGAACATTTGATAACTAGCACAATCTCCTTAGTTTACAAATAGGGGACCAGAGGTCCAGAAAGATGGAAAAAAAATTGTTGAGTTAATACAAGTAGCACATAACAGAGCAAGTATTTAAAATCATCAATTTAAAGAGAAGGTTTCAGGAGGAAGGGGTGCCTTATATTCCTAATACAGTGCTCTGCTCTTTTCTATGCCTTTATCATCTAGATATTTAATCAACCAAACAATAAGAATGTATTGAATTCATACTATGTGACATGTATCGTGTCAGGCACTGACTACAAAGACAACATTAAATATTTTCTGCCCTCATGGAGCTTACATTCTACTGAAACAGGAGAGAAAATATGACATTTGAAGAAAATTAGACATTATAAGAGACAGGGGTGAGAAAAATACACATTGCAGTCATGGGCGGCAATCTTTACAAAGGCATGGAAACAAAGAAGAAGGTCAAATCAAGTCAACAAGCATTTATTTATTAAGTGCCTACTATGTGCCAGGTACTGTGCTAAGCACTGAGGGAAAATGTTCATTATATACAAGGCACTACTGAAGATATATTCATTATCCTTGGGAATCTCTCTTTAGAACTCCAATTCTACTTCAACCATTGGCTATTGGCTATTGAATATTTCAAACTATCTATATTGCATGATCAACTGAAACTCACTATGTCCAAAAGTGAACTCTTTATTCTTTCCCCAAAACTCACCACTTTTCTGAGATTTCTGATAATCCTTCTAGTCACACAGGCCTTTGCAAGTTTTGTGGAGTCCTCAACTCCTTCCACTCACTCTTATTCACCCCATGTGTCTAAATCTTATTGTCTCTACCTCTACAACATTCCTAGAATTCGTCCTCTTCTCTCCAGTTACACACCCTGAACCTCTTCATCTCTTTTTTTAAAAAAAATTATTATTTTTAATTTATGGAATAAAACAAACATTTCCATAACATAGCATAATAAAAAGATGATTGTACATGAAACTGGAAATCTGTTATGTACAACTTGCTATTCCTTTCAAACACATAATGAAGTTATCGTGTAACTTCCTTTTTTTTCCTTTTTTTTCTTCCTTCCCCTCCCTGCCCTACAGATGGCTACTATCAATTTTGTTTATATATCTGCATACTTCTATTTATCAGGTTTTTTTTCCTCTGGATGCAGATAGCATTTTCCTTTATATGTCCTTTGTAGTTAATTTGGGTATTTATATTAGTCAAAGTGACTTATTGATTCAAAGTTGTTCTTAAAACAATATTGCTGTCACTGTATACAACATTCTCTTGGTTCTGCTCATTTCTCTTTTCATTATTTCATGCAAGTCTATCCATGTTTTTTCTATAATCATCAAGGTCAATTACAATAGCAGCCTCATTGGTCCCTTTATCTGTTCTCTCTCTTCTTACACATCATGCCCACACAGATGCCAACCTGATTTTTTTAAAGCACTGTTCTAACTGACCATGACATCTCCCCACTCAATGAACTCCAGTGATCAAATATAAACCCCTCTGTTGGTCTTGTAAACCATTTCACAACTTGGCCTCAAATCTAACTCCCTAGTATATTGTGTGTACTACATTTCTTTTGACACCTTGTGATATCTGACCTAAGCTTTCAAGAAAGAGAAGAATTATGAAAGGTGGAGAAAATGAGGAGGGTGCATAATTTAAGTGAAGAGGGAAGGAGTTCAGACAATAGCTAGCATTCAATTTTGGGTGGAATACACAGCTCATGGTGGAGGCTAATATGAAATATAAGTCTCAATAGGAAGGTGGGACCTATATTCTGATGTTACTTTAATGCTAGTCCAAGAAGTTTGTGTTTATGCATTGGCAATGAGAAGATATCAAGGGTTTGGGAGCTGAGAAGTGATATGACCTGACATGTGCCTTGGGAAGGTTGTTTAGGCAGCTGTGCAGAGTGGCAAACACATGACCACATACTGCAATTACTGTTTGATCCTAGTGTAATTGCTTCTACATTGTGTCCCAAATTTTCTCTTCAAGTCTTAGTTTAAAGTCCTCCAAAAAGAGAGAACCCACCATCTTTTGAGACCATTCTACTTTTGGATAGCTTTAATTTTGCATGGTCTAAATTTTCCTCTTTGTAACTACAGTCCACTGATCCCAGTTCTGCCCTCTCAAGCCAAGTAGCAAAAGTTTGGGTAAAGGATCCATGTCTACATGATTCCCTTTCGGATACTTGAAAATAGTTATGCTATCCAAACCTAAGTTGTCTCCCCAGTTTCTTTAACTGACCATCAGATGAAATGATCTCATACCTTTTCACCATCCTTGTCACCCCTGAGCATCAGTCCTTGTACACCAGGGGTGCTGGGAAACATTTAATAAGTGAGCCCCTGGAAAGACAAATGTTGGCATGACACAATGTTAAGTTTAATCTCCATTATTAACATTTTCTCCATCACTTTCTTAAGTCTATATAACCAGTAACAATGAATCAAGCCCTGATTTGCAGCATTTGTCAATTCCCAAGTATAAATGCATTGGAAACTTAATAACAGTCTTTCAAGTTAGTTTAAACTGGCTCTAGCACATACCTGCCTCTAGATTATCTCCAATTTATCATTATTATTCCTAAAATGTGGTACCCTGAACTTCTGACCAGAGTAGAATGCAATGAACAGCATATTACTTCCTTCACCCTGGATACTATATTTCCCTTAATGAAGCCTAAGGTTGAATTAACTATGCTGTGTGGCTTATCACTGCTGTTCCCAAGTTATAGTTTAGACCTAGACTGTCAACAGACCATAGTCCAACCTACTTCCTGCACAGCTGAGGAAAATGGGTCCCAGAGAGGACCCATTTAACAAAGGCCAAAAAGATAAGTGACAGAACAATGGTCTTCCCACTCTACCTGTCATACCAAGTTTGAAATCCACTAGAACACTCAGATCTTTTTTCAGACAAATGCTATTGAACCATGTCTCCTCTACCTAGTACTTATAATTTTTTTTGGAATACATTCTTAAGACTTTACATTTATTTCTGCCAAATGCCATTTTATTTTGTTAAGCACAATATTTTAACATGTAAAGATCTTTTGGGAATGTCAATTGTGTCATACAGTATATGCAATATCCCTCCTGACTTTGTGTTATTTGCAAATTTGATAAATGTGTCCTCTATACCTTTATCCAAGTCACACATTTTTACATATATTTCAATTATCAAGATGGATAAGCTTTGAGAACTGGTCTAACTTAGCTAAAGATGGAAAGGCTATTCACCAATTAATAAGCTGTAAAATATAAAGTCTATACTTTGTCTTGAGAGTCAGGTTGGAGAGATAGCCAACCTTGGAATCAAGAGGACCTGGGTTCAAGTCCTGATCCTGGCATCTTGGCTTTGTGACTCTGGTTAGTCTCTTAATTTTACCAGTGATCCCAAGCAAATCTCAAACCCATAAGATGCAGAGCAGATGTTAAGGTACCTTAGTAGAAGGAGTTACATCACTGGGAGTTCCATCATTAGATTGTAAGGTCTTCAGTAGACTGTAAGAAGGTAGAAACTGCCTTTTGCTTTTTTTGTATTCCCAGTGCTTATCACAATGTTTGGCACATAGTGGGTGCTTAATAAATGTTGATTACTTGAATGAAAGCACAGAGATGTTAAAAAAATTAGGCTTGCATTGGAGTCTCCCTGCTGACACAAAGAATCCTACTATAACCAGGGCTCCTCTCATTTTTTCTGATTCATTTCCCCACTCAGATAGAAATTGAGAACTTCTCTAGCAAGGATCAGGTGAAGCTTAAAAAGAGAATAACTTTATTACAAATTATAAAATACAGAAAGGAGTTGGAATCAGAGCCCAAAGAGAGTGAAGATCTTTTCATTCCCTAAGAGGGCAAAACTTTCCCAGAGACAATGATTGTGTACTACTGCACTTGGTGGGACCCCTGAATGAGGTGAGGCCTGGGTTCATTCCTCCACATTGGTGTTCCCTTCCAAGGATCTTTTGTGGATGTATCACTATTCATTCTTTCACTGGCAACTCTCTGCAGATGTTACTCCCTCTCAATGCAGCACCCCTCCCATTTTGCCAGTTGTTATATGTCCTCCTCATCATCATCACTATTGCTGACCCTTCCTAATGGTGTCTCTATCTTCATCATTATATATTCCTTACAGTTCTCTACCAGATATTTATAATTGTGTCATATCCAGGAGACCAAATCTTAAGCAACTAGCCCATGGAGAGATAACTTTTTACCTTGGTTGCTTCTAGCCTCTAAAACAAATCTCCTGAGCCTTGTGAAATACTCCTCTGCTGGGGAGAGGTTGCATTCCCACTCTCTCTGGGTTCATCTTTCCCTTAGGCAACTAAATCAGATTATGCAAATGACTCAAGCAACTCGTCTCAAAAGGAGGGAGAAGGGAATAAGCATTTATACAATGCCTAATAGGTCCTAGGCACTATGCTAAGCACTTTTCATGTATTATCTATTTTGAACCTCACAACAGCCCTGCCAGGTAAATACCATTGTTGTTCAGTCATTTTTCAATTCTGTGACTCTTCATAACCTTATTTGGAGTTTTCTTGCCTTTTCCTTCTCCTGCTCATTTTGCACATAAGGAACTGAGATAAACATTGTTAAGTGACTTGCCCAGGGTCAAACAGCTAGTAAGTGTCTGAGGCTGGATTTAAACTCATGAAGATGAGTCTTCTCAATTCCAAGCCTAGTGCTTTATCCACTGCCCCACCTCCTTGCATGAAGTTAGGGGTGGGGAGCCTGCCACATGAAGACCTCATGTGGACCTCATGTGAATACAAACTTCACAGAACAAATCCCCTTAATAAAATGATTTGTTCTGTAAAACTTGGACTCAGTTAAAAGGCTGCACCCAAAGACCTAAATGGCCACATGTGGCCTCAAGGTGCAGGTTACTAAGTACTATTATTATCCTTATTTTATAGTTGAGGAAACTAAGGCATACTGGGTTAAGTAACTTGCCCCAGGGTCACACACCTAGTAAATATCTGATGCTAGATTTGAACTCAGGTCTTCCTGATTCTGGGCCCAGGGTTCTATCTACCAATCGCAGCACTGGTACCTGTGACTAAATGTAAAAGTCCCTACTTTGCCCCCTGACTTAATATCTGTGTCTTCACTATATAGTAGTAACAGTTCATAGATGCAAAGAGCCTGTCTACAAAGGCCCAGTTGAGCTGCATCTGCATTACTGGAAGGCATCCAGGCATTGATGAAATCATATGTCCTTAAAGTATTGCTGTGTTATTGTCCCCTAGTTTTCATTCATGGCTGGTTTGCTGAGTATTTTTACACTTATTTCAGGGATGAGATTTTCTCTTTGGAATGCAAGACAGTTTAATGTCAGTGGCAGCCTCCAGGACACAAAGTTTAGCACAATTCAGCTATTTCTAACCAAGCAGAGATTTGTAATATTGTTCATAATCCCTATTGACTCCCAAAAAGGAGCCAATACCAAATGTAATCAGATACTAATGAGTGTATGCTGATTGACAGACATTATATCTCTTCTAATCCAAGCTGTAGTCCATTAAAATTGCTAATAACCATTTTCAGGCATGCCAAAAAAAACCTGTTTTAGTTTGTATCATTTATAGCTTGTATCCAATGAGAAAAAAAAATCTATTTTTCATATTTGTAAGATTTGTGCAACAGCTGTATGTACATGGTGAGAGAAACAATCTAACGTATGTTGTCATCAAATATGTATTAAGCACCCAATGGATACTGAGCCCTGGGGAAGTTACATAAAAAAGTAGAAAGATGTTTCTTTGCTTTGTAGTAACTTATAATCTGAGGGGAAGACAATACCTATGGAAATTTCCCTGACCATAGTACAAAGAGAATACAAGAAATACCGGGAGCGCCTTAGCCAAGGACTGAGAGGAGAGGGGAAGTGTAAAACAGGGAGGGTGATATTTTACAGCTACAATCCTCTGAGATAAATTTGAAATGATAGAGGCCTAATTTCTAATTCAAATAGCAGAGTCCCCAAATTAAGCACTGTGAAAAAAGGAAAATATTATCCTTTTTTAAAGTAAAGCTAGCCCATTTCCACTTCCTTAAGATAACTAATGATGGGCTTATAGGAATTTATCTTCTCTCTAATGACATGTCACATTCAAATGCAAAATGGCTGATGAGGGTGGGGGAAAAGACACCTACTATGATCCTTTTCTCTCGACTTCTTTGGAAGTGGAGGCATCATACAATTTTTCCTCTGTACATTAAGTTGTCTTTTTTGTTCTTTCATGTTTGTTAATTTTATATCCCCAGACAGTAAATTCCTTAAGGTCAAGGAGCAATCAGACACCCCAGATAAGATCAGGTATTTAATAAGTGTGTACTGTCTTCTAGGCAATAGGGTTACAATGAGAAAAAGAAACAGTCACACTTTTATATTCCCCATGACACCTCTCCTGGGCTAGTGCTGAGCTCGTAGTGGATACTAAATACATGCTATTAATATATGGAATAGAATCGAATTGCCCAACCCACTCAGGGAAGGAATCCATGACTACAGCATAGAACCACTTCATTCTAAAGCTGATACAGACTCCAGATATCACCCAGTTCAATCTCCTCATTTTGTAGAAAAATAAGAACTAGAGAAGATAAATGACTTGGCCAAGAGTATAACAGAATGTTTTACATATTATAGAATGTCTTCAGTTAATTTAAGAAACACTGAAGTCATAGAATCATAGAACTTACAATTAGAAGGGAATCTGAGAAACCATCTTCAGCTAGACCCTTGATTTTACAGATGAAGAAACTGAGGCCAGGAAGACAAAGGAACTAACACACATCCTCCACAAGCTCAATAAAATATAATCATATTTTTACTCTATGTTAATAACTCTGATGATGGTGGCAGCAACAGGAATAGTTTACTGGGTTAAATGTAGGTCACACTCCTAAAATGAGATTTCTTTTAAAGTAATACATAATTATACGCTGAAAAATAATTTGGATTAGAGTCCATTTCCAAGGTTTGTTTATTTGTTTTTTGAATGCCTAAGCTTGGCAAGAGATGAGGGAAGGAGGTACACCATATGTTATAGATATTGTAGATACTATACACATAGATAAAAAAAATATTAATCTTCATCCCTTACTACTTTTTGACTCATGTTTGACAAGCAAGTATGTATGTATTTGACAGGTTGAGTTACTGGGCTTCCAAAAGAATTGTCTAATTTTTTTTTCCCCAAGGAGTAGTTTAGGATGACACAATTTAAAGATGGAAGGAATGTAGTCTAATTCCCACATTAGGGAAAGTCAGACCCAGAGACTACACAGTTTGTAAATAGCACAACCCATTTTAAACCCGATAAAGACTGCTACTCTTCCTTTCTCTTCCTCCTCCGACTCCTTCTTTCCTTTCTCCCTTCTCTTCGACCTCATTTCTCACCTGGCTGCTCTACTTCAGCACTTCTCCAACTGACTTCACAATGCCCCAGGAAGGTCATAGTGGGGATAACCTCATCATTCTATAACATCTCATCAGCTTTGGTGTTCCACCTTAGGATTACCTTTTGCCACACTAACTGTAGGGTAGAGTCATGAGTTCCAAACTTCCATTTAAGGAGAAAGCTCAATTCTGACATCTCTTTTCTCCCTCAGCTACACTAATTTCGACCTTCTCTTGATTGATTTTCCCACTCTGCCTCTCTGTAGGATACCTCCCTCACCCCACCTTTTCAGCTTCCTTTTGTGTGTTTTCTTCACCCATTAAATTGTAAATTCCTCAAACTTAAGGACTGTCTTTCTTTTTTCATATTTGTATCCCCAGGTATTTAGCATAGTGGCACATTTTGTTGTCATTGTTCAGGTTGTTTTCAGTCCTGTCTGATTCTTTTTGATCCCATTTTGGGGGTTTGCTTGGTAAGAATACTGAAGTGATTTGCCATTTCCTTCTCCAGCTCATTTTATAGATGAGGAAATTGAGGCAAACAGGGTTAAGTGACTTGCCTAGGATCATACAGCTAGTGAATGTCTCAAGCCAGATTTGAACTCAGAAGGTGAATCGTCCTGACTCCAGGCACAGCACTCTATCCACTGTGCCAACTGGCTCCCCTGCCTAGACTGTAGTAGATGTTTAATAAATCTTGTTAATTGTTGATTCTTCTGACTTTAGAACCAGTGCTCCTGCCACTGCATCAAAAGTGCCCATAGGGAACTAGAATATGAATTTCAAAGTCCCCACAAATCTTTTAGAAATGCACAAATTATTAAGTTATGCCTCTGATTCATTTTTATCTAAAAGGTAAAAGTTAACCAGAGAAATGTTAATACAGCAGATGTAATTGCTAAGTTATTTCTCAAAAGGGTTTATTCAATTGAGATCATAATTAGAATACTGTTTCCAAGTGCATGTTAGGCATTCTTAATAAAGATACATGCTTTAAATGGTGGCATTTATTGTTTCTGTGTTTTAGATGTAAATTTTTATGAAGCCTCATTTATTTTCAAAACACTGTAAAAGTTGTATCTCTTTAAAGAGAAGACTTCATTATTTATTCTGTAAAATAAACTATACCTTTGCTGCAGGCAAAAGCATGCTCTAATTAAATTCCTGTTCCATTTAAGAATTTCCATTTGTTTGGTGTTTTTTTTTTTACTTCAGCAGCTCTTTTTTCTTTTTTTTGTTTTTTTTTACCTCAGTTCCTGAAAAACAATTTAACAAAAATAAATGTAGCTTCAAACATTACCCCATAAATATTGTCATTGTTGATTTATGGGCAATTATCATTTTTTCCTGTTGATTATTATATTTTACATTTATTGAACATCAAGTGCTTAGCTCTGAATTTTTTAATACTTTTCACAGATTTTTCCCAAACACAAATGTCAATAGTCTTTATTGTTTTATATATTTATGAGTATTTAAGTGTCAAGTCAAGTTAATAAGCATTTGCTAAGTGCTAACTGTGCCTGGCACTGTGCTAAGGACTGGGAATATACATACATACATGCATACATATGATTGTCCCAGTCATCAAGGAGCTTAAGTTCTAAGTGGAGGAAAATAACACATAAAAGGAAGTGGAAAACAGGTAGAGAGTTAGGACAGAGACAGGATCTAACTATGGTAGAGACAGCACTGTGGAGAGTCAGGAATATGGCCTAAAGAGAAATGAAGACATGAAGGCCTATATATCCTCTTTTCAATGGAGGTTTGAGGAGGAATCAATCAATCAAAGAGAGATGCCACCGGGCAGAGGGCACTTCCAACATAAGGAATAATTCAGGATAGTAGTGAGTGGAATGAGCTTCCAAGGTGAAGAGATTTCTATGGTATGGTAGAGAAATTCTGGAGAGAGAGAGAAAGTAAGAGTTTTATGACAGTGTATCTGTGTATAGCAAAGTGTGTAGAGGGGGGCGGTATATAGATAAGGATTGAATTGATTTCATTGCATACAAAACTCTAAGATAAGGAGACTCACAGGTGCTATTTTGTTTGCAAATTATTGTCTTAGACAGTGGCCTAGAACAATGAAAATTGAAACAACTTGCCCTCTGTCACATTGTCATTGTTGTTGAGTCATTTCAATCATGTCTGACTCTTCGTCACCCCATTTGGGGTTTTCTTGGCAAAGATACTGAGGTGTTTTCCATTACCTCCTCCATTGCATTTATAGGTGAGAAACTGAAGCAAACAAGGTCAAATGACTTGCCCAGTGTCCCACAGCTAGTAAGTGTCCAAGGCTGAATAGTGTTTGTCTTAGGCCAGACTTAATCCCAGGTCTTCCTGACTCTAAAGTCCAACTCTTTATCCATACCCTACACAAAATTGCCTCTCCTATATTCCTATGAAGCAAGGTTGAATTGGCCATTCCAAGGACCATGCTTAGGTCTGGTCAATCATATAGCAGTTGTAAGGCCTGCTTACAATCATGTATTATTCATTCCAACTTGCACTTTGGAAATAAAGAGCATCCCCTTGTTAGCAGCAGAGCCAAAAGAGCCAGTGACTCAGTGGGTGTATAAAAGGGAGTTAATCTTTTCCCTATACGCTCTACCCTAACCTCTTTCTTCCTTTGCAATTGTGAATCATGTCAAGAATATTTGAATCTGCTACCCAAGAAAGTGCTTGGGGAAGGGTTGACTGGCCCCAGTCCCTACCCCAACTGCCATATGACCGTTTCAATATAGCAACTGAAGTACATTTCCTGCCTAGGCAAGCCAGAGCCTTGGTTTGTGATTGTTCTTTCTTTATCTTAAGTAAATGAGTATAGACATGTCTAAGATTAGATATAGCCTTGAGAGGTCAAGAGATCCAGAGATCCTGGATCTCCTTTGGTTGCATTTAAGTAGTAGCAGAATAGAGAAGTCCCTGGACTTGGGTTTTTACTGAGTCCCTATCCCAAACAAGTTGCGTGACCTTAGAAAAATCACAACTTTTCTGTTTTTTAAACTCTGACATGAGAGGGTTAAACCAAATTAAAGTAATCTGGCCACAAAATACTTTTGTTTCCAAACGAAAATAAATCAAGTCCCTTAACACTAGTTTTCTCTATAAAACCAAGGATTGGATAACATGATCTCCAAGGTCACTTCCAGCTTTAATTAAAATAAGGAAGATGTCTAATCTTGATGCTTTATAGATACACTGAGAAGACGACAAATTTAGTCTCCTCTATGCATATCTTTTGTCCTTCATGCACAGATCCTTTTCCCTGCTAAACACACCATCCTGTGATTCTAATTCACAAAAATTATGTGTTGCAACTATTTCTAATCCTGTTGCTACTCTATTTTAGGTGCTCAACAAAGTGATATATTCCAATAATAGCAACAATAGCTCTTAATCCCACCAAGTCTCTCAGCTGTTTAGCAATTATTCAGAGAACTTAAATTATTCAGAAGACCCAAGCTAGGAGGCTTGCTAGTCCAGGTCTTCAGGCACCAGCTTCATATCAGGATCGAACATTCAGGCCCTGATCACCCCAGATATTTTGTATTACCTCAAGAACTTAGGACTATGCTTAGCCCAGAGTACATGCTTAAGCCAAGCTTCTTCACTGATTGAGTCAGGAACAGCAAATGGCAAGATTCTTTCAAAAAGACTGTAATCAAGAGGCAATAAACTCAGGGAATCCCCTTAGAGGCAGAGGACATAAGGTAGGGGTGGGAGAAGAAGAGAAAACATTCAGAGACAATTTATTGTAACTAAGCATGAATCTAACTAAACTTGTACAGATTTAGAAGTACAATCAGATATACACAATGTGTAGTTAGCTATATGACCCAAATGCAACCACTGATTATTAGAATGTTCTACAATGTTCTATAGATTATTAGAAAGTTCTATAAAGACTTCTATAATGACTGTATAAATAGTCTCCTTTTCCTTTTATTGCTCGGGAATTCCTTTTTGAGCAATTCTGGCTACCATCTGAAGGTTCAGAAAGGTTTTGGTGCTTTAAACACACAGTACAATGTCAGATCAGACAAGAATCCCATTTTACAGATGAGGCCAGGACAGGTTAAATGACTTGCCCTGAGTCACATAGCTAGTAAGCATCTGAGGCCAGATTTGAACTTAGGTCTTACTGCCTCCAAACCCAGAGCTCTATCTACTATACCACCTAATTATTATTGTTATTAGACCTATCATTAATCTTAACATTCATAAATGTCCTGTTGAGAGGAGGCTTTAAGGTTATTTTCTTCTCATCCATGAACTTTGCTTTGAAAATTTGCTTTATGCAATTTTGTTCAATTCATACTTAACAAATATTTAGTAAACCCCTACTTTTTGCCAAGTGATATGCTAGACAATGTGCAAAGACAAAAATGAAATCATCCCAGCTTTCAAAAAGCTTATCTACTTCTTGGAAAGAGGAGGAATTTACAAGTAAACATAAATAAATGCAAAATATGTACATAATTAATACAAAGTAATTTCAGGGAGTGAAGTACTAATGAAATCAATAAGTGCTTTTTTGTCAAAGATAGCATTCCAGCTGAGACTTTAAAGGGGTTAGAGATTCCAAGAGACAGACATGTGCTTTAAGTGACAAAGAGAAGGTTTTTTATTTATTTATTTATTTTTAGCAATGGAGAGCCATGGAAGTTTGCCAAATGGGGCTGACATGGTCAGAGTCTTGTTTGGGGAAATAACCATTTGGCAGCTACATTGATGATAGACTGGAGAAGGGAGAAGATGGAGGCAAAGAGAGCAACTAGGAGACCATTGTAGAATTTCCAGTAAATGGATCTAAACTAGGATTGTGACACTGTATGTGCAGAGAAGAGAGAATTAAGAGGTCTTCTTTCTAGTCAGCAGACAATTGGTAGCTCACGAAATCAATAGTTAAATGTTCTATTCTCTATAACTATCAGTCAACTGTGACTGTAAAAATGTGACTCACTATAGAATATTATTTGTAAAGGTCTTCTTTTTCCTTTTCCATATTTTCATCAATGATGCCCTTGAGATAAAGAATTTGTAAAGATTGAAAAGTAGACGCAGGAACTGGTAGTTATTGATTTCCTTTACCTCTTGGAACAGGAACACTATCAGTGAGTCTTTGCAATTATTTTTTATCTTCCCCTCTTTCAAATATCATAAGACTAAGTCCCTTAGTTTTCTCAAGATTATGACACCTCTAACAGAGAATTCCTCTGTGTACACTTGATGTAGTTCAGCAGATCATTTTTTATTTGTCTTCAATTAGTGTCATTTCTACTTCATGAGGTACTTTGGGACTTATGTTGTTAGAATAGAAGTATGGTGGTGCCACTATCCTTACTGGGGACTCTCAGACTTACAACTAAGCTGAATTTCATGAAAAAAGTGGAAAATAGTATTTCAGTCCCCATTGTAGGGGAAAAATCATTTACTCACAAGGCTGATTTAATCACTCTAGTTTCCTTATTGAGAAAAGAAATCCCAAGACTCATTGCTGGTTGGGAAAGCAAATGTGATTGATGGCTTCTATCTCCTTGAGTTACCCACTCTTCGATAGACCACAAAGTAGTCAGATAATTTCACATAGTTTCCACTTTTTACCATGTGCAGAATGATGCTATAGAATCAGAGCATTTAAAGTTGAAAGAGACCTCACTTATTATCTAGTTTGTGGGTGAGGCAACAAAGGCCTAGATATATGAAGTTAATCCTATTATGCTTCAAAATACAGGCATTATCCAGGAAACAAAGCCCACTCTCACCATTCCAGTATCTGACCTGGGTTTATCTCTTTCTGGATCTCATCTGAAAAAGAAAAAAAAGTCTGGCTCTGTAATGAAGACTCCATTTTAGAAGGTTAGTATAAAGGAATTGCTCTGACATGTAACAGCTAAAGCCAGTTTATCCCCAAACCCTGAGGCTTAAACTGTCTTCATCTTCAAGAGAGAAAGGTCTGAATAAAGTGTGATGAGAGTTTATATGAGAAAGAGCTTAATTTCACTAGAGAAAATCATGAAGTCAATTGTATTTGCTTGGTCCTGAAAAAGAAGCATTCCAGACATAGGCATTTGATCTGTGGAACAGAAGTCCATGGCTTAATGGCTTAAGCAGAGAGTACATGAGGTGGGTATATTACGAGATAAGGTCAGCTAGATAGCTTTGAGACACACCATAAAAATCTTTGAAGGCTGGGCCAAGCATTTTGGATTTTATTCAGTAGCCAATGAGGAGATATTGAAGGCTTCTCAGCAGTAGAATGAGTAATTAAAGAGGTGATTAGAAAGGTAAATCTGACATCAGAGTGTAGGATAGAATAGAGGAGAGAGAAACAAAGCATTTTGAATCTATTGAATGACTCTAAAAGAGAGATAGTGAGCACCTGAAATAGAGTGGTGATGGTGGGAAAGATAAGGAAGGAAATCAATATTGGATAGCTATATAATCAAACTTGATGATTGATTGGACATGATCGGCAAAGGAGAGAGAAGAGTAGAGGAGTATAGATGGCTGAGAGAATGTTGTTATGTTATTAACTGTAAAGCCTTAAGTAACTGATTTTAGGATTTCTTTGCCTCAGGCTTTGAACTCACACAGGGCAAACACTCATATGGTGGTCAGAAAAAGTGATACAAGGGCACTCTCAAGGTTTTTATTAAGATCTTTGGAATTAATTGGGTGACATGAGAGACTCTGGCATAGAACCACCCAGCATGGCGTGACCTCTGAGAAGATGCTATGCTCTATAAGCAAAGCAGAATTGAAATAGCTCAAAAGAAAGGATACGTGCACAAATTTAGAGAATCCACCCAAATGTTCACATGGACTATCTGTGCCCAACTTGTGGTAAAGCATTCCAAGCTTGTATTGCTATAATCAGCCACAGTGGGACACACTGTAACTTGACTCTAGCATAGTGATGTCATTTTGGTTCTCTTCAAGAACTAAAGACAACCACCAACCAACCAAGCCAGTGGAGAGAGCACTGGACCTAGAGTCAGGAAGATGAATTCAAGTCTGGCCTTAGACATTTATTATGTGACCCTGAGCAAATCACTCAATTTTTGGCTGCTTCAGTTACCTCATCTGTAAAATGGAATAATATTACATAGCTGTCATAGTTGTATGGTGATAAAACACATAATACCTGTAAAATGCTTTGTAAACCTTAAAGCACTATTTAAATATTAGCTATTATTATTATTAAATACACAAGATAATGTTATATATATAATAATATTACATTATATATCATATATATTACATATTATTATATATATATGTATATATATATATACAGCTTTCTCTAGTTCGTTAGAGTGCACAATGTGATAAACAGTGTATAACAAAGAACAAAATCCTTACCCTCACAGAATTTATTAACAGGAAAAAAAATAGTGAAATAAAATCAGCCACTGGCCTCCACTGTCTACTAATTCAAGCTTAGCACAGGAAGTTGGAGTCAAGGAAGAACGGGGGGGAAAAAAAGATTAAAAGGAGAGAGGAGAAGGGCACTTGGAAGAAATTATGATTATTCAGCCCAGCATTAAAGCTAGAAAAAAAGAGCTGGGATATCTCACCTTCCCCTATGTCTACCCTTAATGTGTACAAGAGCAGTAAATGGTGTCTTATTTTTATTACGCAGGCTTGAAGTTCTTAAGGGCAAAGTATGCATCCCTTAGAAAGCATTTTATACTCATGAACATGGCTGAGTCATCCATGCTTTTAATGCACCCTCGAGAGTAGGGTTGGTAATTATTAGCAATATTCTCACAGACTGGAGATGAGATGTCATAGTGGTAAGAGTTCCAGATTGAGATTCAGAAAGGACTGCTTTAAAATTTCAGGCCTCCTACCTACTGCTTCTGGTAACTTTAGATAAAGCACCTAACCTCTCTCAGCCTCCATTTCTTCAACAGTAAAATGAGATAGTTAAACTTGGTGATCTCTAAAATCTCTTTTAATCCTAAATCTGATAACCTGGCCATCTGAAAATAAGCCATAGAGAGGGGGACATGAACTGTTCAAGTTCTCACAGCTAGACAACAGCAGAATAGGGATGAGAGATCTCCAGATTCCAAGTCCTTTCTTTTCCTATCTTCTCTTTTTCAAATCTTCTTCTACTCTTTGTTCTCCTACGATCTTGCTATAGGACCTTAGGGAAGTCATATCAGCTCTTTGACCATCAGTTTCCAATAAAATAAGGGACGTAAACTAGTTCATTTCTATATTCTCTTCCAGTTTTAAACCTGTGAATCTATGTTGGCACAAATCTGCTGAACCTTTACATAGCCATAAAATGTGCAATACTTATTTCCTTTTTTTATGGTGATCCATATGTTTATGTTTAAAAATAGGAAGAGAACAGCCTTCTTCCATTTAAATGGTTTTTGTACATGTCCTTCAATTTCTTAGCATTTTTTTTTCCTGTTAGGTCACCTAGCCTCAGGCCAAAACAACTTGTTTCATTCTATAGGCCACTATTTTCATTTTCTAGCTCTTGGGTAAGAAGCATTTAGATCTAATGTAGCTCCCTACCCCAAAAGAAGGTATTCCCTCAGCAAACATTTGAGAAAACTTCACAGAAGTGAACCAACCTTTCATTAGAACTCTAAAATGTTACATTTCTATGATAGGGTGGTAGTGAAATCCTAGAAAGGCCTGGTGTTAGGGGTGTGTGTGTGTGTGTGTGTGTGTGTGTGTGTGTGTGTGTGTACATAGCTAGGTAGAATGATGAATAGAACCCTAAACTCAGAGTCAGGAAAATCGGAGTTTAAAACTGTCCTTATTCATTTACTAGCTATGTGACCCTGGGCAATTGACTTGACCTCTGTCTGTCTTAGATTATTCATCCATAAAATGAGGATAATTATATCTTATGCCTCCCAGGGTTCTTGTAAGAAGCAAATGAGATAATATTTGTAAAGTGTTTTAAATCTCTATGTGAACCCTGGCAATTGTCACTATTATTATTATTAATATTAATATTATTATTATTATTATTATAGAATGATTTAAAACAAAACATCGAAGGGTTTCACATAGCGGCTTTTATTTCTGTGCCTTTTACTCTCTTGCTCATCTGCAAAAAAGGCCAAGAGAATTTAAGTTTGAGAAAACTGAGTCTTAAGTCCAAATAATCCTTTATACTTTGTTGAAAAATCAACCTCTCAAAATGTAAAAAGTGGAGGCATTTTGGAAATCAGGTATTAAATGGGAATTATAAGGACTTTCTAATTCTAAGTCAGGTAGAGACTGGAAATAGAGATTGCTCTTGGTTAATAGTAGAGATGGGAAAAATATAGGTTTAATACCTGGTTCAATCAACTGTTCAGGATTCCAAAGAAGTTGGTCCCTCAGGTGAATACCCTTCTTTTGGAGATAAAAAGTCTTCCACAGCTAAGACTTTGACGTTTGACAAATTCTGCTTTGAAAGGAGAAAAATTAGCTCCAGATTTTTCTCTAGTCTATGACTGGATATATAAGAGCGCTGCCTTGCTAAAAGAGCCCTTATTTTAAAGCATCCTACATTTAGGCTAAAAGAGAAATAGCACACTCCTCTTGCAGGGAAATGATAGCAACTTAGCTGAGGAGTCCTAATAAAGCCAAAAGCTAGAATCCAAAAGTACTTCCATAGCTACATACTCTGTGGAATTACACTTTACAGTGACCAGCAATAACCACATGACCAGCAGGCATTATCATACAGCAGTCATGGAAAATTATCAGGAAGTAAAGCCCAGAAGACATTGCATGCCACCCTAGATTGGCAGAAAGTGAGCTACATAGGAATGGTGCAATGACATCATTGCCAGAAGACATTGGAGACATGAATTATCCATCCATACATGTTGCTTGGCCATCATGCTACCTCTACATTTGTCTAACAATGTATGTTTCTTGGCCACATATGTTCTCTATGTGCATGCTTCTTCATATGTTTCAGGTGAAGATATGCCCACTCTTTCTGCTGATGGTTTCCTTTTATCTCATGGAAAAAGGGAGGAACCATGTCCCAGGTTTATGGGGAAAACATTTAATTAACACTTTTCTAACAATGCTATTTCATTAAATGTCTCTGCTTTGAATTATGTCCTATGGCTGACTAGTAAAAGTAAACATGTCAGTAGAAGACAATGATTAATAGCTTTGGGGTGGATATAAACCCACAGAGTAATCTGAACTAGGGGTTACTTCTTGGAAGATGAAATGTGGAGTGAAGGGGAAGAACCTTGGGAGACTTGAAGGATGCTCTCAGGTGCTACACCATTGGATGATTTGGCTATTCAGGATTAAGTTGTTATTTTTCTTGCTAAACTAGCCTTTCTTCATTTTATACCACTTACTAGCCCTGAAAAGGGAAAGAAATGAAATTTAAGATCATTGATTTCAGATCCATGTTTGGTTGAACACCCCAAACGTTGTAGTAGTCCATAACCATTTATACTCATACTCTGATGCTCTGGCTCTGTGTCACGATCCACTCACAATCTACCTCTTTGCCCTTGGGCACACTCTTTTCTCATCCAGTGACTGCCAGAGACTTAAAACTGACATTCAGATATGGTACCTATTAGCACTTGTCATGTGTCACAATGCCTCTGTGAGGCTTGGCAATACTCAGTAAATACTCAGTATAGAATCCTCACTCTTCCCATACTTCCAAAAACCAAAGGTCACTCTGGGCATAAATCCAATGTACAAAGATGTCTGTTTATTTAAATCACCCCAAAACTGCCATGGAAATATATCCACTCATTCAAAACATCCATCTCCTATCCCTAAACATGTTTTCCCTCCCACCAAAAAATTGTTGTGATCCTTCTTCTTTTTTCATCTCTTTATACTCTCTCCCTTGGTGATCTCATGTGTTTATATGAGTTCAGTCATCATCTTGACACAAATGACTCCCAAATCTGGCTGTACAATCTTAATTTCTCTCCTGAATTCAAATTCTATTTTCTTTATCTATATGGTTGTCCTATTGGTATTTCAGAATCATCATGTTCAAAGTGGAACTCATTTATCTTCTCTTGCTACTTCAAGTTTCTGCATTTCGTTTGAGTATAACATGATATTTCCAAGCAGCCAAGTTTAAGACTTAAGTCATTCTTGACTCTTCCTTCTCCCTAATCCCCCATATCCAATCAGTTGACAAGTCTTGATTCTATCTTTACATCTCACAAATCCATCTGCTTCTAAACACTCCCACAGCTCTCATATTATTTCCCTTGAACTATTATGATAGCCTCCTAATTATTTTTCCTGCTTCTAGACTCTGTCTTCTCAACAACTATAGGCACCTGAGAGACCTCTGCAACTTAAGTGCATAGCTTCTATGTCTTCAGAGTCTAATAGGAACTACCTATGTACTTTTCCAGATTATACCAATGATGATGATGATGATGATGGTAATGATAATGGGAATAATTATAATAATAATAATAGCTGGTTTTATATGTTTTATGATTTGTAAAACATTTTATATACATTATTTCATGATTTTCCAAACACTTCATGAGGTGAAAATTAAAAGTATTATCATCCTCAAGAACAGACAAGAAAATTGAGGCTAAAGGAAATTAAATGACTTTCTTATGGTCACATAATTAACAATTATCTGAAGCAGGCTTCAAACCCAGCTCTTCCTGACTCCAAATCCAGTCCTCTATCCATATCATAAGAGCTTATTACTTATTTTTCTGCCATATAATAAGTTCAATATCTTGTATTATGCTAAACAGTTGTTTATTTTTTTTTAATTTGTAAAAGCCTAGGCAGCTCAACTTTCTATTTAAATGGAAATTTTAAAAAAGAATATGAATCAATTGCTTAATTTACATAAATGTGAGTTTGGAATTTTAGTAATCCATGTCAAGGATTTCCCCCATCACAATGAAAAATAGTTGGAATTTTTTTTTTGAAGAATCAAAGAAAATAGCTATGTTCTGAATTATATCACAACAAAATTCATCTTACCCTTAAGAAATTAGAGCTGGAAGAGCTTAAGTAGTTATGTAGTTTAACCTCCTCATTTTGGAAATAAGAAAAATGAGATCCAGAGAGTCTAGAAAACTAGCCTGTACAAGGTTGAAGAGTAACAATTAGTAGCACCAGAACTTAGCCAACTTAATCTCCTGACTACAAATTCAATAGTTTCTACTAGTCCACCATTCTGCCTAAGTCTTACCATCAGTAAACAGATGTATATTAATGTGTATCTTGATTGTTCTTTAAAACATTGATAAATGGTTAATAGTAATTCACATGTAATTCATAACTGAATTCATAGTAATTCAAAAACAGTGACAGTTTTATCAAACTGGCAATGACATGCTGAAATAGCCAAGACATATCTTTTGAAATTCTGTACTATGAAAAATAGATTAAAAATGGAGCTGGGAAAGCAAAATTTTATTCACCTCAGTATGAATGAAGGACTTTCCTTCCCCTACTGTTCTCCTTCCTGCCTCCCCACAGCAGTCATTCCTATCCCTTATTCTGAATGACATAGAAAACAGTGCTGCATAATTTGAATAACCCTTTTCAGTTGCCCCCAAGGGAAAGTTGAGCCCAAAGAACCATTAAACAAGTGATGAAAACTAAAAGTCCTTCTGAATGCTTAGACCAGTGCCAAGTGCTGATATAAGCACAACATTTGAGTACAGAGGGAAAGACATTAGACTGTCAGTTTCACCATGATTTAATTTGATATGGAGACCAGAGATTCATTTGTAAGATCAAAGTGACACTGTATTGCTGATCGCTTGGGACATGAGGTCAGAGTATGATAGGAACTACAATTCTCAAAAAGGAAAATTTCACAGTAGGGTCCCTTGTTTGGGAGGCCAAGTGTCTCCTGCCAGCACAAGGCAACTTTAGGTATCTCTTAAAGTTACAGAATATTCTATGAGGGTAGGGTTTACCCGAAGAGTTAATTTAATAAGAATGCCAACAGAATGGCAATGGGAGGGGACAATAGGGAGCAACAAACTGACATCTATAACAGAATTATAGAAAGAGTAATGACGCATACGATCACAGAGATGGAAACAGTAGGGGAGAGACTGAGAATCACCGCTATCTTCTGGGAACCACAGGGAACTTTAGACAGATTGAAGTGCTATGCTGGACCAGTGGCAGAGGAATGCTGATGAAGGGTGAAGACAGGGGCTTTTTACTGAGGCCGCCAAGAGTTTCATAAAAGATGCACATCAAGCAACTGTCATAAAAATAACAGTTACTAGTAGCCCTACCCAGGCTTTACTATTAGTAAATGAAACTATATATCTATAAGCTTCAGGTAAGAAGGAAAATTCACAAGCCACTATCTTATTTTCTATAATCTCTGTTGTGAGTCCTGTTTGTTTTTATTTTCTTTGTGTCTTGCATTTCTTTCTTTCAAGGATGATGAGAACAGGGAGAGAGTGGGTAGGACATCATGCTAGATAATGAAGTTCCCAAATTGTCGGGAATGGAGACAATAATCCAAAGAAAGGAGAAATCCACCAGGCCCTTGTTATCATGTCAGAGTTTCCACCACAAATATTGCACAAAATATCAGGGTTGGAGCTTCTATAGGAGTTGAGATAAGTCATCATTTTTAGTTGAATGCTCAAATAGATTGTTCCTTTCCTTGGTTGACAAAAGTGCTTAAACTTACAAATTTATCCCTAAGAACTATTTTGACTACGCCCCAAATATTTTGGTTTGTTGTTTCATTATTATTATGATCTTTAATGTGGTTGTTTATTGTTTCTATTATTTGTTCTTTGATAAATGCATTATCTAGGATTTAATTATTTAATCTCCATTTAAATGTATCCCTTATTCATATTTTCTATATTGATAATAACTTAATTTATTGTATTCTATAAAGGATGTTTAATATGTCTGCCTCTTTGCAATTATTTATGAGTTCTTTATGCCTACATGGTTAGTTTTTAAAACTGTACCACGAAGCACTGAAAAATAGATATGCTCTTTATAATTCCCATTTAGGGATTTCCAATGGCCTATCATTTATTTTTGCTAAAATTTCTATGGGAGGCAGCTAAGTGGCAAGTGGATAGAGTACTGGTGCTGGAGTCAGGAGGACCAGAGTTCAAATCCAGCCTCAGACACATAACACTTACTACATGTGTAACCCTGGGCAAGTCACTTAACACCATTGCCTAACCAAAAAAAAAATTTCCTTTGAAATCCTTAATTTTTTTTTTTGCTAATTTTTCATTAGATTTTTCTAAGTCTGAAAAAAAAAGGGTGAAGTTCCAAACAATTATTGATTTCCTATTTACATCTTTCTATAATTTAGCTAATTTATCCTTTGCATGCTTACATAGTATATGTGTGGAGATATATATATATATATATATATATATATATATATATATATATGTATGTATGTATGTATGTATGTATGTATGTGTGTGGATATATGTGTGTGTGTATATGTATTTAATGTTTCTACTAGTTGAATATCTATAGTGCCTTGAAGCATAATGTGATTTCTCTGCTTATCTCTCTTCAGTATATCTATTTTTAATGTTGCCTTGCCTGAGATCAAGCCGCAATTCCTGCTTTTTGCATGAGTTTCATTCCAACCCCTCATTTTAAAACTGTATGAATCTGTGTCTTAAGTGCATTTTTTCTTATCTTTCCCTTTAAACCCATCCTTCTTCCTAATTTCACCATTTCCTTCAGGAAAAGAAACCTAGCATCTCAGATTCACAATTTAGGAGTCAATCTTGAATTTTTTATTCTCACTCATTCTTCCCATCATGTTCAACTAGTTATTAAGTCTAGTCAACTGAAAATCTTCAATATCTATTGCATCTTCCTCCTTCTCTCCATTTACAATACACCCACCCTACTTCAGCCCTACATCACACCTCATCACAATTGTTGCAATAGTTACCCTTTGTCCAATATGTCCCCTTTTAAAAATATCCTCTAAAATTGATATTCCAAAAATTCAAATCTGACCGTATCACTGCCCTACTCAAGACGCTTCAGGCACTTCCTATTTCTCTAAAATAAAGTACAAACTCCTCTCTGTAGCATTTAATACACAACCTGCTTTTACCACATCTTTCTAGGCTGAAGTACACGTTACTCTCCCTCACTCATTCTGTACTCTGGATAAGCTGGCCTATTTTGTGCATATGACATTTCGACTCTCACCTCATTTTCATAGGGCATCTTTCATGCCTGAATGCTCTCACACCCCTGACTTCCTTCAATAATCAGATCACATACCACTTCTTTCAAGAAGCTTTATTGCTTCCCTCAGCTGTTGGGACAGGGACTGCATTACTTTTGTAATGTACCTATACATGTAGATCCTGGGGTATATGGTAAGCATTTAATAAATGTCTGTTGATTAATTTTTGTAAACAAGAAATTGTTAGATTTTGTTTTCTAATCCATCCTAATACTGTCTGCATTTTAGGGGTGAATTCATCCCATCATTCACATTCATAAGTCTGGTTATTGCTTATTTGTACCTCTATCAACTTCCGTAAAAAATATTTCTTCCCTCTCTCCATCCTCTTAGCATTACCTGTTACCCAAGTCTATATTTCTTCTCAAGCCCCTCACAAACCTATTATAGTCCCTCTGATTTTTTAATTTCATTTCTACTGAAATAGATATAGACGTAATTTTACATATACATATGTATAATACATGTATGCTATTACTATATTCCATCAGATGGTTAACTCCTTAAGGGCAAGGATTGTCATTTGCTTCTTTTTCCCCAGGGCTTAGCAAAGTACCTGTATATAAGAGGTAGTTAATAAATATTTACTAATTAATATATGGGCCATCTAGATGGCACAGTGGGTAGAACACAGGGCCTAGAGTCAGCAAGATCTGAATTTAAATTGATCCTTAGACACTTACTAACTATGTGTTCCTGGGCAAGTCATTAACCCTGTTTGCCTCAGTTTACTCATCTGAAAAATGAGCTGGAGAAGGAAATGGCAAATGACTCTGCTATCTTTGCCAAGAAAACTTCAAATGGGGTCATGAAGAGTTGAACATGACTGAAACAAATGAACACTAGCAATAATCATTAATATATACTATATGTAGTGTTTTAAAATAATTTTCTCCTGTAATATGAATACAAAAATTTGTACCTTCCCCTCCTTTCTCCCCTCTTTTTTCCTAAGTTATTTCTTCTCTCCCCTTCTATTCTGAAGTTCTAAGTTCATATTTTTTTCTTTGTTACTCAGTAACCCCTAGAAATAATCTGTCACCATATGTCATAATCATCATTTAGCTCTTTAAAATTGTTCAAATTCATTTAACTTTCTTAAGTTTCTTTTATCTATTCTAATCACCTTTCACAGTCTCTTTTTTTTATTCCCAGCAGAAATGCTTAAAAGTCAAAAATTCTTTAAAAATTCTATTTTTCCCCATACAATTGTACTCCACATTTTAGGCTAATTTATTCTTAGTTTCATGCCCTTTTGTGCATTTTAATATGGCATATTTCAGTTTTCCCTTTCTTGTAGTTGATGTGTAATCAATTTATACATCAACTATTTATGACCCTGATTGGAATTCCATGCTAGGTGACCTCTTTCTTCTGAGCCACTTACAGTAATTTTTTTTCCTCTGACCTGAAAGCTCTGGATTTTGGCAATCATTTGGTCTCTGATGTCCAGACTTTCTCTATGGCAGTGACCTGTTAATTCTCTATGTCTATACTTTCTTCTGAATTCGATAATTCTTGAAAACTTTCTTTTATCATTTCTTAAAATATGATATTCAGCTATTTTGTTTTTATATTTTTGGGGAGTTTCATAATTCTTAAATAAACTCTCCATGTCCTGTTTTCCCAAATCTACTGTTTTAAATACTAATTTGTTCGTGTTTTCCTCCAGTTTTTCTGTCTTCTAAATTAATGTTGTTTTTCATTATATCATTGACATTTTGTTTTCTTTTTCATCTGTTCTATTGTCTATGGTAACTCTACTATTTTAAGGCTTCCTAGCTTCAGTTCTTGTCAATCCATTCCATCCTTTATCAATTTCTTTACTTCTTTTATTATCCTCCCAATAGCCAATGTTGTCCTTAGAGCCGTTCAGCATTTAGGTGGGGTAGTGGAAAAGGACAGTTAACAGAAATATTATTTTTTGGAGTTTTATCCTGAGCTTCTATTACCCCATAGTATTTCTTCACTGTGTTTTTTTTTTTTGGGGGGGTCATTTCCTCAGTTTGGTAGAAGCAAGACATGTTTTATTTGACTGGGCTGGGTATTTTTAAAAGAACAGGGGTACTATCCTTGGGATTTGCATGGCCTGGGGAACTAGTGTTTTAATTATTGGTTTGCCTTCCTTACTGCCTGAGGAATAAAAGACCCAGACCATGGGAAAGTGGTGTTCCAGAGGTTTTAGCAGTATTCCCATCACCCTAGGGGGTGCTTTTCCAACCAATTGGTGCCATTTGCTGGGGGGATTATTGCAGGAGAGTGCCATAGCATGCTAAATTGAGTTGAGAATTATATACTTTTAAATAGTATTACAAATAATATTGCTTTATTATAGGTTCTGATCCACTATATTCTAATCTCAACTTAGACCTAACCTTGAATCTTTCTGCTAAACTATTATACTCTGCCTTTCTCCCTCTCTCCCTCACCCCCCACACACCATGAGTACATAGCTAGTGAACATCCCATTTTGAGGGGCAATGAACACTGACAGTTGCTATTGATGGGGTAGTCTTCCAGCACTGTATGGTGAAGGCCCTTAGTGATTACTGTCTATTTTGCTTGAAGTTAAGTTTTGAGCTTTTTTTTAACTAAAGAAGGTCTCAACACATAGCCAGGAATAGAAGTCCTGGTAGCAATTAATGGTAGCAATTAAAACAACTAATTTGTGGTAGTTGATGGAGGCATTTAGTGATTGTCCACCATACTCACCTTTAGTTTTAAGTTTTCTTTGGCTTAGCAGCTACTGATAAGCCCACATCAGGGTCAGACTGGAGTGGAGACACAAGTAGATGACACATAGTATAAATTTTTCTTTTAGAAAAATGGTTTTCTACAGAAATTGCCTTTCAATGATATTTTTTCTTCACTTTTAAATGTTTTCTTTTAACTTATTCTAGATAATTTCTTACTGCATTTGAGAGAGCTAATTTTTTAAACCTTTAACTCCACCATTTTTCTGACTTCTGTATATACATTGTATGATAAATGAAGATAGAAGAGTGATAGTCAAGGGATGAATCCTATGAAAAATGGTAACATTCAGGGAACACAATTATTAAATTTTTACTAGGGCTCACAGAATCCTAGTCCAGGCCTTGATGAGGGGAGGGAAAAAAGGAGAAAAACTGAGTGTGTGGGGAAAGAGGACAAAAGAAGTTCAAGATGCACAATTCACTTGCTCCAATATAGAGCAAGCATCACACATCTGGAGAGAGAACACTCTCTAACTTATAGCCCCAGCTGTAAAACCCATTGATCAGTATTTCCTCCCAACCTTCTGTCCACATTGAAATTGACCCCTGAAAAGTCATATGGCAAATATGAGAGAAAAGTTTCTAATTCTTTTATGAGCCCCTACCACTATGTTTCTCCCAAAGATTATCAGTTAAAAATCAGCCAGCCTTAAGTCACTACAGGAAAGGGTATTTATCAAGGTGTCAAAATAAGAAAGTTTGGGACAAAATATCCCCCAAAAAAGTATATGACAGTCACTCACAAGTACATATAGAGTTCAGGTGAAAATGACTTTGAGCTTATAAAACACATGTACCAATAGAGTAACTCACATCTCCAGGTTGCTGAACATCCTTTTCTTACCTTTGTGGGTGTTCTTAAGAATTTCTCCTTAGAAATAATGTAACTTATTAGCCCCTTGTAGTGTTATGAATCTGTGTCCCATTTGTCTGACTCCCAGTGTCAACAATTCCAGGGATCTTGCGAGGATGCCAGCAACACAATAAAAGTCCCCTCGACTTCTTGAATTTGCCATATCCTTCTCTAACCAAGGCTTTGGTGGGGAGGAAACTAGGGCTAAAGCCAAAATGTTCTCTCCCCCACCAAGTGACTTCTTAGAAATGTTGGCTGTAGTGCTTTTTCTTATTTCCTTTTATCTAGGCTTCAAGGGAATGGAAATAGTGCCCACTATATGCCAGGCATCGTGCTAAGCACTTTACACTTATATTCTCATTTCATCCTCACAACAACCCTGTGAGGTAGGTGCTATTATTATCCCCATGTTACAGTTGAGGAAACTGAGGCAAACAGAGGGTAAGTAATTTGCCCAGGAACACACAGCTAGTAAGTCTCTGAGGACTGATTTGAACGAGTAGTGCTGGGGGTTGCCATGTACTTGAATTGTTATGTGACATGAAGCTGAGAATAACTTCTATTTAAAAAGTAGAATCTGTTTTTAGTTCTGTTCTCATGGAGTATTGGTACAAAATGAAAGTATTCATGTTTTTAGTTCATTTCAAGAGGACTCTTATTTTATCCTTCTTAGTGACCAATGCCATCTGTACTGAAGTCTTTTCAGCAAATAAGGCACTGATATTTCTTTTGTTACAAAGCATCTTGCCTTCTTGCTGTATTAGAATGCAAAGGAAAGCCACTTATTCTATTGTCCTCTTAATCAAACTGTACATGACCCTGGATAGAACTCCCATACTGCACCATTGCCACAACTTCTCCCTCCCATCCCTGTGATGGCTAATAGACTAGGCTTTTAGGTAAAAATGATGATGGTGGTGATAGTGGTCATAGTGGTGGTGATGATAAGGATGAGGATCTTGTCACCTCTGCCTATTCTAGTACATGAAGATTTTTTATTTCCTCAAATTCAATAGAGACTACTAGTCTGTATTGTACTGTGATTTCATCAGTGTAGGGATCTTCCAATAAATAGCTTTTTTCTATTAATGTAAATCAGTACCTTTTTCTTAATCTATAGTCTTAGACAGTTGCCTGGAACAGGTGAAAAATGACTTGCCGAAAGTCACATAGCCAGTGTGTGTTCAGAGGAAGGACCTAAACCTGTGTTTCCTGACCCTAAGGTGAGCTCTCTATGCCCTATGCAATGTTACCTCTTAGTCATAAGCCTGTAATTCAATGTAATAACAATCATAAGCATATAATTTAATGTAATAGCCCAAAACTTACTCTTTTGAAATCTAGTCTTTTGATTTTAACAAGGAACAAAGTAAAATCTCAGCTTGATATTGAGACATTGGTATATCCAGATGGGTTCTCTGTGTGAAAGCAATCTGAAATAAAATGAACAAAATAACTAAAGAAAGCTAAGTGGCAAACTCAGATTGGGAAAAACTATGCTGCTGTCAATGGAATCTGAGGGCATTTTTTTTCCACTGGAAATGCATATCTTGAATTAAGGGGGGAAGGAAGAACAATTCAGATTTTTTCTTCTTCTTCTCCTATACTTTGTAGGTCATAGGTAGAAAAAAATCACTATAGAATAATTCCATGTTTCACTCTTATTCACAAAATTATATTGAAGTCCTTGGCATGAAGATTATCTTAGATTCAAAAGATTTCTTTTAAAGACAGAAAACATTTCAAGCAGCTCATAACTTGGTATTTATAAACAATTCCAATAAGTTCAAACTGACTTGTTAATTAGCACTCTAAACTTATAGAAATGCAAATAATTCCTCTGGACATAAAATGAATTACAGCTTCTGATCCTGGGTCATTTCTCATGAAAAATACCTGGTGATAGGGGCTGAGCCAAGATGGCAGATTAGGGGCAGCCACCCATTTGAACTTTCCCAATATTCCCCTCCAAACAACTCTAAAATAACACCTCCAATCAAATTGTTGAGTAACAGAGACAACAAAAGGTCAAAGTAAGACATTTTTCTGGCCTAAGGAAACTTAAGAATTTGGAAGGAGAAGTCAGTGACAGTGGGATTGAAGCCTGTCCCAAGCAACAGTGGCTACAGCAGTAGCAGCAGCTGCAGCTGTCAGCCCAGAGATGTTAAGAGGGTCAGAAAATGTCAGAAAGATTAAAGTGCTGGCACTGGGTACAGTTGACACTACTTGGCAACTTTATTGACAATATACAGTTGTGGGTCATAGTTCTAGGGTGCAGAAGAGTCTTGGTGGTTGGTCACAAGAGAGCAGGAGCCCTGGCCAAAGTTCTAGGGAAAAGAGCTTGTAGCTTCAGGGGATGAGGTGCCCTTCCTGGGCAAAGACCAGAGCACAAACCAGGACAGCAGCGATCACATCTCTCTCAGAATCACACCACCTTGAAAGCACCCAAAACTTGCATACCCCTAGAACTAGCTCTGAAAACAGCAGCACAAAAAAAAAGCCCTGAAGTTTGAGATAGTGCCTCCCCACTCTCAGGTGAGCAGAGTGTAACCTTGGCATAAAGTTCAAAGTCAAGAAATGGACTAGAAGAAAATGAGCAACCAAAAAAAATTGACCTTAAAAAGTTGCTACAGTGGCAGGAAATACCAAGACATAAACTTAGAAGACAACAATATGAAAAAAGCTGCCCAAAAAAAAGCCTCAAAGAAAAATTCTAATTAGATCCAAACCCAACAAGAATTCTTCTTAAAGGAGGAGATAAGAGTGGTAGAGGAAAAATTGAGGAAATGAGAGTGATGCAAGAAAATTATGAAACAAGAATTAACAGCTTGGTAAAAGAGGCACAAAAAATATTGAAGAAAATAACACCTTTAAAAAACCAGAATTAACCTAATGGTAAAAAGGCACAAAAAAATCACTGAAAATAAGAACTCCCTAAAAAGCACAATTGGTCAAATTTAAAAGGAAGTACAAAAATTCACTGGAAAAAAAACAACTCCTGAAAAACAATTGTCCCATTGAAAAAAAAATACAAAATCTCACTGAAGAAAATAATTCCTTAAAAATTAGAATTGGGCAAGTGGAGGCTAATTACATCAAGAAACAATAAAACACAATCAAAATAATGAAAAAAATAGAAGACAATGTGAAATACATCATTGGAAAAACAATTGACCTAGAAGATAGCTCAAGAGATAATTTAGGAATTGTTAGAATACCTGAAAGCTGTGATTAAAGAGCATATACCATATTTTAAGAAATTATTAAGGAAAACTGCCGTGATATTCTAGTTCCAGACGGTAAAATAGAAATTGGAAAAAATCCACTGATTAGCTCCTGAAAGAGATCCCAAAATGAAAACTCCCAGGAATATCATAGTCAAATTCCAGAGCTCTGAGGTCAAAGAGAAAATACTTCAAACAGCCAGAAGGAGAGACAGACAGACAGACAGACAGACAGACAGACAGACAGACAGAGACAGAGAATAGCTATAGTACCGACTCTGCCATTTGCTACTCTGTGACCTGGGACAAGTCCCTTCACCTCTCTAGGCCTAATTTTCCTCACTTATAAGATAAGAGTTGTACTAGATCATAATTTTAAAGCTGATACGTAATCTAGTCTAACGTCCCTCATTTTTCAGATGATGAATCAAGGCCCAGAGAGGTTAGATAACGTATCTAAAGCCCCACAACTAATAGTTAACAGAGTCAAGATTTGAACCCAGAAACAAAATTCTGTTTCCTTTCTACCACTGTACCACCATTGTAGGCAGATGATCTGTAAAGTCACTTTCAGCTTGGATTCTATGATTCTCAGGATTTCTCAATCTCTTTCAAAGTGTCCTCATAAAACTTACCTTCTCTGGGCATGGTACTATAAACAAGAGTGATAGAGAGGTACCCTGTAGTAGAGACCTGAAAAGCATCAGAGTCTTATTCTATTCTAGCTCTTCTCTTCCCTTTCTCTGAGATATCTGTTGGCACTGAAACCCAGACCCATAGCTTGAGTTCATGGTTCCATACATAGTTTATCTCTCTCCCAGGAGGGTCTTCCACACTGAACACATACAGACATCCAGTTCATGCGTCTGTCCATTCCCATGAGCTGGTGCTACTGGGGACCCTTGCTCAACACACATGCTACCCTAGTATATTGATGAGTACAATGCCTCAGTGCCTCCTGGTGACAAGGCAGGGAGAGAAAGTTGGCTGCCTCAATGCAGTGCAATTCTTTCCTAGAAATAAGATGAGCCAAAAGAAGCTGAACCAAAGAGAGGACAGGAGGACTAACACCCAGATTCCAGGAAAAACTGGAAGACTTGAATTCAGACCACTGACCCTCTCCAAATTGCACTGACAATTTCAAAGAACCTAAGATTCATATTCTTTGGAGCTGAAAGGAACTTCAGAAATCAGACAGTAATTAGCAAAGCTGAGATTAAAATAAAAATCTTCAGTCTCCAGATCTACAGCTCTTTAACCATAACCTTATAGAGTTAAAATGCTCTCTAGAGTGAAAAGAGTTCTAATCCTGCCTCCTACTCAATGCAAGAATTTTTTTTAACCTGGAAAGATTTGTATGAACTGATACAAAGTGAAATGAGCAGAACCAGAAAAACACTGTACACAGTATCAGCAATCTTGTGTGATGACCAGCTATGAATGACCTGGCTCTTCTCAGCAACACAATGATCCAAGACAAGTGCAAAGGACTCGTGAAGGAAAATGCTACCCATATCCAGATTAAAAAAAAACTGGTGGACTCTGAATACAGATCAAAGAATATTTTTTCACTTTATTCTTTTTTCATATTCTTTTACCTTTTGCTCTGTTCATTCTTTCACAACTGTGACTAATCTGGAAATATGTCTTATATGATAGCACATATGTAACCTATATCAAATTCCCTACCATTTTTGGAATAGAGGAGTGGAGGGAGAAAGAGAAATTTGGAACTCAAAATCTTGTAAAAATGAATGCTAAAAATTGTCTTAAGATGTAATTGGGGAAAAATACTACTTTAAAAAAAGATTTGAGATACAGGACTGAACTTGGAGTCTAGAAAACCCAAGTTCAAATCCTACCCTAGACCCTATCAGTTATGTGACCCTGGTAAAGTCACTTAACTTTTGTCTGCTTCAGCTTCATCATTTGTAAAGTAGGCATAATAATATCAACGATCTCACAGGCTTGTTATGATAAAATGGGATAATAAATGTAAACTACTTTGCAAACATTGAAGTAACTTATAAATGTTATTATTTTTATTAGACTTCTTTCTATGAAGTGAATCTATATCATAGGGTGTTGTAAAAATCAAATGTGATAAGTATAAGATATTTTGCAAACCTTAAAATGCCATGTAAAAGTTAGCTGTTGTTAATTGATTGTTGTTGTTATTGTAGTTGTAGTTGTGCTCCTCCTCTTCCTCCTCACCTGTCTGTCTGTATTCTATCTAGATGAAAAGACCCTACACCAGAGCTAATTCTCTGATCAATCAATTAAAAAAATAGTCATTAATCATATACCATGTGCCATGCACTGTGCTAGGTCCTAAGGATACAAAGACATAAAGCAAAATGATTTCTGCCCTCAAGGACCTCACCTTCTAATGAGAGAGACAAAATGCACATGCCCATGCATGCACACACACACACACACACACACACACACACACACACACATATACATACTGATTAAAAAGATCTCGTGGTATAAAATAATTTTTTTCAAATATAGTAATTATTTGAAAATGGCATAATGTAAGGTATAATTGAAAGCCCATATTGTACATATACAGGAGATATTTATAAAATGCATACTAAGAGGATATAAGGTAACATTGTACAAGTAAGGAGAGGCTCTAGAAGCTGAGAGGACTACAAAAGCCTTAATGCACAAGTGGGAGTTTTGTTGAATTTTGAAGGAAACAAGGAATTCCAAAAGACATAGATGAGAAAGGAAAGCATTCCCAGCATGAGGGATAGGCAGTGCAAAGACATGGAGGTGGGAGATTGAATATATGAGTGAAGAACAGAGTACAAGACCAAACTGTAAAGTGTGTAGAGGGGAGTAATGTGGATAGGTAGGTTGGGACAAGATTATGAGGAGTTTTAATATTCAAAAAGAAGATTTTATAGTTGCTCCTAGAAGTGATAGGGAGCCCCTGGAATTTATTGAATAAAGGGACTGACTGACATTGTCTATTTGAGCTTTAGAAGAATCATTTTAGCCACTGTGTGGAAAAAGGGTAGAAATTCTATATCTTGAAGCAGATGCCAAGCAGGTAAGCTATTGCAATAGTTGGGAAGAAGTGATGGGAGCCTGAACTATTACAGTGGCTTTATAAGCAAAGAGAGGGACGTGGGTATGAAAGATGTTGTAGAGATAAAGATGGCAAGATTTGGCAGTGGTTTGGAAATATGAAGTGAGTGACAGGAGTCAAAAATGACAAACTCTAGTAATAGGAGGAATAGTGGTGAAATAGAGAAGAAATAGAGTAGAGATAGAGAAGTCTAGAAGAAGGATGGGTTTGGAGAAAAATAAAATTATTTCTCATTTGAACATGTTGATTTTGAGACACACCTGGGGCATCCAGTTTTAGATACCCAGTAGACAAATGTAGTTGCAGGACTGGATCTCAGAAGAGAGACTGGGGCTAGATATACTTATGGGAGTCATCTGAAAAGACATGATAATTTAACTCACGGGAGCTAATGCAGTCACCAAGTTAAAGAATAGAGAGAAAGGAGAAGGGGATCTAAGATAGAGTTAAGAGGCATGCCCATAAATTAGAAGATAAGATATTAATTATAACTGGCAATGCAGTCTGAGAAGGCACACCAATACATTTTTGGTGGAACTGTGAAATGGCACGTCCACTTTGAAAACAATATGAAATTATGTAAATGAAGTGACTAAAATATTCACATCCTTTGAATCAGAGTCTTGCCATTAATAAGAATGAAGTTCTGATATAATCCAAAGTATTTATAACATCATTTTTGTAATTACTAAGAATTGGAAATAAAGCAGGTGCCCATCAATTGTGTTACATGAATGTAATGGAATATTACTTTGTTATAAGAAATGAGTTGTGTGATAACTATAAAGAAGATGGAAAGATCTACATGAATTGATACAGAGTGCAATAAGCAGAGACAGGAAAATAATACCAACAATAGCTAAAACAATGCAAGTGAAAATAACAATCGCACAACAACAAATCAAAAGCAAATGTAATAAAATATATACAAATCGAGCATGATAAATGAAGAGATATGAGAGGACACCCTCAAGCCACCCCTTCATGGAGGTGAGAAATCTACAGGTGTTATACATTATATATTTTTTCTGACTTCTTCAATGTATCAATCAGTTAAGCTGATTGTTTTTCCTATTTGAAAACTATTACTTGTTATATGTGAAGGCTCTCTGGGAGGGGCAGGAAAAGAAATACTGAGGATAATAATGATAATGTAAAAAATGGAAGACATCAATAAAAACATACTTTTAAAAGAAAATAATTGGTACTACAAGGTAGCATATTGTAAATGCCACATTAGTAGCATTGCCTGTAAGAAAGGGAAAGCCCCAGAATGCAAATTCAGCAAAACTATCGTTAAAATCTATCCGTCTTTCCAGATCAAGGACGCCACTCATTTGTCTAATAATTAACGATAAAACTTCATAGATTTAAATTCCCTTTTATTTTTCCAAATAAAAATGTAATTATTTTCAGATTCCTTCCTGGGATCGCTCTGTAGAGAATTTTCCTGCACCCTTATCTAAATGTCTGCTCTAATCATATGTGCTCTAAGAAAATTTACCTTGACAGCAATTAACCATGCAAATGAGCTGCCCATTTATTTTGGTTCTGGGAATAGAAAAGATCATTAATCAAATTTATAAATGCTATGAAACAATTTCTTCCATGTTCATTAAAAGTCATTATGAAAATGTTATCTCTGGGCTTAGCTGACAGTTTTAAACTTAATGTGGCTTTTAATCAAGGGCAACAAAATAGAATCTTTCACCAGTGGGCAACCAAAGGTAGGTAAATCAACACCAACTAAAATGTTCTCTTTTTCCTGGGCTTAACAACTTCATGCTTTGGACAGAGAGGGCAACTAGCTTCGTGGCTGTTAGCTTAGGAATAAACTAGCCCAGTTCCAGGACCATGCTCTATTGATGCCTATAGGACAGTTTATGGACATGCCAAAGAAGTCTCATTAGAAATCCTCACTAGGGGGACAGCTAGGTGGAGCAGTGGATAGAGCACCGGCCCTGGATTCAGGAGGACCTGGATTTAAATCCAGACTCAGAGACGTAACACTTACTAACTGTGTGACCCTGGGCAAGTCACTTAACCCCATTGCCTAGCCAAAAAAAAAAAAGCCCCACTAGGTAAAAAGTGAAAGAGCCACAAGTCAGTATCAGCCTCAAAGAGTACTATTCCTTATATGGGAGAGAAAATTCACTAGGTAGTTGACACTTCAGTTTACTTGATTAACCTACTATCTTTTATCTTACAAGTAGTTAAAATAAAGTACCCTAAGAGACTAAGGAATGGAAGGGATAGAAGAAGACAGATCCATAGTCCATGTCTATTAGGATTTGGAGTCGGGGGGGGGGGGGGGGGGGGCAATTTTATATAATTTTATCTTCTTCTAACCTTTGTTTTTATTATACTTGAAGTCAAGGAAGTATACGTCACAAGGTCATTCTTTGTTTACAAGGTTGTAATTTCAAAAGGCTCCAAAAATATTTAAGCAATCATTCTCTGGAGCATAATAGTTAAGAATTTATTAGCATTATTTAATTATCTAATGGGTAAACTGAAGCAAAGTTAAATCCCTCCAGGTCAAAAAGAGAGAGATTTGGAAGGATTTACTTATGATCCCTAAGAAACACTCCTTTCCTTATTATTAACAGCATATTAAGAATATGCTGGGGGCAGCTAGGTGGCACATTGGATAGAGCTCTGGCCTTGGAGTCAGGAGGACCTGAGTTCAAATCTAACCTCAGACACTTGACACTTACTAGTTGTGAGACCCTGGGCAAGTCACTTAACACCAATTGCTTCAACAACAACAAAAAATATACTAGTATTAGTTTTTTACAGTCACAATATTTGCCCATCCAAAAAAAAATTAACAAAACAGTTTAGCCTAAAAAGATTGTTGAGGTCTGAAAAATGTGGCTTGATAAATAGTTCACATTGTCTTGAGCCAGCTATATTTGGTTTTCCAGGTATACATGTGTTTCTAATTTAGTATTTTCCCTGCCTAGTTCTCCTAGTTACTACCTAGCCAAATAGAGAGAATTGAGGCAATAAAGTTTTTAATTCAGTTACTGAAAGCGTTGAGGCAAAATTATTTTCCTATAAATCTTCACTTCATTTTGATAAAAACCTGATCTTAAAAGCAAATCCTAATATCATTATCATCACCTGAGGCTTTCATCGAGACATTTCCTTTCCTAGAGACTACCTTCACTGAAAAGCACACATATAACTAGTTGTAAATTAGAGATCTCCATTTTCCAAATGGTATCTGTTGCCATGGCAGCTATACCCCACACCCCACACCCCACACACACTTACTTCCTACTGAAAAGCTGATTAGTTTCTGAACCTGGAGAATGGATGGTGGGAGAAGGTACTCAGTAATGGGCTTCAATCCCATAAAGGGTTAAGATGATTATAGAACAGAAAGTAAAGGGTAAAAAGCCAGGAATATAATTTCAATCGCATCAAGAGAAAATATCTTAAAAACAACTGATAACTTTGTGATTCATGGTTAAAGATACATAATTTGTAGTGCAACCTTTTAAGCCTAACCTTTTTAGAAAATGAGAGAAATAAAGATGCTGAGATTCACGGGGGAAGAATTATGGCCCACATTAATGGCCAACTGGTGGTTGATAGGAAGTGCTACCTAGCTAGATTAGACAAAGTCTAGTATATACATCAGAATGATTTTCTTAAATATTACTGAGAATAGGAAAAACTAGCATCTTCAGGAGGGAGGCACAAAGAAGGTGATCTGGAACAATGTTTGCTCCCTGACCCAATGGTAAAGCATAAAAAGACCCTTGACTTAAAATAGGACATACATATACACATATATGCCTATATAATGAATATTATATTACATATAGGCTATATCTATTAATGAGCACCAGTATATACATATATATACACACACACACACACACACACACACACACACACACACACACACATACATACATACACATATATACAATATATGTGTATGTGTGTATACATATCCTATATATAGGATATGTGTAGTATGTATGTGTGTGAATGATCTTTGGTTTCATGAACTAGAGATATTTAGTCCAGGCAGAAGAATCAATCAATCAACCAATCAACATTAATTAAGCACCTAGTATGTGCCAGGTATTGTACTAAGCAGTAGAGATACAAAAAGAGGGAAAAAACCAGTATCTACCCTCAAGGAGCTTATAGTCTAATGAGAGAGACAACATGCAAACAAATATATACAAAACAAATTATATACCAGATAAATAGGAGATAATTAACAGAAGAAAGGCACTAGAATTAAGAGGGATAAGTGTAGGCTTCCTGTAGAAGGTGGGATTTTAGTTGGGACTTAAAGGAAGCCAGAGAAGTTAGTAGTTGGAGCAGAGGAGAGTTTTCTAGGCAAGGGGTACAGCCAGACAGAATGCCCAAAGCTGAGAGATGGAATGTTTTCTTCATAGAACAACAGGAATCCAGTGTCACCGGTTTGGAGAGTATGTATTGGTTAAAAGGTGTGGGAAGATTATAAAGATAAGAAGAGGCTAGTTTAAAAAGGGTTTTGAAAGCCAAACAAAGCATTTTGAATTTGCTTCTGGAGGTAATAGAGAGTCACTGGAGTTTATTGAGTAGGAGGTGACATGATTGGAACCGTGCTTTAGGAAAATCATTTTAGTGGCTGATTGAAAAGTGTATTGAAGTGGGGAAAGACTTGAGGCAGACAGACCCATCAGCAGGCTCTTGCAGTAATCCATGGAGCTGATGAGATAACCAAGTGAAGTAGTATAGAGGGAGAAGAGAAAAGGGCCCAGGACAAAATTAAGGGACACCTACAGTTAAAGGGCATGATGTGAAGGAAGAACCAGCAAAGGAGACAGAGGAGTGGTCAGATAGATGGGAGGGAAACCAGAAGACAGAGATGTCCCCAAAACTTAGAGAGAAGACACTATCAAGGAGGAGAGAGTGATCAACAGTGTCAGAGGCTGCAGAGAGGTCAAGGGGAGTGAGGATTGAGAAAAGGAAAAGATTGTTGATAGTGGAAAGGAAAAGAGGGTAACTGTAGCTTTCCAGCACTTGAAGGGCTAACATATGATAAACATACTGCAATTGTTCTACTTGGGATCAGAGGCCAGAACTAGGAGCAAAAGGGGGGAATTAGGATATATTTAAGCTCCATGCAATGGAAAATTTTTAATTGAAGCAGTTTAAAAATGAAAGGAGTTGTCTCCAGAGTTGATGGGTTCCCCTTTACATACTAGAAATCCTCAAGCAAAGCCTGGCTGATCACTTTCTGGGGGCTGTTGTAGCAGTGATCCCTGTTTAGCAACAGTTTGAACTAGATATTTTCTAGGATCTTTTCCAAGTCTGAAATTCTGTGAATCTGAGGTTATATGACTTTGCTGAAGTCAAGGAGGAAGTTGGTGAGAGATCTGGTAGAGAAACACGAGTCTCTTGTTTCCTCTTTGAATACTCTTTCTATAATACTATAATGGAGTGTTTGCAAATACCTTTGGTGGTAAAATCAAGAATAAAAGTAAAGGATGAGAAAAAAATACATTTTATATCATAAAGGTCAGAAGAGCCACCATAGCTCCAGCAACTAGAGGCCTTTCAAAGCTCACAAGGGCATAACCTGCTCTATTCCATCTCTGATATTATTCACCTAAAATGAAGAAAGATTACACTCAAAAGAAACAAACAAACAAAAACAACAACAATAACAACAAGTGACACCGTAAGTTCACTGCCACATGGTGGCTGGTTGGAGAGAGGGCAGCCAATGGTAGGCAATATGTCTTTGCCACTTCCTTGGTTGCTGACTCAACATACCCACTCTCTCCTCTAGGGGCTTTTTTCCCTTTTCACTCAAAAGCCAACGGGAAAGAGAGAGAGCTTTCATTTGCTCAAATCTTTTGTATTCAGATTCAGTTCTGAGTCATCAGCCAGTTAAAAAGGCTTTTGTCACTCCACAGTAACCTAAAAGGAAATGGAATATTTGCTGAATATTTTGAATGAGGAAGGCAAAGGACCCCATCCCTTTCATTGTGCATTTCTGGAAACAAGTTCACTGAATTTCCATTAGGATTAACAGCCAGCAGAGTATATTGGACAGGCCAAATGAACTGGAACCTCATTATATAATGTCAGTTATTATATAATGCCTTACTCTCCAAGTACACTATAAGCTCCTCCACAGAAAGGATTGTCTTATACATAAGTACTGCCTCTCTGTATTAGAATGTAAACTCCTTAATGGCAGAGATTTTTTTAATTAGTTTTCCTGGTGCTTACATTGTCTGGTACATACTAAGCAGCTAATCATCGTTTTTTCCTTTATTCCTCCTACCGTGTTAATGCAATACAGATTACAATAGAAAAATAAATAAAGAGTAGGTACTCAACAAATATGTTGAATGAATGGAAACACTTGACCAAATGATAATTTACAGAAGCTTCACATTCAAAAAGATTGAAAATCCCTGATCTCAAGATAGCAATTAAGTGTCACATTTTTATGGTCCTTTATTTTTTTTTTTAGGCAATTGAGGTTAAGTGACTTGCCCAGGGTCACATAGCTAGTAAATGTCAAGTGTTTGGTCTGAGGCCGGGTTTGAACTCAGGTCCTCCTGACTTCAGGGCCAGTGCTCTTATCCATTGCACCACCTAGCTGCCCCTATGGTCCTTTAAGAATGTTACAAAACATTGTATGTATAGTACCTCATTTTGACTTTCATAACAATTCTAGGAGGTAAACAGAACAATTATTACTTGCTCTAATTTTATATATTATTACCATTTTAAAGATGTGGAAACTGAGCCTTGGGTAGGCTAACTGACCTGCCCAACTAGTTGTTGTTTTTTGTCTTTCATTCTTGAAAAGGACCATGACATCATGGAGGTGATGCCATGACATGCAAGTCAATTGGATTTAAGTGAGGGAGGACTGTGTAAAGTCAACAGCCTCACATTCTCTTCTGGAGCCATCTGGGTCCAGTGGCTAGATACACATCAGGACAACTGGAGATGGCCCCAGATGGGGTGGAAGACCTTGGCCTTTTAAAATTAAGGTCTTTTGCTTAGATTCTTAAAATCTAGCCAATATCTTGGCACTAACACTCAGATTCCTTAAGAGTTTGCCCAATATAACAGATGTTCTAATAAACCTTGTCTTTGGCTGAAAGAAGGCTTGGGTCAAAT
Organism: Phascolarctos cinereus; assembly: GCF_003287225.1. NCBI lineage: Eukaryota > Metazoa > Chordata > Mammalia > Diprotodontia > Phascolarctidae > Phascolarctos > Phascolarctos cinereus. The sequence goes on from NW_027555514.1 coordinate 158,000,029, forward strand.
TCTTTTGGACAGGACCCATGTGTTGTGATATTTGGGTCCAGCACCCCGAACCCTTAAATCTCATAATTTTGGTGGCCCATATGGGGAAACTGCCTAACCTCAAGCTCTTCTCTAGCCAAGACTGAAAGGTATGTAAGCCTCCCACACACACACTTTTTGCTCTGCAGTCGGAGTCGCTCTCCAAGCACCAAGGCTTGGAGGTGCTTTTCAGGCAGACAGGTACGAAGCTGTCTTGCACTCAGCCTGACACTCTCAAGCTCGCAGTCCACTGGGTCAGTTCAAGGCCATGGACCTGGGTACACCTTCCACAGCATAGAAGACAAGGACAGACGCCCTATCTGGAAGTGTATGCCCAATTCTGTCAGTTGGGGAAAACTGCAGTTGCTTTTTGGTTTCCTAAGGCTTACTTACTCCCTTCCCTCTACAACCCTGAATTTTCCTGCATGGAGGTTACAAGGGAAAGTTAGAACAGCTAAACATGTCTTGGCAGATTATGGAGGTTTTGTGATTGATCATTAAGGAGTTTGGAACTCCTCCTTACAACCCTGGTCACTCTTTTCTCCCACTACCTTCCCTTGAGTCAAGAGGCTCTCTGTTAACCCCTTTCATAGGACAAGAGAGTTTCACCCTTTTTCCCTCACCTTTGATTTTGCCCTCCCCCACCTGGGAAAGGAAGGAAGGGGAAGGGGCAGCAGCTACAGCATGGGTCCCATTGCAATGGCCTTGGAACCTGGGGGCAACCTTTGCCTGGAAGCATTGCCCAGGTTCAGTACATCCTGTTCAAGGTAAAGAAGCTAGCCTCTGAACTTGGGTAAGCATGCTCTTTTTAAAGTTGTAGTCTTAACTGTTAATGATGAGATGTTAATTCTCTGTGTATAGTAATTTGGAAATGCATTTAACAAAACCAAAGTCACCTGATTGGTAATGGGTTTGTTTCAGATTTCAAATTGGTGAACTTTTTGTATCAGTTACGTCAAGCAACTTTTCATAATTTGGTTACTGCTACAATAATTTGGCTATTTTTGGTTTTTTGGGTTTTTTATTTTTTTTATTAATTTATTTTGAATTATCAACAATCACTTCCATAAGCTTTTGAGTTTAAAATTTTTCTCCCCCTCCCTCCCCACCTCTGTCCCCTAGATGGTGTGCAATCTGATATAGGCTATACATATACACATTCCTATTAATCATATTTTCACATTAGTGATGTTGTAAGAACCAATAGGAGAAACCACCAGAAAGAGGAAACAAAACATAACAGAAGAAAAAAATAGAGCAAATAGTATGCTTCAATCTGCATTCAAAATCCATAGTTCTTTCTTCTTTGTGGATAGCATTTTCTACCACAAGGCCTTTAGAGATGTCTTAGATCCTTGTATTGCTGAGAAGGGTTAGGTTTATAAATATTAGTCATCATCACACAGTGTGGCTGTTACTGTGTACAACGTTCTCCTGGTTCTGCTCACTTCACTCAGAATCAGACCATACAAGTCTTTCCAGGTTTTTCTGAAATCTGCCTGTTCATCATTTCTTATAGCACAATAGTATTCCATTACATTCATATACCACAACTTGCCCAGCCATTCCTCAATTGATAGGAATCCTCTCAATTTCCAATTCTTTGCCACACAAAAAGAGCTGCTATGAATATTTTTGTACATGTGGGTCCTTTTCCCAGTGTGTATTATCTCTTTGGGATATAGCCCTAGAAGTAATATGGCTAGGTCAAAGGGTATACACATTTTTGTAGCCTTTTGGGCACAGTTCCAAATTGCTCTCCAAAATGGTTGTATCATTAACTCCACCAACAATGCATTAGTGTTCCAATTTTCCTACATCTTCTCCAGCATTTATCATTTTCCTGTTTTATCATGATGGACAACCTGATAGATGTGATGTGGTATCTCAGAATTGTTTTGATTTGCATTTCTATAATCAATAGTGAGAGCATTTTTTCATATGACTATAGATGGTTTTAATTTCTTCATCAGAGAACTTCCTTTCATATCCTTTGACCATTTATCAATTGGGTAATGACTTGTATTCTTATAAATTTGAGTTAATTCTCTATATATTTTAGAAATGGGGCCCTTATCAGAGAGACTGGTTGTAAAAATTCTTTCCCAATTTTTTACTTTCCTTCTAATCTTGGTTGCATTGGCTTTGTTTGTGCAAAAACTTTTCAATTTAATGTAATCAAAGTTATCCATTTTGCTTTCCATAATGTTCTCTGTCTCCTGTTTGGTCATGAATTCTTCTGTTCTACATAAATCTAATAGGTAAACTATTCCTTACTCTCCCAGTTTGCTTGCAGTATCAGCCTTTATATCTAAATCATGAACCCATTTTAACTTTATTTGGTTTATGGTGTGATATTTTGATTTGTGCCTAGTTTCTGCCATACTCTTTTCCAGTTTTCCCAGCAGTTTTTGACTGCTGGTTATAGTTTTAATGTGTAAACTTGTCAGAAATCTTGTTTGGGTTATGTATGGCTTGCTGAGAATTTGCAAGTGTATAGAAATCTCTAATAATTGGCTTTTTACACCAGGACAAACTTAAGTTTGAGATGTAAATCCTAGAAAAGTTTCTCCCAAGATGTGATTAGTGAAATTTGCTATGTGAGGTAGAAGCTCATAGAATTTTATTTTGAGTTGTCTGATGGATCATAATAACCCATTGATAATCAATAATCCACCATCTGAGAGAAATGCCACAAGCTATTCAGAGAGAATGTGATACTGGTGGGAAGTCAGCATCTGGAAAAGCTGAGAGGACAATTTTAGCCTCAGTCTAAGATGGGATCCTCCTGGCTCAGTTTCTTCATTATGTTCCTTTGAAAAGGAATGTTACCCACCTGCCTATTCCTAAGTCTATGAGGTGGATTTGATACTGCATGATTGGAAAACTGAATTATTTGAATCCAAATGGAGCTAAGGATGTTTTATCCTCTCAAAGTTGGGTGCTAAATCTAGTCCCTGCTCTATATCTGGGCCCTCTAGTCTTTGCTCCAGTCAGATTTGTGTCTTCCAGACTACAGGCCACTCACCTGCAGTTGGTAGCAAACAGTGGGTTTGGGAGACAACCAATGTCTCCCCATCATTCCTTGGATACAGCCTTGCTCGGTTCCAGTCAACCTCCTCTTTGGGACTCCCTTGAGGCAGGGACAGCTTTATGCCCCTTGCCAGCAGGAAGCAGTTTCAGAAGCCAAGATCTTCTCCCCTTACCCCAAAAGAATTTCAGTCCCATTTGTTTGAAAGGGGAATGATGAGGATGGAAGCTAGACCCCAAAAAGGAAAAGTCCTGGACTTTCCCACTTGGCCAAATATCTGGCATTTGCCTAAGGCTATAATCCCATCAACTAGCCTTTCTTTGTGGCTATACTCAATCTCCCAATTCTGTTACCCTTAATTTAGCCTAGCCCTCCCTATGGCCTCCAGCCATTTCCCACACTTAATCCTAGCTAGGTTTCATTGTCCAGGTCCCAGGAGTTCTGTTCACCCCAGCCTACTGGCCACTCCCATCCAGATCTCCTTAGATTCCTCCTCCAGTCACCCCAAACTACTTGGCGACTCCTAGATCCCTCCCACAGTCTTTCTTTATATAAGGTCCATCTTGTCACCATTAAGGTGCTTAGATTCTTAAAATCTAACCAATATCTTGACACTAACATTCAGACTCCTTAAAAGTATGCCCAGTATAGCAGATGTTCTAATAAACCTTGTCTTTGGCTGAAAAAAAAAACCAGCTAAGGTCTTTAGCAGGTCTCAGTTTCACTGAGGCAATGCCCATTCAGTGATTAAGTCTAGTGAAAAGATGTGAACCTAAAATTTCTGACTTTAAGTATTCTTTTCAATACTTAAGGTCTTCAAGGTATGGTGGAAAGGGAACATTTTTTTCAAATCAATAGCTAAAGGTCCATCATAACCTTCATTTGGGAAATCTGGGGTTGATGGGATTCAAAATAAGCCAGAGTAGTTAAAACAGGACTTGCAAATAATTCAAGAGGAAAATATTTAGAAACCTGTAAATTCATACCCTTGGGGAAGAACCATCATAACTAAAGAAATTCTTTAGACTAGAAAAGCTTGGAAAGCAGCAACATAATAAGCAAGGGACAATTATAGTAGACATTTGGAGATGAATTTCTACTATTATTCTGACATTTCAATCTGCAAGGACATATGTAATATACACATGTGTATATGTAAAATATAATGTGTATACTATGCACAATATACTATGTATAATATATTCATGAGTATATTATATATGTGCAAGTAGCAGGTTTCTAGTGAACAGGCCCATTTTTTTAAAAGGCAATGAGTTGAAATTTAGTAACAGAGGGGTACAAAAAGCAGATGAAGGCACAGCTAAGAGACATCAAACCAGATGATCAAGATAGCTACAGTCTATGACTGTGCAGCAAGAACTTGCAACAACAACAAAAAAATTGGCTTCTAGGTTGAGCTAACAGAGATTTGACACTGAGATTCTGCTCTAAAGCATTTGCTGCTGCTAAGTAATCTCTGGGTAGGAAAAGGAGAACGGATGGCATTTCATTTGTGACATTCTGAGCTGTGAATGATGACAACATAATCAAACCTCAATATTATTTCAACAAAAGAGTGTAATTGAAGGGCTACACAAAGAGGCATCATGTCAAAAATTGTGGTGCTGTCTCTAAATGATGTTTTGGAGACTTCATCTCATTTTTAATCATTCAAACAAACAAGGGTAGTCAGAAAGGAATTCAGAAAAAGCAAGTGAAAGCATAAGGAATTGAAGAGAGTGCCCCAGTTGAATAGGTAGAAATGTGTAGAGCTTTAGAGACCCACCACAGATCAGAAATATTTAGGATAAGGGATCATTACTTTTAGCAAAGGAAGACAAACAGAACACTAGGTATTGGGTGGGAGGAATGGAAATTAATTTTTTTCTATTTCAGTTTGGTTCTTTTACTAGAAATTATCTTCTTAATAAATGTGTCATTTGTTTTTGATGATGAACTCCCAATGACAATTGTTGAGAGGCTTATTATCCCTAGAGACTTTTTAAAAGTAACTTGGGGTAGAGGTGAGGAGGTGAAGCACTATAATAAAAGAATACTCTAAAAGCTATATTCAAAATCAGTATTGAAAGTGAACATGGAAATGGGATATAGCTCAAACAATCCAAAACAAAATCCTACATATTACCCACTACTCAGTTCTATTCCACAAACATCTACTAAGCACCTATGCTGCAAAAAACACTGTACTATAGATAAAAGAAATAAAGTTCATCCATCTTGGGAAATAAGCTCTTTAAGGCCAGAATTGATGATAGATGGATAATTGTCTTATTCCCTCTGCTAAGTGAATTTCTGGGCAATGCCCCACTTCTATTTCCCAAATTGAGTTAGAACAATTTAGTTTGGGGATGAGTAATTCAACTTCACATGGATTATTTTCCTAGGATAAACGATCAACATTCCTCTTTTTTGTGTGTGATAGAGAAAGGGAGAGAGGGAGGGAGATACATCTGGGGAAAAAGAATAAAAGATACTGGAAGGTTAATGCCCTCCCTAAGATGAGGCTTTAAGAAAGCCCAAGTACTTTAAGGTGCTTACTGGCACATTCTATGAGAAAATAAAGGCTGTGGTCTTGACCTTTTACTGGTGATAAAGCACTTAGCATAGCCTGGATACTTGTAAACATTTGACTCTGTGGGCTGTAGCGGCTTATCTGCCTAATTTACATTGATTGTCTCCTGGGTTGTGACTGGGTAGATTCTGCCCAGTGAGAGTTTTTCTCTTTGGGGGCTCGTTAAATGTTAACTGATATCCAGGAATTATAAAGTGAGGGTGATTGCTGTTGCTGCTGCTGTTGTTTCATTTTGGCCACGATAATACTCTCCTGAAATAGCGGAGTAGGAATGTTCTTCTAAGCAAAATTATGACCTATAAGTCCATAACGTTAAGATCTATTTTATTCCGCAGTTTCAACGAAGTTCATAACGAAATGTGTAGGAGCATGGCTTCCTAAATGACTTTGGCTTCCTAGAAGAGAAACCTGTAAAATTATTTCTGTAGTTTAAATGTGCTTGCTAGATTACAAAAGAAGGCGGTTGTTAAACAAGTTAACATTAAATATTAAAGAATAAATGTAGCATTTGAAGCATTATTTAATTGTCTCTGGCTCCATATCACCGAGCCCTTCGGGAATACAGGATGTTAGTATCTCATGGACAAGGACAATAATGAAAGTTTAGTGATTCTTTGAGTGTCCAATATGATTTTAAAAAACAGAGAGGGGTTCTTGGGATTTCGCTTTTGTTAGATCCTTTGTAAGTTATGTTGTGCCCCTTTTTTTCTCCTCGACTATAGCCCCGTTTTAAGATGGTTTTCTTTCTTTCTTTCTTTTCTTTCTTTTTCTTTCTTTCTTTCTTTCTTTCTTTCCTTTCTCTTTCTTTCTTTCTTTCTTTCTTTCTTTCTTTCTTCCTTTCTTTCTTTCTTTCTTTCTTTCTTTCTTTCTTTCTTCCTTCCTTCCTTCCTTTTTTTCTTTCTTTTAAAAGGGAAGGTAAAGAACATCAAGAAAATTTACTAAGTCTGTCGAATCACAAGTAAGGACTAGGGAAAAACGAATGCCTTCCTGGGAGATGTGGAAGCATCAGAAACTCAACACTACCATATACTACTCCCTTTCCACCCAAGAAATTTTGGAGAATGGAAAAAAGCACTAGCAGCAGCCCTGAAGGGGTGTGGTCTCTCGTTAGGACTAGCCCAATAGGATCTCTTTAGAGACAGCCCATCCCAAGATTGATGAGAGTTGCTAGGAAACAAGAGCGTCTTCCAGTATAACCAGAGCTTGTTCTGCTCGAGCCCTCTGGATTCCTCATGATCAGTACAGTTACGTAGCTTGTAGGGTAGAGCAGTGCACTGGGAGCGTAGCTCGCTTTCTTTCTCTCTTTCTTTTTTCCCTCTTTTCCCTTATCCCTCCCCAACCTTCAGTCATCTTTAAGTAAGAGGACCCCTGAAGTGTTCCCAAAAAAGCTGTCAATCCCTGTTTCCGAGAGTGCCGAGAGCAATAAGCCAGGCTTTGAAGTTAAAACAATCTACTTCCCATACCATCCTAACCCCTACCTCTCACCTCTCGTAGATATACTATATAGATATATAGTATATATTTATTTATCTGCATATGCATAGGTATATGTATATACATATACACCAACCTTTTCGGGAAGTGAACGGGATTCATACTGATGCAAAGTAACCTGCAAAATCGCCATACCTTCTTCTGAAGACTCCTCCATAGCCCCCTCACCTACTCTAGTTTAGCTAACGTGAATCCTTGGCTTTTCATAGACACTCAAAGAAAAGACAGCATAAAGAAGAAAGAGAAAAAGGGAGAAAGGGAGGAGAGAGGGAGAGAGAGAGAGAGAGAGAGAGAGAGAGAGAGAGAGAGAGAGAGAGAGAGAGAGAGAGAGAGAGAGAGAGAGAGAGAGAGAGAGAGAGAATGCTAGGCGGTGTGTATCTCAGCAGAGAGCCCCAAATAGAAAGGATGTTTTTTGTCTGACCAAGGAGGAAAGTTGCTCTGGTGCCTAGGAAGTGGGTTTGCCTGAAGGCAGGAGAGGAAAGGAGTGCTAGTAGGCTGTGAAGTGCTCCGTTCCTCTCCTATCCCTCCCCTTCCAGGAAGACCACCTGGTCTCTGGTCTCCTTTCTTCCAACCTCCTCCCTCCTCTCTCCCCTTCCTCAACCCCTCCCTCCCCCTCCTTTCCCCCACTCCCCACTGATTCCGGAGGCCTTGATGCTCTGCCATCGGGCCCCAGTCCAGCTAGCAGAGGGGAAGGAGGGGACGCTCTTGACAGGAAGCAGCTCACGCAAGTTGGCCATTTCGGGGGCAAACTAAGTTCCCCCTTTGGATTTGGAAAGGACAAAGCCTGGGCGCTGCTGCTTTTGTGTCGGATGCGGAGAACAAACCATGAACCGCCGGAGCCCAGGAGCAGAGGGAGTAGCAGCAGCAGCAGCAGCCGCAGCAGCAGCAGCAGCAGCAGCTGCCATCACCAGAGTCAGGCAGGAGTTGCCTTCGGTGCACGGTAAGGGGCTAGCTTGGGAGGAGACTCTGGTCCCCCGAGGAGAAGAGAGAGGGTAATGATGTCCAGGTACGGGGAGGGACTCAGCCCGCAAAAGTTGAAGCAAGAGAAGACCAGTTCCTGTGGTTCTTTTGGAGAGATACTGGAGGCTGTGTGTGTGTGTGTGTGTGTGTGTGTGTGTGTGTGTGTGTGTGTGTGTGTGTGTGTGTGTGTGTGTGTGTGTGTGTAGAGATGTTTAAAGGAAGAAAATTCGGGGTAGAGGTGTTCAGGGATGGGATAAGGCTAACTACTGATCGCAGTACCCAGGAGGCTCACACCTCCCCAGCCAACCGTCTACAGCTCTGCTCACGGGCTAATGATTTATTCCAATCTGCGGGGTTTATTTGGCTTTATGAATGGGTGGCAGTCCGATGACTGTCCCGGTGGCGTTTTTCATGAATGTAGAGATGCTGTCAGGTGAGGAGGACAGAAGGATAAGAGAAACCTTGAATATGCTGAAGCTTGAAGGAGGGAAATCCTGCCGCCAGACGTTGGTCAGCGGATAGCTCTCTAGCCAGTGAGCTTGGAAAGACTCCTAAACTCAATGCCCTTTACTCCTTTGAGCTTGAGAGAAAAAATTCAAAAGCCAGACTGAGAATAGATCTCATTCATCGATTCTGGTCCATTTTCTCTTCTAACAGATAACTCAGAGAGGGTGGGTGATGCTAGGATCCAGAAAGAGACTGGGTAACATATGCATTGTTTCTTAGGAATGCCTTAATTTTTATTACCTTCACCTCCCCCTTGCCTTAGGTTCTGGAGCATGGACAAAGGTATCACATCTTTAGCTAAATGTAAAATAAATAAATAAAACTACCGCACAATCTTGCCTTTTAATCAATCATTTTAAAGAATTTTTTGTGTCTTTTTTTTTTAAATCCGATCCGGCACAGGCACAGCCACACTTCTGCAGGTCTGTGTGTCAAGTCTTTTATGGTTTGACAAATTATTTTAACTAGGATTTGTGTCTGTGATTTAGAAGGTGTTATTCTGAGTTTGTATTTATTTTTTCTATCACACAAAAAAAGGGACAATAGCTGTTTTCCAAGCTAAGGTTAATAGTGTCATAGTGAGAGAGAAGGACCTCCAGTTGATCTTAACTTGGAGCTTCTTTGGGTTAATTGTTTGGAGCTACCTGCCAGACACTCTTTAGGAGAAGGTGCCCTCGTTGTTTCTCTTAGAAAAATAAGCATCTCATTTGGAGATAAAACATTAATCATTTACCTTTAAGTCTAGTAGGTCTCATTTGATTTATTTTAAAATCAAATATTTCTGCATGCAAGTATAGTTCAAGAGTATAATTAGAATATATTTGAATCAATAATTCTGAATAACATGTGTCCTGAACTTCTTTGTGTAAGAGTTGCTATGTCCACCCTTCAGGAACTTTGTGATGCTCTGAATTGTTGCATTGTAATTACAAAGTGTGGCATTTAAAAAAAAAACAAGTAATTCACATGGCATACTACTTAGACTTTCAATATATTTACATTAGACTCAAGACATTTATAAAGTGGGTTTTTCTGCCTTCTGGATGATGTCAATTAAAACATCTCATATTTACAAAGAACCACTTATCTTAGAGGAAAGCCCTACTGAAAGCTCAATCATCCCTCTTTCAAAGTTCACTGAATACCTAACAAGAAATTACCAGTTGTTGCTATTATTGTTGTTTTTAATCAGAAGTAATTTCACTCATTTTTCAAGCTGCTGTTTAGTCTCTTTATGGCACCTCTGTGCATGGGGACAGTCACTCCTTGAAACCAGCACTTTTAAAAATGGCACAGTGAAAACCCATGCTGAATTAACAATTATATCAGTAAGCAGATTTTTTGAGTGATGATAAGAAGAAAATTATTTTTCTCACTATAAAGTTTCTAGTCTTCTAATATATTTCCTTGTTCTTTGCCATGAAATATTTTAATGTAAAAGCTAACACATTTGCTCAAGTGTAGTAGTGAAAATGATGCCAGTGTAAGGATGAGGCTAGAATTATGTGACAAGAAACTTCTCTCTTCCCTTGGGTTGTGTTTTCACACTTCAATAACATGTGATCAGTGAGTTGAGAAAAATAAGGTAAAACCAAGAGAAAGGAAACAGATATTAGAATTAGTGCAATTAAGCTCAATGATCTACCTCATTTTGCGGGATAGTATTTTCAAATGAATGAGCAATGCAGAATGGAGAAGAAATAGTGGAGAAGTTGGGAAGAGGGGGAAATCTGCTGCCCCAAAACAGCTGTATATTTAAAACATGACCCAGTTCCTTGTACTCCTATACATCATGTAAATATAGCCATGGAAAATGTGTAAGGGTGACACAAAGTGACATCTTAGTTTTACGTATCTATATTTTCTGTTGTCATTGAATGCATAACTGGAAGGGACTTCAAGAGGTTATTTGCCCCAATTCCCTATTTCTAGTCAGGTGAGCATTTAAGACAACCCAGACAGATGACTGTCTTCATTTAAAAAATTCACGTTATCACAGCATCCCTTGGTAGTCTTTCATTGGTAAATAACCCTTAATAGTAAAGTAGTTCTTACAACTAAAGTCATTTCCTCTTGTTTCTGTGTTCTAAGGACGATTGGCAAGAAACTGATACACGAACCCTTCCCATGGACCTAGCTGCCCACTGTCAGCATGTACCTAGCTGTCTTTAGGGATGAAATGTGGCAACTTGTTTAACAGCCACACAACAGCATCCCAGGAAACCATTTGAGAAAGGAAATGAAAATTAATACTTAATCCCCACTGAAACAACAGGAGGGAAGAATGCAGTTATCCATGTTGGAATGAGGCCAGAACACTGGGGTAAGAGTTATTTTCCCTGGGCAAAACTCTGGACAAATGTATCCAAGCATACAGTCAGAAAACTAGTAGGGAACCTGTTTAGCTTATATTTGTTCTGATTTGTTCTTTTATGTTGAGTTTACTGTTCATTTTAGCCTCCTCCGAGACAGACTAACTCAACACAATCCAGCATTAGATTAGTTTGTTCAAATTGCTACCAAGGAGCAACATAAAATGATGGAAGATTATATACCATTGATGGAGACACATAAAATCAGTACAATCAGTACAACCACAGTACTCAGTGAGAAAAAAGGTTCTATTAGATCATCTACCTCCTTTCACTGCTAATGTAGGTTTGATCCCTATAGTATACTGTATTTTGGAAAGCTTTGGTCCAGTCTAGTTTTAAATGACTCAAGTAATGACTTCTACTACTGCCTTTGGAAGGCTATTTCACAGTCTAATAGTTCTCCCTATTAAGAGCTTTAGTGTGATATTCAGCCTAATTTTCCCTTTGCTCTATTTCGTGTTGTTCCTTACTTCAAGTTATACCCCCTTTACACTTACTCTAGCAAAACAGATCTATTTTAGACCTTCCCACCATTGCATTCGATCTACTTGTAGACTAGAAACTTAGTTGATAAATGTAGGTGATAATAATGTATTGATATCTATAATTCTAGAAGTCTCTGCTCCATGTTTAAGACTTGTCTTAGGCCATCTAAAAATATGTGTATCATGTCATATTATATATATACATATACATATATTAGCAAAGATGGAGAAGAGGGATAGAGACAGGAAGAGCCTTCTCTTGATTCAATGACACATGTGACTACTAAAAAGAATCTCTCTAAGTAACGTACCCCTGATGGTCCACACGTATGAGAGATTTTCACTGCAAAATGCGTTGGCAGTAAGACCATTTCAGTTCTACTCTACAAGCTGGAAATTCTGTGATAGTCAATATGCTCTGCTGCTCCAATGAGCCCTAGAATCTGTTGTCGTGTAAATTCTACTGTTTAAATGAAAGTGATTTCCATGTTGAATATAAAATAGAAAAAAACACAAAATGTATGTAGTTTATGCGTTAAAACAACTTACTAACTCCATTGGTTACATTAGCCCTATAAAACTCTAAATATGCCAAAGGAAAGACTAGAATTTTCTCATAATTCTCTCATATTGATTCTATCCTGAATCACAAAAATTAAAAATGAACAGAGTATTTGGCAGTAGAAATCAAAGGTTACTAAAAGCAGCTTTTTAAGTTATAGGTACTATATTTGAAAATTATTTTTAATGGAACAACCCAAATCAGACAGATTATTCTCATTATTTCTTCCAGGTCATATCTGGCACATAGACATACATACATATGTAGGCTTCTGTAAAGTACTGCAGAGAGCATACTCTGTAGATTTATCATCCCACTCACTTGTATCTCTTAGTGTTAGGCGTGAGATGTAAGCTCTGCTAGACAGTGGAGGAGTAAATGACAAATCAGGAAATCAGTTCCTAGGTAGCTCTTGGCAAGCCACAATGCTAAAGAATTAGCAGTAGAATGATGCAACAAGTCCAAGCAGAACACAGTACTGTTCTTTACTATTCATTGAATATGAATTTCTTGCAAAAATTAAGAATATAATAGCTGACATTTCATGTTACTTTTAAACTATTCAAACTCCAGATTTGCGGTGTGCATTACACACAATACATAAAATTGGAGTTAGTTATTTGTCCCAGGGCCATAAATGGAGGCAATGGTTGAGGAGGAAAAAAACGAAGTTCTAAGTTTCTGGCTCTCTCAATATGCAGAATTTTTTAACAGTAGTATATTGAAGATCAGAGAATAAATCATATGTGTTCCCATCTTTTCCATAAACCAATAGTCTTCCTAATGGGTCAGATTCACTGTAAAAGTATTTGTACAGTGCCAGGAAGTGTGGGGTGGTGTGTGCCCACCAAATAATTTCTCCTAGAAACAAAGGCAAAGCAAATTTTTCTTGTTGATGGGAAAAGTTGACCGTAAGTGTCAAATAATTTCTCACCAGAAAAATTATGCATGCCAGGAGATTGGTGTCAGTGCAACACTTGTTATGTCCCCTGCAAATACACAACCTTTTCTTGAGACTGGTGAGGCTTGTAAAAATGTATTTTAAAGAAGGTGAGAGACAGGAAAATAAACATGGGAAAACACTATAATACAATCTCCATGCACTGAATAAAGAACCATGTTTGAAAACATAGTACTACATTGAGGCAACTGTTCCATAGAAAACCTGTGGGTTTTGCTCTTTTAAAGTCCTTCCTCAGATTTGATTACTCATCATTTCCCAGCTCTCTATTCCCTACCCTCCACATGCATAAATTCAAGAAAAGAGTCCAAAGTAAAGTAAGTTCCTACACACAAGCCAATATGTTGGCTGGTGTATGTACAACTCAGTCCACATACTCACAGTTACATACACACAAATTGGTTTGACTATTTTTAGGTTGTTTGGTGTTTTTTAAGTTTTACTGTAAAAGTTTAAAAGTGCAATTTAAAAGATAGCATGGTATAGTGGCAGGGCAGGTAGGTGGTACAGTGGATAAGAGTGCTGGGCCTGGAGTCAGGAACTCATCTCTATGAGTTCAAATCTGGCCTCAGACACTTACTAGCCATGTGACCCTGGACAAGTCACTTAACCCTGTTTGCCTCAGTTTCCTCATCTGTAAAATGAGCTGGAGAAGGAAATGGCAAACCACTCTAGTATCTTTACCAAGAAAACCCCAAATGAAGTCACAAAGAGTTGGATACAAATGAAACAACTGAACAACAACAACAAAAACAAAAACAATGGTATAGTGGATAGAGTAGGCCTCAGAATTAAAGAAAGACCTAGGTTCCAATGTGACCTCTGACAAATACTGACTGTGTCTCTAGGCAAGTCATTTAACTTCCCAATGCTCTAAATCAGTGATATTAAACTTAAATAAAAGGGAGGTGAGGAGGGAATTACATTGAACTTTACATAAGGGTCCAGCTTTATGTTGACTTAGTTTTAAAACACAATGTTATCTATGTTTTATTGCATTTTTGCTTTGTTAAAGACTTTCTAATTGCATTGTAATCTGGTTTGTGCACATTTAAGAATGTTGTGGGCCATGTTTGCCACTTCTGCTTTAGTCAGCCAAAACTATAAATGGCAGAGGAAGTGCCAACCTGCATTGGTAGAGCCAATTTGCTCATCTTCAAATTCTCTCTGTCAGTGGAATCATAGATCTAGTCCCTATGTCTTAATTTGGTCAAAAAGGCTGGGTTGGTTTTTTTTCTCAGATTATGCAAAGTAACCAACCTGAGAGATAAAACCTTGAGAAGGGGGTTTCCAGTAGAATGTGAGTTCCTTGGGGCCAGTGACTGTTTTCCTATATCCCCAGACCCCAGCACAAAATAATAGGTACTTAATTAATGTTTGTGAATTGAACTTTGAATTTAATTGAGAATGGGACCGATCTGTGGAGAATGGGGCAGTATGTGAAGATTATTGGACCAATAGATAAATGAGCACATGTTGACTGAGCCTTTCTATATAAGGGACCATACTAGTTGTGTGTAAAGAACTACAAAGCAAAATATCCTAGCGTGGTAGGAAGAATAACCTTGAGCTTAGAGTCTGAAGATTTGAACAAGTCACATCTCTGACCTTTAGTTTCCCCTTCTATAAAAATGAGAGTGATTTGACTTGATGACATCAAAGGTTATTTACAGCTCTAAATCTATGATCTCTAGTCCTATGTTGTGTAGTTAGGTGGTGGAATAGACAGAGTGCCTGGCCTGGAGTCAGGAAGATCCAAATTCAAATCAGGACTCCGATACTTACTAGCTGTGTGACCTTGGGCAAGTCACTTAACCTTGTTTGGCTCAGTTTCCTCATCTGTAAAATGAACTGGAGGAGAATATGACAAATCAGTCCAGTATCTTTGCCAAGAAAATCCCAAATGGGGTCATGAAGCATCTGATACAACTGAAATAACTCAACACTGACAGTCTTACAATGGAAAGAACACTAAGTTTGGAGTCTAGCAATGTGAAGAAGTAATTTAACCTCTCCAATATTCCATTTTCTTATCTGTAAATTAGGAGTGATGATAATAAAGATAAATAATAATATATATCATTTATATGACATTTTAAGTTTGGCAAAGCACTCTACAAATATTTCATTTTATCTTCACAACAACCCTGCCAAGTAAATACTGTTATTCTTCCCATTTTGCAGATGGAGAAACTGAGGCAGCATGGGTCAAAGTAACTTGCTTGGGTTTACATGACTGGTAAATGCCTAAGGGTGGATTTTAACTTATGCCTCCCAGGTCTAGTTCCATATCTATCACACCACCTATCTAACTCATAGGTTTGTTACAAGATTCCAAAGAGACAATAATATATTTAAAGCCCTCTTTGAACCTGAAAGCAGTATACAGTTATGTGCTATTAATTGTTAGTTGGGAAGGTACGACAAGACAATCTCAGAGCCAAGTTAAATAACAACCAAAAATATAAACGATGGCATAAAAGAGCAACTAAAGAGATACCATAAGAAAGTGTACAGTTTATGGTCAAATGGATGAAAGCAAGATTAAGTTTTATCATAGTTTAGGAAGAAAGGTCACTATCATCAAGGAATGCTTCATAGACCAGGCAGGATTTGAATAAGTCTTGAAAAAGTTGTTATGAGTTGGACAATTGGAATGGAAAGTATCATTATTTTCATTTTACAGATGAAGAAACATGTAGGTTAATTTGATTTTCCTCATGATAGCAAAACTAGAAATTATGATCAGGGATCCAATTATACTCATTTGAAGGCCCTGCTCACCTCATAAGCCAAGACTTAGTCACAGACCTCATAGACTCCAAATGCATTCATTCCATTACAACAAGCTACCCATCTACTCAAAGTATATATCTTATCTCTCCTCTCATGGTTCCAATCACATTTTTTTAGCTAGAATTGCCCCACTAATGCTCTGTTGCTGTCACAATAAAGTAAACTGAAACATTGAAATATATCAATTGGTTATGACTGATCTTAAAACCCTTAAAGCTAGCCACAATAATGTTGAATTTATGCCTCCTCTTCAGAAGCAACTTGCCATTTAAGGGCAAACTGAGACAAGGGTAACAGCATTTGCAACTTTAAAAAAAGGGTCATAAGCTATTAAACTCATAGATGTAAGGCACCTTAGATTATAGGTCATCTGGTCCAATCCTTTCAGTTTAAAGAGGAGGAAAATAAGACTCAGAAAGGTTAAGTGAACTTGCCCAAGGTAGCACTGGATGCCAAGTCAAGTATTTATCAAGCACTCCCTATGTGCCAGGCACTGTATTTAGAAAACACACTGATGATAAGGGGCACAGGTGATGATGATTCAAACCCAGATCAAATCCGGTGATATGCATAGGTTGTCTGATAGCTCTCAAAACACCAGGAGAATCTGGAAAGGATTTCAAGAACTAAATTCAGTTGTCTAGAGGGAATAGATGATGTTCTATTCAGAGGACAGGACACTATGAGTAAATTGTAAAAGCAAAATATTTACAAATTTGTTCAACAAATATATTTTTGAACACCTATTACAGAAGAGCACTTGGCATTCTATAAATCAATGTCAGACAAGCCAAATAGAGCCAATAAGAAGATGCCATAGCCACAACCTAGTTGGGCCACCCTCTCTCAAATGGAGCAGCATCTGCTACAATATTATCCACTGCGAGATCCGCAAACTGGCCCTCAAATAGAGTAAGTAGTCAGGTAGATTAAGAGGGAATCCCATGTTTTCACTTGGAGTTTATAGGTAAATAACCCCAAGAACACTAAGCAGCTATTGAAAGTGAACTCCAAGTTCATTTCATATGTAAGGAAGTCACTTAGGAATAACCAGATGTGAACTAATACCTCTGAAATCAGTCAACTGTCTAAGCCTCCAACTCCCTATAGGTAAGCTGCTGTAGTTTTCCAAGCTAGAATAAAGTGTGCATTCTATTTGCTGAGGTCAAATCTTCTACGCAAACCCAGAAGAAAAATGAAGGTGGAAAAAATTAAAACATAAATAATGAATAGTGGAGGACACCCTTTCTTGTTATAAAGGAATCATCTTAAAGAAAAAGCTAAGAGGATGATAACACCACAACTAAGGGGAGAAGTGAGTGTGTGGTCAGCCAAAGGCAAAGTGAGGAAGAACATTTCAGAGATTTTTTAGAAGTAAAGGTGGCTATATCAACATACAAATATTCATATGTACATATGTATTAGTACATAGCTAAATGGTGCAGCAGATAGAGTGCTGGGCCTGGAGACAGAAAGATTCTTCTTCATGAGTTCAAATCTGACCTCAGACACTTACTAGCTGTGTGACCCTGGGCAAATCACTTAATCCTATTTGATTTAGCTTCTTCATCTCTAAAATGTGCTGGAGAAGGAAATGGCAAACCACTCCAGTATCTCTGCCAAGAAAACCCAAAATTTGGTCATGAAGAGGCAGGCGTGACTGAAATGACTCAACAACAACCCAACAATGAACACAGCTATTCCTTGCTCTTGCTAAGTGAGAGTATCATACATCCTTTTTCAATCAAATGACAGCATCTTTTATATTGCTTCTTTCATGTGAAGTTATTATTGACTTTATGCCACGGATTATCTGTGGGCATTCTGTGGCCCTCAATTACCTGTTAAGTCACCCACAATTTAGTATTCCATCAAAATCATATACCAGGACTTGCTTAGCCATTTCCCAAATGATGAGCATCCCCTTAGTTTCTGACTCTTTGACAATGTAAAAAGAGCTGCTGTAAATATTTTTGTATGGATGAATCCTTTTCATTTTTCCTTGTTCTCCTTGGGGTATAGCCCTAGTAGTTGTTTGCTGAGTCAAGGGGTATTCAAAGTTTTGTAGTTTTTTGAACATAGGTCCAAATGGTTCTCCAGAATGGTTGGGACAGTCCACAGTTCCACCAATAGTGCATTAGTATACCTATCTTCTCAGTGTTTGTCTTTTTCCTTTTCTGTCATTTTAGCCAATCTGTTGGGTATAAAGTAGTACCTCAGAGTTGTTTTAATTTAGATTTCTCTAATTATTGGTGATTTTTAGCATTTTTTTCATATGGCTTTGATTCCTTCTTCTGAAAACTGTTTGTCCATGTCCTTTGACCATTTGTCAATTGGTGAAAAACTCCTGTTTTTTATAACTCTGGCTATGTTCTATATATGTTTGAAAAACAAGACCTTTATCAGAGTAACTTGCTGCAAAAAAAAAAAATTTCCCCAGTTTCCTGTTTCTCTTCTAATTGGCTGCATTGCTTTTGTTTGTGCAAACCCCTTTTAATTTCATGTAATCAGAATTATTCAGGTTCCCTCCTGTGAACCTCTCTGCCTCTTTTTTGGTCATGGACTCTTCCCTATCCATAGATCTGACAGTATTTTTCCCCTGAATCTCTAATTTGTGTATAATATTACTTTTCATGCCTAAATCATGTACTTGTTTTGAGGTTATCTTGGCATGCAGTAGGAAATGTTGGTCTACGCCTAGTTTCTGCCAGACTATTTTCTAGTTTTCCTAGAAATTTTGTCCAATAGTGAGTTCTTACCCCTATAGCTGGGATCATTGGGTTCATTAAACACTAGGCTACTGTGCTTATTTGCTTCTATATACTGTGTACCTAATTTATTCCATTGATCCACCACTCTATTTCTCATCCAGTAACAAATTGGTTTTGATGATTACAGCTTTGTAACGTGGTTTGAGATATGGTATTGCCAAGCCCCCTTCCTTCACATTTTTTTTTCATTGACTCCCTTGATAGTCTTGACTTTTTGTTCTTCCAGATGAATTTTGCTATTATTTTTAACTAATACTATAAAGGAATTCTTTGGTATATTGATTGGCATAATACTGAATAAGTAAAACAATTTAGGTAGTAGCCTCATTGTTATTATATTGGTTTAACCTGCCCATGAGCAATTAATATTTCTCCAATTATTTAGATCTCTCTTTATTTGAGTGAAGAGTGTTTTGCAATTATGTTCACATAGTCCCTGTGTGTGTCTCGGCAAGTAGACTCCCAGGTATTTTATACTGTCTGCAGTTATTTTAAATGAAATTTCTCTTTCTATCTATTCCTACTAGGTTTTGTTGGTAATATATGGAAATGCTGATGATTTGTGTGGGTTTATATTATATCCTGCAACTCTGCTAAAGTTGTTAATTGTTTCGACTGGTATTTTAGTTGATCCTCTCGGGTTCTCTAAGTACACCATCATATCATCTGCAAAAAGTGATAGTTTTCTTTCCTCATTGCTTATGTGTATTATTCCTCCAACTTCTTTTTCTTCTCTTGCAGCTACAAATGTGTCTTTTTTTTACTTGTAAAATTAGGCCTTGGATCAGATGACTTCTGAAGTCTCTTTTAACTTTAGGTCTATGATTAGGTACAAGGAAAATTGATAAACAGATGATAGATTAGATAGATCTTTGATTCAGCTATAAAGTCTTTGTAATTGATCATCAGAGAAAAAAATAGCAGAAATATAGACTGGCTTCTTGATTTGTCACATAAAGAGACATATAAAAGGGTGTTTTTTAGTTTCTTTCTCTCCTCACCAGAGCCCTTGGATGGCTGATGGTACAATGTACATTATTAAATTCAGTTTTCATAGCATACTTTACAAATTAACAATGACTAGTGATTGAATTTTTGGTCATTAAGGGGAGAAAAAGTTAATATTTCCCTTCATTTTATGATATACAAGGAAAACGAGCCATTAAAATGGTTCTATGAATTAGAAAACTTTTTTGCCAATACTTGTTTATCCAGATGAAGTAATTATGGTCAACATGTCTACAGCAACGGTGCCAAATTCAATTGGAAACAGGAACCACTAAACCATACGTAAGGATCCTTGTGGGCAGCATATTGTCCTAGAAAAACACATTTTAACATTATTGCTTGTTGACTCAACTTACTCTACCCTTATGGAAATTATGGGTATCAGGTAACTCCATTTTAAGGTAAAGAACAAGAGAAGCAAAGTGACTAGCACATTTGGTAGCCTTGATAGGGCTGAATTCCAGATCCTTTGACTCCCTGCCATGCATTCCCTATGGTCAAGCCTGCTACCTCCAGTGCCTAATATTTATCCAACTTTCAACTCCATCAAAGAGCTGAAATCTAGGTCTTGGGGGCTTTCTCAGATTTGTACCTTGTACTAGAAGCCTTAATGGACATAAAGAAGCAAATGCTTGTCCTAGATCCATCCATCTGGCATAGTGAGGTATGTGATATATTTGTGGTTTTGTGTTTTAATACAGAACAGAAAGAATATTGGTAATATTTTATATTTCACTTAATTGTTTTAAAGCACCATGTGTTGGCACATGTAACAAATTGAAATTGCTTACACCAAATATGTCACAATGCATGCCAGTTTGGGAGACCACACCATAGGATCAAAATTTTTTGGCATGTTCAGCCATCACAATAAAGATCTGAGATTTGTGTAATGTATTTTGTTTTACTTCTGCAGCTTGCCCTGAGCAATTTATAGGCTTCTGCATTTACCTTCATGGTGGCCCTTGATAACATAACTAGGATTAGTGAGGAACATTGAATCACACATCAAATTAAAGAAAACAGATAATAGAACCATAAATTCCCAGCACCTCTTTTCATAAAATTTTGTTCTGGTGGACCCTGTGGATAGGTGTACCAAACAAAATCACCTAAGTATCTTCTACAGGTTCTGTGCCAAGGACTTAAATTCCAAGATTAAAGATTAAAGCTAAATTATGTTCAGGAGATCCCTGTTTTTAAAAAAAAAAATTGCTAAGGAAAAATTACCTAGTAACCTGTTAGTAATATTTATTACAGGAGTGTTTAGATTAAATAGCCTCAGCTTTTTTGTAAGCCATCTGGGAAGGCACCAGTTATGCATTTTGTCTGTTCTACCATTGTGCCTAAGCCTGGACTCCATTGCTTGGTATTTACTGAGCCCTGTATGATGAAATCTCCAGAAAAGTGAAGCTTTGATGCCTCACAGTAGCAAGGAGGTTGTCCTGGATCCTCAAAGGCTGTGCCAGCTGAATATGAAGTCTGGTAGGTTCCGCCAAACTGTAAAGGCTGTCCCAGTGACAGAGCTTTTGTCTCTCATGGAAAGACCACCCTAGCAAATTTCAGAGAGGTTTGTCACCAGACTGGCTGCAGGGGGATAAGTTTCTCAAATAGAAGTGTGCTACAAATTTTTCTGTTAAATGAGAAAGGAGTTGCTGTCCATGTTCTAGACAAGCTAGGTGGTACAGTTAGGCAGCTATGTAGCTGAGTCTGGAATCAGGAAAACTTGAGTTCAAATGTAGCTTCAGACTTTCTAGCAGTGTGACCCTGGGTAAGTTATTTAAACTGGATCGCCTCAGTTTCCTCATTTGAAAATGGAGGTAATGGGGCAGCTAGATGACACAGTGGATACAGCACCAGCCCTGGATTCAGGAGGACCTGAGTTGAAATCCAGCCACAGACACATAACACTTACTAGCTGTGTGACCCGAGGCAAGTCACTTAACCACATTGCCTAGCCAAAAAAGAAAGAAAGAAAGAAAGAAAGAAAGAAAGAAAGAAAAGAAAGAAAGAAAGAAAGAAAGAAAGAAAGAAAGAAAGAAAGAAAGAAAGAAAGAAAGAAAGAAAGAAAAAGAAAGAAAGAAAGAAAATGGAGGTAATAATAGTACCTACCTCCCATGGTTGTTAGAGGATCAAATGAGATAACACAGTAAAGTGATTAACACAGGAGCTGGGAACATAATAAGTACTATATACATATCAGTGAATCCTTGATAAATATAGGGAGAATAGTATTGGTCTTGGTATCAGAAGATGCGAGATTAGGTAGGTTCTGGCTCTGACACTTATCTTTTCTGTGCCTTAGTTTTCTTAACTAAAGGTAAAAATATGGCAAAAACATATGTTCTTAAGGTTATGGGAGATCACAGTCCATCTAAAAAGGGAGGGGCTTAACTTCCTTTTTTGATCATAAACTTGTTTTGGCAAGCTGGTGAACCTATAGAATTTGTTTTAGCCATTTTCAGGCATGTCCAACTCTTCATGACCCCTTGGGGGGGGGTTCTTGGCAAAGATACTGGAGTGGTTTGCCATTCCTTCTCCAGCTCACTTTACAGATGAGAAAACTGAAGTAAGCAGGGTTAAGTGACTTCCCCAGCATCACACAACAAGTAGGTGTCCAAGGCCAGATTTGAACTCAGATCTTCCAGACTCCAGGCCTGGCACTTTATCCACTGTACCACCTAGCTGCCCAAAACTAATGAAATACTTGATAGGATAATGTCTTTAAATGCAAAACATTAAATTAAATACATGGATTATACATTATAAAATGGGACTAATAATATTTGCACTGTATACACACATGCAGAATGAAACACACACATGAAAGAATCAAATAAGACAGTGTCCATAAATGTTTTGTAAAGTTTTACATAAATATGCATAGCAACTCTTTTTGTAGTGGCAAAGAACTGGAAACTAAGGGAGAGGGAAGGCCATCAATTGGGGGAATGACTGAACAAATTGCAACATATGAATACAGTAGAATATTATCACACCATAAGAAATGAGCAAGGGAATAGATTCAGAGATACCTAGGATGACTTGTAAGAACTGATGCAGAGTGGAGTGAGCAGAACCAGAATAATTTATACAATAACAACAATGTAAGGACAACTTTGAAAGACAAGATTTCTAATTAATGCAATAATCAGCCATAATTCCAGAGGACAGATGAAGAAACATGCTACCCACCTCCTGACATAGAGGTGATAGACTCAAAATTCAGAAAAATTCAGAATAAAACATATATTTTTGCACACAAAAAAACCATGTCTTATGAAAAGAAATCAATTATATTAAAATACAATTATCAAAATTTTTAAAAAGATGAATTCATGGACCTTGGGTTAAGAATCCCTGAAAAACTTATTCTTACCGAAAATTGTATGGCTTAGAAACCTAACTATCTTACCAATAGCAATCCAGTGTCAGAATGCAGCACCCTATCCTTTTAACCTTGGCTGCCTTTCTTAATAAAGCTAGGTCAAGGTCCCTGCCTTTTTCCCCTCCCCTTGCAGAAAGAAGGAAGCATCCTGTGCACATCTAGCTCTCCTCCAAAAATGGGTCCATGGCCTTGCATATTTTGGGTATGCTTTTATTTGGCTTGGGTGGTGGTTTGTGGGTTCTAACTCTCTTTTTCTGAGAGAATGGCTAAAATGTTTAAGGTGGGGAGGAATGAAAGAAGTTGAAAATTACAGTTGGCAAGACATCTTCAACACTGGCGGTATCAAATTCAAATAGAAATGGGGGCCACTAAACCATATCTAAGGATCCTTGCAGTCTTCGTACTGACTTCGAAAAGCACATATTAATATTATCTGTGTGTTGTTGTAGTTTTACTTATTTCATTAAATATTTTGCAATTACATTTGTATCTGGTTTGGACCCACCCTGGAAAGTATTGTAAGCCCTACACAGCTATGTGTTTTTTGCCTTCAACACAAATGACATACTATCAAGCTGTCCTCAAAAAGAACTCTTACATGCACAAAGACCAAAGAGAATGCTTATACAGGATAATTCACTGTAGGACATCCATAGTAACAAAATTTAAAAGTGCTGTTATTTTGAGATATGTTAATAGATTTGTTATACAGAAACCTTGTGTAATGTATTCATTGTTATGGAATTTTATGTAGATTCACTGTATTAAACTCCAATGTCACCCTGATACATACCATAGAAGCACTTTCACTATCACATTAGGCAACATTTTTTTTCCATTTTTCCTGTTTATTAATTTATAAATTAGATATAGAAATAATGAGAGATTATGCAGTCCCAGATTTTTGGAGGCATTATTAAAAAACAATAGAAAAAATCTCTTGGATTTAGATAGCACCTTTCTTTGAAAGAGCTCCAAGTACTTTTATAGGCATCATTCCATTTTGCTTAAGATATCCTTGTGAACCAGATAAGGGGAAAATTCCTGTTATGCTGTGATTCTCTCTGCTGCCCTCACAAACTCTGGGTTGGCCGAGGAAAGAACTCTCTCCCTTGGAGCTTCTCCCAAGTTTTCTGCTCTACCCATACTCAGGGTCAAGTGGAAGACTGCTCTGCTGGGGTTGGCAACCTCTAGAACAACTGCCAAATGGAATTTCCTAAGCAGCTTTCAGAGACACTTAAAAAAAACCCACTAGAGTGGGAAGGCACAAACAGCAGAAACTATGCCCTGGGGGAGAGGATAAATTCAGGCATACATTACCAGGCAGTCTCATCCCTAGATAGAACCATGCAACCATATAGAATGTTTCTATTTAGTGACATTGCCCATGAACGCGGGATAAAAAGGTAATCCTTCTTTTACCATGTAACCGTAGGAGGGGAAAGGAACCATCTGTATGGTCATCAAAGTCTACTCTCCAACTCAATTACAACACTTCTATTACTTCTATTTTGTAGATGGAAAAATTGAGTCAATAGTTACATGGTACCAAAACAACTCTTCACTATCTTTAAAAAAAAAATTCCATTGTGCTACAAACTAGTTAGACCACACCTGGATTCAGTTCTGGTTATCACATTTTAGGAGTAGTAGAAAGAAACTAGAAAGTATCCAAATGAGGCCAACTAGGACAGTGATTGAGAGGAATGCAAACCATTCAATAGCATGTTCAGCTGAAGGAACTTTAGATGTTTAGTTTAGAGAAGAAAAGACTTGTCTTCCTGATTATCTCCTAGGATTTGAAAAGTTGGCATGGGAAAGAGTGACTAAATTTATTCTGCTGGGCATGAGATGGCAGAACTAGAAACAATGAATGGAAGTTGCAGAAAACCAGTTTTACACTGAATATACAAAAAAAAACCTTCACCAAAATGAAATGGGCTGCCACAAGAGTTGGTGGACTCTCATTCACTGGAGGTATTCAAGCAAGGGCTAGAAGACCATATAATGGGGCCGTGGTAGAAAAGAATATTCAAGTGTTGGTTGACCTAGAATTACTTCCAACTCTATATTCTATGAATTGGTCGATTGGATTATTTCATTCAGGTAACCTACAATTTTAGTGAGGAATATAGGAAGACAATGGGTGAGAAGAAGGGAAAGAGCTCAATTGCAGTAGGTGGGAAGCAATCAAATGGATATTTATTATGTAGAAAAAAAGAATTTGAATACTTTCAATAGGCTGGTTACCACTGTTGAAATTATCTCAGGCAAAGAAAGGTTAATTTACTTACTTCTGCTCCTACAGTGTATCTATAGTACAGTACAAGTCTCCTGGCACCCACTAGCTTATATTGGTCAATATTGCTAAGATTTTTATTCAGGTGTTCTAACTCAGACTCAACATGTATACAACTAACTTCTGCTCCCACACCCAACTCTATGATTTTCTTTTTTCCACAATAGTATGTTCATTCCATAAATGACTCAAGTTTAAAAATTTGATTCATCATTGATTCAATTCAATTCAGTTCAACAAACATTTGTTAAGTATCTATGATATGCCAGGGATTATCTTCAGTGCTGTGGATAGAATATAAAAATTGAATTAAACAGCATCTGCCTTCAAGGAACTTATATTCTGCAGAGGAATACTACAGATACTTTTTTTGAGGTGGGGGTGGAGCCAGACTTCTGACAGCATTGGTGTAGTTCACCCCTCAACTTCCCCCCAGCACCTTCCAAACAAAATTCCTCTGCCAGTGCAATCAGTATTGTTCTGAAACCTAAAGTCTAAAAGAATCACCTGTGGTGGGGGAGTGGGAAAATGAGAGGTTAAGTAATTCAAGAAGGATCACATAGCCAGTATGCATGGAGGTAGGTTGAAACCATGGCTTACTGACATATGGGCTAGCTCTGTATCTGAAATGCCACAGCTGTCTCTCATAGCATCTATTTAAATGGGTAACTACAAGATACTTTAGGCAGATGGGAGCAGTAACAACTGGGAAAGTGTTGTAAATTAAGGGAAATCTTCGTGGAAGAGGCAGTAACTGCTTGAGAATTGGAGAAAGATGAAGACTGAGAGACATAGGTAAGGAAGAAGTACCTTCTAGATGTGAGGAGGGAAGGGTGTGGGTATCATTTGCAATGCCATTGAAATTAGAGATGGAATATTGATCAGTGCCTAGTTTAGTTGGAACATAGGGTGTGTTAAGGGGAGTAATATAAAATAAGAGTGGAAGAGCCAGTTGGAGTCAGATTACAGTGGACTTTAAAAGCCAAGTTGAGGATTTTGTATTTTATCCTATGGCAATAAGACTGTTGGGCAGAAGAGTGATATGGTGAGACGTATGCCCCAGGAAAACTATTTTGGTAGCTGTGTGGAAGACAGTGTGCAAAGAGGAAAAACTAGCATCAGGGGAACAATTTCAGAGATTATTGCTCAAACTGAAGTGGTTCTTTGTTTCTTGCCTCTCTTTAATGCCATTTATTCACTCATTGGATGCATTCTTACTCTTTGTCATAGCTATCATACATTTACTATTCCCATTACAAACAACAACAACAAAAACCACAACTCTGTTCTGGGCCTATCTCATTTTACCTTTACATCAGAAGTTCTTAACCTAGAGTCCAGGAACTTGTGTTTGTTTTTAATTTTGATAGTTGTATTTCAATATAATTGAGTTTCTTTTGTAATCACATGTATTTTTATGCATTTAGAAGTATTATTTTAAGAAGGGGTCTGGTCATAAGCTTCACCAGACTAACAAAGACTTCTGTCACACCCCCTCAAGGTTCAGAATTGTGCTTTAGATAGCTTTGAGTATTCCTCTCCCTCAAACATGTTAACCCCTACTTAAAAGTTTTCATTAGAATTACATAATCTACAAAATAAAATCTAAACTCCTTAGTTTGGTATTCTTAGTCCTCCACAATCTCACTCCAACCTTTATCTCTCAGTACGTTGGAAGATGAAGCTTCCCTATTTCTCTCAAGGGTACCATTTTCCCCCTTTCATAACTTTGACTCTTCATACTCACTCCTCTGCCCCTCAGTCCTTGCCCCACAATTCTCAATCAGTTTCCAGGTATTCTAAAGTTTAGTTCCACAACAGCTTTCACATCCATCCCCTTCTTTCTACTCAAATGCACTACAACCACCTGAATTTAGGCCACCTTTATCTCTCACCTGGACATTTGAAATAGCCTTCTAAGTGGTCTCCCCCATCCACCTCTGTCTTTTCCATTCTGTCACCAAAGCTTCTGAATTGATGTCCCCAAACCAGTGGTTTAACCATGTCATTCTCCTTTTCGAGAAGCTCCAGGGGCTCCCTTTTCCACTAGAATAAAACGCAAACTTCTTTGTTTGACATTTAAAGCCTTTCACAATCTGCCTCCAACCTGTCTTTCCAGAGTGATCATACATTATTTCTTTTCACGCATTCTGCATTGCAGCCAAATTGGCCTACTTGCCATGCCTTGTATGAAGCTGTCCATTTTTCACATCCATTCCTGGAATACTTTCCCTCTTGGCTTTTGTTTCTTGGAACCCCTAGCTCAGTTCAAAACTCAACTCACATGCAGCCTCCTCCAAGACATCTTTCCTGGTTATCCCATTTATTACTATTTCTCCCCAAAGGTGTAGATAATCAACTGTTCTAAAATTTACAGTCTTAGAAAGTTGACTGGGACCTCTGAAAAATTAAGTAACTCACCTAGGGTCACACAGCATGAGACAATGCAATATTTTATGAATAATAAATAGTAGGATATAATTAATGAAGAAATAAGATAAAATCATAGAAGCAAAGACCTAGAAAGATCTTATAGAAAGTCTCATCTCATCCAATTTTCAGTCAAGCTTCACAAACTATTTCCATAAACAAGAGCATATTTGTATTTATGTACATACATACATAAATAAGTACGTAGAAAACTTCTCATTAAAGATATTTGAAAATCCATTGTCATAATGGTGAAGCCCCAACTACAATGATTCCCAATCTTGATTTTAAAGTTCCCCATAGTGTTCAGATTCTTTCATGAAGCACCACAATTATGAAAACAAAATTAATTTAACCCACTTTTATTTATTAATTTTTAAATTGTGTGATATGACCCTGGAAAGAAGAAGAGGGTATTTTGAATTTAAACAGTAAAAAAGAATTTTACCTTTCCAACGTGGTTGATGATTAGCATCTTTTTCTTAAAGCTCCCTGGCTGCTTAAATGAAAAACAACTTTAAGCCTGATGCCATTCTGACCTCTTCCTTAAAAATGAAAATCAATAGCAGAGTTAAGTATTGGCTCTGACCATTGTTATTGATTATTCAGCACATTTCAGTGTTTTCTTTAACTCTTTGTGTTTCTCCTCTCTTCCCTAAAGCCTCTTAAAGACAATAGTTAAGAAGGCTACAGCATCCAGAGATGACATGAGGACAAACTTCTTAAAAGTCAACCTGTTCTTCCAATCTTCTATGTACCCATTAGAGATCACTTTTCACTCAGTGAAAAGGTACAGCCACAATTATTTATTTTTTTAAAAAATTATCTAAATTCAAAGGAAGAGCTTCCATAAAGGAAGAGATACTCTCTAACCTCACCTCTTATAAAGAACAAGAGAGACGTCAGATTCAGGTTCCTTTGTGTAGAATACATTCACTGTGCTAGCAAGACCAACACTCAGCAATTGCCCAGTTTCATCCATTTTCCTGTCCCCCCTGCTGTCTGGATAGGTATATTTACATGTAACTAATTCTCAAATTGATTTATTAGCTGAGTTTACAACTTAAAGAGGAAGAGGATCTGAGGAGATAGTTACAGGAATACAAATCAGGAGAGACAACTTAGAATAGTAATTTTGCTTCTTGAAACTGACCTTAAATCCCTGGGAAGAGAACAGAACAGCTTAAAGCAACCTTTCCTCTCCACTCAGAAGTGATCTCGAATTAATTGTGCAGTTTAGCTGAACTTTGCTTTTTCCTGGTATCCTAGGAGAAGAGCTCTGACAGACTGGGAATCTTAACTTGTTTGTAATGTAAACTCAATATATGATGGCAGTGATTTTTAACACTGCAGGAGCTCATTGGAAAATCCTGTTCCTTTAAATAAACAAAAAGAATAAATCTGAAAAGACCTCTCCATCACTGATGGATGAAAACTGAGGAAACTGGGAGGCCAAATTTATTTTGGCAATTGAGCTTGGATTAGTCCATAAAAATGATTCTGTGCAATCTTAGAAGTTTAACTGTATCATTTCCTTTAACTTGGCCAAAACTAAAGAGGATATATGAAGCATTTAGATGCTATAATTTTTATTGTCTTCTCCAGTTATTAAAAGCACTCAGTGAAAATTATTCCTATTTAGCGTTTCAAGTAGGTCTTATGCAGCTGAAGCCTAAATGTTATTTCATTTCATATCATTTTATCTTTGTATCTCCCTCATCTAGCGGAGGAAACTGTATCTAGTAGACAATAACAATTGATGAGTAAGGACAGTTAATATTATATTAGGGCCTCACACTATCCCTGTTGGGTAGGTACTATCAATAGTGTTACTACCTTATAAATGAGAAAGCAGATGTTTACAGGTTAAGGCATTGGGTTGAATCTAGCCAAGTGAAATCCTGTAGAAATCAATGTAGAATTTTAGATGTGAGTTCAAAAAATCAGCTTCACAAGTCTACAATGGGGCAGATATGATTGGAGACCAGTTTCAGAAATATCTGAGAAATGTAGTGAAATGCCAGCTCATTATGAGTCATCAGTGTGATGTGATAGCCAACAAAGCTAATATGATCTTGGCCTGTGTTAAAAGGAGGCTTATCTTCCAAGAATAAGTTAAAGTTGTGTAATAGCTCTGGTCAAACCACATATGGAGTATTATATTTTCTCTGGGCAAGACACTGGCAAGCCAGAGCATTCATAGGAAGGCAATCGGAATGGTGACAGGCCTTGAATACACATCATATAATGATCACTTCAAGAAACTCGGAGTGTTTGGCCTAGAGAGCAGAAGATATGATACTGTCTTCCCATATTTGTAGGATAATCTGATGAAAGAAGGATTAGATATGTTCTATTCAGTCCCACAGAGGAGAATAAGGAGCAATAGATGGGAGTTGCAAAAAAAAAAAACACATAGATTTGATTTTAGGAAAAACTTTTCAACATTCAAAACTACAAAAATAAAATAGACTGCTAAAATAGGTAGTGTGTTTTCCTTCTCTGGAGGGCTTTAAGAAGAGGCTAAATGACCTCTTATCTAGTATGCTACAGTGTGAACTTCTTTTAGGTAGGGATTAGAAAAGATAGCCACTCAGATCCTTCCCAACTCTAAAATGTGATTCTTTGAGGTTCAGAGAGGATGAGTGACTTGTCCACGGTCACACAGTTTGTAAGTGTCAGAGTAGAACTGAACCCAGGCCTTAGTGATTTTAAGTCCTGCAGTCTATCAGCTGCACCTACCTGCCTCTCACTGTTATACCAATGTTATTATTAAGGAAATAATAACCCTAGGAGTCAGGTACTATCATTAGTTCCATTTTACAGTTGAGGAAACCAAGGCAGATAAAGGTTAAGTGACTTGCCCAGGGTCACATAGCTAGTATCTTGAGGCTTGATTTGAACTAAGGTTTTCCTGATTGTGAGCCCACTGCTGTATCTATTGTACTACATAGCCATCCCATGAGCAGATTGCCTATAATGATGACATAGAAGCAGTTACATGAATTTCGAATTTGTCCATAAAAGCAAGCATTGGTCCATGTGCTCAGTCTAAAATAATTCAGGAGAGAAATAGCAAGTTAGCCAGTCAACAAGTGTCTACTATGTCACTGAGGCTAATGAAAAAGATGATTTAATCTGTCTTTATTTTTCAGTTTTCTATGTGTATGGGAGGTTGAGAAGGGGAATTTGAGTATAATTGTGGGTGTAGATGCTTAAATTATCTTAATTTGTTCATAAAGAAAACAATAGGAGTGGTAGGAAGTGGCTCTAATAGAAACAGATTGAACCAAGTTCAAAATTTGCCAAGCAAAGAGGATTTTGTTGCCAATGTTCTCTTGAAAATTATTTGCAAGACTTAATTTAAGTTACTTGCTAAAAGTCAGGTGAGCAGTCATTAAGCAAGCCAAGTTCAGAAGTCCCTTACCTAGCTGGTTCCTAAATGGTAGATGCTTAGCTTGCTTCAAGCCACACTTAACAACAGATGACTTACTGACAGGGCCTGTTGCTACAGTTTAGTAATGAAATTGTAACACCTTCATGTAGAGCTTGCATTTACCTCATCAGAAGCCACTTAATACATTTTCATAATAAAAACATTTTATTTTTAAAATATCTGGTTTCATTTATTTCAAAGGTCTATTTATTGAAATAAGTCATCATGTTCCAATCCTTGGTTCAAACATTCCTTTCATGTTCTCAAATATTTATTCATACTGTCTCTTAACAGAAAAATCTATTAAGCCATTGACATTAAGACTCTTTGTTCCCAAGATGAAATATCATAATCTTGAAATTTCTAAGGATTTCAAATTCCATGTTAAACTTCTCTCTCTCTTGATCATTTTTCAAACACATTCCAGTAATGAAATTGATTCTTCTATATTTCCATGGTTTTAATATTTCAATTTCTGAACACTAATTAGCCAATATCTATGATAATTATCAGTTCTCCATATGAACTTATCTAGCTCAATTTAATATTTATCAAATGTTTACTGTGTACCAAGCACCACTTAGAATAAATAAAATATTTTCTTCTTTAAGTGAAGCTTAAAATTTAGTAAGTAGAAATATGGCATACAGATTACCATAATAAAAAATAAAATATAAGAACATTAACAAAAACAATTTACAGGCAAAGACTATGTGAAGTATAAAACGGTTTTCCTTCTTTAGTCCATCTTTCATGTAACTGCTTCTATGTCGTCATTATAGACCAATCTGCTCATGAGATGGCTATGTGGTACAATAGATACAGCAATGGGTTCACAATCAGGAAAACCTTAGTTCAAATCAAGCCTCAAGATACTAGCTATGTGACCCTGGGCAAGTCACTTAACCTTTATCTGCCTTGGTTTCCTCAACTGTAAAATGGAACTAATGATAGCACCTGACTCCTAGGGTTATTGAGAGGATCAAATGAGTATTTTGTAAGTACTTAGCAAAGTACCTGACACCTAGTAAATACTGCATACTACATAAATGCTTATTCCATTTTGCTCAAAAGTCTTCAATTATATCTTATTACCCGGTGAATAAAGTTTTTATGCTAAAAACTGGCATTCAAGGCCCCCTTCAATCCAGCAATTTGATACCTTTCCAGCTTTAGTTCATTCTGTTTTTCTCTATGTATTCTACATGCTAGTCAAACTAAGATAATAGATTTAAAGTTGAGAGGGGTCTAAGAAGACATTAATTGCAACCCTCCCCCAACTTAGTTTACAAATCAGGAAACTGAATCTGAGAAAGTTTAAGTGATGCCCAGGGATACAGAGCTAGCAAGATTTGAACTAAAGCACTCATGACTGTAAACCCAGTGCTCAATCCATTGTATTACCTGGCTGCTTTCCTAGCTAGGGTACTTATCATTCCCCATTAACATCCCATGCTTTCCATCTTACCTGTTTACTAATTCTGTTCTTATACATCCTTTAGATAGTACTTTATAACACCTCCCCTTAATCTCCCTACTTTTAATAATCTATTCCCCAGCCTGAATACTGAATTATAAAAATGATCATAGATAAATTTGTATTTTTATTATTTGTATGTGTGCATGTATGCACACATCATCATTCTCATGCTATTCACAGTCTGGACAAGATGTTTTCCAACTATAGGCATGATCTGGAAAGGTTTACCTCCATTTGTGTCACTGGGAGTTACAGAAATTTTTGATCTTTCATGGCAACACAGTTGACTTCTCACTAAATAAATATTCATGTACCATGGAGAGTGGAATTTTTTGGCATTGCAAATATGTGAATTTATAGAAAGCAATATCAATGTGCTGCTCATTATACACCCCCTTCATACTATTCCCTAGGCAGCTTACCTATATGCTCTTCAAGGTTATTTTTCCTGACTAGTCTGTAAACTCTGCAGCAGGTACTCTAACTCTATATTTGTATCTCCTCTGGCACCCAGCACAGTATTCTCAGGGTAATAGGTGGTTAGCAAATGTTCATTAAATGAATTAATTTCTGACTGAGGAGGTCAGAGAAGACTTCATGGAAAGAAGAGGTGTTTGAGCTAGCAATGGAAGGAACTATTGCAAAATTTGGGAATTGTTGAATTTTTGTTTGTGGGGTTGGTTTGCCTTGATATATAAAATATCACGTAATTCATTTTAATTGCCCATCAAGAAGAAAAAACAGGAAAACTGTGATTCTGTAGTTAGTGACAGCAAAGCAGCCTGCTGTATAGCATTACTTAACTAAAATTTTTACTTATAAACAATTATCTGTTTTTACATAGAAATGATTTGTGACTTGCACACAGACATGAAGACTATTTCTTAACATGACCAAAACAACCAATTGAAAAGTAAAAAATTCAGTCGTTCAACCTGTTCTTTTGCCTACATAATTCCAAGTAGTTGATTCCACCAAATTTTCACCTCAGTTCAGTGGCTTAATGTATACAGTGTTCTGAATCCCTCCTGTTCACAATGTCAAAACAATCAGTCTATATAGTAACATAATGTGTCAGTTTGGATTTTTGTCATCGTGTTAAAAAGATATCAAAATGATTAGCTGAACTGACATCTTAGATCTTTTGGCATCTTGCAGAAGAAATAACCACTATGTGGTTGTATAACTATTGCAAA
Source organism: Phascolarctos cinereus (assembly GCF_003287225.1). Classification (NCBI taxonomy): domain Eukaryota; kingdom Metazoa; phylum Chordata; class Mammalia; order Diprotodontia; family Phascolarctidae; genus Phascolarctos; species Phascolarctos cinereus. Next base: position 158,033,819 of record NW_027555514.1, read on the forward strand.
GTAGCAAAAATAAGCTGCCTATTTTATTAATGTAATGCAGGGCTGACCAATAGAGGCTTAGTCCTTTGATCATATCCAGTCTGCTCTGGCTCATGCTAACCCATTGTCCACGCTTGGGGGAGTCTGCTTCCAAGCATGAATAATGGAGGGTCCTTCCCCTTGCTCCACTTCAGAGCATGTGCAGGTACTCTGTGATTATTTCCTGCCCCCTAGCCCAAGGGTAAAGAAAAGTGTTTTGTTTTTGTTTTGTTTTGTTTTAATTGACTGGTGAGCTTGAACTCAGCATTCATATAAAAAACTTGAACAGAGGAATCTTAATTTCTTTCCTTCCTTTCTGGCCACAGAGTATAAGACAACTTATTCAAAAGATTAACTCTGTTTCCTTAAAGGCTGGGGGTGGGAGGAATAAAGTGCCCTTCACTCCCTTACCCTCAGCCTGAAGCCCAAAGGTGTAGAGGATCTTGGTTGTGAAAAAGAAAGGAGGTCAGTGTCATTATATCAAAGCAAAGGGTACATGGCAGAGAGTAAGGTGTAATAAGATTGGAAAGGTTGGAGGGGGCTAATCTGTGAGGGACTTTGAACAGCAAACAGAGGATTTTTCATTTGATCCCGGAGGCAACTAGGGGCCACTGGAGTTTAAGTAGGGGAGTGACATGATCAGACTTGTACTTTAGGAAAATCACTTTAATGGCTGAATATATGTATTGGAGAGGGGAGAGAATTGAAGCAAACAGACCCTACCAGCAGGCACTTAGCAACAGTCCAGGCATAAAGTGATGAAGCTCTGTACCAGAGTAGTGGCAGTTTCAGAGGAAAGAAGAGAACATATTGGAGAGATGTTGCAAAAGTGAAATCAACAGGCCTTGACAACAGATTAAATGGGAGTGGGCTGGGGTGTGGGGGAGAGCCTTGGATGGAAGGGTGGTGAGAGATAGTGAAAAGTTGAGGATGACACATGAGTTGTGAGCCTGAAGGACTGGGAAGATGGTTTTGCCCTCTGTAGTTATAGGAGATATTGTGGGAGACAGAGTTTAAGTGGAAAGATAATGAGTTCGGTTTTAGACTTGTTGAGTTTAAGATGTCTACTGTCCATGCAAGTTCAAGATGTTTGAAAGATAGTTGGAAGTGTAAGATTGGATATCAGCAGAATAGTTTTTGGGGAGTAAGAGAGAGAGAAGAAGAATCAAGAATGACTCCTAGGTTGAATATTTGAGTAACTACTAGAAATTGAAGTTTGGAGGAGAGATACATTTAGGTGGTGAAGATAAATAGTTCCAACTTGGAAATGCTGCATTTGAGATTCCTATAGGACATCCAGGTGGTTTCCAGCAAGCAGCTGGTGACAAAAGACTGGAAAGTTTTGGAGTGAATCTAAGGTCCCCTGTGGCTATGTATTACTTTGTGGAGCATACTTCTGCAAGTTAGAGCAAAAAAGCAGTCACTGATATGTAATCAATTTGGACATGCATCAAAACATCACATTCTCATAGAGATCTGCATATTGCCAGAAGGCATATCTATCTCAATCTTTTAACAACACAGAATTTTAGTTTTATTATGGAAATTTCTTTGATATTTCACAAAAACATTTTAAAAATTAACAAATATTGGTTAGTTAAGTACTGTTCTGGGAGAAGCAGCATGGTGGTAGGGCCTTTATTGAATCAAAAGCCTGGTACTTGATATCTGAAGAGTCTATATTAATCTGAGAAACTGTGAGCAATGCCTTACATAGTAAAATCATAGAAGTTCACAATGTTAGCACCTCAGAGATCACCTACTACAAGCTTTATCTGGTTTGTAGATCTAGATTTATCTAGTTTATAGATAAAGAGATTAAGGCAAAGGCAAGCCAAGAAAATGGCATGTACTCATAGTGCTAGCTAGGTTTCCTAGCTCTCAGTTCTTAAAATTGCCTCCTAGTTGATCTCCTTCCCTGTGGTGTCTCCATTTCTCTCCATTTCTCACAATTCTGCAATTTCTCACAAATTCGACTTCTTAAAACATCATTTTGTTTCCCTTCGCACTCATACATCTACAATGGCTCCCTAGGTCCTACTGAGTGACCTTGGGTAATTCACTAAACATCTCTGAGGTCATGAGTTTTCTCATCTCTAAAATAAGGGATTGAACCAGATGATCACTAAGGTTTCTTCCAGTTATAAATTTTATGATAATATAATCATGATCCCATTACATCTAGTCTAATCTCCACTGACTCACTTGTAATACTCTCCATAAACTTTCTCCTCCCTATCAAAGCAATATTATTTTTGGCTACTCCCTAAAATTAAGCTCCAAGTTCCAATCAGCCTGTCTTCTTTACTGCTTCTTCACACCTACTCCCATACTTGGTCCCAGGGGCTTTTTCCTGTGCTTTTTTTTCCTTGCCTGGAATGATCCACCATCTTCGTCAGTTCAAGTTCCATCTCCTCTAAGAACCCTTCACTGTTGAATGCTTCCAGCTCATATTTACCTTTCCTTTCCTAAACTCTTTGTAATTGTTTGTGCTGTACTATATAATCAGTATAGCACTATCCTATGTGTCATATGTGTGTGTATGTGTATAAACACAATTAGTATAGTACTATACAATACATAATTACAAACTTCCCTAGTTGTTGGTGCATAACATTTTACTGTGATAGTATATAATGCTGATATGAATAATCATTTCACCATTTCCATAGATTTTTTTTTCACAAAATCATTATCCAAAAGTGAAAAGAAACTTATCTATGCTCAGTACACTTTTTCCTCGTAAGCAGATAAAGGAAAGACCACAAAAGAGCAATTCACCCAGAACGGTAAAATGTGCTTCTATCTTTCTGACATACATATTTCAATTTGGAAATCTTTCACCCTTAATTTATTAGCGTGAGATTGCAGGATAGTGCATTGTTTGGAAATGGGCTTTTTTATTTAGCATTTAGGAACCTTGGGTTCTAATCCGGACTGTACCTCTAAACTAACTGAACATAACATTATGAATCACTTCCTTGCTCAGAGTCCCAGTTTCTTCATCTGTAAAAAAAAAAACACACAAAGGGATTAGATTTTAAAATTCACTCTGGATATCATCAGCATATATCAGGAACTAGGCAGTGTCAGAGGTATGAATTATATTAATATGCCTATGTTCCACATCCATGCTTATCACATGTGACATCTATGCTGGCTCATTTTCCAAGTTGATGGTGTGTATATTTGTAGTAGAATGTGCCCTAGATTTATGGGAGGAATGTTCAGTCACAAATATTACTGTGCTATTTTATTAAGTGCTTTTGGTTTGAACTGCTTGTGTCTTCTGCTGATGAGAGAGAAAGTAGATATATTAATGTGGTCTCATGAGCTATCATTATGAAAGAATATGAACTGATAGGATACTTTAAATCATGGGTAGCTATTTTGGTGATACTGTATGTGGGGTACAAGTGTTAAATATAAAATATGAGCAATAATGCCAATAATACTTAAATCACTTGGTAGTATTGGGGATTAAATGAGATCATGTATATAAAATATCTTGCAAAAAATTTAAATTACTAAATAACTGCCTATCATTAAGTATGGAAGATATTGGAAATGTTATGGGCAGAGTCCAAAGGTAGAGCTTAAAGTTCCCATTTTCTCAACTGAAAGTAACAACTGAGGCTTCAGACTAGTTTGTCAAGATATCTGGGGGCAGCTAGGTGGCGCAGTGAATAGACCTCTGGCCTGGGAGCAGGAGGACCTGAGTTCAAATCCAGCCTCAGACACTTAACACTTACTAGCTGTGTGACCCTGGGCAAGTCACTTAACCCCAATTGCCTCACCAAAAATTAAAAAAAAAGTTAAAATTAAAAAGAGAGAGAGAGAGATCTGGATCACTTTGAAGTCCCAACCATGTTTGCCACTGGGAAAATAAGGCCAAAATATTGTGGCTATAGAATTACACATTAGGCAAATCATTTGTCAGTAAAACTACTTCCCTGATCAACATGAAAAATAGTTTTTCTAGTTACAGGGTTTATTTTTTTTTTCATTTTAACCAGTGGTGAGCCAAAGCTTGGTCCTTCTCAAATAGTTCATTGGCAAATCAGTCTCCTATTCTTCTATCCATGTAACAGCCAAGATTAAAACATTCTCAAGACACAAAAATTCTACTTTGCATTGTTTGAAATTAATGTTGTGAGGAATTACAAGACAGCACAGTATAACTGGGGGGGGGGGGAGGGACCAATAGATACCAAATCAAAAGAGCCCTGGTCAAGTCTTCTACTTATTAGCTATGTGGGTTCAGCTAAATGTTCAGTTAAAAGTTCACCCAACCTTTCCAAAACTTCAATGTTCCTTTTCTATAAAATGAGAGTGTTAAAGCCAGCCTTTCCTCTCTAATAGGATTGGTGTAAAGGCAAATAAAATATGGTAAGTAAGAGCGCTTTGTGAACTATAAAGTGCTCCACAGATGCAAGGTATTATTTTGTTAATTAAAATGGATCATTATTCAAGTGTTTCCACTTATCTTTATAGAATTTTCTTCATTGTCTCTACTTAGAATTTCACAATGCTCTCTTTTAACCATATGTTGCATATCTTTTGCAGGAAGATGCTTATGTGTAATCTAAAATTAAATAAAGCTCTTAGGATTTAGACATAAATAATCATTTGGTAAGGGAAAGAAAATAATGAAGAAGATCTATTGGCCTTTTTTTTATGCACAGCTACTGTGGCTTAAATAACTTCTGTACTGCAGTGATTATGAAACTAGCGTGTAATTTTTAATGTTAACTGAGTGTGTCAGCCATATGACATAAAATATCTTGCAATATTACAGAAAGAACATAGGTTTGAGTAATACACAGGAACATGAACTTTTTTTCTGTTATTCACAATTAATAATACTATAACCCTCTCACTGCTCCATCAAAAATATGGTTTAAAATTCTAAAATCTAGAAATAAGTTCTTGATGCTGACATTAATCATGGATGCCAGTTGGAATATCTTTTAATAAAAGTATGAGGTAGAATTGGAATTCAAATTATTCCTTAGAAAGCTTCATGTAATATACAGAGAATTATGGAAGAAATATGCAAAGAATATGAAGAATTAATAAGTTATTTTAAGAGAGACAAAAACATTGTATCCTATGCCATAGAACATGGTTTGATTATCTTACCCTTTTTTCTTTATCAGCCTGTGAAAATTTATTAGTCATTCAAGCACTAGGAAAGATCTTTTGAACACCCTCACTGCTTGTTTACTGCCGAGACATATTCTTCCATTCATAAAATGTCATCTTGCTCATCTTTTAGCATGTATAACCCTAAAGGAAATGAAAATGCCCTCCCTTAGAGTAACGTTTGCAATTACAAACAATTTAAGTATATTTTTTAGAATCTGGAGAAGTGAACAATATTAAATGAGTGGGTAGTATTTTCAGAAATGAAACTCTACCTCTCAAGAAAGAACAGGAAAGTGCTCTGTGTCTATCTTTGCAAATCAGATTTGTCTGATTTGTAGGTAGGTGATGCAGTGATAAAGTGCTGGGTGGACCTAGAGTCAGGAAGACCCCAGGTTCAAATTCCAGCTTCAGATACTTAAAAGCTCTGTGACCCTGGGCAAGTCACTTAACTTCTGTCTCCCTCAGTTTCTGTATTTGTAAAATGGAGATAACACCAGCACCTGAGGGTCAAATGGGATATTTGTAAAGAGCTTAGCATACTGCCTGCCAAGAGTGGCTGCTTCATAAATGCTTATTCCATTCCTGTCTATCTTGTAACCACCATGTAGTTTATCAAGGTGAAGAATCACATTTTCATGGAGTGGGAACATCTGTACTGAGACCACCTTGCTCTAGGGGTGTAATGAGAACCTTCTTTATGAATATTAGTCACACTGTAGCTCCAAAAATTTTGCTAAAAAGAGAAATTGAGGCAATGGGAGTTTTGTGCCATAACTTTTTGTTTGGTTAAATTTGGAGCCAGATCTGTGATTTCATTGGCATAGAGAAATGCCAGGGATGAAACTCTCTCCACTAAGGCAGATCACCACTTCCCTGCAACTTGGTCTTAGAGGGCTTCCTGGGGACGCTGAGAGGTTATATGGCAGTCAGGACTTGTCCCATGTCTTCCTAACTCCTCCTTGGCACACTGTCTCTCATGTCACATCTTGTCGTGTCTTGTATCAAATCTAGGAGCTGAATCTAGTAATACTAAGAGCTTTTTGGCATCCTCTTTACCTATTCTGATGCCTTCTGTTTTTTCCATATGGATACCTGTTCCGGGCAAGATATCTAGCAAGTGTATTCCTTGCCAAAATTTGCATCATATATTTTGTTGTATAACTTAACTACCCAGAATAAATCTTTGACGCTGAGGTTGTCATAGGAAACCATGAAATGTGATGAATAGGAAAATTTAGATATAAAGCATATTTCTTTCCAGAAGTTTGGTCTCATTTTCAAGCCTCCACACTGGTACCTCTGACTAGAAGGGTGGAAGCAGAAAAAAAGCAACTTGTCTTATCAGAATTGAATGAATCACTTCTATTGATAATATGCAGATCTCTTCAAAACATTTTTTATTAAATGACTATTCTATTTACTTGGGATTAAAAATCTTACAGTACTTCCCCATGAAACCTGAAGAGTACAGTTTCAGGACTATAGCCAATTGTCACAGAATTATGGGCATTGACTAGTCACAGTTTTAAAAAGGTATTTTTTGCTATGAAAAATGAAGAAAGGCTCAATGATGGAGGTGCAGAATTATTATTAAAAAAAAAAAGAATGTCTTCACTTTTTGCCATATAAAAGGATACAGTGGCCTGAACTGAGATTCTGATATAGTGTCCTGTACTTTTCTTAGTTTCCTTATTGGGTACAGAGACAAACAATTCCAGTAAATATTAAGCAGGACTTACTGCTAGTAGACTTTTTTTTTTAGCTGTTATAGCCACTTATGTGTTAAATTACTAAGTAGCATTCAGCTAGACTCAGAACTGAATGGTATATAATACTGTATGTACTGTTCTAGGAGGCAGTATGTTAGAATGTGTAGAGTTCCAATCTCAATATCAGGAAAACGTGGGTGGGTCAAATCCTACCTCTAATATAAACTAGCTGTGTGATCCTGGGCAGGTCAATTAATCTTTCAGTGCCCAAGTACTGTCTCAAAGAATATAAGTTGCAGAGTAGGTACTGATGTGCATTTGCAGAGGGAGAGCTACTTAATTTTGAGTGACTTATGCTAATGAAATCACAGGTCTATGAATGAAATCATTCTATATTTCTTTCTCAAAGATACTTTAAAGAAATAGTGGAGAGGGGTCAAATGCCCTAGTGTACTACCAAAAGGTAGACAGTGGAATGCCCTAACAGTAGTAAGCTACCTGCTAAACAGTAATAGCAGTCAATAAGAGAAGATCAATGAGATAATATTTGTAAAGTGCTTAGCACAGTGCCTGGCACATAGTAGATGGCATATAAATTTGTATTCCCTTTCCCCACCTGTGTACATCCTGATTTCCCAGGAGTATTCTCCATACCATTGTCCAGCTCTGAATCTTCATGGGAAGCTAAAGGCTCCCAAAAGCTTAAGTTGCAGAATGAAGCAAGCTTGTAGCCAGAGAACACCAGTTGGCATTTGTATTGGGTTACAGCCTTGGGAAAATTGGTCCACCAAGTCTTCCTGTAACTTTTACCCAGCCAATAAACAACAGACTATTTAAGCAGACACTGGGGGGGAGCCCAACAGTTGGCACACTGAAGAAAAGTTACTAGTTTTACGGAGATCCTTCCCCCACCCCCTCCCTAACTCCCCATTTTTCTTTTCATTAGTTCAAGCCCAATAGTGTTCTTGCAGTCTTTTGCCAGGACTACTGATGCAAGCAAAAACCAAGCACCTTGACTGCAAGCCTGAATATGAATTGCTTATGCTTTTAGTTTCTCATGCATAACATTTTGTTATTTTCAGAGCCATTCATGCATGTAGTGTATAGCAAGCAGAATTCCAGGGTAGGTGCCCCATTGATAATTTGTTTTCCTGATGCTGTTTTGTTAGAATTCCTTTGGTTTCCAAAGAACAGCTGAAATGTCAGAAGGTTCACAGGGTCATCAGTTTAGAGCGGAGTGGGCAGCTAGTATTTTTAAATTAATGGCTATTATGTAGAACATCAGTTATAAATAAACCTATACTGTGTGCCTGTAGCCACTGAGTAAGTATCTACCCTACCATCACTTTTATTCATCCTGGCCATATAAGGAAGATAATGTATTGTGTTCAGTGAAAACATCATGTTCATTCAAGTTGGCTTACAAGTAAAATAATGCTGCCTGCTACCATGAACTGGTTTAGCATCCTTTGATGGCATTATTTGGAAAGTTCTCCCACATGCTAATGAGGCATTCACTTTAGAAATGAATATAATTCTTAGAGAATTCTCACACTTTTAATGACCCTTTGGCTTTATAGGAGCAGGGACTCAGCCAAATTTCGTTTGTTGGATTGGTGAGTAAGAAGACAAGTAAGTTATTTCCTTAAATGCATTAGTGGATAGAGTCTTGGAATCAGAAAGATTTGACTTCAAATTCTGTTTCATATACTTACCTTTAGCAAGTCACTTAATAACTGACCACCTCCATCTCTTCATTTGTAAAATGGGGATAGTAATAGTGCCCACATCACAAGGGAAGGATCAAATAAGACAACAAATATGAAGTCTTTTGCAAACTCATATCCACTACCGACTCCCCACTCACCCTGATAGACTGCTAGGGACATTCCCCAAGGAGTGACTGCTGCTATTTTTAGGTTGCCAGGTGTCATCCTAGGATTAATAACTCAAACTCATGGGACCTCTCCTACATTATCTTCCTTAATAATCATCAAGTCGTTTTTTTTTCTTTTTTGCGTGGGGTGGTTTTTTTGTTTGTTTGTTTGTTTGTTTTAGCAATAGCGTTGACTCCAATGGCCTGGCATGAACAGTGGTTGACAAAGCATTTTCCCCAACATCTGGGGTATGGTAAGCCACAAATCTATTATGGTGAGAAAAGTGGCATGAACTTCAAGTACAGTCATAGTGAGGCACATGGGAGGAACACACATGGCTAAAGCCCAAGAATTATAGGGCTTCCAAATCCTTTCTTTCTCTGGGGAGGTCATCCCATAGTTCATTGCAGGGTGTGTCATTGGCAATGGACAAGATGCTCAGCTTCTCAGCAAGGCTGATACCTTCAAAGGCATGGATTTTCTGCTGGACAGGCAGTGGCTTAGCTGCCCTTGTGCTTCATAAAAGGCCCTACCTTGGTTGGCCAGGTCAACTTGCAAAGAGGTTACTTGGCTTGGCTGTTGCTGGACTTGAATGATCAGGCCAGTTAGAGCTCTTATCAGGGCCTGGCATCAGTGCTGGACAGGTTGACCTCCCTGGATTCACTCTTAAAAGTGAAGCTGCAGTTTTTTCTACCTTCAGTTACTATCTCGAGTGAGTACTTACTGAGGTCTTTCTGCTAGAGTTTAAATAGTGTGCTTTTCACCTAAAGTGCCAAAAATGTTTTTTCAGCTACAGTGATGACCTTTAGCTTGGGTCAGGTGGAAATCTGACCTCACAGTCTCATTTTGGAGGCTGTCACCTCCAGGCATGAGATGGGAGGATCCTGTACTCATCTTCCAAATTTGTTCCCAAGTCTTTCCTGTTCTAGTAATCTTAATCTTTCCTGGATCAAAAGTACCTACCATTAATAACACACCTCACTTTGCCTAATGGAATTGGTGTCAATTTCTTTGGAGATTTTTACCCAGGTATGGATGAAGTATGTGACCTGGGGGGAAGTCCTTTGTCTTACAGCCTCTTCCAATGGAACTGTTTAAACCTCAAGCCTTTTCTAGATGTTGAATGACTCTTCTCTGTACTATGAAGCCATGTACATGTTATCTCTCTACTACATTGTGAATTCCTTGAGGTAAAGAGAACTGGGTTTTCTTTGTATGCCCAACACCTAGCTCAATGCCTCACACACAGAAAGCTTAATAAATATCTGTTGAATTTAATTTAATAAATTGGAAAAAAGGACCAACCTTTACCTTTTAGAAAAAATTGCATTGTGTGGCCAAGAAAGTTGAAATTAATACCTTTGTAAAATTGAGAAACTCTGAAATGGGGTCAATTTGGCCACATTGCCATAACAGCACATTCATTTGCTGTCATAACTTACCTAGCTCAAAAGTGATGTAGTCAGAGATTAAATAGTGAAGACCAGGAGAGAGGATGCCTATCCCTCAGGCATTGTAGTACATGCATTTTTGCCCCTAGCAATTATGTTTTGGTTGCTGCTGTCTGGCTGAGTGCTACATACACACATATGAGTGACACTCATGCAGCTAATTTTTGAGGGGCGGAGTAGAACTAGGGCAGAAGGCAGAGAAAAGTCTTTTCTTTTATTTCCTTATGTGGGCCTTCTTCTCTGCATCTAGGTAATGTGTGTGTGTGTACACAAACACATATATATACACCTACATATCTTTTTTTAAGGAGTCTGTTAAATTGTTCACAAAACTATTTACTAACACACCAGTTTTCCAAAGACCTTTAGAAAAGAAGAAAATTTCCAATTTTGAAGGTAGAAAAACCAAAGTTGAAATAGATTTTGATGATTTTTCTAAAGTTACATAAGCCAAGGACAGGACAAGGGTGAGAAATTGATAACTAACAGCCCCCTAAACTGCTTCTCTGGATAATATAATCTGTATTTTTCTTTCTTTTTATTGTATAACAGGCATGTGAGCCATAACCAAAAGCCAGAAAAATCTCTGTCCTTATTTGATTTTCCATATATAGAACCCATCTTGGAGTGTTATCTTATGTATTAAAAATAATTCCATGTCAGACTCTGCTGCGTTAACTTCGTTCACTGGGATAAACTATATTCCCCCAAGATGTAAGTCATACCTCCTAATAACCCAAAAAGCATTGAGAGTGCCTAGAAATGTTGATTTCAACCAACAGCAGATGTATGATGTGTGTTTTTAAAAATTAAGTGCTTCAACAAATCTGTGATCTCATTGATGTGGGTTTGTTCCTCCAGTGATTTAGATTGTGGTACATCTGGGCTTTGTTGTCCTATGAGATTCTTTTCCTTGACCTCTTATAAATCCTCTAAAATGAAGTTCACCCAAGATCCTAAGAACCTTCCCATTGATCTCATGGAACTTGGTGGATATTCTAGTTGGTTAGCTGTTGCCTTGCTTTACTCTTGCTACATAACTGACTTACCTCCTTTTCCAATGACAAATATCTCTGATGACATCTATACTACTCTTTGATGGTAACGTTTCTGCCTACCCTTACCCAACATGTGCCACTCTACTGCCTTTTGGGTGACCTTCAATTTTAATTTTTCATAAATAATAGTATTTTTTGATTTATAGCCACATGATCACCAGAAAGGGAAGCTAGATGGTACAACGGATAGAGTGCCAGGCCTGGAGTCAGGAAGATTTATCATCCTGAGTTGAAATCTGGCCTCAGACACTTACTAGCTGTGTGACTCTGGGCAAGTCATTTAACCCTGTTTACCTCAGTTTCCTCATCTGTAAAATGAACTGGAAAAGAAATGGCAAACCACTCTAGTATCTTTGCCAAGAAAACCCCAAATTGGGTCACAAAGAGTTGAACACAGCTGAAATTATTAAACAACAACAAAAGGATTACCAGAAGAATGTTGACATTTGAATGACTGGTTTTGTTTCATCCATAAGCTTGCAATTATTAAAAGGTATTGATCAATTTTCCAAATGCAGCTTAACTTACTTATTCCTTTGTTCAGTAATGGGCCCAGTTTGTTTTTCATTCTCAGTGTCCATACAAGATGTAGATATTACACTATTGATTAGAAAAATGCAAATTAAAGCAATTCTGAGATATTGTCTAATGCTCATCAGATTGGCTAAGATGACAGAAAAGGAAAATGACAAATTTTGGAGGAATGGGGAAAATTGGGACACTAAAGCTGGAGTTGTGAACTGATCTAACCATTCTAGAGAGAAATTTAGAACTATGCCCAAAGGACTATAAAACCACCCTTCGACCCAGTAATACCACTACTATATCTGTTTCTCCCAAAAAAAAGATAAAGAAAATGAAAAGGATTTATATGTATAAAAATATTTATAGCAGTTCTTTTTGTGGTAGCAAAGAATTGGGAATTGAGAGGATGCCCATCAATTGGAAAATGGTTGAATAAGTTGTGGCATATTATTGTGTTGGAATACTATTGTGCTATAAAAAATAACAATCAGAATGCCTTCAGAAAAACCTGGGAAGATTTGTAAGAACTGATGCAAAGAGAAGTCAGCAGAACTGTAGTAACACCAGTATTGTAATGATGATCAACTGTAAAAGACTTAGCTACTCTGATTAAGAAAATGATCCAAGACAATTCTGAAGGACCCATGACAAAAAAAAAAAAAAAAAATATAATAATATATATATATATATATATATATATATATATATATATATATATATATATATAATTATCTGCCTCCAGAGAGAGAACAGAGGAAATCTGAATGCAGATTAAAGCATACTTTCAAAAATTTTCTTAATTTTCTTTTGTGTGGATGTGTTTCTTAACATGGCTAATATAGAAATATGCTTTGCATGACTTCACATGTTTGATATCATATCACTTGCCTTCTCAAGTGGTTAAGTAGGAAGGGAGAGAGAGAGAGAGAGAGAGAGAACTCAGAACTTAAAAAAAATTTTAAATAAATACTAAACAATGCAAGGATCTAAGAAAACTCCAACAGACTCATGATGGAAAATGCTGTCCGCATCCAGAAAAAGATCTATGGAGTCTGAATGCAGATTGGTGCATATTATTTGCTCTCTCTCTCTCTCGCTCTCTAGCTCTCTCTCTCTCTCTCTCCTCTCTCTCTCTCTCTCTCTCTCTCTCTCTCTCTCTCTTTCTTCTTCCTCGTGGTTCCTCCCACTGGATCTAATTCTTCTTTACAACATGATTAATGTGAAAATAGGTTCAATATGAATGTATATGTAGAGCCTATATCAAATTGCATGCTGTGTTGGGGTGGGGGGAGGGGAGAAATGGGGAGAAAATTTGGAACTCAGAATCTTATGAAGTGAATGTTGAAAACTAAGAATAAATAAATAAATTTTTAAAAATAAAATAAAAAACAGTAAATTTTATATGTAATTGGGAAATATTTAATGAAAAATAAATAATAACATACTTTTAAAATGTTGATACTGGTGACAGTTTTGTGAGCTTTCCAACCAAATGAATAACATAGACATTTATCTGTTTGTTTTGTTTTTTCATGTTCAGGTAGTTAGGCCATTGAAAGTGCTGCTCTTTGACATAGCTCTTTAAAAAAAGACCCGAAAATAGCAATGAAATAAGAGAAATTTAAGGGTTATTGGCAAAGAGGAGACAATTAAGCCATTTTTCAAATGATATAATGGTTTACTTAGAAAACCAGAGAATCAGCAAGGAAATGAAGACAACAAATTAAAAAAAAAATTACTGTAGTGGAATGTAGTCAGTTCCTCACTGTAACAGACACATATGCTGAAATACTGCATACAATGGGTTTACTTTTAACATAGAAATCAATAAGTAATTTTTAAAAGTACTTAATAACAAGAGAATACAATGAATAATAAAACTATAACACATCTACTAAGTGACCAAGTGCTTGCCTAAATCCCTCAAGTCCTCCCAGATAGAAAAAATAAATCTGTTGCTAGGAGATCTAAGCAATGAACACTTCGAATTCTTCCTTGAGCAGGTAAATGAATGCAACAACACAGTTACCACAAAATATTTAACTCATTCTTCCTGTTCAGCTGGTTATGGGAATCAGAGGCAATAACTCAAGAGTTGGAGTCTCTGGTCAATCATATCAGGAGTGTATAAAATGTGGAATCCAGCAGGAACTAAAATTCAGGGCTAGTGGTTTGTCTGACCTTATCTGACTAAGGCTAACCATCACGGAGCAGGATTAATTGAATTAGCTTCTTTCTGGGCAAGAAGCAGTGCTATCATAGCCCACGTAGTTCTGCTCCCCTGAGCAATGCGCCACCTCTCCCCACTGCTGTAACTTCACGCCTCTCCTCCTTTCTTCCTCTTGCTACACCCAACTTCATTTGCTAACGTTCCAAGTGTGGGGTGGATGGAGACAGGAGAGAGGGGTAACAGTGAGTGGGCTGGCATATGTAGAATGAGTAGATTGGACTAAATGTACTATTTTAAGGTTTGCCAAGCATTTTGCACATAATAACTTATTGGATCCTCAAAACAACCCTTTGAGGTAGGTGTTATTATCTTTATAGAGGAGGAAACTGAGGCTCAGAGGCTAAGTGACTTGCTCAGGTTTTCATACCTAGTAAGTATCTGAGGCAGGATTTGAACTCGGGTCTTTCTGACTCAAAGTCCAACATTCTGTAATGGTAGCAATAGCAAAAATGTATATAGTGTTTGCTAAATGCCAGGCATTGTGCTAAGTGCTTTACAATTGTTATCTCATCTGACCCCCTCATAACTACCCTGGGAGGGAGATGCTATTATTATCTGAATTTAACAGATGAGGAAACTGAGGCAGACAGATGTTAAGTGATTTGCCCAGTATCACACAGACAGGAAGTGTCTGAAACTTGATTTGAAGTAAAATATTTCTGACTCCAGGTCTGGTGCTATAGCCAACAAGCTTCCGGTTATCTCCTTACACTACCTGGGTTCCTTCATTGAAGTCTCATAATTTTCACAAGTACTAAAGACTGAAAGACATCATGGTGGACAGGTTACAGACAACAGCCTTAGAGACAAGATCTAGGGTTGAAGCTCTGACTCTGATCCATATTGGTTCTATTACCATGGGCAAGTCACTTCAATACTCAGTACTCTAAGCAACTCTGAAAGGCTGTGAGTGGCAGAAAAATATGCTCACCTGCGTTGACAGAGGGAGTTTCTTCACCAGGAAATTCTCTATACCAATCGAAGTCACAGATCCAATCTTTACCCATTTCCTTACTGAGACACGAAAAGAGACAACTGAAATGTACATTTATCCAGATACTTAAATAACATAATAATCCATTTAAAAGTATCATGTTTAGTTTAAATTCTGAAAAAAGGAGCTTGAGCAGTGGGTGGGTGGTGATTAATATTATCATCCCTGTTTCAGAGGTGAAGGATCAAAAATGCAGAGAAAGTGACCTACATACAATTAATAGATAAACTAGCGGGTTTGCCAGAACTCTTAAATTCCCAGTTCACATGCAGCTTTTTTCTTTTCCCATATCCAGGTCTAATCTCTCCAGTAGCATCATCCATCACCATAGGGAAAAGGAATAATTCTCTCCCCTGAATCATCCAGTTGCAGCGTGTAGTTTATGTTACTCATAGATTTGAAATACACATTCAAATAGACCCACAAACACAGAGACAATAATCCCACCATCTATTTATATGCCATTTATTTTGCAACAAAGTACATAAAATGAAAATGTATTAAGTATCACAAAATGCATGAAGATATCAGAAATATAAATATGTCATGCACTTGAATAGATAGTATTTATATTGAATCTAAAAGCCAAGAGAATATTAAATAATTCACAGCTTTAGAAACTTTTCGAAAGCCTGTACCATGATACGAAACTAATGTACCCAAAAATGTGCTTATTATGTTTAAACTTGGTGGACCCTGAATAGGAAATGGGCTTTGGTATTTTGGGCCTCACACTGCTTTGCCCAAATCTCTCCTTTATAGTTATTTCAATTTTCTTTACATCGTAGTGGTATATGCTTATGCATCCACTCGTCTCCCAAACATATTGCAAGATCTTTAAAAACCAAATTATATCATATCTCTCATTGAATTCTCTGACCCTAGTAGAACACCTTGCCTAATGCATCCACGTGTCCTCTCTCAGGAAGCTGGAAGCCAAAAGGCTAAGATCTCTCCTTCCACAAGCTCTTCCCAGCTTCACTTCTCATGTAGGTGCACAGTCTTTTGTAAATGGCTTCTGACCTATGAGTTACACACATTTATCGAATTGAATGGATTTGGATCAGATTGAACTGCTTCAGTCAGGTGTCTTGTTGATCATCGCTATTGGCATTAGGTGCATTTCTTTTTCTAGGGGAGAGGAAGTGATAGGAAAGAGAAGAAGGGACATTGAATGTGAATATGCCAAGAGTCTCTAACTGGAATCAAGTAATAACTAACATTCATGGAGCGTTTTAAGGTTTGCAGTGTACTTGGCGCTCCCTATGGTATTTGATCTTCACACAGTTCTGTGTGGTGGGAATTATTTTCCCCATTTTACTACAGATGAGGAAGCTGGACCTGAGACTTGCCCAGGTGACACAGAGGGTAAGTGTCTGAGGCAGAATCCTCAGTTCTTCCTGACTTCAGATCTAACTCTATTTACTGTACCACCTAGCTACCTCTACTTTCATATAGACCACACATATTGCTCACTCAT
Source organism: Phascolarctos cinereus (assembly GCF_003287225.1). NCBI lineage: Eukaryota > Metazoa > Chordata > Mammalia > Diprotodontia > Phascolarctidae > Phascolarctos > Phascolarctos cinereus. The sequence continues at coordinate 158,050,309 of NW_027555514.1, forward strand.
GGTATGTATATTCAAATCAAAATGAAATGTCAGTCTTTAGTATGTATGTATGTGTGTGATAATCCGCACATCCCAAGCACTTATAAGGGTCTTTCAAGCTCAAATGCCATGTCCACCATGAAGATTTTCCTGGTTTCTACAAACAGAATTAATCTCTCCTCCTCAACTATCATAGCCTTTTGTATATACTTATCTCCTCTACTCTAGAATAAGCTATTTGGAGTGGAGGCAATCATGTCATTATTGTTGTTGTTTTCTACCATAGAATAAAATAATAATAATAATAGCATTGTTATATAGCACCTGCTATGTTCCAGACACTGCACTAAGTATATAATCAATTTTACCCCATTTGATCCTCACAACCCTTACAAGGCAGATGCTATTATTGTGCCCATTTTACAGATAAGGGAACCAAAACAGATGTAGTTTAAGTGCTTTGATAAGGTCACACAGCTAGTAAGTATGTGAGGAGAGACTGGATTTGTACTCGGCTCGTCCTTTCTACAGGCCTAGCACCCTATCCTCTGTGCCACCTAGTTGCCTCACTTAGTAAGGTGCTTCGTACATTTCAGTGCTGCTATGACTATTAGTTGAATGAATAAGTCCCTCACTATTGATAAAAAGATCAATTTTTCATATTTTCAGGTAAAAACAAAATATTTGGTTTATACAAGGTAGTGTTATTGGCTTTTTGTTTTCCAAGAAATACTCATGGTCACTCATGTTACAGTTGGATATGGGGGGGGCATAGAATTTAGAGCTGGAAGGAACCTTAAATATCATTCTGTCCAACCGCCTTTTTATGAAGATGAGGAAACCGATTCCCCACAGAACTTAAATGACTTTCTCGTGCACATATAGGAAGTACTTATCAGTGCTAGGATTGGAATACAAGTCTCCTGACTCCAAATCCTGTGGTCTTTTTATGACTTTATTCTACTAACCAGATTATAATGACAAAATCTTCTGTACTTTTTTCAAAACATTTGAGATTTTGCATATAGAATGCAGCTAAGTGCCTCAGTGGATAAAGTACCAAACCTGAAGTCAGGAAGACTGAACTTCCTGAGTTCAAATCAGACCTGTATGTATGTATGACTAGCTGTATGACCCTGGGCAAGTCACTTAACCCTGTTTGTCTCATCTGTATAATGAGCTGGAGAAGGAAATGGCAAACCGCTATGGTATCTTTGCCAAGAAAACCCCAAATAGGGTCACAAAAGTCATACACGACCAAAATAACTGAATAGCAACATAGGATAAAAAACATTGTAAGTACTTTAGTTGATATGAATAAATTCCTTCTGCTAGATTCATAATTCCATTTTATGTTGTATTAAAGTGCTAAAAATTTTAGATGGGTATGTTCAGCTCACTTTTATGGTAAGGTTAGGGCAGAGGTGTAATCTTTTTCTCACTGTATAGCACACTCTTTTCCTAATTCCCATCGCTTATTGGAATTAGAGAAAAGATAGACTGCATGTGTGTGTGTGTATGTATATATGTGTATATACACACAGACATATATAAAGATATGCATCCATATATATTTGTATGTAGCTATAAAATATACTTTTTAACTTTTATGTTATGTCTCTCATTGAGGATGGGGACTGTCCTAGCACAATGCCTCACCCATAATAAGTGCTTTATAAATGCTTGTTGTTGAGTCGTTTCAGTATTATCCGACTCTGTGACCCCATTTGGATTTTTTTGGGCAAAGATACTGGATTGGTTTGCCATTTCCTTCTCCAGCTTGTTAATTGATTAATTGATTGACTTAGTTGTAAATTAAAGTTTTCTATAGCTTGAGTTTACCGAAATTTTAGCAAAGCAATTTTAAAAAATCTCTCATGCTGTTCTTGTGGAAAATAGGAGAGATGTGAAGTGGATGATAGTATGATCTAGAAGATATGGAACCAGCTGAATGATCAGAACAAAATAGTGGCGATTAGCGGTTCAATGTCAATGGAGAAAAATATTTCCAATGGAGTGCTCCCATGCATCTCTGTGTGACGCTGTGATTTTTTAAAAAATCATTGATACAGATAAATGTCTACATGGCAAACTTCAAATTTGAAGGTGACACAAAGCTTGGAAGAAGCTGGCTTTTAGCTTCAAAATTCTGGAACATCTTGTTAGCAACATTGTGCTGAATCTAGCAATATGAGAGGAAACGTAATGCCTTGAATTTTGTCCGTGTGACAATTGAAGGAAATGAGTACATTCCAACTGAATAAAGACTTCTGAGGGATGTGATAGGTGATGGCTGTTGTCAGGTATCCACATGGCTACCACATGGAAAAGTGATTAGAATTTTTCTCCTGGGCACCAAGAAAGAAGAACTAACAGTACCTTTCTACCTTTGTCAGAAATTATCTTTTCCCATTTTGTGCTCAAAAAGCGCACCCTCCTCATTTCAGATATTTTAAAAACACCTCTTACTCATTTTTGGTTTCATATTATATCATAGTTATCTGTGAATATGTTGTATCCTCCTAACAAGATTGATGTCTCACAATTAATTATTGAGCACTTACCATATGGAAAGAACCATGCTAAGGCTTCCAAAAGCTAAAAATGAAACTATCCCTGCTTTAGAAGATTTTAAGTTCTAGTAATATGATGTCTTGAGAGGGTGCTCTATGAGAGAGAAATTGTCATATATAAATTTTTAATCTACTCCACCTCAAACAGTACTCTGCATACATAGATTCTTAACAAATTAAATTGAATTGTTGAAAGCCACATATTTCTGCATAGTTAGGTCATTAACATTATTTTTCCCTTAACTTGGCTAAAATTTAATGTTTTCATTATTTTCATTTTCCTCTCCCAATTGACAGTATCCAATCATAAAATATAACAAATATAAAATTCAAAGGGTAGGAGAAAATATCACCAAATTTTCACTCTTAAGCCAGAGCTAAGAAGTAAGATAGAGTTGTATTCTAAGTGAATCTCCTTTCCCCTTCAATGCTTGAATTTTTTTTTAATAAAAAAAGAATTTATTGGAGACATTTTTCTGGAATAACTGTAGTAAAGTGACCATTATAAATATTGCTGCATGATAGGGTTTGTTGTATGTCTTTGTTCTTATCTGTTGCCACCAAGCCCTTTGAAATTCGATTTTCACAGATCCAAATTGTATTCATCTACTGTGCCTCCCTGTAATAACTACATTTGCATGTATGTCTAAATCTTTTTCTATAGAAGAAATGCAAAAAATGGCCATATGTAGCAGGAAACTGAACAATTTCCTAAACTGGCACTCTGGCATTTCACTAAATATGTGGCTTAATACCAAACTTCATAATTTGTGGGAATGAAAGCATTTTCATCAACTCCCTGGAAACCTGTCCTGCCAGCAACAGATTTTCAAAGGTGTCAGTGGTGGAGACAATATCCAAAGGACAGATGAGAGTGTTTAACTGGTGTGAAAAGAGAATGCCTGCTGTCTATTGAACCATATTTATGTGCTTGGGAGGAAACAGTTAGCAATGTCACCCTCGACCATGGAAAAGGACCAATTACATGTGACCCGGTTGAGTCAAAGGAGCAGCAACTGGAACCATCATCCAAGCTTCTACCATCATCTGATAAAAATAGATTCATAAGAAAATACATTTCCTGAGACAATTCTGAATCTGCAATGTCGGTCTTTGACTCCTGATTTGTGTGGTAGAGAGGCATACATGAAATCCCTCCAACTGAGCAGACATGAGCTGAAAGGCAGTAGGAAAGTAAATAGGTAGGATTATGATGGATTTCCTTTGGCATCTTTCAAACTATTAGTTTTCCCTTGCTGTCTTTCCCCCTGTGAAATTTGAGCAATGACTCCCAAATTAGTGGAGGATGAATTTCCCATCTGCCTTCTCTCCTAATTCTCACAGTTAAACCTACAAAGAGAAGAAAGTTTGGAGAAACATGGAAACAAAAGCATGGAAAACTTTGCTGCTTCTAAGACTGAGGTTTTTTTTTTGGGGGGGGGGGTTTGGAAGCTTGTTTTGTGATTTATACTTCCTGAAAAGTTCTCAGAAATTAAGTGTCTTATTAAGAGTCAGCTGTTTGTATGTTATCCATGTGTGGCAAATCCACTTTGTTGAATGTTGGTATTAATCCTTGCGGACAGAATTTTATTTCTTTCAGTTTCACACTGGTTTTCTCTAGGTGCCTAGCAAGCAGCTTTCAGGATACCTTTCTGTCATATGTCCAGTGCGTACTTAGGAAACAATTTCAAGTCATTTTATTGGTAGGGAGGTAGAGTGAGGAGTGGGTTATAACTGTGATTTCCTAGATATCAGAAATTCCATCTGAAAAAATCCTTCAATCAGTAAAAGTCTGCAACAATTCCACAACTTCTAATCTGGGGACACTAAAAGGTTAAATGCCTTGTCTAGAGTCATTCAGCCAATTTGTTTCAGAGACAGGACTTGAATAGAAGTCTTCCTGATTCTGAGACCAGATCTCTATCCAGTATGTCATACTGCATCTCAATTTATCGGTTTAATTTTATGATTGCATTAATTAAAAACAGTTAGGATAAATCTTTCAGTAAATACACACACACATGCACACATATATGTGTGTATATATATGTATATATGTATATCTGGGGGGGGTGTATGATCTAGTAGAAATGGATCCCTGTGGGCCATATGTTGACTTAGAAGTCTACATATTAACATTATCTATACCCTATTGTATTGTTATGTATTTTGTTAATTATTTACCAACTACATTTTAATCTTATTCAGGCTGCACTGGGAAGTATTTCAAAATGTTTGACGCCTTTGCCCTAACATGATAAGAAGGTCTCATGCATAACTGGAGAGAGTTGCTCATTCTTCCAACTCTTAAAGATCTAGGAATTCCACTTAATGAGACCACCCAGTGTGTTGTTCCCAACTTCTTTTGCAAGCATACAATTCACAAAACTCAAAGAATAGAAGCTTTATGGATGGGTAGGAGAAAACAAATTCAAATTTCCAGCATATTTCACCAAAAAAAATGAACTTACTTCAAGAGACACATCCAATTCAATAAACATTTATTAAGCACCTACTTTGAGCCAGACACTGTGCTAACCTCTGGGGATATAAATAAGGAAAAGACAATCCCTGCCTCTCAAGGAGCTTATAATCTAATACGGGAGGACAATATACAAGAGGAAGCTGGAAATAGTGGGGAAAGGAGGAGAGGAGGCCAAGGGAGTCTGGAAAGTATTGAGTTTTTCCACAGTTGAGTTAAAAAGCATGATGTGTTATGTTGTCTAACACACTTAAATGCATGTACCTGGTAGAACTACCATTAAGAAGGACCGTTTAAAGTGCTTCAGTGCTCCCTCCTGTAGTTCTTCATAACTCTAGCAAGTGGTTTCAAATCCCTGTTGTAATTCCTCCAATTATTGAACAGAGTAACTCCTTCAACATAATGAAACCTTTGGCTTTTCTGGGCTGATCAATTCCAGGATTATTCATTGGCACTCATTTATAAGAGACAACTGGAAACAAAAGAAGGGCAGTGAAAAATTGGTCCAGGGAAATTTAAGGCCAGTCCTCATGGTGTATTAGAAAGGTTCCTAGGTCAGGAGTCAAAGAAGTGGGCTCTATACATGGTTCTGCCTCTTACTAATCATATGATTTGGGGCACATTACTGTGTCCAGGACCTAGTTTCCTCATCTGTGAAATGAGATCATTTTGGGGAAAAAATGGTGAAGCAGGATGGCATTCTTATTTATAAAGAGTTCTAGTATGATCTGAATAGAAAGAGATCATAGTTGGCTAAGATGACAGAAAAGGTAAAATATATGCTGGAGGGGATGTTGGAAGATAGATACACTAATGCACTATTGGTGGAGCTATAAACTCATCCAACCAATCTGGAGGACAATTTAGAACTATGCCCCAGAAAGGTATAAAACTGTGTATACCCTTTGACCTAGCAATACCAATGCTAGGTCTATATCTCAAAGAAATCAAAGGAAAAGGAAAAGGATTCATATATATAAAATACTTATAGCAGCTCTTATTGATGGCAAAAAATTGGAAACTGAGGGAATGACCATCATTTGGGAAATGGCTGAACAAGTTATAGCATATAAATGTGATAGAATATTATTGTGCTATTAAAAAATGATGAAGTGGATGGTTCAGACAAACCTGAAAAGATTTATATAAATTGGTGCAAAGGGAAATAAGCAGAACCAGAACAATTACACAGTAAAAGAAATATTGCAAAGATTACAACTGTGAAAGACTCAGCTTCTCTGATCAAGACAATGATCCACCACAGTTCCAGAGGACTCATGACTAGAAATGCTATCTACCTCCGGATAGAGAACCAATGGGCTCAGTGCAGATAGAAGCATATTTTCACTTCGTTTTTTCTTGGTTTTTTTTTCCCCTCTTGGGACATGGCTAATATGTAAATAAGTTTTGTATGATTTCATGTGGTAATGAGTGTTGTGTTTTTGGCCTTCTCATTGGGTTGAGGTCTGATAGAGGGAGGTGGAGAAAATTTGGAACTATGAACAAAACAAAATTGAATTTTAAAAAGTAATAAGTAATGGATCATAAAACATAGAATAAAAAAGGGACCTTTGAGATCCTTTGGCTCTGCCCTTCATTTTCCCAACAAAGAACAAGCCAGAGACATAAAGTAGCTTCAATTGAAAAAGTACATATTAAGAGTCTCCTATATGTGAGACTGAGGCATCTAGGTGGCTCAGTGGAGAGAGGGCTGGGCCTGACATCAGGAAGATTGATCTTCCTACCTGTGTGACCCTGGGCAAGTCATTTAACCCTGTTTACCTCAGTTTCCTCATCTGTAAAATGAGCTGGAGAAGGAAATGGCAAACCACTCCAGGAACTTTGCCAAGAAAACTCCAAATGGGGTCAAGAAGAATTGGACGTGACTGAAAAATGACTGAACAACAAATATGAGAGACACTGAATTAGGTACTTGATTGACAAAGCAAAAAAGATCAAGAACTATAGTAGGTACCATTTGTGTTCTATTGAAGGACACAATGTCTAACCAGCTACATCAAGAAAATGGAGTTTAATGGAGGAGGGAGCACTAATACCTATGGCAAACAGAAAAGGCTTCTATGAAAGGTGGACCTGAGTTGATGGAAGCTAAGGATTCTTAGAGACAAAAATAAACAGGGAGTGAAGGCATGGCAGTCATGGAACAAAGGCACAGGAGACAGGAAATGAAATACAAAGTTTGGGAAAAAGCAAGTCCAGGTTGGGTGGAACATGGATTGAGTGAAGATGACTAATGTACAATAAATTTGGAAAACTAGGCTGGAACCAGGTATACATGGGAGGCTGAAGCATCTGTAGTTTATCATGGTGAGACTCTGGAATTGCTGAACCTTCTGAAGCAGGGGAATGACAGAATCAGTTGATAGCATTTATTGAGTGTTTATGTGCCAGGCACTATGCTAAGTGCTGGTGGTATAAAGAGGCAAAAATGGTACTTGCTTTCACAGACCAATGGGGATGACAACATGCAAAGAACTCTGTACAAGCAAGATAACATACAGAATAAGTTGGAGATGATCACACAGGGTCAGACCCAGGCTTTGGAAAGATTATTTTGGAAGCTGTGTGTAGCATGGATTGTGGAAGGGAGAGCCTAGGAAGCCCTTGCTCCCAAAAAACAAGCTGATGCTTAGTGGCAAAACTTGAACAAATAAATACTTCAATTTTCTGTGACTCTCATTCCTCTTTCTCTATATCCTGCTGCCTCTAAAACCCAATCCTTGGTTTATTTATGTAAATAAATTAAATACAGTTGGAAAGATGTCATTCTGAGCCACCCACCCCTCTCTTACACTTAAACTATGGAACTAAGGGCATACTTCAGAATTCAGTCCTTTTCTTAGAAAAATTTCTAATCCCATTGAGTGACTGTTATTTGACATTCTAAACAATACGTACTTATTCAACACTTAAGACTGTGTATTGAAGGTAAAATAATGGGTATCTTCCCTTCCTCACAAATTACGTACATTGAAGGGCTACTTTTCTCTTAACTCTTTTCAAATCTTCTGTGTTAGGTAATAATGTGCCCAAGAAAGCCTCCCTTTCACATGACAAAGTTAATTACTACAATCAAAGAGCCTTCTCAGCTTTGGCTTTCAGAGCTCCCAGCCTCTCAAAGGTATTCATTTGTTTGATTCCTAGGTGGACCACCTCAAACAAGGTGGCCAGAACTATGCTACAATTACCTGGATGCTTTATTTGGAACCCCTCCCCTCCCTCTCTTTTCTCTCTAACTGAAGTTCTTTGTTTAGCAGAACTGAAAAGACAATGAGAGTGGTTCTTGGAGCACCCTAACATAAGTCTACAGGGAAGATGACTCACTCCTTTTTCCTATAAATAGATGCAACATTTTTGCAAAGATGTTCACTAGAAAGGTAGTATAATTTTTATAGTGATTTAAACAGATTTTGCTTGATGACTAAAAATTACAGCTCGAGAAGGCCTGAAATCTCAGTAGCTCTTAATTCAATACAGCAAGCATCTATTACGTTCTTTCTGTGTTCTGGAGAGAGCTTCCCACCTTGGAGTCATCTTTTTGGCTCTAGTTGGTGTCTCCTTTATCCAGGTTGGCAAATTTTGTGGATTCTATCTCCATCGCATCACTCCTGTGGTTCCCCTTCTCTCCACATACACAGCCTCTAAATTGAGGATGGAGGGTGTTACCTTGTAGATGTCATAGGCCCCTTTGCAAGTCTGTGAAGTTTATGGATTCCTGCTCAGGATGATATTTTAAAATTCATAATAGAAAGAACTGTAAAATTTCACTTGGAGATTAATGAAAATAATGATGTAATTTTTTTCCCAATCAAGTTTACAAACCCCCCAAAATGCCTTAAAAACCCATCCTATAACCCATCTCAACCCCTTAACACCTCTTGCCTAGACAGTTGCCATAACCTCCTAATTGGTCTCCCTGTAGCCACATTCTTTCCTCTGTGATCTTATTTTCACATAGCTGCCAAATTAGTGTTCCTAAAACATGATTCTGATCAAAGGTGGGTATAGAATGGGGGGCCAAGTTTACCAGCATATTCTAGGGTGATCATCACTTTTGGAAGGTAGAGGAGGGAGGGCACCTAGATGGTATAGTCTTGGACTCAGAGGCAGAAAGACAAATTCAAATCCTATTTTGGACATTTATTGTCTGTGTGACATTGGGCAAATCACATAACTTCTCAGTCAGTTTCTTCTATAAAATGGAGTTGATAACATCACCCATCTCACAAGGTTGGTGTGATGTTCCAATAAGATAACATATACAAAATGCTTTGTAAAACTTAAAGCAATGTTTAAATGTTAATTGTTATTGTTGTTACCTCAGTTGGATAATTGTAGATCCCTTGAAACCACTTAAGAATAGCTACTGTAGGTTATCTCAGACCCACAGTGTGCCGCATACCTTTGGCCCTAACCATGCTACCTCCATACTCAATATTCATTTGCTCCCTGTTTCTGCTAGGATAAAATACAAAACTATCATTTTAAGCATTTAAGGCCCTTCATAACCTGGTCCTCATCTCCCTTTCTGGGATTTAATTGAATTTTTTTATTGGTGGGTTTTCTATTTTTTTATTTGTACATCAAATTTTTGACCTGCTCTGTCTCTTTTATTGATATAAGCATTTAGATATATAAATTTCCCCCTAAGTACTACTTTGGCTGCATCCCACAAATTTTGGTATGTTATCTTACTGTTCCCATTATCTTTAATGAAATTATTGGTTGTTTCTTTTATTCGTTTTTTGACCCACTCATTCTTTAGGGTTAGATTGTTTAGTTTCCCATTAATTTTTAATCTGTGCTTCAAAGGTCCATGCAAAATTCACTAGAGGCCTATGATGTCTAACTTTTCTAAAATTCTATTCATTAACTTCTTGCTTATTTGTGCTTAGATTTACCTTAGATCTGAAAGGGGTAAATTGAGGTCTCTCCATTAGTATAGTTATACTGTTTATTTCCTTTTATAATTCATTTAACTTTTCCTTCAACAATTTGGATGCTATGCCAATTATGTTCATAATTGATGTTAATTCATTATCCACGGTACTTTTCAGCCAAATGTAGATTCCATGATTATCTTTTTTCATTAGGTCTATTTTTTTTCTTTTGCTTTGTCTGAGATCAGGATTTCTACCCCATCTTTTTTTTTCTTTTTTTACTTCATCTGAAGCATAATAGATTCTGCTCCAGTCCCTTATTTAAATCTGTGAGTGTCTTTCTGTTTCATGTGTATCTCTTGAAAACAACATATTGTTGATTCTAGTTTCTAATTCATTCTGCTATCCTGTGCCATTTTATGGGTAAGTTCATCCCATTCATATTCACCATCATGATTACTAACTTTGTATTTCCATTCATCTTATTCTCTTCTATTTATCCATCTCTTTTTCACCTTGTCCCCTTCTACAAAGCCTATTTTGCTTTTGCTCACTGCCTCTATGATTCTACCCTCTCTTTTCTCACCTCCCCCTTTCTCTTAGCCCTTTCCCCTTCTAATTCCCTGTTGGATAATATGAATTACCTAATACACAGTTGTGTGTGTGTGTGTGTGTGTGTGTGTGTGTGTATGTGTGTGTGTATGTATCCTTGTCTTCTTGAACCAATTCTTTTTTTTAAATTCTTCCTTTATTAAATAAAACCAATCTGCTACCTCTAGATTTGTTTGTGCATGTCTACACTGTTCAAAAATGTTATGCCCAAGGTGTTAAGACAAACACTGAAAGCTTTCATAAAGTAGATGATTAAAGTGAGTATTATGTTTCATACCTGTTACCCATTTCACATACAATCAACATATCTCTATAGGAAATTAAGAAGTCTCCCCATGTCCCAAAGTAAACATCTGCTTAATGATCTTCCATAGCTTACAATACTAGAAGCAGGATAGTTCTGAACACAATTCAAGATATCACAAGCCCCCTAGCTTGTCAACACAATGTTCTGTCATTTTCATTGACAAACCAAGTTACTGTAAGCGCTAGAATTTGTTTTGTTTCATAATTTGGTGTAACATAAAGGTATTCCACAATCACTCCAGAATGCATTGTGATTTCCAGAATGAGATTATTTCATCAGAACAAAGTCTCACAGCCAGTGAATAGAAGAGCTTTACCATAGGTTCGAGGAGTTGCTTCCTATGCACTATGTGCTTTAAATAGTGCTTTGAAAGATTAGCTTTTACTACTTGTGTACATAAATTTAAGGCAGTCTATATCACACGTTAACTGTTCAGGTGAAGACAGCCTGACTTGACTTACTACTGAATTTAGTGGATTAGTATTGTTTTAGAATTTTGGGGGAAAAATGCTTTCATTCAAACCTTTAAAGCTAGTTCCTATTTAACTCAAGGAAAGTTTGTTGTTTTTTTTTTAATGGGCCTAAGTTGCCATTTATGAACAATATGGTAAATCAAAGGAGAGATAGTAACTATAGAAGTTACAAAAATGCCTATTCTCCATTCTATCCTTATGGTCACTTTTTGCTTTTGTTTTAATTGTATAATTAAAAACCCTGAGCTTAAACAATAATCTTAAAGTCAACTTGCCAAAGAGACTGTCAGACAGAAAAATTTAATTTACAAGCAATGAAACTTTGGACTTTAGGTTTATTTGCGGTTATTTTATACACGTTTATATAATATCTAGTTTAATCTAGCACAAGACAGCTCCCCCTCAGTGAAACCCTGGCCTAAGTATATTTGTTTTACATATTTAGCAAGAAGATACATTAAACATGGAAGCTTTTCAACTTCTGGCACTGAATGATCATCTACACAGGACATCCTTCAAAAGCTACAATTAAGGACCCTCCTAGTTTCTCAGCAATAGAAGCTCGGTTGAGATCTTCTGGTCCATTTGCTTGACATTCGTGTTTAATGCCTGGAAAATTCTTTTTGATTGCATCCTTGGAGCTTGCATAGATCATTTTGCTTTTGAGAGGTGCTAGATCTGGTGCCCATAGAAAAAACATCACTCTTCTTTTCTTGATTCCTTTGTTTCGAAGCTTGCATCATATAAAGCCTAGTGACAATTCTTTTCAGGAAGCATTCCCACAAAATGCTTGAAAGGATCAGTAATAGTTACACCAACATCTCCCACTAAGATCTCTTTGCCTCCTTCCACAATGATGCATTTTTTGTCAGCACTGAGACAAAAAAATAACTGCCTTCTTTCTTTTCTTGAATTCTTCTGGTGTGGAACATTTCCGAACCTTCATATCATAGAAAATGCAGCATACTTCATCAGCTACTTGTACTCCTGAGGCCATCTTTCCAAAGTGGACGATCTGGAGCGCAGTCTGGTTCCTGGGCCAACGGGGGCAGGGAGAAGGGAGAGCCGAGAGTCTAGGCGCTGCTTCGGTCTGGGGGCAGAGGAGCTTTTTGGTCCCAGGAGCCCAGGGAAGGGAACAGCTAGAGACGGCTAGAGGGAGGCAACGCTGAGGCGGCAGCTCGCAAGGCTGTCGGGGAGAGTGGGCGGGCGAGCTCCTTGAACCAATTCTAATGAGAATGAGATTCAACATTGCTTTTTCCTAACAGATATTTCACATTTTCTTCTATTTTTTTCATTCTTTTGACTGTTTTACTCTTTCTTGATTTCTCATTGAGACATTAGCTTCTACTTAACCAATCCTAATTTTTAAGAAGTTATTCTATTCAGTAAAGTTTTGTGCTTCTTTTATAATTTGATCAATTCTGATTTTTAAAAAGTTTTTATCTGAAGGATTTTGTACCTCTTTTACCAAGCTCTTTTTTGCTTTCCATTTTGCTTCCATTTTTTTCTCCACTTTTCCTCTAAAACTCTTCTCTGATTTTTAAAATCATGTTTTTGCTCTTTTTATCCCTTTAACTCTTCTGGAGATTCTTGTTGGTATTGTGTCCAATCTGCACTTTTTCTTGAGGCTTTGCTTAGAGATGTTTTCAAGTTATTTGCTTTCTTCTGAGTTTGTATGTTGAACTTCCTTGTCACCACAACTGGTTTTAATCACCAGGTCCTTTTTTTGGTTGTTTTTTAATTTATGTTAGTGTCAGGATCTGCTCACTTCTAGGAGGGATGACTGGCCTGAGCTTCAGTCTTTAGTGTCTTTTCTGCTTTCACAGCTAAATCTGTGGACCTATAAATTTTCAGTGCTTGCAAAGTAGTATGATCTAGGGAGAGGGCTGGTAACAGCCCTTGTGGTCTGTACTCTGGTCTTTACCCAGGTAGGGCTCCTGTTATCACACCCACTCCTACATGTCCCGGAACTGTGACCTAGAACTGGGTAATGGGCAACAGAGCTCCTAAATGTCCCCAGTCCCATGCCCAGTTCTAGCACAGGTATTCAGTCCCCTTACTATCCCTAGGAAATGGGACTGTTGTAGCCAACACCATAACCACCTGGTACCACTTTGAGCACATCATGCTCTCAGCTATCCTTCCACTCCAGTGTCTACAGCCCTCTTTTTCTGTCTTTCTAAATTTCCCTGTGATGGAAAGATGGCCAACTATTTTTTGTTGACTTTCCCAATCAGAATTTGGTTAGATACTTTTTAAAAGTTTTATAGAAGAGTTTTTTCAGAGAACTCAGCAAGAATGATGGTCACATTCTTCCATCTTGGATCTGCTCCTCTTCTGTGCCTTCCTCACCTACGTTCCCAATCTTATTTTAGGCAATCAATCAATACACATTTATTAAGTATCTACTCATGCCAGGCAAAGTGCTAGATTCTGGGGATACTCTGATAAAAACTAATGCAGTCCCTGCTGTTGTGGAACTGATTTATCTTCCACAGAAAGTAGCAGGCACAGTTTTAAGTAAGTGTTGCAATGCTTGCTACTTTATTCCAAGCAAAGAAAAGCTCACTGGATATTCCTTTGTGCTAGACCCAGCTTGAACTTACTCCTGGTTGTTAAGTTTTCAGTGTGACATTTATACCTCAGAAATCAGCAAATACTACACATGCGGACTTTAAAAAGCAATGGAGAAACTTAATAATTTAGATTAAACTTAAACCATGTGTACATTTTCTGGGAAGCCATTATTATATGAATTCTGACACTGATGTTGTTTTTCTTTCTACTTCTTGCGACTTTCACCCAAATCTTTTCCATCATATTTCCGTGATTCGGAGAATTATACACAAGGCTAAATCTTCTTTATATATAATGCTATCCTGTGCTTCATCAACTCTTTCACTGATTTTGGTGGGTCTCAGTCCATAAAGTCTCAGTGATACCAATGATGTCATATTTGCATTCTTGCATTAAGAGCTCTAGCTCACCTTGTTTATTACCCATACCTTCTTAATTCGTATAAAGGCAATAGGTAATTAAGGCAATTGGTTATTTTATTGGTTCTTTTTTTCATTTTTTAATAAACTTCTGTGTTTCTGTAATTCTCTTTCTCTCACTATATTGGAACTGTTCTTTATGGTATCTAACAATCCACAGAACCCAAAGGAGTTGCCCTATGCTCTTTATATTTACTAACAAAGAAACTGAGGCACATCTCATTTATGAGATTTGGCCTAGAGACTTTTTCCTTAAAGTCCCTGGAAAGATGTTGTAGTTCTTAATTTACATGTAATTTGCACATAATTGCATTTTAGTCAATTGAAATGATTATGGAAACATCCATTTTGTTAAATCATTGGGTAATATGAACAACATAATTCTCGGGCCAAGAAAAAAAACAAAACTTTTCCATCCAAGTATATTGTCAACCTGAATACATTTGGTTCTTTCTTTTAGAAGCTTAAGTATTGTTGAGATCTTTATTCAAAGTTTCATTGATATTATTTTGTTTTTACATCACCCTCATTTCAAAATATACCCTCCCTCAACTAAAACTAGTAATTAAAAGAAGAGAAAGGGAGAGGAAGAGGGAGCATTTTAACAAAACCAACCAACCCATTGAGTCTGACAATATATGCAATGTTCCACACCCCTAGTCCCCCATCTCTGCAAAGAGGAAATGGATTTTTTTTCCTCTTTTGATCATTAGCTACAGCCTTTAAACACTGTTCACAAATAATGCTAAAGGACAACATCAAACATTTGGTGAAATTTCCAGTACCCCAAAGGGTTACATGGTGATTTGCTGAATTTTAATCAACTCCATATTAATTTCATGAATTTTATACCTAGAGAATTCTGATTGCTGTAGATATTACTATGAATACATTTTGCTTTTGAAAACTGATAATTAATTCTCACACCTTACAAGGCTGTGATACTACACCTGTGGAGTACATTTGTATGGAAATTACGCATTCTGTTCTCTCCTCTTTCTTTGAAATATTTCTAAAGCAATTTCTTCTACCTGATCAGACTAACTCAGATATTTAAAATAACAGTTTCCTTTTCTACTGGCTCTTACGGGCTGGATCTCCAGCAATGTCAAATGTATATTTACCCTCAGGTAGGAAAGGGAATTTTAAACATAAAAATGAAGTAATTGCCATTTCTAGCACATACTTTTGCAATTACATATTGAAAGGTCTGGAGAAGTTGTTAGGTTACACTGACCACCTAAGGGGAATGTTACCTCAGGCAAATCACTTAGCCTGAGGCTAAGATATAGCTTTTTCCTTAACAAAAACTTCCTACAATTAAACTTTGAAGACTGTTCCCAAAACCAAAAGAAAAATGTATAACAGTACAGTGCAGATACGAGGACATATAGTTTAGTCTGGGGTGGTAAGATACCAGTGAGTGCTATAGCATTATTCTCACTAGATGTTCTATCAAACGTTCTTTTACGTTTTCTTTCTTCTGTCTCTTTCAAATTGTATTACCTTGCTCCTTCAGTATCATTTATTTTTCAATCTTTGGACCATTTACTTTCCTATTAAAGTGAAACAAAAGGAATGGTTTTCATTACATCCAAGAGAAGTACTAACCAATTGGTTCTGTCATCCTAGTGACTCCCTTTTTGTAGTACTGAGGCAGACAAAGCTAGGCTAAACCTGCTAGACAGGCTGTTCACACTTAGTGATTTGGAAATCACAGGGGCACCTAGCTGAAAGAGAAAGCTAAGGATGAATTGGGAGTGCAGTGCAATTCAGCTACCCAGTGACTTGAGAACAAAAAACCAAAATCATGAAATAAAAATACATTATAGAGACCACCCCCATGAATACATTCTTTTAATTTGATTAATGCTGACATTGAAAACTACACCATCTAATCTGTTTTTGTCTTTCGTACATTTGAGTTTCCAAATTGATGAGCACACACAAAAAAGAAAGAGACAAAAGATGTGAAGGGAAATTTTTATTTGTAGTTCAAAGTTCTGATTGTTATTTTTGTGTCATCTAATTATAAACACAGTGACAGTGACTTTCTATCCTCTTATGTTTGGAAAAGATTGCATTCAAACCAGGAATTTCTATGCTATTTGTCAAGTTTATGCTGTAAGAACATGGTGATATAATTTATCAGATCATAAAACTAGAGATCTCCTGAAGGAATTAAATAAATATTAATAAACCCTCAAAACATCATAAATGCTAAATTGAAATTTTTAACAAATCTGTGGGAATTTATACTTTTATTGATAGAATTTTACCTTAGCTTATAACGTTCATGTAACTGATGAATCCATAGTGACAAGTAGTGAGGGTTTGTTCCACTATATTCATTGGCTATGCTCAATTCTGAGGGGATAATATATTGTACAATCTTTCTACTTCTTGGGTCAGAACTCAAAATTGAAAAAAAAAATTAACTTTTATATATAGACAGTCACAAAAAAACCTACTTAATGAATAAGACGAATTTTAAGACAAGAGACTTATTGAATGGAAAGGTGTCTCCTTTTGCACGATTTATCCTCATTGAAATGTATATAATGTAGTATAGTAGAAAAAAACATTATATTTGGAATTAAAAGGCCTGGGTTCAAATCTCAGTATTGCCTTTGTTTTTTTAATGGTGCAAGACAGAAATTTATTTGTATATGTCAATAATAAAATTAACAATCAAATTTACATAGTAATTTTAGCTTTACCAAACATTTCTCTCACAATGTTTCTGAAGTAAGTATTACAAGCCTTATTATCCCTATTTTATAGATGAAGAAACTGATGCACACAGAAATTAAGTGATTTGTTCAGGATGATTTTCAGCCAGAATTCAAAACTTCATTTTTTCCATTTATTAATATTTTATTTTTTCCAATTACATGTAAAGATAGTTTTCAACATTCATTTTTATAAGCTTTTGAGTTCCAATTTTTTCTCCCACTCTCTCTCCCCTCTCCCCACAAGACAGCAAGTAATCTAGCATAGGTTATACATGTACAATCATGTTAAACATATTTTCACATTAGTCATGTGAAAGAAGAATCAGAACAACAGGGGAAACCCATGCGAAAGGAAAAACAAAAAACAGCAAAAAAAAAAGTGAAAATAGTATGCTTTGATCTGCATTCAGACTCTATGGTTCTTTCTCTGGGTGTGGATAGAATTTTCCATCATGAATCTTTTGGAATTGTCTTAGATCATTGTACAGCTGAGAAGAGCTAAGTCTCATCATTGATCATCACACAATGTTGCTGTTTCAATATTACCTTTGTAATAATCTTGGACAATCATTTTACTCTTCTCCATCTCTATTTTCTCATTTTTAAAATGAGGAGTTTGGTCTATATAACCTCTGAGAATGCTTCCAGTTCTATAACCATGATCCTATGCTATTTTTTTAAAGGGGGAAGGGGAAATGAGCTAGCTCATAGTAAGAGAAAGGCACAGTTACTGGACCTCCACCTCGGGGGTTTTTTCCCTTTGTTCCCAGTTGTTTCTTCTCAGAAGCCTTTCTGTCTCAATGATGTAACATTTCTACACTCCAAGTATCATTTATTCAAAAAGACAGGGATAAAGAGTGGAATGGTGATTTTATAGATATAGGGAGAGCCTAGATAAGGAAGCTCCCTGTCTGATGCAGGTTGGTATCTTCTTAGTAAGTTATAGTCTTGGGGTAGCTAGGTGGCACAATGGATAAAGGACTAGCCCTGGAGTCAGGAAGACCTAAATTCAAATCCAGCCTTAGACTAGCTGTATGACCCTGGGAAAGTCACTTAACCCTGATTGCCTCAAAAAAAAAAGGTTAGAATCTTACAGTTACCTGGGGCATGGAAGGGGCTATATGACTTGCAGAGGCAGGACTTGAACCCACATCTTTTTAACTCTGAGGACAGCTCTTTATCCCAGTATGAAAACCATGTCATCTGTCACTGTATCTAATTTTGTTGATAAAAATGTTACAATAAAGGCCAAATAAAAAACACTGTAACCCTCCCTCTATTATCTATGCTCTCATTCTTTCAATACTTATTTTAATTATACAAAACCAAGAACATAAGCACAAGAATGAAAAATAGTGCTTTGGCTAAGGGGTGGACTACATGGGATGGCCCGTGAAGTCCTTTCCAACTCTGGAAAATTAATCTCCCTGGAGTTCTTGTTTCTAAAGTATCTTGTTTCATCCAGGCCAGGTATGAAATGATGTAAAGCTCCCACAGGAAAAATATAGACCTATGGAAATGGAGTCTTTACAAGTGTTGGTGCCTTTGCACTCCTCACAGATAATGAATGATCGCTAAGCTTCAAACCACAGGGCCTCACACAGAAGTCGGTGTCAGGGAAACTGCAGAGCCCTGAGGCAGATAACCTAAGATATAGTCAGTTTTAGAGAAGAATGGCTTTACAAAGAACTCTAATGGCTATAAAGTTCTAATTGAGGGAATGCTGTTCTCATTGGAGTAGAGACCAACTCCTGCTGGCAGGAAATTCAGCATTAATAACAACCACCAAAAAAGGAACGGAGATTGGCCAGCTGAGGATAGGCATCTGGCAGGTCATCAGAGGGATTCCCATGTCAATTAATCCATTCCAGAGCTGGACTTAAGCAAATTTTTCTTTCTGTGCTACACAGAAGCCTGTTGAATCAACCACATAAGAATAGAGCTTAGGGAAATTCATTTAGAAGTAAACCGTCTCCAAGGTAATAGGATGTGATTGCTGATTTCTCAGGGCTTGAGAGCCCTCCAGATGAGAACACAATTTAGATGAAGCTTTAGCTGATAGCTTAAAATGCTTGCCACTTTGGTTTATTCTATGGGTGTGTCGATAGAGGTGAATAAAATATGGCACTGTATCACTTATCCAGATAATCCAAAGAAAACTACAACAACCATCCTATGGCTGAAAAATATTTAGGCTTTTTTTTAATCTTCTTATGAAATTCACTGAGCCATTTCACTTTGCAGATGTAGACACAGTGTATTCTAAATTTGCACATCTATTCTTCAATTCCTATTCCAAGAATTTCTAAATCAGATTCACTAATAGTTCTAAAATTGGCTTTATTATATGTTCAAATTTGAACTCAGTGCCCCTGTTTCACTTGCCTGAGGTCAAAGAAAAGAATCAAGGTAGAAACCCAGGTGATAATGCTCAAAATGCAGGGCTTTTTCTGTCTTGATAATCCAAATTCATATTTAATTTTACTTAGGCAGCTAAGAGGATCCCTAGGCTGAAGTTATATTTAGTTTCTCCCTTTTATGTTTCTGGTTCCCCCTTTAATTTATCTAATATAAATGACTCAGCCTACAATCTGGAAATAAGAGAAAAGAGTGGCTTCTAAACTGTGACTATAGCCATAAGCATAGTATTACTCCTTCAAGCCAAGTCAATAAGCATTTATTAAGCACCAACTATTTGCCAAAAACTGTGATGTGTCACTTTAACCATCTACCTCAGCCTGAGTCATGAAGAAAAATGATGGAGCTTTCATCTTTCTTTCCTAGTCAACAATCTATAATGGATGTTCAAGTGGACAATTATACTTAAATAGCTTATACCTTCCCTCAAAGTTAGTTGAATGGTGGGTAGCACACTGAGCTTGTAGTTAAGAGCCATAAGCTTCAATGACACATCAGGTGTTTATTCGCTTTGTAATAATGGGCAAGTCATTGCGTGATTGTGGGCAAGTAAGATTCTATTTCTCATCTGTAAAATAACAATAGTTAATATTCATATAGAATTTTTTTAATATATTGTCTCGTTTGATCCTCACAGCTGGCCATGAAGTAGATGCTATTATTATCCTCTTTTTACAGATGAGGAAACTGAAGCTGATATAGTTTCAGTTGCTAGGTGAGTGCCAACTAGTGGCCAATCTCACAGGACCATTGTAATGAAGACACTCTATGAACCTTTAAGGCCCATGGGCACAAGTGCTTTATATTTTTTTTAGCTGAAATTATATTCTGGTAAAACAAATACATTTGGAACTGTATCTTTTAAAATCCCTCAAGTGCATCTAAAATAAATAGGTGTTTTTCTTCCTTCTTAGCTCCTTATAGCTACAGATCCCTTTTTTTTTCTATTTCCCCCTTTGGTCTATGCATGTATTACTTTTTGAGAAAGGGCTGTGAAATGTACCTTGAACTTTCCAGCATGCTGGAGAAAACAGCTACTCCTTACTACTACCTACTGACCAAAGGTATTGTGGGTTAGTGGAAAGAATGCTAAACCTCTCTTTAGTCAGGAGAAATCTGAATTTGAATCCCACCTTTGATACTGGTAGTGTGACCATGACACACTTTTAACCAGGTTTCAAATCTTGGCTTACATATTACACACGCCTTCAGGCAATTCACTAACCTGAGTCTCTGTTTCATCCCCTTGTAAAATGGATCTAAGTATATTAGTAATATTTCATATAATTAGTATTCTGATCAATTGAGATAATATATGTAAAAATACTTTGGAAATCTTAAAATATGACATTCTGTTCATTATTTTTAACCCTTCCTCCTAGGCATCCTGAAATAGATCACTTAAAAATTTTAGTTGACTTTTCCTACAAAATTGACCATTTTTAAAATGCTATTATTTTATTTAGACACAGCCCTTGTGTGCCTAAATCAAACATTTTATCCAGACTAAATGTCTGGAATGTGCCTTTTGGAAACGGAATTAACAATTATAAACTAATCGGTATAGCAAATCCTCACAAAATACAGCAGGTCATAACCAAATAGAAAAGAAAGAGTGCAGGCTATTTTTCTGGGTTATTTCAGCAATATTTTTCTGCAATATTGATTAGCAGCATGTTAAAGATGCTAATGGCTTTTCTCATCATTCCCATACACTATTCATGCCTGGCAAGATGCCTTGCTCTTCTTACCTAAGCTTTCCTTCTACATTCTTTTAGCATGTACCACCCTGCTTATGAAATGACCTTGGCCTCATAGATTTAAAATTGAAAGGGACCACAAAGATATTCTGTCCCAGCTTCACACACAAAACATACAACATACACACACACACACACACACACACACACACACATATAAGGATGGATGTATATATACATACATACATACACACATACACTAAGAGGCCAAAAGATGTTAAGTGAATTGCCCAAGGTCATACAGGTGATAGTAAACATCCAAACCAAAATTCGAGCATAGGTTCTCTGACTCCAGAGCCATTATTCCTTTTACTATAATGGGCTTGTTCCCCATGCTGCCTTGGCTTTTCATCTTTATTCACTATATAATCAAATTATATCATCAAAATTATATCATCAAAAGCTAAACAGAGAAGGTAGCCAAATGGTTAAAGCAAGAGTATGGTAACCTATAGTACCCTGTACACCTGGCATCCCATCCTTCCAATGTGTTTTAGTAGATTCCCCTCTGCATCAGATCTGGTAAGTTGTAATTCATCTTTTGCTTGACAAATTCCAGGAAGAAAGAACTTACCTTTTACCAAGACAGCTCATTTCATTTTTAGAACTAAAATTGTTAGTTCTTTTTTCTCTGACATGAAGGCTAAATTTGTCTCTGTAACTTGCAACCATTGCTCCTAGTTTCTGTTTTACAGCCAAAGAGAACAAATCTAACCAGTTTTCCTTATGCTATCCCTTCAAAGACTTAATGCCAGCTATTATTCTCCTCACCCATTCAATTCTTCCTTCCTGCAAACTCCACATCCCTAGTGTATTCCTTGCCATCATTCAGCCTGAGTTTAGATCCCAGGTCCACCACTTAATTGACCTTGAACAAGTCACTTAAG
This sequence comes from Phascolarctos cinereus, assembly GCF_003287225.1. Lineage (NCBI taxonomy): Eukaryota > Metazoa > Chordata > Mammalia > Diprotodontia > Phascolarctidae > Phascolarctos > Phascolarctos cinereus. The sequence continues at coordinate 158,072,432 of NW_027555514.1, forward strand.
CACTCCTAATCTCAGGGTTTTCTTTAATCTGTAAAACAAGAATAATAATATTTATACTACTTGCCTCATTCACTGGGCTGTTCTGAGAATCAAATAGGATCATGTTTAATGCTTACAATGCAATATGTATGAATATTCAAGCTATTTTAATCAGTAACTAAATTGCTAGATCCATATGGTAAGTATATCCATAAGTTATAGGTGCTCAGTCAAGATTTTTTAATTAATTTATTTTGATTTATTGACAATCACTTCCATATGCTTTTGAGTTTAAAATTTTTCTCTCCCTTCCTCCCCATCACCTTCCCCAAGATGGCACACAATCTGATATAGGCTATATATATATATATATATATATATATATGTATGTATGTATGTATGTATGTCTTCTTATTAAACATATTTTCAGATTGGTAATGTTGTAAGTAAAAATTAAAACCAATAGGAGGAACCACCAGAAAGAGGAAACAAAACTCAACAGAAGAGAAAAAAAATAGCAGATAGTATGCTTTGATGTGCATTCAAATTCCATAGTTCTTTCTTTGGATGTGGATAGCATTTTTCATCATGAGGCCTTTGGAGATGTCTTAGATCCTTGTATTGCTGGGAAGGGTTAAGTTTATTAAGTCATCACACAACATGGCTGTTACTGTGTACAATGTTCTCTTGGTTCTGCTCACTTCACTCAGCATGAGACCATACAAGTCTTTACAGGTTTTTCTGAAGTCAGCCTGTTCATCATTTCTTACAGCACAATAGTATTCCATTATATTCATATACCACAACTTGCTCAGCCATTCCTCAATTGATAGGCATCATCTCAATTTCCAATTCTTTGCCACCACAAAAAGAGCTGCTATGAATATTTGTGTACATGTGGGTCCTTTTCCCATTTGTATGATCTCTTTGGGATATAGCCCTAGAAGTGCTATTTCTGGGTCAAAGGGTATGCACATTTTTATAGCTCTTTGGGCATAGTTCCTAATTGCTCTCCCAAATGATTGGATCAATTCACAACTCCAACAACAATACATTAGTGTTCCAATTTTCCTACGTCTTCTCCAACATTTACCATTTTCCTGTTTTGTCATGTTGGCTAATCTGATAGGTGTGATATGGTACCTCAGAGTTGTTATGATTTGCATTTCTTTAATCAATAGTGATTTAGAGCATTTGTTCATATGACTATAGATGGTTTTAATTTCTTCATCTGAGAACTGCCTGTTCATATCCTTTGACCATTTATCAATTGGGGAATGACTTGTATTCTTACAAATTTGATTTAATTCTCTACATATTTTAGAAATGAGGCCCTTATCAGAGACACTGGTTGTAAAAATTCTTTCCCAATTTTCTCAGTCAAGATTTTGAGAAAGGCCCATGTCTCAGAAAACTGTTCCTCAAATTCCACTCACCCCATACATTTGGCCATGCAGCTTTACAGAAACTTGGATGGGACTCACATCAATGGTTCAGTCACTCATTTCATGATATTCAGATCAAGAAGGAAGCAAAAAGAACAAACATATTTCTGGGAAGAAATGTGCATTCTCAAAGAGGAGCCTTATTCAAGCTGAGGTTCTTCTCCAAGGGATTATGACTACCTGACCATCTATTTTGCCTTTTGTTACAAAATTATTTATTAGAGTATCCTAGAATTGGAAGGGACCTCAGTTTTAAGCAATGACATACTTCAGTTAAAATATTTGCTTTACAATATCCTTAGAAAGTGCTCAACCTGCCACTTCATAAACATCTACAAATGCAAGGTTCACTGCCTCACAAGGAAATCCATTCTGTTTTCTTACTTTCTGATTCATATTTCTTCTTTGTGGAAATCTGCTTCCCTATAGTTCCCCCAAAAGCTAGAAGGGACTATCTGGTCCATCTTTTACCTGAATAAGAATTCAATCTACAAAATAATAATAGCTATCATTTTTCCAAAGTGCTTTATATAGCTTACCTCATTTGATCATCACTGTAACCCTGTGAGGTAGGTGCTAGCATTCTGCCCATTTTACAGATGAGGAAACAGATCAAGAAAGGTTAAATGACTTGCCCAGAGGTAGAATTGGAACTAATGTATTCCTCACTTGAAGTCTAGCATTCTATCCAATATGCCACACTGTCAAGTAGTCATTAATCCATTGCTTAAGAACTTTCAAGGAGGGAATACTGACCACTTTCTTCCTGAGATAGTTCTTTCCACTTTGGAGTGGGTATAGTTGTTAGGTAGGGTTTTTTTTCCCCTTTCAGCAAACCCAAATCTACTTTTCTGTAATTTTTACCCATTGTTCTCAGTTTGCTTTTTGAGATCAAGTGGGAAAAGTCTAATCTCTCATTTAAGTGACAGCCCTTTAAATATTGATGACAGTTATCAAGTCATCTTCTTGTCACCTCTAGGCTATAAATCCCCAGTTCCTTTAATTGGTACTCATGATACACAGTGTTCGTTCCTTTACAAGTACATAGGTGGTCACCCTGCTCCAGACACTCTCTATTTTATCCTTCTCCTTTCTAAAATGTGACACACTGAACTGAGTGCGACATTCCATATGTGGTCTAACTAATATACAGTGCAGCAAGACAACCACTCCCTAAGTCCCAGATACAATACCTCTCTTTACACATACTAAGATTGTATGAGTATTTTTTTTTATTTATTCCCATAACACTATTGGCTGACATTTAGATTTTTTTTTGTCAGATATACTGAAATCTAGTGATGGTTCCTGAATCTTATGAAGCTAATTTTTCTTAACTCATGGCTAAGACCTGATCTTTTTCCCTCTTAACTGACAACTTGCCCAATTTGGTGCTATGTTCCAGCCTTCCAAGATCTTTTTGAATCCCATCTCTTTCATCTATTGTATTAGTTATCCATCCCAGCTTTATATCATCTGCAAATCTCATAAGCAAGGCATTTATGCTTTTATCCTGGTCACTGATAAAGCTGTTAAGCTGAAAAAGTCTAAGAATAAACTTTGTAATATATAACTAAAGTTCTTTAAAATTCATATTAAGTGCTGACCACCCTATGGGTCCAAACATTAGACCAATCCTAATCCATCTAACTATCCTATTGTCTAGCCTGTGTCTCCCTCTCTTTTCCACAAGAATAACATGAGAAATTTTGCCAAATGATTTACTAACATCCAGGTAAACTTTATCCAGAGCATTCTCCTAATGCTGTCAGAAAAGGAAAAGAGATGTTCTGATTTGACCTCTTTTTGATGAAGTCATGCTAGTTCTTTGTGATTACTGACTGATTCCTTTTCTAGAAACTCTCCAGCTTTCTAGAATTTTGACAGGAATTGAAATCAAACTCACTGGCCTATAATGAGATATACTCAATTTTCATCCTTCTTGTTGAAATCAAAAAAGTATTAGCCTTTCTACTCTCCTGGAGTTAACTCTCTCATCCTCTATTACCTGTACTATTTTTACAATGATTTTCAAAGATCACTGACACAATGGCTTAAAACATTTCCTCACCTCATTTTTTATTCCGTCTTTCTGGGAACTTCCTTTGATCTAACACCTGTGGCAAACTGCTAATGAAGGTCTTCAACTCCAGGTTTGTCCCTCCCTATTCTACCTCATTACCTCCTTAGTAGCTTCTTAAGACCTTGACAGTCATATTCAATGTTCTTTCCTTTGTTGTACTACTTCCTACCTTCTCTTACATTATGTTTCCTGGTAACTTCTTCTTAAGTCTTTCTTCATCTTGAGTCCTCCTCCTTTAGCTTGGGTCTTTCTCTTTAAGTCATTCCACTTCACTCCTTCTTGTTTACCTCAAATATTTTGCCTTCCATTTGAATCTATTACATCTTTCAATTTAGTCCTTTGCAGCCTTCAGCTTAAACTTTATCTTTTCTTTCTCCTTTTACTCCTTCAACTTTTCCCAAATTTCTCTCTCTAAATTCAATCTCTGACCCTATTTACATTTCCCAAACCCTCCAAAGCACCAAATATTCTTCCCAAATTGTTCTCCTACTTCTCCTTCAGCCTGAGTCCTTTTTCTTGTTCTTCACTTCAAGCCATCTTAACCTTCTTCCATTGGTCCTACTTCTGTTCCCAGGGGTCATATATTTTTTGCCTGGATTTTAAATTTGTACACTTCTGGTATATTTTATTCTGTCACAAGCCTAGTGAGCTCATTTAAATAAATTAAACAAATTGGGGAGCACTTATGCAAGCCTTCTTTTTTCCAATTGTACTCTAATGGAAAGAGAGCCAACATGATATGGTTTTTTAAAAAGCGCTAGATTTGGAATCAAGAGAAGCAAGGTTTGAACTAGGCTTTGAGAGCTACTTTTTATATGGCCTTGACCCAAGCTCTTTTATCTCTCTGGCCCTCACTTTCCTTACTTGTAAAATGAAGGGAATGGATCATATATTCTCTAAGATCTTTCCCGAGTCTGATCCTTTTATCCTTGATGCTAAGTTATTCCTTGCCAGTCAATTGCTTTAGCATTAAGGAAAATAAAGTTTTGAGAAGTTGGGGTGAGGTAAAGATAGAATGGAAATGGGAAGTGATATTGTATTTCTAGAATGAACTTGACAATGGACAAAGAACTTCAATCCAACACCACTCACATCAAATCTATATAGTGATGAACTTTACTTGGAATGCAATTGCCAATTTTATTTCAATATTTATAGTATTTGTAAAGTGCCTATTATGTGTCAGATGCCTTTCTAGACACTGGTGATATAAAGACCAAAATGAAACAATTTCTGCTCTTGAGGAGATTACATTCTAATGGGAACAAAGAAAATAAGCACTGATAAGTAATTATGAAATATATATAAAGCAAGCATGTTGGATAGTGTAATAAAGAATATTGCCTCTTGAATCAGAAGACTTGCTTTAACATCCTACTTTTGACTCTAATTATTTAGTTAAGATTGGGTATGTCACTTCATTTCCCTGGACCTCATCTGTAAAATTAGAATGTTGAATTAACTTGCCTGTAAATCTATGATCCTCTAAAAAAAAAATTTCAAAGCAAGGGAGGAAATTTCAAGGGAATTCAGGTAGAACTTACTGTAGGAGGTCTCTTATGGAGGGGACTCAAGCTGAACCTTGACAGACGCTAGGGACTCAAAGAGATAGAGGTGAAGAGAGAGAATATTTCAGGCATACACTATTCTGTGAGCAAAAGAAAAGAGGTAGGTAATGTAATTTCCTGTGTGAGAAACCTTAAATAGACCAGTTTGGCTGACACATACAGTGCATGATGGGAAGTAGTATATAAATGTATAATTACCCAATTAAAACATTAAATAGTACTTAAGTCTAGTTACAAATAATTTACCTAGCTCTAAGAAAGAAGTCATCACACACAGCAAAAAACACAAAGACTGTTTTCATCTGTCACCTTGCTATGATCTTTAAAGATGAAAGGCCAAAAAAAAAAATGAGAGAGACAATGGAATAGATAGTGAAATTATAAGAAAGAGAGAATATATAAAAGTTATGTGATTTCATCTTTATAAGGAGCTCATTCAAATAACAGTTTAATAAATCATTGTGCCAAGTAGTTACATGGCACTTTTCACCTTCAAAGCCCTGGACTAGCAGGCTCTTTGCGTTTAAATGTGGAATAAAGGTATCACTTGGCAACCAGATAAACTGAGGCAAAGGGCATCATTCCCTTAACCAAGATTCAATATGAAGTGAAAAACTAATAATTAAGAGCTGTTCAGCCATAGAATGAACTACCTTGTGAGATAATGAGCTTCCTGACACTGGAAGTATTCAAGAAGAGGCAGGATGATCCCCTCTATTAGGATTATTTTAGGGAGAATTTCTTTTTCAGATAGGACATCTAATTAAAATGTAATCTATTAGGGAAAAGTGCCTTTGCGGTTGACTCAAAAACAATAGCTGCTTATTTATACATCATGCATGTAATTTGCATATTAAAACATGCAAAATCCCTCCTTACTCCCTGTTGTGTCAGTTTGAGCTGCCCAAATGTGAAAAAATGAATCATTGGGCTTCTCTATATATCCAACATCAGTGTGAGATGCTTACTGATTATTCCAGTTTTATAGATGAGAGTGATCCTTCCATGATCGGTCAGCAGGTCTGCAACATATGTCAAGTCTTCTAGGCTTCCAGACCAGTCCTTAGATCGGTGGATGACACTGACTCCCCATGTAGTCTTATTTCATCTGAAATGTTAAACATCATGGGACTGCAGGTACCAATTTTGATCATAAGATGTCATCGTCAGAGAAATGGGCTGCATTGCTTCCAAATGTTATCTCTCTGCTCTGCAAAATACATGAAACACCTCTCTCTTCCCTCACTTCAAGAATATGTGAAAAAATAGGTTTTATTTAAATTCATGATGACACTTAATGCTTACATGCTGATAGACAATGGGCAGCTAGCAGAATAATGATCAGCAAGTGGCTCTGATCTGATCCTGATTTATCCTGCCACCTGCTCAGTCTTCGTCAGTCTCTCCCTTTCTGCTCAACAACACATGTACATTTATGAATCTATTATGAAGGCATTTGCAGGCTTTTATTTTCCATGCAAAATAATATCAATAATTTAGAAAAGCTATCAGCATTTCTGAGGCTTATTGGGATCCCATTCCATACAAATGCATCCCTTTCTAATAGCTAACCTAAACTGTACAACACCCTGAGTGTGGTTGGAAGGCATGCAATGTTAAGAGTTCATCTCAGCTTACCTAGCTCAGAGTGTGAAAAGATGGGCACTGAGGAGAGCTTTTGAAATATTAAAGAATAGGTAGGCCTCTGCAGCTCTATTGATTTAAAAAAAACACAAAGGGAATATTCAGAATCAGAAAAAAAATTTTAAAACATGGAAATCATTGTAAAACATTGCACATACTGTCTTCACTGTCAATGGAAAATATGGGATCAGCTTTAAAAACACACACACACACATACATACCTCACTATGGGTATTTTATTGATGTCCAATCATTTACTAGAGGCATCTTAGTTCTCATGAGGTTACCAAAGCTGTCAGAAAGCTACAAGTGTGAACAGCTTTGTAGAGAAAAATTATTGTCTCCATTGCAGTTTGCCATAGTTGAAGATTTAAAAGTCTTATTACCATGGTTTTATCAAAATGGAAATGAAATCTGCCAGCATTTGCATTCTTTGGACTACCTGACCTTAACACATTACTTCAGACTGACATTTATCTTGGTGCTATAAAGCAAGCCTTCTCTATCCATGCGTGAATCACTCCATCACAATCTGTTTTAAGTAACTACCATCCAAGGCTTGAATGTAAAGAGCCAACCAACCAAAAAAAAAACATTGAAAAACAAACAGGGTGGCATTTGCATTTAGATTTATCGTAATTTGACACTTTTGTTAAGAATGAAACAGTCAGAAACTGCCTTCATGGTATGTTATGAGAAGATGGCAAGGAGAGGAAGCATTGACCTTTGCCGCTAAATCTCAGGCGTCATGTCTGCTGGGGCACAAATGAATCTGTTTCCAAACACTCGAGACTAATTGCTGATTTGCCAGGAAAATGAAAACAGCCCTGTTTTCAACCACTAAAATTTGGCATCCCAATTGTTTCAACATTCACAGCTGTTAGCCACCAAGAGAAATCAATAGAATCGGGCTGACTTGGTTGACAGAGGAAACTGAGGCCTGCCTAAGTGAATCTGAAACTGGTACAGTACCTGGGCCAAGCTGAATGTCTCAATACCTCATAACTGCTTTGGTGATATGAATTACACCGATGCTGTAAGATTGTGGGTGACAAATCAGGAGCTGGAAGAACCTTCAGAGTCCATCCAGTTAAAACGCTTTGTTTCATAGCTGAGGAAACTGAGACACAGGAAAATTAACTATGGGATAACTATGACTTCCCCAAGGAGTAAGCATCATGGGCAAAATTTGAACCCAAGTCTTCTGACTCCAGACCCAGTACTTTTCTAGCTTTGGCAGCTAGGTGACACAATGGAAAGGGCCTGGATCTGAAGTTGAAAAGACCTGAATTTAAATCCTATCTCAAACATTTACTAACTCCATGACTATAAACAAGTCACAGCCTCAGTTTCCTCATCTGTAGAATGGGATAATAATAACACCTGTCTTCAGGAGTTATTGTGAGGCTAAAATGAGATGGTATTTGCAAAGCCCTTTGCAAACTTTGAAATGCTATATAAATGCTAGCTATTGTTATTATCATTATTCCCCTTATCCTACACTGTCTTCTGAAAATGTCTGTTGAATCCATTTAGTGAGGAGAATAATGTCATTGCCCTTTCTTCAATACCTTTCCTAACCAGGCAATTTCTACTGGGAATTGGAGGAATTATTCTTGAAGTAGAGTTATCCCTTCCACATCTTGGGGGTTAGGGGCACAGCACCCCACAATCTGGAAAATCTGCATAAAATTTTTGGCCCTCCTTTTGTACCAGAGATGAAGTCTGGATTGTTTCTTTTTCATTTATGGTGTGTTTACAGTATTAAAAAATAAAATATGTTGGTATTATATAATACTGTACACATATTTTCTGCATTTCTGAGTTTATAAACATTTTCTGTGTCATTTGCTGGCCTTTGCATGTTTTCTGCAGCTTCTGCAATCCCCCAAAAAATTTCCATTTAATTTCTTGTGCTGACCCGTGATTTTTCAAAACCACTGGAAAAGTCACAGCGTGGAAGGGATAACTATAATTACAATGCTCTGGTCCAGGTGAGTTGTTAAGAAAGAAACTATAAGGGAGAAAGTATACCCTTTATCATTACCTTTGTTTGGATTCTTCCAAAGCCTTAAGGCTTAAGAAACAAGGGTTAGAAGCTCCTGAAGCATTTGAGAGAATGTAATTTAGCAGTGTTAAACACTGTCTCCTTCAAGGAGTGAGCAACAAAGTGAGACAGAATCCAAAAAGGACAGATGAGCCCCAGCCTGGGAGCTATGAAGAATTATGAGTTCTGGTCCCAGCTGTGCCACAAACTTGCCATGTGACCTTGTCCAAGTCACTGTACTTTTCTGTTTGTTGGTTTCCTCAACTACAAAAGTAACAGATTTGAACTCAATTCAATCCAATGAACATTTATTAAGTGTTTACTATATATAAGGCATATAATATGTTTGGTGCTGGGAAGCCAAAGACACAAATGAAACTCTCTTTATTTACATTATACTCTTTGGGGATTTTTTTTGCACATTATAAAGCCAACCAACTAATCTGTTCCTTTTGTTTCTATGTCTCTGTCATTTCCGGGTCTTTTGCAATTTCTTTCATTCTCTGCTTTTGCAATATGACGAAAATTGCTTCTTTTCTAGTCATATATAATCTTGATGATACCTTTTCCACCACTTCCCTTGGAACAGTTATGTAAATATGCTGCTGTCTGCTTATATTCACCAAATAGTTTCACCTGCTATTATAATGAATCCATGCTTGCAAGTCATGCCCAAGTCCTTACAAAAATCTTCCAATGAGGATGTGTTCAAAGGGTTAGGCATAGTCAATGTTTCCTTACATTTAGTGAGTATCAGTACAGCCTTCCAGTTATCAGTTTTCCTCTGCTCTTCCTACTTGACTTGTCCTCCTTTGTTGATCACACATATCCTGGAAAATTACTTTACATTTCTTGCATGCAAGTACATGAGGTAGCTAAGTCAAGCAATGGATAGAAAGCTGGCCCTGGGAGTCAGGAAAATCTGAGTTCAAATCAGATTCAAATATTTACTGGCTGTATGGCCCTGGGTAAGTCACTTTACCTCTGTTTGTCTTAGTTCAACTGTAAAATGGGAATAACACCAGCATCTACCCCTGTAGGGTTGTTGTGAGGATCAAATGAGATAATAATGGGAAAATGTTCAGCACAATGTCTGACACATCATAGTAAATGCTATAGAAATGTTAGTTTTTCGTGGTGGTGGTGGTGGTAGTAGTAATAATTGTGAATTTGTTATGATTATGAGCATCTAGGTGGTGTAATGGATAGAGTGCCAAGCCTGGACTCAGGAAGACGACTCATCTTCTTGAGTTCAAATATGGCCTTAGATGCTTAGTAGCTGTGTGACCCTGGGCAAGTCGCTTAACCCTGTTTGCTTCAGTTTCTTCATCTATAAAATGAGATGGGAAAGGAAATGGCAAACCACTCCAGTATGTTTGTCAAGAAAACCCCAAATGAAGTCACAAAGAGTTGGATACAAATAAAAAATGACTGAACAAATTAATGATGGTAAATGGTAAACAAATTATTATTGGTAAAATGTTATAGTCATTTAACATTCACCACACCTCTTCATATTGCCCTTTGGTATACATAAAATTTTAATTTTTAGAAGACAATCAACTCCAAGCTTTGCAGCTGTGTAATATTACTAGGAGAAGAATATTTCTGAGCCTGAGTTTCCCTATCTGTGAAATGAAGAACTATTGACCTTGTGGTACCTGTCTATTGTCTCTTGTATAATCATTCCAACTGGAAAATGCCAGCAATTGATATTTCTCCCTAGGATGATTTATTTTTAGTTCCAGTCCCCACAAAAATCAAACATTTGGCACAACTGCCTTTAATTTTCAAATTTCAGGTTTATGGTCACCATGCTGCTCTTTGGCCTTATCGACAGCTGTCTATGCTCAAGAATCCCCTTTGCTCAGGATCAAGTCAGCAGCAAATTATTCTGCCAAGCAAAAGAAAGAGTTCAGAAAGGGGGTACTCAGGAGTAGAGTTATTAACAGATGCCAGCTTCCAACCTCCCTGGCATCACGCTGGTTTGCTGATGGGTTTTTAATTTCTTCCTCATGGCAGCTTAGGTGAAATAACAAGCAACAGAAAAATCTAAAAGGCAATCATTTGACCCCAAAAAATATCTGTTCTTTATGGACACAAGAAAAGAGAAAAAATGACAATTGGCCAGAAACTTATGGAAACTGGTCATTACTATGAGCTAGCATGGATTCATTAAGAGCGACTCATAGCAGACTAACCTCATTTCCTTTTTTTCACAGTTACTAAATTGATAAATCAGAGGAAAGTTGTAGATATAGGAAACTTAAAACAATAACTGTATGATCATTGGCAAGGCACTTAGCCTCACTGAATGTCAGAATACTCCTCTGTAAAATGGTACTAATAATACTTGCACTATCTACCTCAGGAGTATTTGGAGAAAAATGCTCTGTAAACCATGAAATACCCATAAAAATGTTGGTTATTAATAACAGATATAACAGGTATTAATTAGCTATATCATTTTACCAACAATGACTTGCATACTAGAAATGAAATAAAAGCTCTCATTCAGGAAATGTCTGATCAGATATTTAACATAGTATAACTGGATTTCAGTAAGGAAATTAAAGTCTCTGCAAGGGATCAGTGAGCCAATTAATAAACATTTCTTAAATGTCTACTGTGCGCTAAGCATTGTGCTAAGCACTGAATCATAGATCTGGAGCTATAAAGTTTTATAGAAGTTATATAGACCTACTAATAATTTCATAGATGTGGAAACTCCAGCCCAAAAAAGTAACATGCTGTGTTTGTCTGTATAATGAGGGTGCTATGTTGAATGGTGTGCCCAAAGTCACAGAAGTGATGTGTCAAAGGTGGGATCTGAACTCGGGTTCTGTGACTCCTGGTTCAGTATACCATGCTGACCCATGCTAGACTCATGGATGATATAGAAATATACAAACTTAATTATAGTACATATGGGAAGATTAAGCACTGATTGAAAGGCAAAAATTCACAGAGGAATACTCAGTAGATTGATTCCAACTTAGGATGTCTATAATGGTATAGAGCTCTGTCCCTGACCTTATTTTATAGATTTTTTTCAATCACTTGGATGAATGAATAAATAGTGTACTTATTAAATGTAAATTAAATATTAAATTAAATAATTGGACCAAAGAAGGAAAGGAAGAAAGGTGCACCAAAGATGGAGTGGATGAATGGAAATGAGAATTTATTAAGTGCCTCTTATGTGCCCGCTGCTGTGCTAAGCACTGTACATATATTATCTCATTTGGTCCTCACAAGAATCCTTCAAAGTAAATATTATTATCGTCTCCATTTTGTAGTTCAGGAAACTGAGGCAGATAGAGATTATATGAGTTGCTCAGAGTCATACAGCTACTAAATGTCTGAGGTCAGATTTGAACTTAGGTCTTCCTGATATCAGGACCTCAGCTCCATCCACTGTCTCTAAAGAAGTAAAGGGAAAGCTAAATATATTTGCTTACAAAATTGGTATCCCAAAAGACTTAATCAGTATAGGCCAATGAACAGAATCCTAGAAGATGAAATTTCATAGGGATAGATATAAAATCATACACTTAGTTAAAAGCCGCCTATACCAGTAAAGGAAGTGATGACCATATTTCATGTGAACAATAGCTCCTTAGGGATTTATTGGACTTCGAGCTTAATATAAGTCAAAAACATTATGTTGTAGCCAAAATACCTAATGTGAAGAAATCTACAGTGATAGAAATAATGGTGTTAAGAGAATGAAGATGACACTTTCATCTATTCTGGACTAATTAGCTAGGATCATGAATATTGTATTTGTCTTGAGACATCTCATTATATGAGGGCCTTTAACAAAGTAGGCACTAGCCCAGGGATAGACCATATGCCAGTTGTTTGAAGACCAGCCTTACTAAATTCAGATAGGTTCATCATTGGTTTGACTACAGGGTGATGAATTTTTCAGACATGCCAACTCTCAAAGGCCATCCATCTCCTAAATCTTATAGAGAGTTGGATCTGCTTTGCCCAAATTGATAAAATCACAGATACTGGAAACATTAAAATGTTGGGAAATGGGAATACATCTAAAGAGGCATAATCAGGATAATGAGGATTTCAAATGATAAACACATCAGGATCAGATGAATGAACTCTAAGGATCTTTAGACTAGAAAAGAGAAGACTTGAGTAGGGAGAAAAGACGTCGTTGAAGTCTTCAGTTATGTGAAAGGTTGTTATATGTGAGAAAGAACACAGTAACTCTGCTTGGCCTCAGAGGTTAGAACTCGAATCAATGTATAGAATAATAAGAGACCTTAATGCAACATAAGGGGACACTTCTTAAGTATCAGAAGCCTCCAAAAAAGGACTAGACAGTTTTACATAAAAGTGAGTGCCCTGTCATTGGAGGAAGGTCTTTAAGTGGGGGATGAATGACCTCTTGCCAGGAATTTTTCTAGGTGAGTTCCATGCTTTATTTGAGGATTAGATTCTATGGTTCTTCTATTTCAGTCAGGTCATTTATGAGCCTCATTTTCCTCATATGAATAATAATAGTTGCATTGCCTGTCCCATAGCATGGTTGTGAGGATCAAATGTGATCTTACATATAAAGATCTTTAGAACCATAAAGCATTATATAAATGTGAGATATTATGGATAAGGAAACCCATAGATAAAAGGAGATACTTTGACTAGATTGCCAAGACTTCTTCCAGCTTTAAAAATCTTTCATTCTCTTGTTGCTTAAAAGAGAATATTGGATATAAGAGGGGGCAGAACAGAAACATTTTGAAATTAGAGAAAGAAGATAGAGTGTCAGGATCAGAACCAAGACTGGTACACTGGGCAAAGCAGCCCCAGATAGAACACCTCCATGAGAAAAATCTCAAGAACTGAAAGGGATAGCATAAAGCCATCTGGCCACTTGGGAAAAGCCATGCCTTCAGAATAATAAAGTGGGGTGGCGGGAAGAATTATAATAAAAATAAACTGAACCAAGTTTAAAATTATTCATAGGCCAGCCATACTTGGAGCATTACTATGAAAACAGACAGAAAATACTACCCTTCATGGAATTAGCTGTTGCTCATTGGTAACTTCTTTTTTCAAAAAAGGTTGCAGTGTAGGAATTCCAAGAAGGTAATCTTCCCATTACATTCAATATGGCCAAGATACAATATGGTATTGGATAAAGAGCCCTGGATTTGGGCTTAAATAATCTGGTTTTGAATCTTGCCTCTGCCAGTAACTATCAATGTGACCTTAAACCAAGACATTAAAACTACTTGTGTCACAGTTTCCTTGTCTGTAAAATGAGGGTGCTATATTAAATTATCTTTAATATCCCCTCCAATTCTAAGTCCTATAAAGCTTAGTATTTAGTCTGAATTTTGAGGTCTACATCTAAAAAGAAATGTGGAGAAGATTCAAAAGAGAGCCAAAAAGATGATTAAAATAACAACTTCAAGAATATTTGGAGTGATGTGACTTAAGCCTAGAAAAGACTGAGGGATGATAACATAATCTTTGTTCCCCATTTGCCCTGGCAACAGAAGAAGAAAAAAAATAGATAAAACTCAAGGAAAGAAAGTAAAGTATTACACTCAGATTTAAAAGGACAATTGTGGACACACTGGATGGTGTTAGACAATGGTTTTGGGAAGAAAAGATTGAGTAATTTTAACAGACTGCAAGATTGATGTGAATCAGTTACGTGACGTGGCAGCTAAATCATTTAATGAAAGCTTATATTGTGCTATGCTGACATAATGTACAAAAAGTAGTTGGTTACAGTATAGTGACATCAGAGTCTCTCTGTCATGGAAAGACTCTACCCAGAGGATGATTTTCAACTTCTGGTGCCACATTCTGGGAAGGACATTGACGAACCAGAGCTCATTCAGAGAAATACAACCAGTATAAAAAGATAACTCAAAACTATGCCATGAAAGGATGAAAGGATCAGTTAAGGGAACTAGAAATATTTAGTCTTTTTTTAAATATAAATTTATTTATTTTTAGTTTTCAATATTTACTTCCACAAGATTTTGAGTTCCAAATTTTCACCCCATCTTGCCCCTCCCCCTACCCCAAGATGGCATGCATTCTGAATATCCCTTCCCCTAGTCTGCCCTCTCTTCTATCTCTCCCCCTTCTCTTATCCCCTTCCCCTTCTATTTTCCTGTAGGGCAGGATAGACTTCTGTACCCCATTTCCTGTATTTCTTATTTCCCAGTTGCATGTGAAAAATTTTTTTAAACATATGTTTTTAAAACTTTGGATTCCAAATTTTCTCCCTTCCTCCTTCCCCACCCACCCTCATTGAAAAGGCAAGCAACTCAATATAGGTTATACATGTGCAGTTATGCAAAACACTTCCATAGTAGACATGTTGTGAAAAACTAACTCTATTTCCCTTAATCCTATCCTGCCCTCCCATTTATTCTATTCTTTCTTTTGACCCTGTCCCTCCTCAGAAGTATTTGCTTCTGATTACCCCCTTTCCCAATCTGCCCTCCTCTCTATCATCCCCCTGCTCTCTTGTCCCCTTCTCCCCTATTTTCCTGTAGGGTAAGACAGATTTCCATACCCAATTGAATGTGTATGTTATTCCCTCCTTAAGCCAAATCCTATGAGAATAAGATTCACTCATTCCCTCTCACCTTCCCCTGTTTCCCCTCCACTGTAAGAGTCTTTTCTTACTTGGTTTTTTTTTTTTTTGTGAGATAATTTACTCCATTCTACCTCTCCCTTTCTTCTTCTCAGTATAATCTCTCTCATCCCTTAATTTTATTCTCCAGATATGACCCCTTAATCTTCAACTCACCCTGTGCCCTCTATCTATCTATCTATCTATCTACCTATCTATCTATATGTATATATATATATATATATATGTATGTATATATGTATGTATGTATATATATATATATATATATATATATATATATATATATATACACACACACATACATATAATTTTTTCCCTCAACTACCTAACTGACAAAGGTCTCATGAGTTATAAATATCATCTTTCCATGCAGGAATGTAAACAGTTCAACCTTAATAAGTCTCTTATGATTTCTCTTTCCTGTTTACCTCTTCATGTTCCACTTGAGTCCTGTATTTGAAAGTCAAATTTTCTATTCACCTCTGGTCTTTTCATCAAGAATGCTTGAAAGTCCTCTATTTCACTGAATAACTATTTTTCCCCTGAAGGATTATACTTAGTTTTGCTGGGTAGGTGATTCCTATCTCCTTTGCCTTCCTAAATATTATATTCCATGCCCTGCGGTTCTTTAATGTCGAAGCTGCTAAATCTTGTGTTATCCTGATGGCGTTTCCACAATACTTGAATTGTTTCTTTCTGGCAGCTTGTAATATTTTCTCCTTGACCTGGGAACTCTGGAATTTGGCTACAATATTCCTAGGAGTTTTCCTTTGGAGATCTCTTTCAGGAGGATATGGGTGGATTCTTTCAATTTCTATTTTGCCCTCTGGTTCTAAAATATCAGGGCAGTTTTCCTTGATAATTTCTTGAAAGATGATGTCTAGGCTCTTTTTTTGATCATGGCTTTCAGATAGTCCAATAATTTTTAAATTCTCTCTCCTAGATCTATTTTCCAGGTCAGTTGTTTTCCCATGAGATATTTCACATTGTCTTTTATTTTTTTCATTCTTTTGGATTTTTTTTTAGTGTCTTGATTTCTCATAAAGTCACTAGCTTCCAATCGCTCTATTCTAATTTTTAAGGAAGTATTTTTTCTTCAGTAATCTCTTGGACTTCCTTTTCCATTTGGCCAATTTTCTTTTTAGGGCATTTTCTCCTCATTGGCTTTTTGGACCTCTTTTGCCATTTGGATTAGGCTTATTTTTAAGGTGTTATTTTCTTCAGTATTTTTTTTGGGTCTCTTTTAACAAGATGTTGACTTGTTTTTCATGATTTTCTTGCATCATTCTCATTTCTCTTCGCAGTTTTTTCTCTACTTCTCTTACTTGCTTCTCAAAATCTCTTTTGAGCTCTTCCAAGGCCTGGGACTGATTCATATATTTCTTGGAGGCTTTGGATGTGGGAGCTTTGACTTTGTTGTCTTCTTCTGGTTGTATATTTTGATCTTCTTTGTCACCAAAGTAAGATAATATAGTCTGACTCTTTCTGCACTGCTTGCTCATGATTCTGGCCAATTACTTGAGTTTTAAACTCTTTCTTAAAGTAAGAGTCTGCTTCCAATGTGGAGAATGTACTGTCCCAAGCTTCCAGGGTTTGTACAGCTGTTTTTAGAGATACTTGTAGGTACCTGTAAATTTTCAGTTCTTCCAAGGTGGTATGATAAGGGTTGAGGTGTTTACCCTTTTCCTGGCCTGTGCTCTGGTCTATTAATGACCACAAGTACTCCTTTCTGTCCTGGAACTGTGAGAAAGATTTCCTCTCTGCATCCACTACAAGCTCCACCACACCAGAACTCCTCTTTGCCCCAGGACTGCTGCCCAGAACTGTGACCCAGACCCAAGCATGGGCAAAGAAAAAGATTCCTGCCTCAGAACTGGCAAAGAGATCCCTGCAATCCCTCTCTGATCAGCCACTGGATTTCCCCTCAATCTGTGGGCCAGAAGCTCAGGAGGCACTGCCTCCCCAGGGCTGCACTCTGGGGGAACTGGATCTGAGACCCCTTGCTCCTCTCTCAGCACCGCAGAAACAGACTTTTCCCACTGTCCTTCTAAGTTGTCTTTGACATTCATGGGTTGAGAAGTCTGGAAGCTGCTGCCCCGATTTCTAGAAATATTTACTCTTGAGAAGAGAAAACTTAAGGGAGATTAGAGAGATGCCATGTGGAAGAGTTGCCTGAGTCATTCCACTTGGACCTAGTGATCATAACCAAGAAGTGAATGGACGCTATAAAGAGGCAGATTTTGACTCCATGCAGGGTCAGTCAGTCAACAAGCATTTCTTAAACATATACTATACTTCCAGGCTCTGCATTAAGTACAGGAAATGCACATACAAGCAGAAAGAAAGGCAATCCTTGCCCTAGGTATGGGAAGGGGTGGGGCAAAGGCATGGGAGAGAAATTCTAGAATACCTCTTGGAGAGAAATGAACCATGGTGGGCCTGGTTGCAGTCCTTAAATGGGAATTCTGAGAGGAGCTTTCCAGGGAGAGGCTACTTCTCTTTGCATAGGGTTCTTCCAATGGGTAGAGCTGGAGTGATCTTTCAGGATAAAGAGGTTTCTAGGACAAGTCAGAGAAAAGAATTTCTAATAGTTGAAGCTGTTTAAAAGTGAAATGGGCTCCTCCAGAAGGTGGTGTTCACATGAAAGCTTGATGACCTTTTCTCAGGCATTTCTCCTCAGGTAATAAGTCAACCACATGATCTTTAATGTCATTTCCAGCTCAGATCTTGTCATTCACTGATCTTCTCTTTCCTGTTCTTAAAACTAGCAAAAGGAAGCAGTTAGGATATCTAAAAATTCATCCCAGTAGAAAACTTATGGGGGTTATGATACTTGTCATCAAGTCTTTGAAGATCTAATGTGGGGGAGGTATTAGACACGTTCCTCTAGTCCGCAGAGCACAGAACTAGAAATAATGAAAAGAAGTCACAGAGGCAAATTTAAGTGTGATATGAAGAGGAATTTCCCAGGAGTTAAAGCTATCCAAAAGTGTAAGGAGCTGCCCTGGGAGGTCATTGTTTTCTCTTGCTAGAGGTCCTTGTGTGAAGGCTGGATGGCCACTAGCTGGGGATATTATGGAACGGATGTGGATATGAGGTCAGATATAGATCAGACTAGATGGATTCCAGGGATTGATTTTAACTCCAAGATTCAGTGATTCTAAAGATGTGGAATTTCCTTCATTGAAGATTATTAGAAAGTCAAACATCTTTTCACATCTAATAAGATGGTTTAGTTGTACTGCTCTCTAGAGACAGAGGCAATCATGTGGCTGTCATCCAAGACACTCCTCTGATCATGTGAGAGCCCAACCAGTGTGTGGTCGGGATTGTCCAAGAGGGCAATAGGCTGGAATACTTGGCAAATCACTTTTTAACCATGCCAATCTAATAGGCAGTAAGCAAATGGTTCTTTGGGACTTTCCTCTATCCAGTTATAGAATTTCTCTAACAGTTATGTCCTTGGGTATGATGTAGGTAGTGGAGAAAATATTGTTCTTTTCCCCTATTTTTTTATTATGATGGGCATCCTGGTATAAGCAGAGATGTGTCAAAACAGCAGCTATAATAATGAATGGGTTTTAAATTAGGAATGCCTAAAATGACAATGCCACCCTGCATGTCTATAAATTATAAATGGGCTTAGGTCAAGGGGTGGGGGGCATTATGGAATTTTTTCCAGACTTATTAAAGAGATGTTTGGTCATTACCCATTCATGGCAGTATCACTCATGAGAGTAAACCAGAACCTCTTCTATCTCAAGAAGATATATCAGATGTATTCCAATAACCCTAACTTGGAGATGGCTATAATATAGTTAGTCCCTGAATATAAATTGAATGTATTAACAAGATAAATATTTAGACTTGGCACATTCATCTTCTGCTGACTGAAAATAAATTAGCATTATGACTGTGGATTTATGCTGCTAACCCTATACCTATGAAATAATTTCCTCCAATGATATTTGAAAAAAAACAGCATGTGTCAGAAATGTTTGGGAGAAGAGTTGGCAATGAATTGACAAATGACTAGTGTCAGAATTTAGCTCTTAATAAGTTGGTTCTGTAATTCTCATTTGTGAATAACAAATAGCTGGGAGCAATAGTTAATGCATCAGATTACGAAAGTACCATTCAAAAATATTTTAATAGACTGGGAAGATGGCACAATTCTCATAATGAAAAAAATTCAATTGAGACATATGTGAATTCCTGTGCTTTGATTAAAAAAGAAAATGACTGTACTAGAATAGAATGGAGATGTGGCTAGATAATAGCTTATGTGGGCAAAAAAAAAAAAAGGATCCGGAATTTCATTGGATTGCAAGGGTATTGTAAAGAGTATGGGATGACTGGGGGGGGGGGGAATCATAATGTTGGCCAATGGGTAATCATTTCTTTGGCCACAGCAACTGGTGAAGAACATCTGCTAAGGTGGACATAATTAGCACTCACCATAGGCATAGAGAATATCCACACTGATGAAGTCATGGATCTTTTTATGCACTGAAGTAAGAAGATGCTCAACTTTGTGCAAGCAGCTAGATGCATCTTGGAGAGAGTCTGGAATTAGGAAGCTCTGAGCTGAAATCCAGCCTCCCACACTTATTAGCTGTGTGTCTCTAGGCAAGTCATTTAACTTCTGTCTGAGTCAGTCTCTTCAAATGTAGAATAAAGATAAGAGGGTTGATGTGAGGGAAAATGTAGAAAATATTTCTGAAGTGCTTACCACATAGTAGGGTCAAAAATTTTTGCTTCCCACCTAACCCCCTTCCCACCAAGGCCTTTCCTTAATTGTTGCAGAATCAACAGAGGTGCAGAAGTGCAGCATCCAGAAAGCAGATTGGACACTACATAATGGATTCCTTAGCCTTGGCAAGTGGAGAAATAAAGAAAAATTTAAAATTATCCCTCACTCCCCCCTTTTGTTTCTGCAATGGTAGAAAAGGCCTCAGGCAATGCTAAGTATTGCATCATTTTCAGACCATCTACAAACCACAAACTGTTGGTACTCTAAATGGGAATTTTTTTGTCTAAATCACCAAAGAGTTGATAAGTTACTGGAGGAACTAAACCATATAAATATTGACAATGGTGTTATAAATGAAACCGAAAGAAAAAGTTAAAGCTAAACAGAAGTAAATCGCACATTTTCCCCTTAGAGAGATAAATAAAGGCATTTGCAGAGTTGGTTTAATCATGCCCCAAAGGCAACAATTGAATGAGACTCGGTAAAATTTTCTTCCAATGCTCACCTTAAGCATAGGCAAAAAAAAATAAATTCCAACTTGAAGAATATTGCAATTAATGTACTAATATCTGTTGCAGAAGATGAAAAAGTAAAGACTACAACAAAAGCTTTAAAATGAAGTCAACATATATATTGTTTGACTTAAATGCAAAGTTAGGTATAACAACAATGTGTGTGCATATGTATCTATAATCATTTGAAACTGCACTAAGACTTTTGGAATACCCTGTGTACACACACATATATTTGTCTCTTTAAAGTTTGCAAAGTACTTTATAACTCTGATAGGAAAGACAAATATTATCATTCCTATTTTACAACTGAGAGAACCTTGGAACATTACTGTGCTGTAAAAAATGATGAACTAGTTGATTTTTAGAAAAACATGGAAAAGCTTGCATGAAATAATGAGAAATGAAGTGAACAAAACCAAGAGAATGTTATATGTAGTAGCAGCAATAATGTTCAAAGAATAATTGTAAACAATCATGTTCTTAATACTATAAATACTTAAATCAATTATAAAGGACCTATGAAGGAAGATGCTATCCACAAACAGAGAAAGAACTGATAAATAATAGAATGTATAGTATGGGTTTGCATATATTTATAAATCTATATCAAATAGTGACCTTCTCTAATGTGAATTGAGGAGGGAGGAAAAGAGGTAGTTAAGAACCTAAGATGTAATGAAAATAAATTTAATTTAAAAAGAAAAGAAAAAATTGAGAAAACTTTAACTCTGAGAATCTAAGTGAGTTGGTTAAGATCACACAACTAGTTAATGTCTCAGGTAGGATTTAAACTCGGGGTTCTTTACTCCAATTCCAGAATGGTCAAAAATATTTTGGAAAATATGGTTGATGATTTTTTAAAAGATCAATGTCAATATCTTCTTGGCTATTCAGGAGCCTCCTGTCTATATTTTTTATTATTATTTATTATTATTAACATTATTATTATTATTAACATTTTTAAAGAGTCAGAAAGTGCTATACATGGTAGGCATTGAAAAATATCATAAAATAATGAATTAGCTCTCTATGAAATAACTGGTTAAAATATGCAAATGATTTCTGAGCCAGCTACCTATAGTCAGCTAGACTGTCAACTAGTTATAGCAAAGGTCAAAATCAATACTAAGTTAGAAGGAAGGATAATGATAAGAAGATGTCACAAGAAATTGCAACAACTCCAACTCAACCTATTCAGAAATTATTGATGCCTAAAAATGAGAAATAGATAAAGTAAAAGACATTGACAGGGATTACATAAGTTTAACCAATACAATCACCACAACTAGGAAGGTTAAAAAAAATAAAGGAACAATTTCACCAGCAAACACTTGATCTCATTGTCAAATAGAAATGATAACCAAGGGAAAAACTGATTGGACATGTCAGTTGAAAAATTTTACTAAGGATGACAGAACATTATGAGCAAATTCACTTCATGGAACAGTAGAGTTGTAACTGGGAAAACAATATCTAAAAAGCTTAATGCAAGTTCCAAGTAAGCCAGATAATCTCAAGAACATTTATAGATGAAATATGAAGGAGAACAAAAATGGAAAATGAAAAGGATTTGCCACTATATCTATACTGATCTATTTTCATCATTGATGACACTAGAACTGCCTACCATATTTGGCCCCCAATATGGCATATGAGAATATGGAAATAGTACTGAAGAAAATTAAGTGACAAGAACAGCTATACCAGACCAAATTCACAGAAGGAATTTGTGCTGAATAAGACTCAAACCCACATTGTGTGATATTTTAGTCTGTGATGTGTTTGAAAGATATTTAGTCTGAAAAAAAGTACAATTATAAGGCACAATTCTCTCCCAGGCCATCTCCCTTGCACTAGTCACTCTTTCTTCTTTTCTCCATCTTGACCCTTGGTGAACCAATTAAATGCTGCACTATCCTCCTCTTTTGAATGTCTACCCCCTTATCATATTACTGATTACACCCAGCCAGGGCTGATCCTTATGTCACTCCCACCGTTTTGTCACCTTTGCTCCTATACATATGCTGCTGAATCAAGGTGTAGAAAATTTTGCAACTGTTTTGACTGGGTCCACTACAAATTTATGTTATATAACCTCAGCTGGGCCTTTAGTGCTGCTAAACCATCCTCCTTTTTCAACTCACTATCCCACTCTCCATAGTGGCTCTTCCAAACCTTTTCATCTCTTCCTAAACTTCCAATGGCTCCCCTTATACCCCCACAGAAGAAAACTTTGCTTCATATTTTACAGAAAAAAATTGAAACCATTTGCCATGAACTCTCTCTTCTCCCCTCTTACTTATCTCCTATTTCTCAAATGCCTTCTTCCGCTTTCTCCTTTACCCCTGTCTCACATGATAAAATGACCTTACTTCTTACCAAGGCTAACCTTTCTCCTTCTTCAAGCAATCTCATTCCATCCCATCTCTCCAACAGATTGTCCGATATGTAATGTTCAATTTCACTTATTGTCAATCTCTCCCTGACTACTGGCTCTTTTCCTACTTCCTACAAACATACCTATGTCTCTCCTATCCTGAAAAAAGCCCCCTTGATCCTTCCATCCCTGACAGTTATCACCTTTATCATCAGCTATCAGAAGATTTGAGAACTATCTTCTGCCCTTTGTAGCTAAACTACTCAAAAAGGCAGTCTGCAGTAGATGCCTCCACATTCTCTACTCTTCTTAACTCCTTACCAATCTGGCTTCCTATTTTATCATTCCACTGGAACTGCTGTCTCCAGAGTCACTAATGATCTCTCAGTTACCAAATCTAATGGACTTTTCTCAATCCTCATTCTCTTTGACTGTCCTTCGGCTTTTGACACTGTCCTTGATAATTTATTTTCCAGGTTTTGGAAATGCTACTCTCTCAGGCTTTCTTCTTACCTGCTTCTTCTGTGTCTTCTTTGCTAGAAACTTCTCCAGATCATGCCCTCTAATCATAGGTATCCCTCAGGGTTCTAGCATTGGTTGTCCTCTCTTCTCCCTTTATCCAGGGATGGGAAACCTATAGCCTTAAGGCCACATGTGGCCCTCTAGGTCCTCAAGTGTTACCCTTTGACTGAATCACAGAACAATGTGCTGTAGAGTTTGGATTCAGTCAAAGGGCTGCACTTGAGGACCTAGAGGGCCATACATGGTCTCAGGTTCTCCACCCTTGTAGTCTATGCTATTTCACTTGGTGATCTCATCAGGAGTTAATTACCGTCTCAAAATTTGATTCTGAAATCTACCTTTCTTGTTCCAGTCTCTCTGTTGACCTCTACCCTCTTATCGTCAACTACCTTTCAGACATCTCCAGATGAATGTCCAGTAGACATCTTAAACTCAATATGCCTAAAACAGAACTCATCATGTTTCACCTTAAGCCCTCCCCCTCTCCAACCTTCCCTATTAAAGTAGAAAGCAATGCTATCTTCCCAGTCTCTCAGGCTAGCAATTTAGGAGTCATCATGTATTCCTCACTATCTCTCACCATCCATATCCAAGCTGTTGCCAAGGCCTGTTAATTTCATCTTTGCAACATTTCTCAAAAATGCCCACTTCTCTCCTCTGACGTTACCACCACTCTAGTGCATGCCCTCATCATCTCATGCCTTGATTATTGCAAGAGCCTGCTGATGGGTCTATCTACCTCAAGTCTCTCCTGACTCCAATACATGTTCTATTCAGCCACTAAATTTATGTTTCTAAAACCAGGTCTGATCATGGCACCCTCCTACTCAGTA
This sequence comes from Phascolarctos cinereus, assembly GCF_003287225.1. Taxonomy (NCBI): domain Eukaryota; kingdom Metazoa; phylum Chordata; class Mammalia; order Diprotodontia; family Phascolarctidae; genus Phascolarctos; species Phascolarctos cinereus. The sequence goes on from NW_027555514.1 coordinate 158,096,841, forward strand.
AACTCCAGTAGCTTCTTTTTGCCTCCAGGAGCAAATAAAAAATATTCCACGTGGCATTCAAAGCCTTAATAAACTAGCCCCATTCTACCTTTTCAGTCTTCATATACTTTACTCCATGACAGATACTCTTCAATCCAGTGACACTGGATTTCTGGGTATTTCAGGAACAAGATATTGCATTTCTAGGCTCTAGGCATTTTTTTCCTGTCCCCCACACCTGGAATACTCTCCCTCTTCCTCTCTATTGACTGTCTTGGCTTCCTTTAAGTCCCAACTACCAAAATCCTACCTTCCACAAGAAGCTTTCCCCTACCCCTCTTAATTCTAGTGCCTTCCCTCTGTTGACTTTTTTTCCTATCTATCCTATATGTAGCTTGGTTTTTATATGTGTGTTTGCATATTATCTCCCTTATTAGATTGTAAGCTCCTTGAGGACAGGGATTCTCTTTTTTCTCTTTTTGTATCTCCAGCACTTTGCATAGCTCTTGGTCCTTAAAAGGTGCTTAATAAATGTTTATTGGTTGATTGTTTGATTGACATAGTCACCTGTTCTAATATTCAAATTAATTTTGGAACTTGTGACACTAAGGGCCTGGGGTTATCTTTTAGAAATAATTTAATCAAATTTCATTTGCTTAGGATTCTCCAGCATTCAGAAAGTCTTTCCACTGAAAAGCCCCAAAAAGAATGGCATTCATTCCTCTTCCTTCCATTTGCAAACACAATAACTACTGTATCACAAAAAGATATTTAGCTTAATCAAAACAACTATTATAAAATTACGCAATCTCAGAAATAATCATTTCCACTTACAATCAATAGCATCTTTCATTCACAACTACCCTGTAAAGTAGGTTGTATAAGTATTTTATTCCCATTTCACAGGTATCAAAACTGATACTCAAAGAATTTAAGTTACTAGTCTCTCAGCTGGTAAATAGCGCATCTGAGACTTGAACACCCTTTCTCCTCTAAGACCTCATTTTCTTCAAAAGTCATCCACAAAGTATTCTCTGTTGTTATTTACATGCCTTGGAGGAAGTTTAGTTCATCTAGGGGGTCTATCAAACCCTTCTCAGCTCAAGAAAATTTGACACTACTCCCTGATGACCATAATCCTGTCAGGTGTAGCTTCTCCAGAAGCACTTGCTTTAATGCCCTTTGTTGGTAGATAGTTTGTGTGCCTTAGGTCTCCAGTCGCCAATAACTCTAGGAGCTATTGCACTGCACAAGTCAACTCCTTTCATACCCATTTCCTGATGCAGTACAGTTATCATGTGCCCTTTATTCACAGACACTGCTTAGTGTTTATGAGGTTTACAAGCTTAGTGATAAAGATGTTTTGAAGCTCACCCCCTAATTCAGCCAGTGATTACCATTTAGTAAAATGTCCCTTTCAATGGTCTTTTCTTCCAGTAACAAACTCCCAAAGCCAAGAGAGGTTACCTGAAACTCCATTACTTTTGGTGCTCTTCGGGAGACTTCCTAAAGGAAGAAAATTTTCTCTCCTCCCTTGCTTCTTTGCTGAATCTACAAGTTAACTGTCACTAATTCTTTCCTGAATATGGCATAGTGTAGAAAGTGCTGGGCCTTGGAGTCAGGAAGATCTAAGTTCAAGTTCCATCTCAGATACTTACTTCACAAGTCACATAAGCTCTCTTGGCATCTGTTCTTCATCTCTAAAATGAGACAATTGGACTAGATGACCCCTAAGGTCCCTTCTAGCTCTGCCTGTGATCCTATCTCTTCCTTTCTTCCTAGAATGATGTCAAGAATGCCTTTCCCATAGAACTTACCCTATCCCAGTTTGCAGGAGACTGACAAGGCTTTCCAGTTGTTTCTCTATGTTATCTCAATAGCCACAGTGGATTACTGAGGAAAGGAAGTGAATAAGCATTTATATATTGCTTCCTACTTTCTAGGAACTGTCAGAGACTTTTACAAATATTACCCTATTTGATCTTCACAACAATCCTGTAAGACAGGTGGTGTTTATATCCTCATCTTGTAGTTGAAGAAACTGAGGCAAACAGAAGTTAAATGACTTGTCCGGAGTCACACAGCTAGTAAATATCTGCATTTGGGTTTGAATTCAAGTCTCCCTGATTTAAGGCCCAGCGCTCCTTTCTCTGTACTACCTATTTGCCTCTGACACAAATTAACTAGGATTATCAAGGACATGAGCCATGCAAAGCTATAGTCCAACTTCACTAATAAGAAGGCAAATTCTGAGATTCTACTCTCAGCTCTGCTATGTGAAAACATTAGGAAGGCCAGAACTTCTGTCGAAACTCAACTGGAATAAGACTAAATAGTCTTTTGTGTCCTTAGAAACTTTCATTAGGTGTCAGGAACTAGAGCAAGACATCATGAGCAGATAAGTTGAATGGAGACCTTAGAGTTAGGGTACACAAAGTAGTATCCATATTCCAAGTGGGGAGGAGAGGGTGGAGTTCAGGAGCTAAAGTTAAAATATTTAGCAAGAAAGAGGCACATAAGACAGTCCCAGGACACAGCTAGTGTCAAATCCAATAGATCAATTCACTTATGCAATAATATATACTGAGCCTTTGCTGTATGCAAGACACCATATCAAGTTATGTAGGTGTGGATATACAAAGAAGAAAGTCCCTGCCTTCAGGAAGTTTACATTTTTGTAGGGAGATTAAGACAAGTACTTAAATAACTACACTACATAGCAAAAATGTTAAGTACTATTAGAACATTACCAATTAAAATGTATAGGGGATCAAATAAAAGGTGAAGGGAAAAACATGGAAGACATAGCCTTTGAGTTGACTACAACCAATATTGAAAGAAATGGATACAAGTCTGACAAGTTTGAATCCAGACAAAATATGTAAATAAAAGAATATCAGAATGACATGAAAAATGTCAACATCCAAAAGGATCTTGAGACTTTCTGCATCAACACACATGGAAACCTGGTCATCATTGTAAGAGGAGACATCCAGGGAGGTAAAGTTGTATTATTTTATTAATATCCCTGTCAAGGGTTCCCATTTCAAACACTTATTAGATCCCTGCTATGTGTGATGTGAGAGGCAGTGTGTCATACTGGTTAGAGATCCAACCTCAGTTTCAGAAAGGTTCAAATCTTGCCTCTGACCTTATTGGCCATGAGACCCATGGTAAGTCATTTAGCTACTCAGTGCTCCAAGAAAACTAAGAATTGTAGAACAGGTACCAGTTGGCATTAGTAGAGATGTCTTCTGAGAGTTTGCTAAATCAATGAAATCACAAATTAAGTCCAAAAAAACATGCAAAGCATTGTGCTCAGAAGTAGGGCTATAAAAACAAAAATGGAAATAATTGTTGCCTTGAAAGAATTCACATTCTATTGATGTGATGTGAGATGGCTAGCTGGTAACCAGACCAAAATTATCAATCATTTCCAGGCAAGTTAATCCCCATAATTTTGACATTTTCTCACAGATCTTTTCTACAAGGGTATGAATCAGTTTAAAATTCCAAAGCTGCTTAAAGACCTGCTCTGTGGTTTTCCATGATACATCTCTTCCACAAAAGTTTGGATTAGTTTTATGATTCTAGAAAATTATTGAGATCACTCCCAGAAAATAGTTGTGTTCTATAAATTCTGTCAATCAAATTAAATTAATTGGTCATAGAATTTGAACTTTGTTCTACCAACAACCCTTCCTTCATAGATTCTTTTCCTTTTGTAAAATAGACTGATTACTACACATTCCATAGCATTTGAATACTCAAAATGGCTTAATTATAGAAATCACATATTAGCTTTACTCCCCTTATTTCAGTCACAAATCATGTATGTATACACATTCAAATTTTTAACACCAATTTTTCCCCTTCATTATTTCAATGTCACTTGTACATCTATACCCTTTGATCATATGGGAACAATCAAATTCTCCTTTTGAACTGACCCAACATTTCCTAATTACTCGCCAACAAATGGTATAGCTGCCTTCCATCCTGGGAAGCTATTAAAAGGTGTGATAAGCCCCATCTGAGAGGAAACAGCTATCAGTGGAGCTGTCCTACACCATCCAGATGGAGCCAGGTACTCATTTTTATACTCTTCTATTGCTATTTCATTTATTCTGTGTGATTTTCTGTGAAAACAGCTTATTCAATTCAAAAAATATTTATTATGCAAATCACACTACTTAGACATTACCTTTTTTAATGGTTTGGAAGGATAATCAGATTTTTACCAATTTTTTTAGATTAAAATGAACTTATCTGTTTTCTTGAGTCAGACATATTTTTGTAATTAATAATATTGGGAACATTAAGGTTTACGAAGCAGTTTCCTCAAACTAACCCTATGAGGTAGGTAGTATAAGAAGGATTATCTCCACAGATTATAAAACTGAGGTCCACAGTTATAGTAGAAAAGGATGCTGGATTTGGAGTCAAAGAACCTGGATTCAGATCCTAATGAAGCAGCTAAATAATTTCAGCTTTCCAGACCTCAGTTTTCTTGTCTATAAAATAAGTGAGTTGGGCTAAGTAACCTCTGAGGACCCTTCTAGTGCTAAATCTACAATTCCATTCTTTGCCCAAGATCCTATAAGTAGTTACTGTTAAAACTAGGATTTGAACTCCGGTGTTTTAACTCCAAGCCCGCTGTATTTCCTAGTGTACCACATGGAATTTTATGTTAAAAATATAAAAAGATACCCTTTTCTATGATCCTATGAGATCATTATTTATTATACCCTTCACCAGTTGAAGTACAATAGTAGAGAAGGGAGGCAAAATTGAGTTTTGTTGTCTAATAACAATTCTGAAGATGGAAACTATTGGTTATAATAAAGTTTGCTGATTCCTGCTGGATTTAATTTCTCTCTCCCACTCCAACCTATCATTAGCAAATTCCTGCAACACTGCAAGTATCCAGATTCCTTTCTTCTTATTGACATATGGATTTTTATTTCCAGCTCATATGGAATTCTGGTTTTGTCTTTCATCATTTCTCTCTCTTTCCCTCTCCTGTCATTCATATTTCTGCCCCCACTCCCACAAAACTTTTCAGTATTTTTCTGTTTTTCTCTCCACCCACAGCACACATACCAGCTCAGTCATAAGCATTCATTTCTCCCCCCTTTCTCCCCAATACACACTTACTACATCCACCCCCCTACACACACTCACTCATACTGATTTGTTCACAGAAATGTGGCAAAGAATAATAAATTAATATTGTAAAAATTATTGAGAATGTCTGTTATTAATAAACAACAATGTGACAGTCTCTCAAATGTGCTTTCCTTCAACACATTCATATATCCCCATTCTTACACATGTATTTACAGATACACACTGAGACAAGAGTGAAAAATAGCTATTTCTTTTTCTACCTTTAGAAAACTGGAAATGGATCTTTGCAAAAAGATTGCGTGTAACTGAATATTTAGATAAGCAGATTATTACATAAATAACAAAGAATCATAGATGTTGAATGTCCCCCAGCTCTTACCATAGTTCCTGGCACATAGTAGGTGCTTAATAAATGTTGATTGATTAAAGGGACCTCAAAGAGCCAACCAAATCAGATGAGGAAACTGAGGCAGAAGGGTAAGGGAATCACCCAAAGTCACAAAGGTAATAAGTGTCAAAGTTGAGTTTTGAATCCAGGAGCTCATAATCCAAAGCTAATGCTCTTTCTACTATAGCATACTGTTACCTGAACTATGTATCTTTTAGCAAGTGGTTCATAATTCAAGTCCATCTAATACCCTCAAAATAATAGCAATGAAGCTCTCTTGCTGAAATGCAGAATTATCACCTTTTTTCTTTACAGAGTATAATTTTAAACATGTTTAATCTTCATTTCAGAATTGATGTTTAATTGATGGCTTTGCCCAACAATTTGCCTTTAAGCTTGTCTGCTTCTCTCTTCCTAGCCTATCTCTGCTATGCATAGAATTTACAAACATAGTTAAATGCCTAGAGAATCCTCCCTATAGTCAATAAAGGAAGAAGCTTTTTGTAACCTCTTGGTTGATAAGATAATTCCTGGAATAACTCTCTGTTTATTCAAAAGCAGTTTCACCAAGGTTATCCTAATTGGTCATTCCAATGACTCTGTGGTCATTGGCAGGTCAGGTACAGGTAGAACTGATGAGGAGACTAAAACATAGGATGATTGTCATTCATCTAGATATATACAATCTCCCTGTTGAATGTTCAATCCACTAAACAAAGGTCACCAGTCTTCAAGTTTCTGACTTCCCCTTCTCCCATTGCCTTTCCTTATTGATCCTGCTTACATAACAATTCTACTATAGGTCACTGTCTCACCACTCATCTAATATTTGTGATAGTTCTTCATCATCTTTCCTGGACTATAGGTATAGCTTTGCAATTAATCTCCCCAGATATATTTTCCCTTCTTCAATTTAACTTCCACACAGCTGTCAAACTATTATCCCAAAACTATAGCGTTTCAACTCCTACTCAAAAGCGTTCAATGGCTCCCTAGTACTTCTCAGATAAAATGCAAACTCTTCAGCCTAGCATTTATAGCACTCCACAAATGGGTTCCTTTAATCTCTCTCTGTTTCAGTCAATGCTACTTTTCCCTGTGCAAGTTTCCATCTCCTATAATCATGGTTTTTACAATTGTTCCCCTTGTCTGGAATGCATTGCTTCCAAGGGTATATGAGACCTTGCTTAAACTGGCCTGGAGGAGTCCATTGTTAAATTGTCACCATAATCATTTACATCTCAGAAATCAACAAATGCTATAAATTAGGGACTGATTTATTTTGTTGATTGTTTATACTTGAGAAATGTTAATGATGTTTAAAAGTGAGTCAGGGGCACACTTTTTTCCCATAGAACTATTTGTTACCAACATATTCCTGATTCCTTCCTCACCTCCAGCTTATAGAATCCTAGCTTCATTCCAAGTATCACTTAAGTGAAATCTCCTACAAAGGTCTTTCCTGATACTTCCCCTCTTTAACTTCTGTACTTATTCACTAGTATGTAAATTGTATCTCACCAGTAGAATACAAGCTCCTTAAGATCAGAGACTAGTTTTGGAGTTTGTTCATTTGCATTTGGTTGGGGAGTGGGGTTTTGTGTCCCTGACATTTAGCACAATACTTTGCACATAATAGAGTAGATATATAATATATGTTTGTCTAATTGAATAGGATTGGATTTCTTGCTCACATTGCCATGAGGATGAAATTGAACATATGCCCAAGGCATGTGATATAGTGGAAAGAACACTGAGTTTGGAGTAAAAGGTCTTGATTTTGAGTCCCAAATCTATTACTTTCTACTCATGTAACCTAGAACAAGTCACTTAACTTCAAAGAGCATGATTTTCCTCATCTATAAAATGAGTACTGACCAACTGGCTCATCTTTAAGGTTCTTTTCAGGACTAAATGCTAGGCTCCTTAATCACTACCTTCTGAGGCAGCCTTGGGATTGCTGGACAGCTCCAATTATTAGAAAGTGCTTCATTACACTGTGTCAAAACCTGTTTCCCCATTAGGAGTTTCTATCCACTGCTTCTAGCTGGACCTCACAGAACTGAAGAGATTAAGCCTAATGCTGCTGCTATGTGACAGCCTTTTAATTTAACTCAACAAATGCATTCTGTGCAAGGTACTGGGAGTCCCAATGGCATGTCTTGACTCTACTACTACCACTAAGAATTGTCACAATAATGGTTTGCATTTTAATAACATTTAAAAAAGCAGCTTACTTTCATAATGTCTCTTGATCCTCACTACCATCCCATATGGTATGTATTATCCTGTGGAAACTAAAATGGAAATGGGTCAAATGACTTGCTTAAGGTCATCCAGTTAACAAATGGCACAATCAGGACTCAGACTTGTACCTGAATGACCCTGGACAAGCAGTCTTTGCTCCCCAGGTTCCTTCCAGTAGAGCCTAAGTTCTCTTGCCACAAAATCAGAGTTCTTCAGCATCCTGCCACAGAGTTCTGCCAGGGTCTAGAACTTTCTCCCAGCAAGGCTAATAAGTGAGCCTCAAAACTATAAGAAAAAATGCAAAGCAGGGGCAGCTAGGTGGCATTAGTGGGTAGAGCACCAGCCCTGGAGTCAGGAGGACCTGAGTTCAAATCCAGCCTCAGACACATAACACTCACTAGCTGTGTGACTCTGGGCAAGTCACTTAACCCCAATTGCCTCACATAATAATAATAATAATAATAATAATAATAATAATAATAATAATAATAATAATAATAAATGCAAGGCATCCACTTCATATAGGACAAATTTAGTTATGTAGAAATCATATTTTGGGTATTTATCTTTCATGACAGATAGTTTATAAATGGATTGGCTGATCCTAATTATTGTATTATGGTCATTATTTTTCATTTTTCTCTCACTATGGCAGCATTAAAGATTATGTTTATTACATGTTATAACTTCAACAAACCTACTAGATGACTCCAAAGAGGTTGTTTGAATTTATATTCACCCTTTACAATTCTTCTGTTTGGTTTTGTGGACTTCCATGGGTCCAAAGGGCTAAGTGACCCAAAAAAAGCATTTTTCTATTGACTTCTTCCCAGTGATATCTACAGAGAGAAAAATGTCCTGAGGTATATGGGCATTGGAGATGTAAAAAAAGGAAAATATGCATCAGTGAGAAACTTAACCTAGGGAATGAAGTGGGTAAGGAACAGCTATTTCTATTTTGATGGCAAATACAACTTTAATCCAACACATCCGTGTGGTGACTCATAAGTGAATTGCTGCATTTACTGTTCATGAGTTAGCTTTATGGTTCTAATTATTTATGGGTTTCAGTAACAATGATCCAGGGCATGGGTAGAACATGTCAGCTGAGAGCCCAGAACATTATTAAATTACCTGTTTTGTCTATTTCTTCTTTAGAACTTAAATGTTCAGCCTGGGCAACCTTGTGTTCATAAGAATAATTTATAGTAGGCATGTGGGAAAATCCTAGGGGCGAATGAATGCTGACAGACAGCCAATCAATAAGCATTTATGAAGCACAAGAGCCAGAATGGCATAAGAGATTGAGCTGGTCTAGAAGTCAGGAAGAGCTGGATTCAAGTCCCACTTCTGATACACATTTGTCATCATATGACCTTAGGCAAGTCATTTAAACTCTCAGAGCCTTAGACAACTTTCTAAGATTGCAACATGCAGCACAGATGCCAGTTTGCATAGAAAGAGGGCATTTCCTCATTAACAGTTTGCTACACTAATTAGGCAGGTAGGTAGCACAGTGGATAGAATACCAGGCCTGGAGTTAGGAACTGAGTTCAAATTTGGCCTCAGATACTTAGTAGCTGTGTGACCCTAGATGAGCTGCTTAACCCTGTTTACCTTGGTTTCCTCATCTATAAAATGAGCTGGAGAAGGAAATGTCAAACCGCTTCAGTATCTTTGCCAAGAAAACCTAAAATGAGGTCACGAAGAGTCAGACGTGATTGAAAATAACAAAAAACTAATGAAGTCAGAGGTGAGGTTAAAAAGAAAATTCACTAGGTACATAATGTGATATACTGTGGCATAGTGATAAAATGTGTGAGCCCTCTACATACAGACTGACTTTGGAGTTGAAGATACTTGGATTCAAATCCTGCCCCTGACACATACTAGTTGTATGAACCTGGTCAAGTTCCTTAACACATTAATGCCCTAAGTAACTCTCTAAGACTAAGTTTTCAACAAGTTGTCAATTTGGAGGAAATTTCTACATTGAGAGATCCTTAGACTAATGAAATCATGGGTCTAGACAACCCCAAACCCTATATGTATGTATATATGTATACACATATGTGTATCACATTCATATACTTAAAATATACATGTAATACATGTATTATATGTTGCACATACATACATACATACATACATACATACATACATGCATACATTGTGTACATGCTATAGTAGGTACCTTGAAGATACTTCATTGGAACTGTGATCTCATCAGTGTATATACTCCTTTCAATGGGATAGGTGGCAACCTATCCATATTTTTTCATGTATGATTCTTGTTCATGTCATCCAGTAAATCCTCCACAGAGGTTCTACCCAACATCCTGGAGGTCTTCTTCTAAGTCAATGACATCCAAATAAGAAACAGAAGCCACTAAATGATACATAAGCATCCCAGTGGGCTACATGATTTAGAAAACCACATTTGGATATTTTTATTAATACTTAAACACATTAAAATCAGATAGGAGCTACATTTTAATGTAGTTCAGGCTGCATAAGGGAGTGTTGTAGGCCACATGTGGCCTGTGGGCCATCTATTGGATACCTCTGCTCTAGGTCTTTTAACATTCTCTGGGTGCCAGTGCAGCAAGAAGACTGTTCATCTGTTAACCATTGCCTTTCCTTATGACCAGATCATTTCCTCTTCTGGTTATCTTTTTCGTTGATGATATCTTTTAAAGTAGTTGCTGACATTTATGTAGCACTTGATGGTTTGAGAAGCACTTTAAATGCATGATCTCATTCTATCCTCACAACAATACTTAAGGTCAAGGACTTCAGATATTAAGAGATATTACATAATTTGCCAACAGTCACACACTCAGAAGTGCTGGAGATTGGATGTAAACTCAGGTCTCTCCTGACTCCAAGTAGTGTGCTCTTTTTTTCTTTTTTAATGTTTTATTGATCCCATTTTTTTTTATTTCCTTATCCTTTCCCAGTGATTACCCTTTATTTGTCCTTGCCTCCATGCAACCTTCCTTTGTAATGAGTGAGCACAGTTAAGTAAAACAAATCAACACACTGGTCATATCTGAAAACATACCACAATATCTAGAGTCCACTACCTCTCTGACAACCAGATAGAGACATGCTTTATTACCAATGTCCTCTGAGGTCATGACTGGACACTGTACTTCTTATTTAGAGTTTTGAAATCTTACAGTTATGTTTTCCTTTGTATTATTGTGGTCATCATGAAAATTTTCTCTTCATTCTGCTCAGTTCCCTCTCCATCAGTTCATATACGCCTTCCTAAGTTTCTCTGAATTCTTCCTATTCATCATGTCTTGTGGTGAAATAATATTCCATTTTTTCATATGCTATACTTTATTCAGCTATTCAACAATCAATGGACACTCACCTTCCTTCTAATTCTTTGCTACTGCAAAAAGTGATGCCATAAATATTTTTATAAATATTTTAATTTTCTTTTCTTTTACCTCCTTAGACTGTATATTTAGTAATAATATTATTAAATCAAAAGATATTGTCGTGACCTTTTTAAAAATATTCCAAGTTTTTTTTTCCAGGTCCATTACTCTCTACACTGTATAAATATCATTTCTTGACAGAAAGTCATCAACCTTAATATAGTAGAGCCTATTTATGCCATTGAGATACTCAATGAATTTGAGTCTTAGAGATAGATTTTTTAAGATGTTCGGTTATATGATACTGCTAGAATATAGGGAATAATAAGTTGCGGTATTTTTTATTTCAGGGAGTAGTTTGAGATCATTGAAAATGCTACTCAATTTCCTAATGCAGTGAGGCATTTCCTGTCCCCTCTTTTCCTCCTACTCAATTTGTATCCAGTTTATTGTGAGATCGGAACTGGATCTGTAATTTAATTGGTATGGGCCGTTTCCAGATAAGGAAACTCTCTACCAATATAACTCAGTATTTTCTTTGCAACTTATAATCTTGGAGAGTTGCCTAGAGTATTGTTAAGTAACTTGCTTAGAGTCACACAGCCAATCAGCATCAGTTTGATACACACACACACACACACACACACACACACACACACACACACACACACACACAAAGATAGTACTTGCCCATTATAGATAAACTTAAAAGACTACCAGCCCAATTGTATGTAATTGTATGCAGTCGTCTTCCATCTGATTTTTCCATAAATATAGGTATATGTATCATGAATCTTATTGAAAAAGCCCAGAAGTGTCATAGTACTTAATTTAATTTGTACAATTTTATCTGCAAACAGGAACATCAGGGAATTCTTTAAAATGGACTCTGCAGGGCATCCTCAATGAAAATGATAAATACCTTTGGCGAGCATATGTCTCTTCATTTTATGCATCTCTTTATTTTGATAATCAGAAAAGTGGTGAATAAATTTATCTCTGTTGTGTTTATCAAGAAATCTTATATAATGTATCATTTGCATGGCAGATAACTAATTGGAGGAGATCCTTTTAGGCTACATTTTGTTTTACCAAGTCATTTTTTTTCTTTTACGATAAACAATGCCTTATGTTGGCTGTGTGACTGGAGGTGTAATCCCTTATAGAAATTTATTTACAAATGTCTACCACTCTTCATTTTTAACAAAAATATCCTCAGCCCTCATATAAATGATCTTTCATGAAGATTTTGTAAAAATGAGAAACTGACATACAATTCAATAGTTATTGATGTCCTTAAAGCCCTCTTTCTTTTCTTTAATTTTATGATTTTTCCCTTCTTTCTGTAACTTCCTTCTCCAACATATCCAAAAACTGTATCATCAAACGCTATTAAAATTATTTTCTTAAATGGCACAGATTTTTTGTGTGTATTTGATCTTGTGCAAACTGCCCTTCCTGACTTCATCTTCTGTTTCCACTTTCTCATGTAGTAAATTATGTACTGATATCTTAAAGTTCAAATGTGGTAGTTCCAATTCCATCACTGATGAGAAAAATGGGTCACTAGAGAAGGCTGATAAATTGATTCAATTTTCCACCTATATTTTTCTTTATAGTTTCACCTATAAATAGGATCAGGATAGTAATATAAAAACACATTACAAAAATGTCTTTGGTTGTCATAGCCCATTACTTGGCATGAAGTTCAAATTTCCTAGATGAAACCATTTCTAGGGTCCTTTGGCCTCCTTGTTATGGCAATCTTACCTCTATTAAACTTTCCTAGTAAATGGTGATAATCAATATAAATATCTTTTCCTTTCTCCAGTTTTTCAAAATCAATATTTGTTTGAATAAGTTTAATTGTAACTATTTCAGTTGTTTGCAGGACATTGTCTTATCTTTAATCTTTTTTAAACTTGTTGACTTTAACCTTTATCCCAACAAATATAATAAAAATAATAAAAAGCCAGAAACTTTATAGCATTTTAAGGCTTGCAAAGAAGTTTACAAAAACACTATTTCATTTTATCATCACAACACTGGGAGATAGGTACTATTATTATTTCCATTTTACGTTGAACTGCTCATCATTGAACAGCTGTCTGCCTTGGTTTCCTCATTTATAAAATGGAAATAATAATAGCACTTACCTCCCAGTGTTGCAGTAAGAAAGAAAATGACTTAAAACACTTTGTACATCTTAAAGCACCATATAAATGCAACTTATCACATTCTTCACTATTATTATCAATCCTCACACAGTGATGTTAGGTAGATTAGATAGTTATTATCATGATTTTACAGGTGATGAAACTGAAGCTCAGAAAAATTAAATGACATTTGCAGTGGTGCAGAGCTGGTAAATGTCAGAGGCAAGATTTAAACTCATCTCCCTGATTTCAAATCCAGAGCTCTATGGGTGGAGTAAACCTAGATTATGGTGGATCTCCCTTCCATATTTTAGAAACCTCAATCATTCTAAAAGCTTAATTTCAACTCCGCTTCCTATGGGAAGTCTTTCCTGATGCCACTAACTACTAGCACAACTATTTATTTGGTATATATTTTGTAAGTACTAATCTATATAGAGGTCATTTTCCTCTATAGATTGTTAGCAACTTGAAGGCAGAAATTCATTTTTGTCTATGTGTCCCTGGCAACTAGCACGGGCTGAGCAAGTAGTAATTGCTTAATACATGTTTGTTGATTGAGAAATCGAACATTGGACTTGAAAGTCAAACAGCCAAAATTTGGTACAATATATAAAAGGGAGATATTGTAGGGTTTTGAGCCTTGGCTTTAAAGGTTTTTGAGCAATATAATAGCAGTTTTTATGCAGATTGTTCTAGAAAGCAAAATGATTTGGGTTTAAAATCAGCATGTAGCATAGATATTATTACATTACCTTCTCCAGATTTTGTGGAGAGGGGCATAGTTATATAAGTTCTCACTGCATCTTCCCTTTCTAGGATGTCCCAGGGCAGCTCTCTCTACCCAGCTTTACTCTTGCTAGCGTTCCTCCTATATGTATACCATATTATTAGAATTTCCAAAATTCTCTTGATTTTTCTTCTCCTCTGTCTTTCTGGAATTATTCGCTCAATAAATCATCTTACTGACAACCATTCAGTCTTCTACCAGTTGACCCAGGGTCACAGCCAGTTATGATTAGGGTTGTGTGACTGCCAATAGAGAAAATGGTCAATGAGCCAAAAACAAAGAATAGAAAAGCTTTTAGGAGATTATCCCTTTTTAACCAAATCAGACCCAGTCCATCCATTAATGTCAATAAAAAGAAAGGGCCTGAAATGGATGAGCCAGAAAAGTGACACTGGTTATATCTATAGAACCGTAGCTAATCATTGCTGAACCATTCTGACTTCAAATTTTAGTCAAAGCAATCCATTGTTCTATTTCTACACTGGCAGAGGTTTAGATTAGAACAATCAATGTTTCTGGATCTCAACCAGTAGAGCTGCTATGTAGACGAATTACAATGTGGTTTTACCACTGAGCTTTAGTCCTGCATCACTAATTTGCTATTGGGCATTTTGAAATTCATGTCCTCCTAAGACTTCTCAAACACAATATGTCTAAAGCTGAACTCAATATTTTTTTTAAAAACCCTCTTTTCTTCAAAATTTACCTATTTCAGTCAAAGGTACCATGATCCTTATGGTCCCTAAGATTTATAACATTGGCATTATCCTCTACCTAACTCTACCTCATCCCTCATATGAAATCAGTTGCCAAAACTTAGCATTTCTTCCTCAAAACATCACTTGTATCCAAGCTCTTGCCTCTGCCGACTCTGACCCACCTCAACTGTCCTAGGGCATTGCCACACCTTTCTAATTGTTTTCCTTGCCTCATCTCTCCCCACTGTAGTCTACCCTGCATCCTGCTACCAAATCAATTTTCCTTCTGAACTTGTGACTCCTCTACTTGGCTAACTCAAGAGGCTTCCTATTGCCTCCAGGTCAAATAGGAATTTCTCTTTTAAAACCCTTTTTCAACTTCCCCCAGAATATCTTTACAGCCTCATCAGATAGTACTATCTCTCCTTGTCTATACCATCTATCCAAATTGGTTTTCTCTTTGTTCCTCACATGTGATTCTCTATCTTCCATTTCTGTGACTTTGGATTGGATACTTCATATATCTATAATACACATCCTCTTTCTGCTTCATAGAGTTCTCTTTGTTTAAGAAATAGCTAAGAACCATCTTAGGTGTAAAGCCTTTCCCAATTCCCCAAATTATCTCATGTTTAACTACCATGTATTTATCTGTATTAATTCATATCATATTTATATTGTTTATATTTAGACATGTATGTGTTGTTTCCCTCATTACAATGTAAGCTCCTTGCAACAGTAGGGATTATTTCCTTGGAGAATTAAGATACCTAACTGATCTGATTGCTTTTATCACCCAACCTTATTTCTTTTCCCTCAGATATTAGCAAACAGAAATAAGTGAAAGGACAAAGGGAAGAATGCTGAATTAAGTGTTAAAAGCACCCGGTTTTATATCTGGTTCTACCACTTTCTTCTTGGAAGGTGGGATTGTTTCTTTCTTTGCAATTGTATCTCATGTCTAGCATAGGGCCTGACCCATGAAAGATGGTTAATAAATGCTTGTCAGTGGACTGAGCAAGTCACTTCTCTCTGGTTATATATCTGCAAAGTGGCCCCTCATTTTACAGATGACTAGATACAGTAAACTTTTGTTGTTCAGTTAGTCGTGTCCAACTCTTCATGATCCCATTTGGGGTTTTCTTGGCAAAAATACTAGAGTGGTTTATCACTTCTTTCACCAGCTCATTTTACAGATGAAGAAACTGAGGCAAACAGAGTTAAGTGACTTGCCCAAGGTCACAAATCTGGTAAGTTTCTGAGATCACATTTGAACTCAGATAGTCCTGACTCTGGGCTCAGTGCTCTAACCACTGTGCAACCTAGCTACCTTTAGCAACATTGAGCTAGATGAATTTTTAAATCTCTCCTAGGTCTAAAGTTTTCTGATTCATAATTGAGGTTTAAGGTGACTAATTATGTGGAGAAAGTACTCCTAACCAAGATGGTTTAGTGGGGAAAAGAAGGGAAGCTGGCCCCAATGCATGAGGTTGATATGAATGCATTTTTAACAAAAGCCAACCAAATCTGACACTTTATTTTAAAAAAAAGGAATCTTTGACAAAAAGAAGCTTCATATATCAAACCTGCTGTTTCTCTTTCTTTCAGTGAAAATGCAAATGAGTATTTAACCAGAGCAAAATGAGAGACCTTGCTGCCAATTCAAAATCAGGTTTCAAGGGGGAAACTAATGTAATCAAAAATTAAATTGAATTCAGGAATCAAAAGAAAATGTAAAAACTATTTTTGAAGCCTAAAAAGCAACCCCCCCATTTAAAAAAAATCACATCAAAGTTGACCTTCATATTGAGTCCTGGAGCCCAGAGAGGGATGGATATGGGCAATGGATTCTTAAAACTCTTTAGTAATTTCAAAAAATCTTCCTGATTGATGGCAGACTGAGGACTTAAAGGAGTGGAAAGGAGTTTGTTGCAAGGGTTTCTGATTCACTGACTTTTGTTTCCTCAAGGATCTGCCTGGACTGATCTGTCATCTTCCACTAGAAGAATTATTTTCATTTCACTCAGTTTTCCCTCGTGGTCCTATGCTCTTTAGCACACTGTTGAGCTGGAACACAGGCTAGTACTGTTAGCTCTATGCTGCAATACATACCATTCAGAATTTCCCAATGAATGAAATTATTAAAAGGCAGATTTATATTGAATGTAAAGAGAGAGAAGGGGAGGAACCTTCCAAAGATTAGAGTGAACTAAAGGAGACCCAGACTGGGGAGATGAGAGGTAATAGGTCTCCCTTCACAAATCCTCAAATATAGGTTGAACAAATACAGAATCACAAAACCAGAGAGTTGGAAGGGGCCTTATTGGGCCTTTATTATTATTCTACTTTATTAGGTAGAAATGCTACCTAATAATGAAATTAAGGGCAAAAATAATTCTGGTCTTTTGAACAATTTTGAAGAAAAAATCAATATACCTAGAATGGAATCTTGAAAAGCCCTTTTCTGAGTGTGATGATGCAAATCCATCTATAAGATCAATCACAAACAGAAAAGAGTAAACAACCAAAAAGGTGCTGGAGAAAAAAAAGGGAATTATCTAGTAATGCTTCTAAGAATAAGCACTAATGCCACATGATGGAAATATGTTGAGAAAATTTTTGAAAATGTGTGGGAAAACACTGATAGATTAAATCAATATCTAGGTGATATTTACAGTAGAAAATTTCTACTAGTAGAAATATCACCCAACTAAAGGCAAATAAAGGAAAATATGCAGAATGGAATCTACAAAATTGAAATGCATCAGAAATTTTTGCTACCTCAAGTCAAAAATTAAAAGCAAAACCCAAGAGGGTAAGGTAATACAAATCAGTTTAAAGAGTAACATTAGCAATTCAACGTCAATCAAACCTATACTACAAAGCCAGAAGGAGGAGAAGGAAGAGGAGGAGGAGGAGGAGGAGGAGGAGGAGGAGGAGGAGGAGGAGAAACAGAATGTAAAGGACAAGGAAAGGAAAGGAAAAAAAGGAAAGGAAAGGAAGAAAAAAAGGAAGAAAGAAATTACAGCTGAAGAGGAGGATATGGAAATTTTCTGGTTGTCTATGATTGAAAGACATCCCATTAGATAGCAACAATTGGAACAAATTGGAAAGAGAAAGCCTAGGTACCGTACAAATAATAAATGACCAGAAGAGTCTTAACCTTTGTTTCTATTCCCAGTGCTTGGCATAGTACCTCTCACATAGCAAGTATGGACTGGCTAAAAGTCTAGCTCAGGGTTTCTTAATCTATTTTCATGTCTTAAATCTCTTAGTTAGATCAGTGAGACCTAAGGAGCCCTTCTCAGAATAACATTTTAAGGAAATGCTAAATTTCAGTAAAAGTAAGTAACAATGAAGATGCATTTCTTCCCTGCAAGTTCATAGACTTCCAGAAATGTATCCACGGACCCATTGGAGGTTATGGATCCCAGATTAAATGATTATATCTAATTTCTTAAAAAAAAAAGGAATATGTCTGCATAAGATCTATAAAATTTTCTCAAATCCTTCACAGTGGCACATGAATTATTACCAAAGCACTTTGTAAGTTTCTTCTCAGACTCAAACCTAATTTCATTTTTCTAAAAAGAAGACATCACATATTTATTATGGAAAGGTAAGAATACCACGACATCTCCAAATATAAGCCAACTTCATATTTATACAAAGCATTCATATCTATTATCACAGATGAACTCTGTGAATACTAATAAGAAAACAATATATTGGCTGAGGATCAAAAAAGGTATGCAGAAAAGTTCCAAGGGTATAAAGAGCAGCTCATTAGCAATTTGGGGATCATTGAAAAAGGCACTTGAAAATGTCATAACTTTTATCTGGTATTTATTGATTATTATAAACTCAGTCCCTCAGTCATAGCTTAATCATATGCAGCAAACACAGAAAGTAGATTCAAGCAAATTGAGAACACTAGACTTTTTAATATTGGTGTTGAAAACTACTCTATATTTAAAACACATCAACACAATGTAAAAAACAACTGATATAAAATATGGCATCTTCAAGAGAGATGCTTTAATTGACTATAGCTTTGCTTAGCCTTAAATACAGCATTACCATTTCTGAAAAGAACTGATTATGAATTTCAAGTAAGAATGGCTTGTACCAAAACATTATATTAATTGCTTGTTGCACATAGATGATATTAAATTAAATGGCACCACTGAAAAGCACATTAATCAACTTCATCTCACGGAACTTTTCCCAATGATGTCAAAATGTCTTTTAGACCCAATAAATGTAAAAGTCTTAAGATATAGAAGGAATAAGAGAGACTAAAGGTATTGAGCTTGAATCTGAGTGCCAAATTGAAGCCCAGGTTGGAGGAAATACTTACAAATACATTGATATCCTCTAGTCCAGACACTGTAAACATAAGACTATCAAATAGAAAAGGCAGGTAGGTGGTACAGTGGATAGAACACTGGGCTTGAAATCAGGAAGATTCATCTTCATGAGCTCAAATCTAGCCTCAGAAACTTACTAGCTGTGTGACCTTGGGCAAGTCAGTTAACCATGTTTGCCTCAGTCTTCTCATCTGTAAAATGTTCTAGAGAAGGAAATGGCGAAACACTCCAGTATCTTTGCCAAGAAAACCACGAATGTAGTCACAAAGAGTCAGATGCAACTGAAATGACTGAACAACAAAAATCAAAGAGAAAGCTGAAGCAGTGTATTTGTTTATTTTAATGACTGGCATCTAAAGTTGAAGCTTAATGGAAAGAACACAATTGGAGTAATTAAGACTAGTACAATACCTGTCATAATGTAGGATTTGGCACAGTAAAAATGTATTACAGCAGATCCATTTGGTATCCAAACTAAAGCCTATACAATGTTAACAGAACAAAATAACAAAAACCAAAACCTATCCTAAAGAGAATTCTAGAGAGACTACAAATGTCCATCCTGTGTATTTCTAGAGATAAAGAGGCATCATACATGCAGTTGATGGTTAGTGTTGACTCTGTGATCTTTCTGAGAGGATATGTTGTTGAAATATTTAAATGTGTTTTGTATTGTGTAGTCCATTGTTAATTTATTATACAGCTGTTAACATTGATATTTAAGATAATGGAAGTTGGTGGAGAAAAAATTTATGGGAAAAGAGTTTTTGCTCATCTATTTATACTGAGGTGTGGGCTCAGAGATAATTGAGTACTTAATATTAAAGATCAAGGAACAATAGTAGCATATTAAATTATTCCAGGACTATTTCTACATTGGGGCAGTTAGGTGGCACAGTAGATACATCATTGGGCATGGAGTCAGGAAGACTCATCTTCATGAGTTCAAATCTGGCTTCAGACACTGACTAGCTATGTGACCCTGGGCAAGTCACTTAACCCTATTTGTCTCAGTTCTTCATCTGTAAAATGAGCTGGAGAAGGAAATGGCAAACTATTCTAGTATCTCTGCCAAGAGAATCCCAAATGGGGTCAGACATGACTGAAAAATGACTTACCAAATTTCTACCTTATCCCTGTAGAACATTGAAATGAGATTTTAATGACAATAATGATGATGATGACAGTAGTGGTGATTGTGATAATGAGCATAAAGTTATCAAGGAGAAAGTTATAGCTGTGTGTGTCAAGAAACTTGCTGTCATCCTGAGGTCCAAATTTAATGAGAAGAACACATATAAAGCTGTTAATGCTTTCACAATATTAGTCTTGCCTTACACTTTTGAAACTATAAAATAGATAATGGATTTAGAAAGTATCCAAACAAAAACCCATTCAGTAAAAATTACTTTCAAGGCAGAGATGGGATTAACACTGTCCCCAATAAAAAGAAGAATCTTCTTTCATTAGCTTATACACTATATGGATTGAAATATTGCAAAATCTAGTAACAGTGGAAGAAATCAAAACCATGCAGAAATGTGATAAAGTATATATCATTCTCCTCATTTTGTCTTCCCCTGGCACTGTCCCCAAGATGATTCCACATCCTCACAGCTCAGCAGCTCCTCTATAACTTACAGTCTTCAATGGGTGCCTAAGACAAAGAGAGGTTATACAACCTAACCCCAGCTAATGTGTATCAGGTTTTCTGGAGTCCAAGGACAGCAGCCCTCTTTCCACTATGCTTCAAATGCATAGTTGAGTGGAAGAGATGAGATTTGGGCTGGCTCTTAAAGAAGAGGTCAAGTGTCAATAGAGATTAAAGTGAAAGTGGAAAGGAATAGATTCCAAGCCTAACCTGGAAATCCTAAAGTAACAGTAGGAGCAAAGGGGGTAGGGCAGGTCAGCAGGAGTTATATTTAGGGGAGAATAACCAATCCATTTCAGCTAGATCATAAGGATTTCATGAAGAGAAATATTCTCTCAATCTCCTCTCTCTTTTTCTCTCTCCTTCTTTGACCATTTACTGAGCACTACTATATGCATGGCAAGATATTAGGTGGTGAAAGGAATAGGGAACTGAGTAAAATGATTTGGTTGCCATTCTCAGGAACTTTACAGTCTAGTGGACTAGCAAAGACATGTACACACAAGCAAAATAAAAGACAGGAAGTGATTGATACACAAGAGAGACAAAAGCAAGAGGTTCTTGGTGTTTAAAAAAGGCAACGATTTCTCTAGTTTGTCTTAATAATCAATAAATATCTATTAAGCATCTACTATATGCCAGTTGCTGTGCTAATCACTGGGGATACAAAAGAGGCAACCAGTCTCTGCCCTCAATGAGTTTAATGGAAGAGGCAATGTGTAAATAACTATATAGAAAGCAAGCTATATACGGGATT
Source organism: Phascolarctos cinereus (assembly GCF_003287225.1). Lineage (NCBI taxonomy): Eukaryota > Metazoa > Chordata > Mammalia > Diprotodontia > Phascolarctidae > Phascolarctos > Phascolarctos cinereus. Next base: position 158,118,399 of record NW_027555514.1, read on the forward strand.
AATGGGGAATAATTAACAGAGAAGGCATTAGAAATGAGAAAGGTTGGGGAAGGCTTCTAGTAAAAGGTAGGATTTTAGTTGAAACTTAGAGGAAGCCAGGGAAATGAATACACAGAGCAGAAGAGGGGGAAAGTATTACATTTTTAAAGTAAGGCTTAAAACTTCTCTAAGACTTTTGGGACACCCTATACATGGCCCTCTAAAACTGGAGTCCTAACTGATTCTATGCCCAAGATGACTTACCTGTGTGTAAACCAGTTTTGAGTGCTTTCATTCTTGTGAAGTTTCATTTGACAGCATATTCTGAAACTGATTTATGACAGAGAAAGAAATGCAGGAATTTTCATTTACATATTTTTATCTTATGGAAATTTCCCTACTATCTCATAATTCTCCTGAGTGCTGGCATGTAGGTCATTTTCTTCTTAGTTTGGCTTTGTCAAACAGACGCAAAAAGTCTGGGCTCGTGGCCATAGCATAGAAGCAGACATTGCTTGACCGAGATAAAGTCTATTTGGCTTGGCAGGTGCGCGTAAAACCCCTGAGGGCAAAGAGAGATGTGCTTTATCTAATTATTCACAGCAATGCTGCTAGAACAGAATATGCCCCCCTACCCATGGGTAGAGAGAAGAGCCCTCTTCCTTCCTTGCTTTTACCCAAAGAAAGCCTAGTTCTACACCAGTACATGGGAAAACCTGGTGAGAGAGATAAGAAGAAGAGTGAAAAACAAATACAGCTGGTAATCTTCCAAAGTCACCAGGAGAAACCTGGGATCTAGACCTGACTTGATTTCATTTTGTGACCTTGTAAAAAGGTAACTTTAAATTACTTTTGGTCACAGAATCTAGACAGGATATGAATATTAGATCTGGAAGAGTTCTTTGGGATAATAAAGTCATAGAAGCACAAATCTAGAGCAGGAAAGGGTCTCAGAGGTCAACCTTATTTCAGAGATGAAAAAACTGAGTCTGACATGTCAAGGGACTTGCCCAAGGTCACATCACACACAAAATATGAACTAGATCTTCATTGTACAAATAAGGGAACTGAAGCCCAGAAGGATAAAAACGGCTCACCCATAGTCACATACCTAAGAAGTAGCAGAGCTGGGACTCATACCTGGGTCTTAATCATTTGTCTCTAAATCTAGTACTTTTGCCACTACATTAAACTTCCTCCACTGCTGGTCTCTCTAAGTTTCAGTTTCTACATGGACAAGTATAGGGACTAGTCTTGTGATTTTATTGGTTGAAGGGTCAGAAGATCCCCTCTATCAATGAAAACCTTCTCTACCAAAGGGTTAAGTGACTTGCAGAGGGATATAGCATACAACCAAATTTGTCAGAGGTGGCACTTGGTTGTAAACTGAATGAGTGCAGGGGAAATATGCTTTATCTCCTTCCCCTGCCCTTGTTATATAGAAAAGTCCTGTATACAGTAGGCATTTAATAAATATAATCTGTTGTAGTATATAGAGGCCTGGCATTGGAACCAAGAAGATCTGGGTTCCAGTCTCATCTCTGATACATGTCAAACTTCCTATCCCTTGGTGATAATTCCATATAGATAGCTAGATAGACAGACAGACACACACACACACACACACACACACACACACACATATTCAGGGAAATCCTCAGAGACTACATGAGGCAGTTCTCTCTGAGTTGGAATTTCTTTAGTAGCTGTTATATCATTGTAGCAAGCAAATTATATCACAAACTAATAACTTTTCACAGCCACGGTAATGTGAGAGAATGAACGGCCTAACTTTAGAAGTCTTCTAACTAGCAAAAGGTATATGTGGAGAATCTGAGGAAATCATGCATACATTCCTTATCAATTTACCAAAGATGCAGATATTCATTCACTTCTTGGAGAAAAGAACCATTAATCATAACAAAGGCCCAGCTCCGTGGTGTGGAGCCCCTGAGTGTTTCCAATGAAACAATAAAGAAGCATTTATGAAGTGTTTACTATATGCCAGGCACTATGCTGTGTGCTGGGAATGTAAAGATAAAAATAGTATGCTGCTTGTTCTAAAGCAGAAATAGGCAAACTAAGTCCCCTGGGCCAAATTCCAAACATCATGTGATTTTGCACTGTATTTTAAAATGTAAAAACTATCCTTTATTCATTGACTATACCAAAGCAGGCAGCAGGCAGCAGGTAGAATTTGGTTTTCAGGTATAGTTTGTGGAACCCTGCTTAAATTCTATTTGGAGAAACTACATGTGTATATATCAAATACAAGGTGAGAGAAAGTGACTCTCCCAGTAACAGGGATTAGGAAAGGCCTCATACAGAAAGTAGCTCTTGAGCTAAGTCTTGAAGGAAACTAAGAGTTCTAAAAGGTGGAAGTGAGGAGGAAGGGCATTGCCATCATGGAGGACAGCCAGTTCATGAAGTCTATGTAAGAGAAACAATAAGAAAACCAATTTTACTGGAGCATAAAATGCGTACACCTCATCCTTTCAAAGTCTCAGTTTCTTGTCAACCTTTGTTAGCTCATTGATCACATCTGAACTTAGCACAGTGACTGTCACATGCTAGGAGCTTAATAAATGCTTATTGATTGATAAATAGGTTGATTTAGTCCTTTTGTTGGAGCCAGTTAACTTCAACCCTTTTAGGACCACATAATTAAACAATAATCCCAGCCACTTTGGGCCTAGTAAGAGAAGATGGAGGATGAAAACAAAACACATTCTGGGATAGAAAAATGTCTCTGCACACTGAATAATACCATAGTCTTTGGGGGCCCCAATTCCCTAGGGGCAAAAAGATAGACAGCATCTGGATTGGAAGAATAGAGAAAATCAACTCCCTGTAACAGAAGAGACCCCCCCCAAAACTGTACAGAGACTTGGTTCAGACTCTGCCAAAGGATCATGAGGTTTAGAAGGTAATCTGTATGACATTTCATTAGTAAACATCAGAGGAAGATTTTGAACCTAGATCTCTTCCATCTAAGACCACCACTCTACATTACTGTTTCATTTTTATCATTGTATTCTCATTGCCTACACTGTGTCTACATATTGGTGCTTAATACAAATTTGTTGATTTGATAAGATAAATGTTAATTTACTTTAATTTTTTATAGTATCTGCAACAAAGTATATTTTGAAGAAGTATTGGTGTTACGAAACCAAACAAATACTACAGAGTGCCCAACTTTGAAAACGTGCGGACATTCATTGCTATTCTCAGAATGCTAAAAATTTTAGATCTTTAAGGATCACCCAAGCTGCAATGACACTCCCCCAATCACTTCTTAATAGATTTTGTGTGTACCTGTCAATGAACATTGAAGATTTTCTAATCTGATTCTTTCATTTTATGGATGAGAAAATTGAACCCCAGAAAATTCCATTGAGTCACACAAGCAGGTTAGTGACAGGGTCAGCAAGGTGATGCATTATGTAGAGAGGTAGACCTCAGCTCAAATCCTGCCTCAGTTGCTTTCTAGCAGTGTAACTATGAGCAAGTCTCTCCCAGACTCAGTTTCCTCATTAGTAAAATGAGGAGGTTGAGTTTGATAGCCTCCCTGATCCCTTCCAGACTGAAATCTCCAATCCTATGATACTATGCTCTTTCCACTAGATTTAACTGCCTTTTTCACAACCATGGTTTTCTTCGTCCCTGAAATGTTAACCAAAAGCTGGGGCGGCTAGGTTGTGCAGTTGATAGAGCACTGGCCCTGAAGTCAGGAGGACCTGAGTTCAAATCCAGCCTCAGACCAAACACTTGACACTTACTAGCTGTGTGACTATGGGCAAGTCACTTAACCCCAATTGCCTAAAAGTAAAAAAAAAAAAATCAGCCAAAATCAAAGAAATGGCCAAATCCAACTTCAATTTATTTTGAACCCAAAGTTCCCCAAACATTCATGGTTCACTAAATCCATCCACTTGTTGCATATAGTCACATCCCAATCCTCTTGTCCTTCCTGTGTTTGGGTTGCTGCCTTTCAGTTGCTGTGAACCGGTAGCCAAAGGCACACTGATTTCAAAGGTGTTACTCCTGCTCCCTTTGTTTTTAGATGGTGGAATTCTAAAGGGATTTTCATAAGAGGTTTTATACCATCTACATGATTTCAAAGTCAAATAGACAGATTTGCAAAAACTATACATTTTAAGTCTGAACTAAAAAAAAATTTAAAGTAATAAATCTCCCTCTTGGAGACTCCTAGATTCTGTTTTTCTGACTCTTTTTGGGTGTTAAATGATATTTGTCATTTCAATAGAACATTTCTTATGTGTTGATAAGGTAGCAGAGCTTAGTGCAAAGAATGCTGGTAGACAGAAACTGATTGGGCACCAGGTCAATGTCTATTCAAATGTCCTCCCTTGAACAAGACCTTTTGCTGGGCTTCAGTTTCTTCATCTTTGAAGTGTGGGAGCTGGAGCAGATAATTCCATTCTCTTAACTCAAAAGCAGCATGATATAATGGAATACTACACTGAGAAGTATTGGTTCAAACTTTCTGACCATGGAAAAATCATTCCAACTCACTGAGCCTCAGTTTCCTCATCTGTAAATTGGTAGGTTGGGTTAGATGATCACTAAGATTCCATCTCTAATGTTCTTCTTTGAGACCCTGCTGATCACCATGGTGAGGTAACTAGAATAGTACCTGGTACATAGTAGGTGCTTTATAATGATTGTTTAACTGAATTAAATTGAATTGAGCTATTCTATGCCCCTTTCACAGAATTTGCTAATTGACAGAGATTGTTTTTAGTACTGCAATATTCAGAACAATTTCTGTCACTTTATGGAGTCCAAATATAGCAGTCTAGAGAGCCAGTAAACACCCACATGCAACATTTTAATCTGCTTATTTGGGTGACTTATTGTGGTTTTCAGTTTTAACATTTATAAAGCACCCGATTTACCTTCTCCCTCTATCTTGCAGTCTCTCTGTCTATATCTCTTCCCCCTCCTCCCTTTCCCACTAGCTGCTCCCTTCTCATACCACCCTTTTCTCTCTCACACACAAAGAGATAATTTCTACCATTGAGACAAGTTATGTTTTAAAACTAGATAAACCAAGACAAAAGCAGGGTCGGGTCAATCTATAAAGCATGGAGGGATTTGTTTAATTGGGACCTGCTGGGAGAATGGTAGAATTGCCTGTAATGCAGGGTCCTTTTGTCTAAATCCAAGACCCCTATCACTAATTCTATTCAAGGTCCTCTTTCACCCCATGTAAGCAGGGATTAGAAAAGCACAAGCTCTCCTTGGAAAAGTATGGTTTGATAGTTTCCATGTATATGTTATTCATGCTAGAATACAATGCACTTAATAAAATGAATATTAACAGATTTACCTTCTTAAAAGATAGTCATAGGATATTAAGAATGAGCTATGCTGGGATTCTTTGTCACTCAGAATCACTGTGTAGCCTTGGGCAAGTCACTTTTTCTCTATGTATCTCAGCTTCTCTACTCCTAGAATAGAAAGTATAATTTTCACCTGTCATGGTTTTGAAAGTTAAAGGTACTCAGGCCCAAAATACCCACCCTACTCACTGCTTAAAAAAAAAAGCATCAATAAATCAGCCAAAAGGCATCATGGTTCACTGTAAGAACACAGAATTTAGAGTCAAGTGACAAGTCAAATCCTATCTCTGATACTACCTGTATGATTTTGAGCACATCAACCTCCTTGGGACTCAGTTTCATCATTTGTAAACTAAATAGGTTGGACTAGATGATCTCTAAATTTTCTTTGAATTTGAGCCAATGAAATTTTATCAATTTCAATGTATAAATACTCAATAAGGATTATGTGAGGGCTACAGGATATTATTAAGATCACATGGTCTCTACACTCAAGGAACTTAGTTGGAGTGATAAGATATATCATATATAACATAGCAATGTAAGATAACTAGCAATACAAGTCACTATATAATAAATGTTAAATAAGATGCATGACTAATTAATGCTGTTGAAATTTAGGGGGAAAGGGGTGTCAAAATGAGATTAGATGCTCAGTGAAGGCTTCATGGAGAAAGTGGGTCTTGAGACTTAAAGAGACTTAAAGACTTAAAGAGACTTGAATAAACAGAGATATTGGATTTTTTTTTCAGAAGTTTGGGTTTGTTTTGGCAGGTATACTCCCAGGTATTTTATACTGTCTACAGTCATTTAAAATGGGGTATCTCCTACTACCTCTTCTTGCAGGGTTCTATTGGAATATATATTGGATGTATTGAATATATTGGAATGCTAATGATTTATGTGGGTTTACTTTAAATCTTGCTACTTTGCTAAAATTATTGTTTCATCTAACTTTTTAGTTGATTCTTTAGGGTTTTCCAAGTATATCATCATATTGTCTGCAAAAAAAAAAATAGTTTTATTACCTCATTACCCATTCTGATTCCTTCTATTTCTTTTTCTTTTGTTGTTATTACTAGGATTTCCAGTGCAATATTGAATAATATTGGTGATGATGGGCATCCATGTTTCACCCGATCTTATGGGAATGTTTATCCCCATTACAAATAATGCTTGCTGATGGTTTTAGGTAAATGCTTATTATCAATTTAAGGAAAAATCCATTTATACCTATACTACCAAGTGTTTTTTAACAGGAATGAATGTTGTACTTTACCAAAAGCCTTTTCAGTCCTGGCTCTGGATTTTTTTTGTTTGGTTGGTTAGGCAATGGGATTAAGTGACTTGCCCAGGGTCACACAGCTAGTAAGTGTTATGTGTCTGAGGCCAGATTTGCACTCAGGTCCTCCTGAATCCAGGGCTGGTGCTCTATCCACTGTGGCTACCTAGCTGCCCAGGGGCAAGGTTCTGTAATTATAACAAGTTAACTGCAACAGACAGTTTGTGGAAAGGAACAATAATGATTGCTCACATTCATATAGGCTTTAAGGTCTACAAAGGCCTTACATACCTCACTTTACCTCATTTTCCCTCCAACTCTCACACTTATTTTCTTTAGGACAAAGTAGATAAGAGAGAGAGGCAGGGGGAAGGAGAAGGAAGAAGGGGAGGGAGAGGGGAAGAGGGGGAGAATAATTATATAAAGACATACATATGGGGGCAGCTAGATGGCACAGTGAATAGAGCTCTGGCCTTGGAGTCAGGAGGACCTGAGTTCAAATCTAGCCTCAGACACTTAAAACTTACTAGCTGTGTGACCTTGGGCAAGTCACTTAACCCCAATAGCCTCACCCAAAAAAAAAATATATATATATATATATATATAATATGGACCAAACATCTGATTTCATTAATATAGTAAGAAAACTCATTCTACCCACATATATCAGCAATGGTTGCAATTTGTAGTGTTAGACAATCAGCTGGGACACTGAGATACTGAGTGAATTGCCCAGAGTCACATAACTAGTATTGTCAGTAGTAGGACTTGAACCCAGATTTTTCTTTACTTTTGGTCTCTATCCATTATTCCGTGCAACCTCTCTGTCTCATATGTGTATACATATATGAATTATATATGATCAAATACACAGACATATGCATAAGCAGATATGCACATCACATATGCAATCCATTTCCATCTTTGTAAGATTCATAGGTTACTGTTTCTGGGATTCTCCCACACCCACCATGAAAAAAGTCACTGGATTGGTGAATGTATAAAAGTATCCTTGTGTATCTCCACTTCACCTTTAATTTAATATCTCTTTTGGGGATACTATGTCAATGGGATATTCCATCTACCTCAACAATATCCTGAGAAATAGGCTATTTGGAAGTCTAGGACTCATTTTGCAAGTAAAAATATATTCACTGAAAAGTGAAATTCACAAAGAGGGTTGAAATATACAGCCTCTCTTCCCCAACTTCATCTGCAGATAATCAAAAGATTCTGATAATCAGTAAATGGACAGAGTCTGGGTGGTTGCTGATGCTGTTGTTGTTTTTTAAGTGTCCTAAAAGGTCTGCCTGAGGTTGTATGACAAAAAGACAAATGTTCTCTTGTCAAGCAGCATTAGAGACCTAGCATCTCAGCAGGACAATTCAATTCAACATTTATTAAATACCTAATTTGTGTAAGAACACTACAATAGATGATGAGGGGAGATAGATCTAGGAAAGACTGCAGTCATAAAACTGACTTATAGTTTAGTGAAGGAAAAGGATACATACAAAGATAATGATCATACAAAATAATTTATGATGGGTACAAGCAACTATCTGTGTAAGGTCCAAAGGAGTCCTATTGACTGAAAAATAATGGAAGACTTCTTAGTGGAGATACATTTGAGTTAGACTTTAAAGGATTTGAAACTCAAAAACTAAATTAAGCCCTTACTATATGACTGAAAGTACAAGAAATACAATTTTTTTAAAAAAGCAGTCTCCTCAAGGAGCTATTGAAGAATGAAACATATACACAAATAATAATAGGTTAGGGGGAGCTGGACCAGGGATTTTACTAGAATTAAAAAAAAACTCTCCCTGAGAAAAATCCTTCTATCAACTCATATCAGCTCTGCAATTTGTTTTGTTCAGTTGTTTCAGTCATGTCTGACTCTTCATGACTCTATTTGAGATTTTCTTGGTAAAGATATTGGAATGGTTTGTCATTTCCTTCTCTTCCTCATTTTAAAAATGAAGAACTGAGACAAACAAGGTTAAGTGACTTGTCCAGGGTCATAGAGCTAGTGTCTGAGGCCAGATTTGAACTTCTTCCTGACTCTAGGCCCAGCACATTATCCACTGCACCTGCCAGCTGCTCTAGCTGCAATTTGTAGACTTAAAGAATTACTTGGGGCAGGGACAACTAGGTGGCACAGTGGATAGAGCACTGGCCCTGGATTCAGGAGGACCTGAGTTCAAATCCAGCCTCAGACACATAGCGCTTACTAGCTGTGTGACCTGGGACAAATCACTTAACCCCCTTGCCTAGTTAAAATTAAAAAAAAAAAGAACAAGGAATTACTTGGGGCACTGAAGGTTCAGTGACTTGTCCAGAGTCACATAGTCCATAAATTCTTTAAAGACAGGGATTGTTTTTAATCTCCCTTTGTATCCCCAGAGCTTATCGTGGCGGCTGATACATAGTAAATGCTTCAGAAATGCTTGTTGATTAATTAATTGGTGTGTCAGTGGCAGGACTTGAACCCTAGTCTTCTTGGTTAAGATGTTGGCTCCCTGTCCACTATGTCCAGCTGCCTGGCTAAGCATTAATTTACAAAACAATTTGAGGAAGGAGAGAGTGCTAACAACGTAGATAACTAGCAAGATTCCCATCAGGAGTAGCCTCTGAGCTTCCCTGAAGGAAGTCAGGAATTCTAAGGGGCAGAAGTAAGGAGAAAAATGTTTTCCAGGCATTGGGGGCAATGGAGGAGAGGTCAGGCAGCCTGTTCATGGACAAGGACAAGGACATGGTACATGGAGATGCAATGCTAACTTCAGGAAACATCTAGTTCCCTGAACTAGCCAGTTTAGCTAGAACATAGAGTGCATATAGGGTAATAATATGAAATAATTCTGGAATTGTAGGTGGGAACTAGATAGGGGGGCATTTTAAACATCAGATTGAGTTTGTATTTTATTCTGGAGACAATAAGGAGGTGCTAAAGATTGTTGAGCCATAGAGAAGCAAGGTCAAATGTGTGCCTGAGGAGATTATTTTCACAACAGAGTGGAGGATGGGTTAGAGAGGGAAGAGACTGAAAGCAATACGCATCACAGTAGTCCAGATGGTATACTGAGGGCTTGAACTATGGTAGAGGCCATGTAAGAGAAGAATGAGCAGAAATTCAATATCATTGTGGGTAGGGCATTCATAGCCTAGGGAACAGCATGAGCAAAGCCATAAAAGCAGGAGAATATAGCGTACCTCAGAAGGGTGGCAAATGATCTAGCTCGACTATGGTTCCAACTCCATGAGAAGAGATAGGTGGAGAGAAGAATGGAAGGACTAGATGGTCTCAAATCATAAAGAGTTTTATCAAGCTACATTCTTTGAACTTTACTTAATAGAGAGTCATTGAATGGCTTTGACATGACATACACAAGGAACCTAAGTTTGGTAGCAGCATGAAGAATAGTTAACCAATAGAATGGAAATTCAAGAGCTTATACAGTATGTGCAGCCAAGCAAGTCTCAATCTCTTTGTTCCTCAGGCTCCTTAGCTGCAAAGAGGGGACAGGAGGTTAGTACACTTCAAAATGCCAAGATTTCTGCATAAAGCTATTTAGGTCTGCTCCAAGGTTTATGGGAAATTGCATACATCTGGGATCTTGTGCTATTTTTCTTTATTATCTGGTGATGATGCTTTCTCAGTTCACTGATGCCATGAAGCTGCACATCATAGAACCTAACAACCCCAAATGAATGAAAATTATACACAATCCAGATGGAAATGGAAAAGCACATAGCAGTTGGCCGTGTTGGCTGCAGCATGTAAAAAAATGATGGCCTGGTATAAGACATGGAGTTAAGACATCTTGAAAGCTACATGTGACCAGAAAAGGAGGTGAGCTGATCAAATAGCAGGAACAAAAGATAACAGATGTTATAATAAATATTACACTGGTACCTTAAAAAAATTAGTCTAGTACCATGGATAGAATGCTAGACCAAGAATTAGGAACACTAGCGTTCCCAGTTGAGACATTTATTGCTATGTGACTCTAAACAAGTCACTAAATAATTTTCAGCCTCAGTTTCCTCATCTGTATTATGGTGATAATGACATAACCTACTTCACAATGGTTATTGTAGCATATAAATAAGATAACATAAGTAAAGCACTTTGCAAACTTTAAAGCACTACATAAATGTAAACTCTTATTACTAAAGATAAGAATTGTTTTTATACAGAGATCTACCTTTATCAGTCCTCTGCTCAAAATTCTTCAGTGCCTTTCTATTGCCTCCTGAGTAAAATTCAAACCATTTCCCTGACACTTGGGCCCTTCATAATCTATCTTTACAACCTTATTTCATATTATAACCCTCCATGGATTTTATACCCCTGGACAAACTAGACTATTTTCTAGACTGTTGTCCAGGATTATTGTCCTTCAAATACATCATGTGCCCTTCAACGTCTGTGCCTTTACTTATACTGTCATCCAAGACTGGAATTCCTTCCCACCCTCTCTTCACTTGTTGAATTCCTAACCATCCTTTAAAGTCCAATTCAAATGATGCCTCCCTAAAGAAACTATCCTTGACCCCTTCCCCCAGAAGTCAGACATTGATAACCTCACATAAAATTTTATTTTATGTTCCTTTAAATGCATTTATCATATAACACCCAGTTTGTAGTCGGGAAGAATAGTATTCAACTCTGGCCTCAGACAATCCCTAGTTATTTGACCCTGGGCAACTCATAAGAATCAAATGAGATAATGAGATAATATTTATAAAGCTCTTAGCATAGTGCCTGGCACAATCTGGGGCTTTATAAATGTTTTTCCAATGAGTTGATGATATAATAAAGGATGTAAGATCAAGAGGAAAATAGCATATTGAATAAATCCTTTACAGATTATTTATGAGCAAAGAAAACATAGACATAAGTCATACAGGAGGAAAAGACTTCAAGTGGTCTCAACCTGCATCAATGGAGGTCTGTCAAAACATCAGATAGTTAAAGATAAAAATAAAAGGAAATCATAATTTTTGCTCAGTTTCAGTCTATTCTGCAACCCCATTTTGGGTTTTCTTGGCAAAGATACTGGAGTAGTTTTTCATTTCATTCTCCAGCTCATTTTCAGAGATGAAAAAATTGAGGCAAACGGGACTAAGTGACTTACCTAGAGTCACAAAGCCAGTAAATGTCTGAAATCAGATTTGAACTCACAAAGATGAGTCTTCCTGACTCCAGGCTGCCTCAAAAAAAAAAATCCACAATTTAATGTGTACCTAAAATATGGAGAGCAGGAAGATGTCCAAGAAAAGTAGAAAAGAGAGGCTGAAACCATATAATGAAAATCAAACTGGGCTGGAGATCAGGAGAACTGAGTTCCAGTCCCAACTCTGCTCCCCTTTAGCTATGTGATAGTCAGTAGCTACAGAAATGCTGAATGAGAGAGGTGCCACTGAACAGCTGTCCATATTATAAAGGAACAAGGGTTCTCAAATGACTCTGAATTCAGTATGACTCAACAATGTGATATGGCAGTCAACCAAAAATGCTATTGCAAACTTTGACTGCACTGACAGAAGCACTCTGTCCAAAAGCAGAGGAGTAGTACTCCCACTGTACTGGAGTATTGTATTTAGTTCTGAGTGCCATCTTTTAGGAGGCACATTGATGAATTTCTCCCCTCAAACCTACATTTTCCAGTGACTTTTTTATTTCTGTTGATGAAATTGCCATCCTCCTACTTACCCAGACTTAAAACCCCAGTGACAGAATTTAATTCTTCCCTCCCCTGTCATTACCCACATCCAATGATGCAATATGCAAACTCCTATTGATTTCATTCCTGAAATGAAATGTTTCTATCTCTTGAAGTGAAATACAATGATCCTATATCTCTTGCACTGTCCTCTGCCTTTCTACTTCCATTGCAAATACCCTAGTTTAGTTTCTAGTCTATCCTTCCCCGCCACTGTTATAATAATCCCCCCAATGTACTGCTCTGATGTCATTTTGCACCCCCCAAAAAAAAATCTGCAGCATGATCTGATTGCCTACTGAGTAAAGTATAAATTCTTCATCTGACTATTTAAGACCACCCCCCTCCATAGTCTAGTTCCACCATATCTTTCCTGTATTATTTTTTATTACTTCCCATCATGCCTTCTATGTTATGGTCAAATTTGACCATAATGAAATACACCAGCCTTTGTCTTGTTCAGCCTTTGGATTCCTCTATGCCTTTCTTCACCCATCTCACAAGCCTAGATTGGCCACCTATCCCTGTTCCCCTATCTATTGAAATGGCTATTACAATCTCACTTTCATCAAAAACCAAAGCAAGTATCTCTATTAAACTATCTCTTTGCAGGGTGTGAGAGACCTGTTCTTTGTACTTCTCACATGTTGCTATGAATTGAAGGTATTCCACTCCACACTAGATTGTAACTTCCTGGAGTATAAGAACTATGTTATTTTTTAATTTTGTATTGTTAAATTTGCTTGATACAATACCTCACCCATAGTAGATGCTTAATAAATATAGAATTGAAATGAAACTAGCATATATCTGACAACCAGTTTGTCTCAAGGTGGCCTTGGCCGAGTCATCTAAATTCATTTTCTTCATCTATGATAAGAGAATTTGACTAGATGCCCTCTGAGGTCCCTTCTAACTCTAAATCATAGAATCTTAAGATTTCTGATAGAGCTGTCTACCACAGGAAGTTATTGTTTCTTTAAGCAATAAATTCCTTGTTCCTTGCAGTAAATAAACAGAGGGTAAATGGCCACTTGTTAGAGAATCTGTACTCCAAGCAGGATGTTTGGAATACATCCCTGACTTCAGGTCAGTTCTCACTCAGAAATTCTATTTATCTTATAGAAGTGAAACCACTTTATTCTCCTAATAACCTTTTCAAAATACCAATCCCTTCCTGGGACTCAATTTCTTCATCAGCAAAATGAGGGGGTGGATGGGATGTTTGTCAATTTCTGCTTTAAAATTTAGATTCTATAAAATATGACAGTCTTGCAAGAGACAAGAAGCTTATTTTTAAAATGTAGAGACAGAAGATTGCAGCTGAGCTTTGTTCAGGTGAAAGGTCGCTTAGACAAAAGTGTTAACCTAGTTTCAGTAAGTTGAACAAAATGTTCCAACCAGAAGGTTCTTCTCTCCATTACAGCCTCCAAACTCTAACACTTGTCAAACTAGAAATAATAATGACTCCTCTGACATCTTAGAAAAAAGCACTTCTAAATCATCATTCCAAAAATTATTTGACAGGGCTTTGTTTTTTTTATATATTTTAGGCTGAATTTTCTACAAAGACCTTTTGCCAGGTGGTTATTACGTGGGCATTTGTGAAGCCTTTGATCTTTCTCAATAAGTCAAGTTCTGTTTCTTTCATCAATTCCCTGTGCTCTCTGAGCTTCCAGGTATGCAGCTCCATCCTTCAGGTTCTGAGAAGCCCCTAGCCTAAAACCAAAACTAGCCCATACCAGGTGCACTCTCTCCTTCACTCACCAGGGGCTTATATGAAAAGTAGAAGCCTCAGCGAAAATCCGTGCAAATGGATTGCTGATGTTGGGCCCACAAGCCCTTTCCCCCTGCCCTCCTCCCTACAAAACATCCTAGAGACTAAGAATACCAAAGAAGTAAGCAGATCCACAATCAACTGTTTTATTAATGACTTCTTAAGGAACATACTATAGCCCAGTGATCTTGAAGTTGTTCGACACAGTCATTCCAAAATCAGCTAATAGAGGGATGTAATTTGGACCAGCTTCTTTCCACTCACAGAATACTTGCTCTGTTAATTGTGATTTCACAGGCTGCCAAACAGCGTAGCCTAGAGGTAACATTTGTGTGAGAGAACAGCTCCAAGTCTACAATCGCTTTCCTTAGGCTATTGGGTGTGTGTATGTGTGTTTTTCATTAGCCCGATAGTTAACTTTCCATTTTATCAAAGTTCATAAGAGCTTAAATGTCTTCTTCCTTAAGGAAGCATAGCCATCTTGTAATTACCTGGACAGGTGCTATTCCTAAGTCTTTTTTTTTTCCATCTGGTTTTGGCTTTTGCTATAACCTTTCTCAGCTGCTCTCCATTGTTCTCACAGAGATAGCAAGTGGCTCAGACACACCCCCTGCTAAATACAATAGAAAAGCTCCACAGCCTACTTCCCACCTCAACTCACTTTCACCAACTTCCACTTGGACCTTCAGCTAATTGCTCCCTTGGGAAGGGATGTCTATGAGTATTTAGAGCTGCTTCAGGAAAGTAAAAAGCCAATAAGTTTGATGTGGAATCTATAGGAAAGTAATAGATCTCCTTGGCTAAGAGGATTACATCGGCTCACACAGAGATCTGAACTTGAAGAATCTCATCAATCAGGTCTCTTCAAATATCCTCATTGTGAAGCTAACCCAGAGCCCCTGAAGCACTTTCCAGAGGCAGGTTTCCTGTGTCCACCCAGACTAGACAACAGCTTAATCTCAAATAAGGGCACTTTAATTAGCTGTAGAAGCAAAATGCTGAAATATTTATGCAAGGGCTCCATTCTTACAGGCAATTAATGTGTTTGGATGCAACAAGGTGTGTATTAGCAAGCAATGTTGAAAGAACTTTATAGATCTGTCACTGACTCAGACCGGTTTGCTCATTCTTAATATGACAGGGAGTAGGCTTTTCCAGGAAACTCTAAAGGTCTTTGTTGAAGAAAAAGAGTCCCTGGGCCCGGAATACAGAAATCACTGATTAGGCAAATTATATGCTACTTAACCCCTACTCCTCTTTCTCCTACAACTGCTACTACTACTAGTAGTTATCATTTAGTATCACTTGCAGAGTACCTTATATAAATATTATCTTTTTATCCTCACAACAACCCTGAGAATTAAGTCCTGTTATTATCCCCATTTTACAGAGGAGGAAACTGAGACAGAAGTTAAGTGACTTGCTCAGATTCTCACAGCTAACTACTAAGTATCTGAAGCTAGATTTGAATACATCTTCCCGACTTCAGGTTTAGTGCTCTACCCAAGGTACCAGCTAACTGCCTGAAATTAGTGGAGTTTAATCCAGGCACACTAGATATGGACCACACTTTCTCCAGAGCAGCAATTTAAAAAGAGCAACTTAGCAGTTTGATTATTGATTGGATAATGAAAATATCATTTAGCTAAAGAATGGCTGTTGTCCCGACCATAAAATGCAAGTAGATAAGCAGTCTGTTGAGTTAGTCAATCTGTCCAAAAATCTATAGATAGTCATTGAAAATGGAAAAGTTGGTCCCTGAGTGGAATAGGAAGAAAAGAATAGGCTATGTTGCATTTTGGAAATTATATACTTTCAATGATCCTATATTGCTCCCTGGCATGAATTTGGGAGTGGGCACACGCATGCGTGCCCATACACACACACACACACACACACACACACACACACACACACACATGAATACAAACCATCTTTTTATTACTAGTAGTTTCAGCAGCCAAAATCGTGGGTGACTTAATAGGCAATGGGGGGCTACAGAATACCCACAAGTAGTCTATGGCACAAAGTCAACAATAACTTCACATGAAAGAAGTGATATAAAAGATGTTGTCATGTGATTGAAAATGGATTTATAGTACTTAGCAAAAGCAAGGAATAACTGTGTTCATTGTTAAGTTGTTGAATCATTTCAGTCGTGTCCAATTCTTTGTGGCCTCATCTGGAGTTTTCTTGGCAGATACTGGAGTGGTTTGCCATTTCCTTCTCCAGTAATGAAACTGAAACAAACAGGGTTAAGTGATTTGCCCAGGGTCACATGGTAAGTGTCTGAGTCTGGACCTGAACTAATGAAGATGAGTCTTCCTGATTCCAAGCCCAGTGCTTTATACACTTTGCCACATAGTATATTGGTATACATTAATTTCTAAAATAAAATAAAAAGACCCAGAGGAATGTACGTCAGATAGAATCTCTAGAGAGGATTTATAGGAGAATGTACAAAATAATTGTATGAGATGAGAAAGCATAAATTGGTTGTGATCATCACCATTGCATAGATATAGAGAGTTTATATATGAGAACATTAGTGAGAAGCCTCAAGTCAACCTGATAATAGGGGGGTTTTTTATGATTTTTCAAGTCTTGATAGCCTGTACAGATAATGGCTTATGGTATTCCTTCTTATTGAACTGAAAGGGTTGAAGTCAGTTTAGGGTAGAAACTCAAACCTTAGCACCAGGAAAATTCAGTCCCCTCAAGAAGGACCCAAGAACAGAAGCAGAGGGGCGTAGAATAAAAAGGACTGAATTCCATATCTACCCTACATCTTGTGCTTGTCTTGCATCCCGAGGTGGCCCAACTCTGATGTGTCATCCAGGCAATGACTTATGCTTGAATCAACCCTACCGACTACCTAAGCCCTATCAATAATCACAATCCAGGCTGGCCTACTCCTTGACTGACATCACATACTCTGATGACCTACCGGTGCCTCAGTCCTCCCTGAATGTATTACAACCAAGTTGATTCCACTGAACCTAGTCTTAAGGAAGCAAGCATTTTTCTTCCTTCTATTTATCTTCTAGCTTCCTGTCTTGTTCATTGATGAACCATATTTATTCTTCATAATCTATTTAGACCTGAAAATAATCTAGAAATCTGAAGTTTTAGCCTTCTCCCTCTTAGCAATATAAAGAGATGGTAGAATTGTAATTGAAGATACATGTTTTCAGAGTTCATAAAATCTTTAAAAATATAAGTCCTGAAGAGTAAAAAAGAAATAAAAAATGCAGAGATTACTTCAGATTGATGTGTATCAATTACTTTGTATTCATTTCAGTACTTCCATTCTTCCAAATGCCAGCGTATAAACTATGCAGCAATTTTATATGTGCTTCATTCATTCAACAAAAATATTTTAGCACCCCCTACGTTCAAGACATTGTTACAAACCAAGAGAGATTCAGATATTATTACAATCCAATATAGGAAATAAGCTAAGGGAGTCCATAACCGTAGTACAAAGCAGGACATCCCACAGAGCAGGAACAGAGAGGAGTATGCTGGTAAATGTTTAAGAACCAGCTCTCCAGGGGGAAAACTGCTTTCTCCATTACTTTCTTAAGTTTAGAGATAATCAATAAATCAAGGCCTGAGTTATAGTATTTGCTGATTTTGAAAGTTAAATGCTCACACTGAACATTTAACAATCAGCTTTCCCAAGCAGTTTAAGCTGGCTCGAGCATACTTCTGAATACTGACCAAATATTATGAGAGCTCAAAATGAAATCACATTGAACTAGATGATTTATAAGGTACCTCCCCACTCTAAATCTCATAATCTTGTTGGAAGGATCAACAAAAAGCTCCATGAAGAAAATGGTATATGAGCTAGAACATGTTGGAGCTAGAATATGAGCTAGAACAAGCTAGAGCCTTGTACATTGTTGGTTGGTTGGTTGTTGTCCTTCATTCTCAAAGAGGACCAAAATGACGTCACTATGCTAGAGTTAAATTACAGTGTGTCCGACTGTAGTTAATCAGATCAATACAAGCTCAGAATGTTCTACCACAGGCCAGACACAAATAGCCCATGTGAACATTTGGGGTAGATTCTCTAAATTTGTGCATCTTGACTCCTGTATTTGTATTTCAAAGTATCTAAGCAGCTCTGATCTTTTGATCATAAATGCTTGGAAGTCCTCTGCTGGATTCAGGATCTGGGTTTTTTTGCTCTGTATGAACAAAATTTTTGCTGAGTAACCCAATCTTATATGTTTTGGAATAACATATTCTAGGCTCTCTGCTCCCTTAGAGTTGTAGCTGCTGAATCTTGTGTGGTTCTGATTATTACTCATCATATACTTGAAGGCTTTCTTTATAAATGTTTGTGGTATTTTTTTTTCCTTAGACTCGTAAATACTGGATTTTGGCTACAATACTTCTGGGAATATTCATTTTGAGGTTTCTTTCAAGAAGTGATCAGTGGATCTTTTCTATTTTCATTTTGTCCTCTCATTCTAAGAGATCTAGACAGTTTTCTTTTATGGTTTTCTGATTTCTTAAAATATGATGTCTGGTCTTTTTTTGGACATGGCTGTCAGGTAATCCAATGATTCTTAAATTTTTCATCTGTTAATCACATCAATTGTTTTTGTTATGAGTCACCTTATATTTTCTTCTTTTTTAAGTGTATGGCTTTGTTTTAATGTTTCTGATTGTCTCATGGAGACATTAACTTCCACTCAGTCCATTATAATTTTCAGTGAATTTGTTAACTGGATAAAGTTTTGTGTTGAGTTATTTTTCCATCAGGTCTTCATGATCCCATTTGGGGTTTTCTTGGCAAAGGTACTAGAGTGGCATGTCATTTTCTTCTCCAGCTCATTTTACAGAAGAAACTGAGACCAACAGTGTTAAGTGGCTTGCCTAGGGTGACACAACTTATAACTGTCTGAGGGCAGATTTGAACTCAGGAAGATAAGTCTTCCAGACTTCAGGCCCAGCACTTTATCTACTATGCTGCCTGCTGCTAATTCTATTTCCAATTCTTCCTTCCATAGCTTTTATTTCTTTTCCATTTTTTTCTTTAATGCTCTCATTTAATTTATAAAGCATTTTTTAACTGACTTCATTTTGTCCAGGGACTCTAGTCAAATATGTGCCCAAGCTGAGTTTGTGTATGTCTGTGTGTCTGAGGCTTTTCTTGAAGGTATTTTATAATCATTCTCTTCTTCTGGATTTTTGTATTGCTTGTCTCTGTATTCATAATAAATTTTTATGGTAGCATTATTTTTATTTGCTCATTCTTTCAGCTTACTTCCTAACTTTGGACTTTAGGGCCTGCCTCTGCACACTTCTGAAAGAAATGTATAAAAAGTCACATTATTGCTTGATATCAGGGGCAACTGAGGTTGGGAACTTGTAAACTTTTATCGCTTTCAAAGTAATCTGATCTAAGGCAAAGTCTGTTTTCTGCCCTTATTATCTAATTTCTGCAAGTTCTTTACCTGGATTTGGGCTTGTGCCATACACCTGCTTGCTTACCCCTAGTTGGAATTCTAATAGACTTCTACTACACTCTGCTGCTATTAGCCAACTGGAAAGCTCTGTTGGTTTAGAATGACAGAACTTCAGGCTCTTCTTTGGTCTGTAATACCTGCCCTGGTTATTTTATTTCAGGCTTTAGAATGAGTTTGAAGATGGAACTGAGACCCCTCTTCCCTCCTGGAATCAAAGTCACACAACTCCTACTTGCTTTTCAATTTATTCCTTGTTTAGTACACAGGCTAGGGTCACAACTATTCTTCACCCTCAAATCTCATCCTAGGGCACAGATTCCCCTCCTCAATCCTCTTAGGATCTGTGATACAGAACTTGATAATAAGCAACAGAGCTTCCAAGTGCTACCCGCCTCTACATATTACATAAGGTCAGGCCCTCCTTGTGGGTCTGGGATCTCTACTGGAATATTCCTTGAGTAAAGCTGCTCCTGTCTACACCTCATTCCTGGTATCCATAAACATCTATCTTCCCATGCTTACCTGAGCAGCAGGAATTGATTCACTATGACTTTTTCTTGGATTTCCAAATCAGGACTTAGGCTGGTATATGTTCTAGATCTTTGTGACAGCACAGCTGTTCTTCTTCCTGTTATACCTCCATCTTGGCTCCTCCCCCCCAGACCATGATTTTAACAGGTTATATGGCTTTTGTCATTATCTTTAGGATCTTCTCTTATTGTCTATCAAAGTATTTTTGCATCTTATTTTAGGCTTCCTTTTTTCATATTTGCTTTTTAAAAGAAATGTTTAAGATTTCTGCCTATAGGCATTTATATGATTTTTTTTTATTTCCAAGAGTATAATCAATATATGAAAAGGCATGACTTATGTTTGAGAAGAAAGAAGCTAATATTTATTTTCAGCTCTTACCACATAGCTTTCTGTTCCAGTTTTTCTTTTTTCTTTTTTTTGTTTTCTTTTGCAAAGCAGTTGGGGTTAAGTGGCTTGCCCAGGGTCACACAGCTAGTTAGTATCATGTCTGAGGCCAGATTTGAACTCAGATCCTCCTGATTCCAGGGCTGGTGCTCCATCCACTGAGCCACCTAGCTGCCCCTTCAGTTTCAGTTTTTCTAGCATTCTCTTTCTCTTGATTTTCTTCCATTATCTTCTGCTAGATTTATCTAGTTCTGAGAGAGGAGAGTTAAAATCCCCTTCTATTTAGTAAAGAGGTACTATCTGGATCTTCTTATATTTCTGCAAATTCTTTTACATAATAATAAAATAGCTATTGTTTATAAAGTTATCACTTGAAGGTATCCAAAGTACTTTACATACAATAGCTGATTTGACAACTTCATTCCTGTGCCATTCAATACATGTATATTTAATATCGATATGTTTCATTATCTACAGTGTCTTTAAAAATCATATAATTTCCCAGTTCAACTCTATTTTTGTTTCTATTTTGTACAAAATTTTGTACTATTTCTCATTTTTGGAGTTAGCTAGGGCATAATCAATATTATTTGAGCCATTCACTGTGAAACAGTAGGTAGTTCTGTGTTTTAAGTATGTTTCCTGTACTTAACACATCATTCAATATATTCTTTTTTTTTTAAATCCATCTAAAATCACTTTTCTTTTTTAATGCTGTTTAGCCCATTTTGTATAGGGTTACAAGTTTTGTATTTTTTTTTCTTCCACCATATTTTGTTATTTTTGCTTATTTTAGTACTGATGGGCATAATCTCCCTTATTTCACTGGCACTTTTTCCAACCTGAATTTGACCTACATACAGAGATATATTCCCCACCTCCAAACCCCCTCCCTACCTCAGATTCATTTGACTAATAAGTTTTTCAAAGGCTCATTATTCTCTCACTTCAAATAGATGTGTGTTTTAAGAATTACCCACTCCACCCCATCACTCTTACCTCTTCATGAACTTTGATTTCAACTCTGGGCACCAATACTGAAGGTACAGTAACCTTTTCCTTTCTTCCCTCTCTTCAATTTTATCTACTTTCATTCAATGGTGCTTTACCCAATCAATTCCAAATCATTGTTTCCCAGGTATCTTTCCTACAAGCTGGGTCCTCAAAGAGAGAACACCATTTTTACTTCCATGAAAACTATAAATTCTTAGACTCTTTACATTCATTCATTTAAAAAGATATTTTTACTTTGATAGATGTAAATTTCCATGTCTTCTGCAACAAATTGCCTGTTCTATCATCCTTACTCTCTCTCACTAATCTTCATCTATTATCTATTGGCTGCTCCTTATTGCATACCCAGAAGCTCCTGTCTCCCCCAATGTCAACAAACTCTAAGGGGATACTCTCATTCTGTATCTCTCCTCCCTTTTGAGAAGACTGTCTACAATCCATGCTTCCACTTTCTTTCCTTTCACTCCTCTTAATTCTTTCTAGTCTCGCTTTTGACCTCATCATTCCACTAAAACTGCTCTCTCTGAGTTATTGTTGAACTTTTATTGCTAAATAAATTTATTGCCTTTTCTCAATCATCATCCTCCTTAACCTCTCTGAAGCCTTTGGCACTGTTTTTATTCTTAATCGTCCCTTTCCCCTAAGTTTTTATGCTGCTGCTCTCCCCTTATTCTCCTTTTATCTGTATGACTGCTCTTTCTCAGTCTCCTTTGGTGGGTCTTTATCTAGATGGAAACCATTAACCATGTATCAACCCAAGGCTCTATCCTAGACTTTTTTCCTTTCTCCCTCTATACTATTTCAGTCATTGATCTCATCAGCTTCCAGAGATTCATTTATCTCTATGCAAATAATTCTCAGGTATATTTGTCCAGTCCTAACCCCTACCCTGATCTTTAGTCTCATGTCTCCAACTGCCTAATAGATATCTTGAACTGACTGTACTGTCATATTAAACTCAATATGTCCAAAACTAAACTTATCATCTTTCCAAAAAAAAAAAACCCTTCACCTCTTCTTAACTTCTGTATTATTTTTGAGAGTACCACCATCTTCCCAGTCACCCAGGCTCTCCAGTCTGTTCTCATTCATTCTCATTCTCTCTCTCTCCCTCTCTCTCTCTCCCTCTCTCTCTCTCTCTCTCTCTCTCTCTCTCTCTCTCTCTCTCTCTCTCTCTCTCTCTCTCTCCCCCTCCCCCCTTCCCCCCCGTCTCTCTCATGTCATCCAGTCATATCCACTGAAGTCCTTTTGTTTCTACCTTTATAGTATTTTCATGTATGACCCCTTCTCTCCTCTGATACTGCTGCCATCCTGCTGCAGGCCCTCATCACCTCACATTTGAAATATTGTGATAATCTCCTGGTTAGTCTACCTGACTCAAGTTTCTCCCCACTTCAATTCATCCTTCTCTCATCTGTCAAATTGATTTTCCCAAACTAAAAGTCTGGCCATGTCATTCCCATTCAGTAAACTCCAGTGGCTCTCTATCACCTCCAGGATCAAATACAAAATCATCTGTTTGGCATTAAAAGCCCAACCCGGCTTCTTTCTATCTTTCCAGTCTTCTTACACCTTACTTCCCCACCCATGTTCTCTGTTATCCGGTGACATTGGCCTCCTCTCACTCATGTTACTCCATCTCCTGACTCCTGACATTTCATTGGCTGACCCCATTCCTGGAACTCTATCTCTTCTTATATCTGCCCTCTAGCTTCTTTCAAGTCTCTGGTAAAGTCCCATCTCCTACATGAAGCCTTTCACAGTTCTTAATGTTAATGCCCTCCTTCTGAGACTATCTTCCTTTTAACCTGTAAATATCTTGTTTGTACGTAGTTGTTTGTATGCTGTCTCCCCCATTAGACTGTGAGCTTTTTGAGAATCAGGATTTTTTTTTTACCTTCTATGTATCTATAACACTTCATATGGTTCCTGGCCCATCATGGGTGCTTAATAATTGTTTCTTGACTCATTGACTTAAAGTTCTGAGCCAAGTTTAGTCTTCTCAAAAATGTCTGAACAGGCTCAGATGAATTTTAAAAATCTATCTTTTCTCCTGAAAAGTTGTGCTTGATTTTGCTGGATAGCCATTTTAGGCTACAGGCCAATTTCCTTGCTTTCAGGATCTATTATGTTCCATTTCCTATGTTCAGTTATTGTTTTAGAAGAAAAATCTTACAAGATTCAAATAGGTGACATTTTATATGTGGTTTGCTTTTTCCTGGCTGCTTGTTTTTGTTTTTTGTTTTGTTTTGGCTAGGCAATGGGATTAAGTGGCTTACCCAAGGTCACACAGCTAGTGTCAAGTGTCTGAGTCCAGATTTAAACTGAGGTCCTCCTGACTCCAGAGCTGGTGCTCTACCCACTGCACCACCTAGCTGTCCCTTCCTGGCTGTTTGTGAGGTACTCTTACTGTTTCTGAAAATCTAATTTGGGGCAGCTAGGTGACACAGTAGATAGAGTTCCAGCTTTGGAGTCAGAAGAACCTGTGTTCAAATCCGGCCTCAGACACTCGACAGTTACTGGCTGTGTGACCCTGCACAAGTCACTTAACCCTGATTGCCTCACCAAAAAAAAAAAAGGCAAAAAAAATCTAATTTGATGACTGTATTTCTGTGTGAACTAAATTTGCTGTTCCTCTCTTTCACTGTCTTCTGTATTCGGAAAGTGTTTATTCTGTCCTGTTTTCAGTACCTTCAGGAAAGTTTCTTGGATGATTTTCTGAAACGTGGAATCTTTACTTCTTGACATTTTTCTGGCATACCAACAATTCTTGGATAACCACTCTGTTCTTGGTCTTTTAGCTCTGATGTTTTCATTGCTTGTTTTTGGTTCAGAGCTGTGATATCACTGATGTGAAGAATCTGTAGACATAGGAGGAAAAAAGTTTAAATTTAGGAGGAAATATTCCAGAGAGTTCAAGTAAACCCAAGATAAATAGAAGGGAAAGTTGGTCAGTAATACAAAGCAGAATTACTTGAGTGTTATACCTCATCACCAACCCTTTTATTGGCTATTTGTGAGGATTCCCTGGAGAGTGCCAGATTTATAAAAAAAAAAAAA
Source organism: Phascolarctos cinereus (assembly GCF_003287225.1). Classification (NCBI taxonomy): domain Eukaryota; kingdom Metazoa; phylum Chordata; class Mammalia; order Diprotodontia; family Phascolarctidae; genus Phascolarctos; species Phascolarctos cinereus. Next base: position 158,143,010 of record NW_027555514.1, read on the forward strand.
TTCACAAATGGGAAAAATTTGTAAGACACAAAACTGGTATAAAATGGTTTGTTGTAGGCTAGTTTGGGAGAACATAAGCTATTTTTCACATAGAAAGTTCATACTACAAGCCCATTTCTGACAAGGATTTGTGCTTTTGAGTTGAATTTCCATTACTGGTAATAGGCCTGTACTGAGTTATCTGTACACCTTTATATAAATTCCCCTACTACCAACAGCACACTTTTGTAACACTGGCCAGATAGTTTAGAATAGAATTTATAACTAGGGGAATCTAACCAGCCTTCATTGAGATCAGAGTAACTGGCTTTGGCTTTGTTAGTACTGATAGCTATCATTGGATAAAGGCATAGTCATGCTTATCAAATTTGCTGATAACACAAAGGAAGATTAGATGTCATCAGATGTCAGAGCTAAATATATTTGAACATTGAGTTGAATTTAATAAGATGGAATTTAATAGGTATAAAATGTAAAATTTTACACTTGGGATCAAAAAATAAATTTTACTAGCATAAGATATGTAAGATATGGCTAAAAACAGTTCATTTCAAAAATACTTGGTAATTTAACAAACCGAATGCTCAGTGTGAGTCAACAATGTGATACATCAGCTAAAAAAAGCTAAGAAGATCTAAGGTTTCATTATGAGAGACAGAGTCTTCAGGAATAAGGATGCAGTAGTCCTGCTATATATCTGACCTGAGAAGATCACATCTAGATGATTGTATTCAACTCTAGGTACCCTATTTTAGAACATTGTAAATATAGAAAGTATCAGAGGAGAGCAACAAGGATGATGAAAAGCCTCAATATGATACCATGTAAAAGAATTAGTGATGTTCAGCCCAGAGAAGAGAAGACTTTGTGTGGTGGATTGGGGCATGGCTGTCTTCAAATGCTTATAGGGCTTCCAAGGGGAAGAATATTCTGCCTGGCAACTGAGGTGTGTATAAAACCAGGAACGATGGGTGGAAGTTGGGAAGAGGCAAACTTAGACTTTCTTAATACTTTGAGCTCTCCAAAAGTGTTACAGATTTTATTAAGAGGCAGTAGGTTCTTCCTACTCAGACATCTCCATACAAAAGCTTAGATGACAACTTGTAAGGCACTTTGCAGAGGGCATTGATTTTCAGGTGTGAGTCGGGCTAGGTGGCCAATGGGGTCCCTCTCAACCCTGAAATTCTGAGATTCTTTGTAATTAATTGGCCCAGAACTAGAAGAAAATAAAGTGGGAGCCAGTGAAAAGGACATAAAGAGGCAATGTTTCTCAGGACCCAAAGGATCTATTGGGAGAGAGCTAACATTGATAATAAGCTGACATTTATATAGTGCTTTAAGGTTTGCAAAGAGGTTTATATATGTTAACTCATTTGATCCTCAAAGCATCTGTGAGTTTTAGTGATGAATCCAAAAAACAAGACTGTAGCCACAAGGACAGAAGTCCAATAAGAAGTTGATATGATTTAGCTGTGGAAACAGAAACAAGATAGCCAGTTTTAGAGAGGTGGAGTGCGAAGCAGCAACAGAATGTGGAAACTACTGAAACATATAATGAAAAGCCAACCCAACATGGTCTCCAGAATATTTACCTAAAATGTAGGGAGCTGAAAGAAAGATCAAAATTACCTTGATATTCCTTAGAATTATCTGAACAGTAATGTGAGGTAGTAGATAAAGAGCTGGACTCAAAACCAGAAAATCTTGGATTTGAGACCTACCTCTTATGTAGACTAGCTGTGGGACTCTGGGTGAGTTACTTTACCTCTCAATTCTCAAGATAATTGTCTAAAACTATTAAAGCTCAGAGAAGCGACTGACCTACATAAATTGAGGGTGTTTCTTTACCTTTTCCAATGAAATCACAAGTCTAGTCCTTATCCTTTCATTTATATTCTTATAGTTGATATCTCTCTAGGTTCTGCTTCCTTCACCCTATGTCAGTTCACATAAGTTTTCCCAGGTTCTCTGAATTCCTTTTATCTCCACCTCTCTTCAAACATAAAACTGCAAAAAAAATCTGTCTCCCGGTTCTAAATCAGTGCTGAAGGCCAGAGCCCTATCTTTAATTGGAGATTGGCCTCTAATGCTTATCTTTCTATTCACATCCAGAGCTAAGTTATTAAGATGCAGATTCCTGCTATCAGGTTGTGAGCAACTGGTGCATTTGTCACTTAGGCTCTAAGGCTTATTTCTCTGCTTTAATACATGAAGAGCAACAGCCACAAAGTGCTTAGCTCCCTAATGATAATCACTAAGAAGATCCATGCTTGTCCATCATTCAGTTCCAATGAGCTAAGACGTCCTAACCTACACCAGGGGATCTCATCAAGCATTAAGGTCACACTCTGGCAGGAACCAATATAAATGAGGTGAATGAGTTGTCTTATCAGCAGTTGGAGGAGGGCAGTCTAGTAGTGAAGCAGGCTCCTCAGCCTCATGCAAGACAAAACCATTTCCAAAAAATTAGGCAATACTTTCTCTTTTCCAGTCATATTTCAATCTTTCTTTTACTGCTTCAGGAAGAGTCTTATTTTTATTTTTATTTTTTGCTAAGAGAATTACCATAATTTTATGCTGATAACTGAGGTGTAATAAATAAAGGGAAAATAAACCTTAGAACTCACTTATATGTGGGCTGTAAGCTTTACATAGTCTTCAAAAAAACTACAAATAAATTGTGAAACATTTTCAAAAGTACATGTTATATACAAGTAGTATACTAGGTATGATAGCTTGAAGGTCTGAAATTCCATGTTATATAGTATATGTTTGGTTTAGGGTGTTTTTTGTCTGACTCTGGGATTTCATCAGCATGGAGAACTCTAGACATGGAGTTCAGATACAGATTCATATCTTTCTACAATACAGATTGATATCTTAGAGTCTAAGAGAGTGGCCTGGAGAACTGAGAGGTTAGGTGATTTGCCCAAGAGTACCCAGCCAGTATGTGTTAGAAATGGGGCTTCAACCTAGGTCTTCCTTATCCAAAGCTAGTTCGCTACAGTCAATAAGTATTTATTAAGCGGTAACTGATGGTTCCACATATGAATGGTGTACCAGACAGTCTCAAACTAAACTTCCAAGCATCCAAACTCTACTGCAGAAAACGCAACTCCAATGGGCTGGCCACATTGTTTGAATGAAAATATGTCTTGCCAAAAAGACTGTTTTATGCAGAACTCACACAAGCAAGTGCTCACATGGTGGTCAGAAAAAGTGATTCGAGGACACTGTCAAGGTCTCTCTTAAGAACTTTGGAATGGATTGTATAACATAGGACACATTGCCACAGGACCACCCAGCATGGCATGCCCTCATCAAAGAAGGGGCTGTGTTCTATGAGCAAAGCAGAATTGAAATAGCTCAAAAGAAACATGAGAATCCACTCCAAATGTTCACTTGGACTATTTGTGCCCAACCTATGGTGAAGCATTCCAAGTTCATATTGCTCTGATCAGTCACAGTCAGACCCACTGGAACTTGACTGTAACATAGTGATGTCATTTTGGTCCTCTTCGAGAGCAAAGGACAACAACCAACCAAGTAATTTATTAAGTACCTACTGTGTACCAGGCAAGGGCATCTAGGTGTCTCAGTGGATAGAGAGTCAGCCTGGAATCAGGAAGAGTCATCTTTATGAGTTCAAATCTGGCCTCCATCACTTAGTAGCTGTGTGACCCTGGGCCAAGTCACTTAACTCTGCCTCAGTTTTCCTATCTGTAAAATGAGCTGGAGAAGGAAATGACAATCCTTTGCCAAGAAACCCCAAATAGGGTCACAAAGAGTTGGACATGACTGAAATGACTGAACAACAACAACAACAAATGTACCAGGCACTGTGCTACACCAAAATAAGTCTCAGGAATGCCTGTTAAAGGGCCCATATTTAATATTTGTAAATATTGAAAGGCAGTATGGTGTAGTAGACAGGGAACTGGTATGACATAAAGGAAAATCTAGGTTCAAGGTACAGCTCAGCCACCTGACTGTGTGCTCTTGGGCAAATCACTTAACCCCTGAGTACCTGGGAAATTTGTAAGTTACAGAACAGGTGCCACTCTCCATTATTTGAAGGCATTTCCTCCCCAACCATTCCTTATACCAATGAGATCACAAAATCCTGAAAAAGGCAGCAATATCTTTCTTCTCACAGTAAATGGCAAAGGGGTAAAGAAGACTTCTGGATTACCAGTACATTGATCCTAAAAAAAAAAAAAAAAGACAGGGTCCTTATAATTCTCTCCTGAAATCTAGAGTTCAAAACTGTAACGTTGAGTTTCACCCATAGCCTCCTCCCTATTAGCCAAATTTGAGTAATGAACATTGAAAGGCCTGTAATTTGAAGGGCACCATGAAGGCTTCCCTGCCCAAAATATGCTACCACCATGCCCATCCATCACATTTCCTGAAATTTCACCTTTAGAAGTTCATTGTGTTAGATTTAAAAGCTTTGGCCTCTCCAAGCATTATCTTTTAACATATGAACACCCTGAAGGTGAGAACAGAAAAAAATTGTTATCAGTCATTAATCCCCTAATGAAGATGAATTTGTCAGATGGCTTCCCTAGGGGGCAGCTAGCTAAGAGGGTACCATTGAAGGAATGGGAATGCTAATAGGAGATGGAGTAAAAGAAAGCATTTGAGCCCACAGAGTTTTCTTCAAGGAATTTAGCAATGAGAGACTATGGGAAGTCAAAGGACAAAATGAGAGTTCTGGGCACCTGGGGAGTGGGATTAGCATCTCAATAGAAATTTCTACCAGCTACACTATAATACAATCCCCACACTGGATAGAAAGGTATCTGGTCCCCTCCAATGAGACAGTGTGGTACTATGGAAAGAGTACTAGCTCTGGAGTCAGAACCTGGATTCAAATCCTGCCTTGGACACCTACCTGTGTGATCCTGGGCAAGTCCCTTAATTTCGATGATCTCACTTATAACATGAGAGGGTTGGACTATCTGGTCTTTGAGTTCCCTTCCAGATAGGAGTCTGTGATCCTACTATCTCTTCCCCCAGTACTCTGCTCTGATTGGAGCTGCAGTTTGGGTTCCCAATCTTGCTCTTCATGTCTGTTAAGTGAGATCATTCAGGTATAAGCTGAGGTTCACCAGGCTTAGCAGGGTGATGGAGGAGAGGAAAGATGGTAAGGTAGCAGCATTCCACTGCCCACACCATACTTTTGTACCACACTGATGGTGACAAACTTATTATTATTATTATTATTATTATTATTAAACATAATAAATATAAATTTCGTCTTCTCAGTATTACCTTGAGTGGCTCTGTACCACATGTTTCTTCTAACTGTGAACACATTTTTCATCCCTTTTATTTTTGAGCTTACATTTGGGTGAATGAGTCAATAGTCAATTAGCATTTATTAAACACCTGCTGCTGCCATGCGCCATGCTAAGGGGGGGGATACAAATACACAAAATATAGTCCCTGCCCTCAAGGAATTTACAATCTAATAGGTGAAGACAATACACAAAAGGAAACTGAAAAGGGGGTGGGATGTCAGAGAGTAACCAGCAGTGAGTTAATACAGGGGTATGGTATTGGGAACCTGATGGGGAAATGATATTCATGCAGAGCAACTGATAGAAAATAAATACAATTACTAAGAATCAGTGCAGTATCAGCTCAGTAACCACATATTCACTAACGCAATAGGCCTACTGTCCCTAGACTCAGCTGGTGACTTCAGAAAAAAAATTTGGTAGGTGAACAAGAGTATACAGATAAGACCCTATCTGTATCACAGTCAATGACATGGCCTTTGAATCAGAGCTTTTCATTGTTGGAGAATATGTACTTCTTACTAAAATAGATGCACTACAAGCCTACTTAAGAGGTCTTAACAGTGACATATTTCCCTTTCCTCAGCACCAAAAATAAGCAAAACATGGGGTGGAAGAAGATGTATAGAACAGACAAAATGAAAGTAAATCACATCTGTTCTTTTGGCTTTAAGGCAGTTTTTTGTTGTGGTTTTAATCTGAGGTGGAAACAATCTTCATGAATCATCCTAATAGTCCATAATGGTTAGACAGCCATTTTCTACAATCCTCACTTTGAACCAGGAGAAGATAGTGGAATGATTTCATTTATTGTAACTAGGTGCTCTAAAAGCAGAGGTGTTCTGGAACCAATTCTAAACAGCTTTTGAAGTCATTAAATTTTTAGTGTGGGCATTTACACCTCTGAAATCAACAAGGCCACAAATCAGGGCTTGATTTATTGTTTTCTTGATTGGTCTAGGTTTAAGAAATAGTTAATCATGCAGATTAAGCTTAAAAATTGTTGCTGAAGGTGAGAACAGCACCCCTCCTTCTCTCCATCAAATGCATGTATTTTTCCCCCAGAAGCCTGATTGTTAAACGTTCACCAACGCAAGGCTATATTACTCTATAAACATTGTTTGAGTTCAGAAGTGCAATAGAGAATGATGTGATCACCAGACTGGAGGCCTAGTGACTATATGTAAATAATAGTAACAATAATTATTATTATTGTTGCTGTTATTAAAAGCAATAATAATAACTGGCATTTATATAGTACTTTAAAGTTTGAAAAGTGCTTTGTATCTGTCATTTCATTTGAACCTCACAACATTCCCGTCTAAGAGTTTTAAGAGAAGGCACTGATAAAGGTCTGTGCATTATTGGATCTTCAGTACTGCAAGACTGGATCCACAGATTAAAACTTAGTCTCCCGGTATCTTGGTCGTGCTACTGATTTTGCAGCTTCTAGCATTTCCCATCTCTGTCTCAATTTGTATTGAATGAAATGGGAGTAAATGTGTGCCTGGCTCAGCAGGGGGTAGGGAGAGTTAATTTACTGTGGCAAAGCACCTTGGAATCCTAAAGGGCAGACGCTGTGTGCACACAGGACATTATTAATAATAGTCTCCTGATGGATCATTTTGGGAACAGGCAAAACCATTCTTCTGTGGTTAGCCTTCCTTCCTCTGCCTCCCTACTCTCCTTTTCCCACCCCCAACACCCCATTCCTTCTGCCATTTTGTCAGGTCTTGGAGGCAAAGCTTTTTCACAAGCCAGGTTTCGGTCCCCTGTCTTCACGCTGACAAACCTGTAACTTCTATTAGTCCTGGCAGCTTCTGGAATGGAAGGCAGAAAGGTAGACTGCAGGTGGTCTGGGGCAGCGCCAAATCAGAGGTTTTGGAATGAGGTTAGAAGACTTAAGAGATGAAGCTCAGCTAAGATGTCCAAAAGAATATAAAAAAAGGAAGCCGCAGTTATGAGGTGTACTCTGTAATGTGCCTCACGTAATAAATAATTTAAAGGAGGAATAAGATTTCTTTTACCAGCAAAGCCAGTAACGCCACTGAAGATCCCGTGTTGAATGGGCCAAATAAGTTAATGCTGTTGGCTGAGACTAAACTGACAGCAGTGGCTTCAAACATAAAAGTACCAGATCTCTTTTCTTCCACACATGACCCCGAGGAAATTCCCTGCATTCTGTCTTTCTCTGTATTCCTCAGTCTTTCACTTTCACTATGATTATTGTTTTTAGCCCCCCACTGAGAAACTGCCACCATAGGGATAAAGAAAGGAGTGAGAAGAAAGGTGGGGCAGGGAATTCAAAGAAAGGAGAATATCTGGTCTCTCCCCAGAACCAGCCCCAGGCAAATCTATGGTTTAGGCACTGCAGTCATTTAAACCAGGGTTTAACCTTTTTTTGTTTGTTTGTTTTCTGTCACAGACTTCTTTAGAAGTCTACAGGAACCTGTGGACCCCTTCTCAGAATAATGTTTATTGCCAACATTTGGAATTGAAAGAAATATTAAAGTTCAATTAGAGGATTATGAAAATTTTAAAAATACAATTATTCTAACCATTTGAATTCTCAGGCCACTCCCAGAAATCTATCCACAAATTCTTTGAAGTCTCTGGACCCCAATATAAGAACCCCTGCCCTAATCAGCTGGACCTACTTCCTCTCTCCATGAACCCTCCACGCCCCATAGCATTCTCCCCCTCCTCCACTCCCTCAAAATCTGTTCTCAGAAGAAAGAGCTAATAGATTTATTCACACTAAGGACTGATGGGGCTTAATGGGTTCCTTAGCCTTAAGCCAAAGGAATTAATCTCTAATTACAGAATGTCAGGAACCATCAAGAAGTTAGAGGACATATTTGGAGAGAACAATGACAGTCAGCATAGCGCTGGAGCTAATAGAGCCAGAGGACCTAGTTTTGAATCCTAGCTTTGCCACCTCTGACCTATGTGATTTTAGGAAAGTTACTTCACCTCTTTGCAGGGATCTAACCAGCTTGCAAGAGCAATTGTTAAATTTGCAGTGGAGGCATTTATACCTCAGAAAATAGCAATCTTACAAATCAGGGCTTGATTTAGTGTTCTGTTGGTTGTCTAGGCTTAAGAAGGTATTAGTAATGCAGATTACATTCAAAAGTATGTGAGCAAACATTATTTACCCCAGAGGGTCTCGTTATTAAACTTTTGGCAGGATATCCCTCAATTGCTCTATACCAGGATTGAGGAGTCTGCATTCCGGAGGCCACATGTGGCCTTCTAGGTCTTTGGGTGCAGCCTTTTGACTGAGTTCAAGTTTTACAGAACAAATCCTTTTATTAAGGGGATTTGTTCTGTGAAGTTTGGATTCCGTCAAAGGGCCACACTAGAGGACCTAGAGGGCCACATGTGGTTTTGAGACCACAGGTTCTCTATATACTGCCTGAGCTCAGCAGGATGGCAATAGAAGGTTCTGGGAATGAAGTCATCATCAGACTGAAGGCTGTTTAATAACAACAACAACAGCAACAACTTGCATTTATCTCTAGTCCTTTAAGGTCTAGGAAGTGTTTTACATCCATAATTTTATTTGAACCTCACCTTACCCTTGCCTCTCTGAGTCTTAGTTGGAAGGGCAGCAGGGTATGATTATGACATCTGTCTTCAAGTATTGGAAAGGTTATCAATGTAAAAGCTGGATTAGTCTTGTTCTCCTTGGTCCAGGAGGGCAGAGCTATGAGTAAAGAATGGAAATTACAGACAAATTTAGGCTTCCTATAGGGAAACATTTCATAACAATAAAATCAGAATCTCAAAATGGAATGGTTTGCCTTTTGAAGAACAGTGGATTCCCCTTCACCAAAGGTTTTCATGCAAGAGACATTTCTCCTTTGATTTGTTGCAGGATTATTTTTTAGGTATGAGTTAAACTCCATGGCCTTGCCTCTTAGGTCCTACCTACATCTGAGGTCCTGTGACTCTATGATCTGTTAGTGATAGGGAGGAGAGGGAGTGTGTGAAATGCATACTCTCTAAGGGCCTTGTAGCCTTAGATCTTTTGGTATATACTATTTTTACCTTGAAGGGGGACCTTTAACTGACAATTCTATAAATGGTCTTATCCTTTCAGTTTTTGTTTTAATTTGCCTATTTTCTACTCTGCTAATATAGAGATAGAGGGGGAAAAGCAGACCTGTTTGAAAGAATTTAGGGAAACCCTTCTTAATTACAGGAAGGTACTTTAGAGAATGCCAAGATGAATAAGATACAGTTCATTTGTTCCAAGAATCATCATATCTATGTATCTTAGAGCTGGCACAGACCTCATAAGCACCTTGTCCAATGCTCTCCCTTTGTCAGATATGGAAACTGAAGCTCAGAAAGGGATAGTGACTTGCCTAGAGTCTCATAGTTAGAAAGTCAGGAGCTTCAAACCTTTGTTGTTGTTCAGTTGTTTGCAGTTGGGTACAACTCTCTGTGACCCCATTTGGGGTTTTCTTAGCAAAGATACTAGAGTGGTTTGCCATTTGCTTCTCCAGCTCATTTTACATATGAGGAAACTGAGGCAAACAGGGTTAAGTGACTTAGCTAGTAAGTGTCTGAGGCAGATTTGAATGCAGGAAGATGAGTCTTCTTGACTTCAGGTCCAGCATTCCATCCACTGCGCCAACTACCTGCTCAACCTAGTAGGAAAGACAATACAGGTCCACAAATGACTTCAACGTAAGGCAGTTTATGACAAGTGCTGTATGAATGATATGAACAACAAAAATTCAGAGGAGGAAGAGAACTGCCTTTGAAGGAGATCAGGCTTCATGATCATAGTGAAATCTGAGAGGACTCTTGAAGGAGAGGTAGGATTTTAATCCTGCCCAGTTCTCACAACATATCAGCTATTGCAAAGATCTTGCCTTTTTTTCTAACTCAATATTAAGATGGCTTATAATAATGCACTAAAATGCTGCCATTAAAATTCAACCATAGGCGCAGCCTCAATCTACCTAATATAGATAGCTAGATAAAAAACAAAGGCATTGATCAACTTTTTGGAACCAGTTTTTAAAAGAAGAAGAGAGTTTGTCTAGTCAGGAACACACTGGTTCCTAACAGTGTGTGCAGCCTGGGAGGCCTCTCATTTGACAGAGACAGAGCAGAAAGAGAAATGGGAACTTTGTTCAATTCCTGACTCTGGATTTATAGCCAGTGTGACCCTGGGAAAGTCATTTCCCTCTCTGAGCCCCGACCTCATTGTTTAAAAAAACAAAAACAAAAACAAAACCCCTTGAACTAAATGTAAAATTCTTTTCAGCTCTAAATCTGTGCTCTTATATTTGAACATCTCATGATTCTCCGGCCACTATGATCCAAGACATTTTTGTAACTGGTAGAATCTTTATAGAGAAAGGGGACTGGTCCTATGGTTTTGTTGATATAGTGAGCTTTGATTCCATCTTTGGTTTCATCCAACAATGAGATTTGCCAGCTTCTCTGCAGCTTATAGACTTAGTTGCCTAGAAAAATGAGAGGTTAAACAATCTGTATAAGGTCTCACCATTAATGTATATCAGAGCTGGTATTTGAACCCAGATCTTTCTGATTTTGCATTTCTATCCATTATGTCATGTTTCCTCAAAGAACATTTAGATGTACTCCAAAGGCCACAAATGTAACAAAAAAAAAAGTTGTAGCTTCCAGCTTTTTATAGTCCTTACTACCACCTTAGTGCCAATTTAAGTAAAGCTACCTGAGTCAAATCAATTCAGTGTAATCAGCAGCTATTAGGATCTACTATGTGCCAGGGTACAAACACAAATATTAAACAGTCCTTACCCTCAAAGAGCTTACATTCTACTGGGTAAAACGTATATGTATGGATAAAGTCAGCACAAAGTTAATTCAAGTTAGATACAAGCAACACATCATGGAGCAGCTTAGCATTCTTTCCCATTTCCAAGTACCTAGGAAAAGTCAAAGGTGAGAGAAAAATACACTCAGCTATGTAGAGAGCATAAGAATGTTCTCAGCATACACATCTCAGAGGTCAAAGTAGCAATGAAGCTTCACAATTCCATTAATGCATTGATTAATACAGCATTGATGAGCATGTTGCTTATAGTGAAGGCTACACATGCTTGTTTACAGATGACATACCACTTGTCATCTGTGGATTGGGGACTTTGCTGAGCTGCTGGGCTGTAATTCTCAGTCTGCATATGAATGTGAAGAGTGAAGAACCTGTTTATCTGGGGAATTTGCTGTTTGCTGATTTATAATGAAAAGATCCTGAAGAAAAAAAAATAGCTGGTGCCCTTTCCCACAATCCGATAAGCTGCTACGCAGAGATAAACGGTTGCATTGAATTAAGCATGTTTGCCTATTTTTCAGTGTCAAATTTTAATTTTCTACTCCTTCAGTTTCTTAGCATTGGGTTTTAAATAATGGTAAGTGTTTCTAAATTATGCAGAGTCCACCAGTCTTAATCATAATATAGTCTGCTTTAAGCAGCAGGTAAATAACAAACATTAAGGCAGTGTACTTAAACATCGCTCTACTTGATTTTGGAGTTGCAGTTTTCAATAACTACATTGTTACTTTAAAGAGACTGTCAGAATGCTTAAAGGTCAGATAGTTAGCGGGACGTTGTTAGTCTAGTGGGGAATATTCTAAGACCACACATACAATCTGCAAACACATGCATCCTATATATCATTAGGATTCAATCTTCTCTGGGGATGGGCATTTAATTCCCATTAGTATTTTAAAGAAATAATACTGTGCACTTTTATAGTACATAAAGTTGTCAGAAGAATACTCATTGGGGAGAAGAAAAAAATTTAATTTCAAACCGTTTTGTAGGGAAACAAATGGCCAGTTCACCTTCTCTGAAAAGGCCATTTTGCCAATACGTCTTCTAAGAAAGCCAGTTCACTTCCTCCCCCCATCTCCACTTGTTGAAACACTACCCATTCTTCAAAACCTGGCTTAATGTTGCCTCTTCCATGAACCTATCCTGATATCCTCCAAACCATATGTAATCTCTACTTCTTCTGAACTCATTTATGCTCATCATATTCTGATTTAAATTGTGGTCGTATGAGTACATATAATTTCTTTTACTAGATTGTTAATGCCTTAAGAATAAGAACTGTTCTTTTTATATTTTCTGCCACCCTGTAGCACAATGCTTTGTACAAAGTAGGTATCTAATAAATGACTATCAGATGGATGAATGATAACATAGGTTGGATGGCCAAGTCTTAAATATGTTATGTCTCTGTGTATATACACACAGATGTATATATATATATATATATATATATATATATATATATATATATATATGTTTGTCTATACATACACGCAACCATTCTAGCAGCCACAGACATAATTAGACATATTTTCACATAAGACAGAAATATTTGAAGCTTCTGTCCTAAGCTGAGTGCTCATAGCTGAAAGAATGGGAAAAAAGATAAGACTAGATATTACTTAAGATTATGTTAGATCCTCCACAGACAAGGACCAGGGTGCTCCAAGTCTACTTCTGTAGACTAAGAAAGACTCAAAGAGAGAAGGCACTTTGAAGTTCAGACTCTGAAACAAAAACAAAAACAAAAACTGGGCTGCTCTGGGAAGAGGATCTACTTCTTTGAGTTTTATTCATACAGGAGGGAGAGGATCCCTAAAAAAGCCCTTAAGAATTAAGGCAATGAAAGGCCAGGCTTCTCTGGGAATTGGCTACTCTCAACCAGAGAGGCATTAGCTGAGGAGACAAGTGTTGGAGGCTGGGCTCCAATGCCAACATTTTCTTAGTTCAAGTTCAATTTGGGAACAAAATGAGGCACTCATAATTCATCAAATGTTAGGCAAAGGAGGTTTGTTTTGCCCTAACAGAGCAAGGACATACAATAAAGATGTAGTAGCACTTAGCTTCAGTTTTGATAGACAGGACCTCCCTTACCTCAATACAGAAACACCTCTGCTCACCAGGTCTTCAGTGTATGGCGACTTACACGCAGTGTGAGAGGTCTAGAATGCAATTTTTAAAGCCTCCAGATGATCAAAAAGCTACATTAGGGAAGCCAGGGCCAACAGGTCCCAGGGTTAGCTTTGTCTTCTTTTTAGGTAAAGCTTCCTCATCATGTTGTGAGTGGGAGGAAATATGCTGCCTCAGGAAAACATTGGTCTTATCACAGCAAGATATTTCACCTCCTGTAGAACTTGAAACATGAGATATTCATTGGTTTGGGAAGGGAAAATAGCTTCATTTAACTAGGTTGGCCCCTTCTGCTATATGTCTTCAGAGGGTAGTTGCATGGGGAGAAGAAGAATCCCTCTCCTCCACTAACCTGTTACCTCACTGTCTTGTCCTGGCAGTCCTTACTTCCACCCCATCTTCAGCAGGGATCTTAACCTGATGGAAGACAAGGCATGAGATACAGAGACCTATGGACTGCTGAGAGGAGAAATTTTTGATCTAGTTGCTTTGGGGAAAGCCCTAGCCATCCCATCCTAGTTACATCTCTATTGGCAACCTACCAACTTTTAATTAAGGATAGCTTGGGAATATGGATTCCAGATGATGTCCTAGAACTAGAAATTTTGTCTTAATCCCATTGCATGAGAACTCCTGCATTCTAAGATGCAATAAGAGGGACCTTGTGACTCCTGTGGTTACAAAGCCTTTTTGCATATTCCTTCCAACTTGCAATGAATGGTTCTGATCAAAAATATAAGATGAGCATAATTTGAGAAAAGGCTCTAGGTCACCATGGAGCCTGAATAAGTCAGTGTCCCTACAGTTTCCATAGTTAACCCCAAACTAACTTTGAACCATCTCTTCTGCAAAATTCAAATGAAAATGCAAAACTCCTAGTCCACACATGCTGAAAGTATCTACCATAGCTCTACCTATTTGTATTCCCATCTTCATACAAAACAAGTAGCTTTGGGGGTCATTAGCCAAGCAACGGAATAAAACTAATAAATATATGGTTCATTTCTCAACATGAATTCATATGTGCCATGCTGAAAAACACATAGAAGGCATCCCTCTTCCAACCTAGCCCCTCATAAGCACCTCTTAATTCCACATAAGCCATATTTTGTTAAGGGAAAAAAATAGATTCATTCATTCATTCCTAGATTTCTCTAGGATATAAATCCAGGTTTCTATAACCATGTTTTCCTCATATTCACATATTGGCTTTTTTTGTTAAGCTACACAATCAGAATATGAAGACAGCTTCCTGCTAATTAACAATTCTTTTTTATTAGACACATATGGCAATTAATTTTAAAGAGTGGTTTACTCTTCTTTATCATTAGAGATGATTAAAACATCTTTCCCATTCTATTGCAGTTTTGCTTCAAAGGGAGTTACACACAGAGATCAAAGAGAAGCCAGAAATGAATATGAGCCCCCAATCCCCCCTCAAAAAAAGGAGACTTATTGCTCCAACTTTAAAAAATACATATTATCATCAGTCTGGCTAATGCTCTGCAGCAGAGCTCCCAAAGAGGCCTGAAGTTAGCACTAAACATTCCACAGCATCTGCTGACATCACTGTGAGGTCTGCACCCCCCAAAAATAAACAAAACAAAACAGTTCACTTATACATCTCAGAAAAACAATCCACGGTCAGCCTCATGTGACAGGAAAGAGAAAGAAAGTAAAAGGGGGAAAGCTCACTCATTTATTTATTTAAAGGGCATGGCAAACAACAGAGGGGGAAAATGTCAAAAATGTAGAAGTAAATGTTTAACAATCTAGCCTTTCATTCCTTTTTCTTACTTCCTTCCCCCATGGGTCCTTTTAAAGAAGTGAATGTTGAGGCTTTATAGGAATATCCAATGGGCATTTGTTAAGCAGATATGTCTCATTAGCTATTGAAAAGTCACAGCATAATCACAATGGCACATCCCTTGAAAAAAGTCTAGTACTCCATCAGTTTGTCTCTATTTGGTGGCAGAGAGCCCATTTTCACACATTTTCTAATGCTAGGACTACAATGGTGACTTTCAGCATATGGACAGATCCATTGAAAGGAAATGGAAGGTTAATAAAGATTCATAACTGAAGAGGCCAACAAGCTGTCTTCTGCCCATTAAGCATTCTGTCCCTCATTGCCATTCACCTAAATCACTCAGTCCCTTTAATAGCATGCCCTGATTTGCAGCAACAGTGTTCCCTGTGGCTGTTAAAGCTAGTCCAGTATCTCAGAGGATATATACCAAGAGCCCAAGGGAACCAAATTACTGCACCACCAATGCTCATAAATGAATCTCCACTCTCCTCCCCAAAAATGCTGATGACAGAAGAGGACTACAACTTCTACTATTTTCTTTACTGATTTTTATTCATTCTTTTTTCATCTCTTTAGGAATTTGGTGACAGTCTTCAGCAGAGTATTCCTCGCTTGTTCAAAGGACGAACCAAAGGCCCAGCATAGAAATGAAGCAAAAGGACTAGCAGGCACATCTTGCTCCTTCCATCGATGTCTCCTCAAGGTATAGAAATAGGATCAATGAAGATGTTGACGAGGCTCCAGGTGCTTACCCTAGCATTGTTTTCCAAGGGATTCTTACTTTCTTTAGGGGATCATAACTTTTTGAGGAGGGAAATAAAGATAGAAGGAGACCTCGTTTTAGGAGGCTTATTCCCCATTAATGAAAAAGGCACTGGCATAGAAGAATGTGGACGTATCAATGAGGATCGAGGCATCCAACGCCTGGAAGCCATGTTATTTGCCATTGATGAAATCAACCGAGACAATTACTTACTTCCAGGAGTAAAGCTAGGTGTTCACATTTTGGACACCTGTTCAAGGGATACCTATGCTTTAGAGCAATCGCTGGAATTTGTCAGGGCATCTTTGACTAAAGTAGATGAAGCAGAATATATGTGTCCTGATGGATCTTATGCCATACAAGAAAACATCCCATTACTCATTGCAGGGGTCATAGGCGGCTCTTACAGTAGCGTGTCCATTCAGGTAAGATTTTCCAAAACTATATCTAAAACTTTGAACTTCTCTGCTTGAAAGTCCTAGAAAAGAAAGGGGAAAACAGCAGTTAATTTAATTGATGGATAATAATAACATGCTTGTTCATCTCTTGCAAATACCTGGTATTTTGTGTGGCTTACTGACAGAAATATTTCTCAACTATGAATGGAAATCTTTCTGAATTTATAATAATGGTCAAATCTTTTTTTAGCTACCTTATTTTATAGCATTCTCTACTCTTAGGTAAACAAAAATTAGACCTTAGACTCTGCCATAAAGTCATGAAAAATGTATGAGGATAGGCAATATAATTACTACGCAGAACATAATGGTTTGGCACTTACCTGATAAGAGATAAAAAGCTGATAATCAGCCCTCCTGCTTTTGTGAATATTGAATAGACAAGAAGAACAGATTACTCAAGCTCTCTCAGTGTTCATTTATAGAATTATAGAATTTGTGAGCTAAAAGAGATCCCTAACAATTATCTGCTTTTCAACCGCCTCACTTTACAGATAATGAAACAGGTCAGGAGAGAAGAGATTTGCTTAAGGTCACACAGCTAACTAATAGTAGAGTTCATATTGGAAACCAGGTATCCTGAGCCCTAGTCCAGGACTCTTTCCACTACACCAGGTTACCATTAACTATTTTCTTAACATCCAATAGCCTTTAAGACCAAAATAAAAATTTTGCCTTCTTCAGCAATGCTTTTTATTGAATTAACAGTTAGGTGCTCACAAATAAACCATAATGTTGAGCCTGTGCTATGCTAATCCCATATGATGTCAGCCTCTCAAATTGACTACCTTTCACTGCTGCATATCCTCCAGTGAGAAACTGTGGGGTTTTTGAAGCCTTGGGTTCTAGTCTTGGTTCTTACATTTCTTAGCTGGGTGACCACATGACATCTCTCTGAGCTTCAATTTCCTCCTCTGCTGTGCAATGCAAAGAGCCCTGGCTCTGAAGTCAGAGGTTGTGAATTCAAATTCTACCTCTGGAACTTGCCATCAGCGTGACCTTAAGGGTGAAAGTCACTTAACCATTCTGGGCCTCAGTTTATTCACCTGTAAAATGACAGGATAGACAAGATGACTTTTGAGGTCCTTTCTAGCTCTAGAACTATGATCATTGTATGTAAACTTAAACTGCCTACCTCACCAAGAAGTGAAGAAAGCATTTTGTATTTCTTAAAACATAAATGTACACTATAAAGTACAATAGAAATATTAGTTATAATGATTTCATTGGTGGGATGTGGGGAGGAATAGCCTTGTAGTATGCCACATAGAGCAGCTTTAGATTTTCTTTTTCTCCTGAAAAAACACACACAGTAGGAGTAATTAAGATAATTAGCTTTCCATAAACACTCATTGCCTTCATTAGGTAGGTAGGAAACACCATACATCATAAAGATCAGCATGATAATTATAGCTTGTTTCTAAACTTAGATAATGAAACTGGAAATTGAATGTTTGGGTGGAGAAGATCAAATCTTCTCATTTGCTGTGATGCATATCAAAAGATACTTTCACCAAAAGAGCTCCAATTTTTATAGATGGGGATACAGCCCCACCCCTTTGATTAGTGATAAGAGGATAGACTTGTCATTTTGTTAAGGATCATTGGTGTTCTGAGCCACAAATGTGGATTGAGAACTTCTCAATGGTATCCTACCAAAAAAAATTGTAAATAACTGCTTATTCAAAGTGAGTGCCAATTTATGCCAAGAGACAGTATGGGATAGTCAACAGAGAACTGAGTTAGAGCCAGGAAGACCTGGGTTCAGTTCCTACCTCTGAAATCATAATGGCTCTATGGTCCTGGGCAAATCACATAACCTCTCAGTATCCCAAGTAACTCTCTTAAAATATAAGTTGCAGAAAAGGTGTTGATCTGCATTGGTAGAGGACATTCCTCACTGACAGCTCCCTCCCGACTGATGAAATCACAAGTCATATGCAAAAAAGAAGAAAAAAGTTCTATCAGGCAGATTTTTTAAAATGCCTATTTCATTCTTTCTGCTACCTATTGACCTCTAGGGGCAGGAGCTCTCAATCCAGGGTCTATGATCTCACTATTTTTTTTTAAATTTTGATAACTTTTTCAATATAATTTATTCTTTTGCAATCCTTTGTATGTTATTGTATGAATTTTAAAACATAATTCTGAGAATGGGTCCATTGTCTTCACAAGACTACCAAGGTGGGGGGTGGGGTGGGCAGGATATGACACAAAAAACAGATAAGAATCCCTGCTCTGCTGTTTTATTTCATTTTTTTTTTTTGGAAAGGGGTATCTGTATTTGATTTTGTGTTTGGTTGTTTACTTTTTAATTCTGTGGAATACTAAGTTTCTTTGATTTGTGGAAGGCTGTGTGTTAAAATGGAAAAGGAAGGGGAATATCTTTTCTTTCTTTACTTTCCCCTCCAAACCAAAAAGGTGCTAGGGTTGAAATCCTCACAAACTGTTCCTGATAAGGCCAATTTAGAGACTTCTCCTTGAGTCTCTCTTCTTCCTTTCCTTCTATCCCAGTTCCTAGCTTCGCAGAAGTGTGAAAGGGTTTAACCCCAGGGCCCCAATATCCTGGGTCATAACAACAGAAAAAAAGGATTATGACTTGGTTAATGAAGCAGAGAGAAAGACAGATCCAGCTTCATTTTAATAGAGATTCTCTGATTAACAAGATGGGAATGGGGATCCTAGCCCAGTGCTCCAATGCCATTTCAAGGCAAATAGGTGGTACAGTAGGCAGATAGGTGGTTTAATGGATAAAGCGCTGGTCCTTATCTCACCAAAGAACCTATCCCGGGTCTCATTTCTAGATAGCCTCAATTTTTCTCACAATCATCACTGGTAAAGGATCTGATTGAGTAAGGCAGCTATTAAGTAAGCAGCTTAAGGTATCTATCACAAGGCATTTTTTCTTTTGGACTAAAAAAGTCCTTGAGACCCAAACAAATAAATCTCTAATGGTAGAATTTCAGGTACTGTAACACAAAAGCAGAAGAGATACAATAGAGAGAAACCTAACAAGTATTGCCCAAATTCTCACCACAAAGGTGGCCGCTGACTCTGTCTACTGTCTTAAGATTTTTGCACTGGATATCTCCCCTACTCTCCCATAACCAGGATGCACTCCATCATCACTTCTATCTCATAGAATCCCTAGAGGTACTGCTGGGGGGCCAAGCATGATAACCTACCAAGAAGAACAAGCTGTGAAGAAGTCTAGGTATTTGGAAATCAACTCAGTGCATAAGCAAAGAAGGCAACTAATGTTCTCAACCCTGTAGCTTGCAGAGGAAAAGCCAGAAATTTTTTTGAAAAGAACACTCCCCTAATCTAACACTTACCTGACATGGAAGTGACTATAGTCAAAACAGATTATGAAGGACAAACCAGGAAGCTGCTTGAATTTATGAAAAACAGTGTTCTCAGAAGGTAGTGCTGCCCTCCCAAATTATCTCATGTTTGTTTTGTATATATCTCATGTTTTGGCACAGAGAATAGAGTGCTGGTTCTGAAGTCAGGAAGACTCATTTTCCTGAGTTCAAATCTGGCCTCAGACACTTATTAGCTGTGTGAACCTGGGCAAGTCATTTAATCCTGTTTGACTCAGTTTCCTCATCTGTAAAAATGAGCTGGAGAAGGAAATGGCAAGCCACTCCATTTCTGCCTAGAAAACCCCAAATAGGTCACAAAGAGATGGACAGAATGACTAAATAACAACAATGAGCGCTCACACACACATATTAAGCAGCATAATGTAGTGGATAGAGAACTGTCCTCACACTCAGGAAATTCTAGGTACAAATCCTGCCCCTGACACATACTAGCTGTATGATCCTGGGCTGGTCATTTAACATTTCAATATCCTAAGCAACTCTCTAGGTCTATTAATTGCAGGGGAGGTTCTCACCTACAATGATACAGAGTTTCTTGAACCAGAAAATTTCCTATACTGATGAAGTCACAGGTCTCATAAAAAATATTTTACATATGAAGATAGAGAGACAGAATCCATCTTATTTGACCAGTTGGAATATAAGCTCCTTAAAGGCTGGAGGGCTTTCATTTTAGTCTTTGCATTCCCCCAGTAAATAAAACAGTATACTTAATATAAGTACTTGTTAATAGGTTGATTGATCTTCATTGTACACTAACTCAGGAATATGAGGCAGGAGCCCTTTTATTTCAACCCACATTAATATCCCCATTTTGACTACTCCTGACTTTCTGGGTCTTAGCTGAGAAATGACTTTGCCTTAAATTGAGCAGGGGAAGAATGCAAGGCAAGGGTAAAACCATAGAGGAAATATAATAGCAATCATCAATCACATCATTTTAAAAAATTCTGCCCATCTGATGGCAACATATGACCCCAAATTTGACAGCTTTTTCAGACAGAAAACCATCTGTATGGAGGACTTAGATGGTAAGAACACACTTAAGCATCTTTGTTTTTGTGGTTGGGTCATTGTATTTATAATCTCCTTCATCTGGCCTGGATTGCTTCCTCAGCCCAGTTGCTTCTGGAGGCTCTTTCTTTCCAGCTTCCTCTTCTTTCATTATCCTCCCACCAGAGTAAAAGAATTCTCCAGGAAGTCAGCAAAGAAGATGTCCCCTGCTGTGTCAGTTCATACAATAGGCAGTTTTTACAGATAGTGAAAACTGCATGAGACTGTAGAATTCTTAATGATTTGCTGGGTTAAGCTATATCACCATTGATGAAAAGCAGGGTAATTATTTTCCCAATGCTCTTATTAAATAAGACAAACCACTCAGCAGCATGTTAGCTAGCATACTTCTATCCTCTCTGTCTTCTCCCTTTTTTATCTTTTAACACACTGAATTTTTAATGTAGCAATCAATGAAAGCAACTATTAAGTCCTTATTTTATCAGAAAACATGCATGGTGTCTATTCATCTCATTTGTTAATAAGTTTCTTTCTGAAGGACTTTAAAGGTTGTGTCCCCTGTTTTACTTTATGTGCCTGAAATCTCATATACTTCAGAAAAAATAACATTCATTTCACAGAGGAAAGAATTAAGCCTCTTGCCTGTTAGAAGGCAATTTTCTATTCAGCAATAAATTTGGGAGAACGTACGTTTATCATAGATCTTTAGGACACCATGAATTAAATGTCTACAGTTATCCATCCATAGAATCTCTTTGAATATCATATGTGACCAAAGAAAGTATCATCTCTTTATTATCCTTTCCCTAGTAAGTACATATTTTTGGATTATGGATTCTGTTCTGCCCTAAGAATTATTCTAAAGGTAGTCTCCAAAAAATTTTGGAATTACTCAAAAAATGACATGAAGTAAAATAAGAAATAAGCTTTTATCCACAAAAAAAATCTATTCCACCCAAATAGACATGTCTAGAGTGGCTGTTGGCCTTCCTTAATGAACTACTAGTAGAAAAGAAAATGGAAAACCACTCTAGCATCTTTGCCAAGAAAACCCCAAATGAGGTCACAAAGACATAACTGAAAAAACTATTGAACAACAAAAGTAGACTATAAACTCCATAACGTCATCAATTGTGTCTTATCTAAATTTATATTACCTCCAATACAAGTCAGTGTTCTACATGTAATAGCTAGGCAGCAAGGTGGCTTAATAGATAGGACTTTCCTCCTGCATCGGGAAGATCTGAGTTCAAATTCAGCCTCAGACACTTAATAACTTTGTAACTCTGAGCAAGTCATTTAGCTTTTATCTTCCTCACTTTCCTCATCTGTAAAATGGGGTTAATAATAGCTCTTACCTCCTAGAATTGCTGAGGACAATGTTTATTAAGCTAACATAACAACAACAACAACAATGGTAGCAGCTAGCATTTACATAATACTTCAAGATTTGTAAAGTACTTTACAAATATCTCCTTTTTTCCCACAACAACCTTGCTGTTATTTTTTCCCATTTTACAGATGAGGAAACTGAGAAAAACAGGTTAAGTGACTTGCCAGGGGTCATACAGCTAGTAAATGTCTGAGGCTAGATTAGAAGTCAGCTCTTCCTGACCCCAGGTCTAGCTCTCTATGCACTGTAGCATCTTGCTGCTTCCCAAATGATTAGCCTTAAAACATTCTATAAATACTAATTATTATTATTGCTGTTATTTGCTCAGTCAATTAACAAGTAAGTTCCTATTATGTGATAGGCAAAGCTTGATAAATACTTAATGAGAAAATGAATGAATGAACCAAGTTACTCATTTGTGTTACCATCTCACAATGTGGTAGCTTGTGACTAGCAATTAGTCAAAGACCTTCATGCAAAACTCTCCACTGATTCAGGCAGTAAATCAGCAAACATTGATTGAGCATGTGCTCTGAGCAAAGTACTGTCCTAAGTGCTGAAAGGAGGTGACATCTGAGCTGAGGTACAAAGACAGATATGAATTGTGAGACACGGTGATGAAGACGGAGCTTAAGCCAGGCATGGGGAACAGTTTATTGAAGTCCATAAAGATGAAAAATGAAATGTCAGGTTTTGGAAACAACTAGTAAGCTGTTAGGTTTGGCTGAAATGTATAGCGGGGATTAGGGGGAATAATAAATGATAAGGTTATGAAGGGCTTTGTCTGTTTTTATATTGTAGTGATATTATTTTTTTAAATCACCTTCCTTCCAAACAGCTCATGGCATTCCTACCACATTCGTTCTTTCAACATTTTTAAGAAATAAGGAGGCGAAAAGTTTGTTCTTCATTTTACAAGTGGGGTAACAATTACAAAAAAGCCAAGTCACATTCCTGTGACTCAGTTTCCTCATCTATATAATGAAGGACTTGCACTGGATGATCTCTGAAGTCCTTCCTAGCTCCATCATTCTAGACTCCATGATATATTCAAGCCTTCCACAAGCCATGATGTAGTCAACACTCGAAACAAAGTACCCACATTCTCAGACCAGAACTTTCTTTAGTAGATTGCACTATCCTTCCTTTAAGAGAACTGAACCTATGAATTATTTGATGATATATTTTATTTTTGCTAAACTGAGTCATTATATATTTTGATACTCAGTATCTTCAATGTGAAAGTAGACACATCAGACAAAAACAAAAAATGCATTGTAAAATATGTTTCAGGATCAAGAAATGAAGGTCAAAGACTTATAGAGCACTGAGAAGTCCTTATACTTATGCCATGAGTATTTTTGTAACATTGAGCCCCTGAAAATTCTGAGAAGTCTGGCTCTAGAGACCCTTTCCCATGTTAGTATAGTCTGGTTTTGGCAATGAATTCTGCAAATCACAATCTGATCTCCCAGGAGGATAACCTTCTCTCTTTACAAACCATGAAAGCAATAAATCTAATACGAGAGCATTTAATTAAGACAGGCATTATCTAACACAACTCTAGAATAATCCTAATAATTAGAAATGTAAGCAATGTAAATGACAAGAGGGAATTAATAGTAGTGTCATTCCATCCCCAAATGGGTAAATTCCTCACAGGCCCTAGGGAGAATGTAGTCCAATTATCATTTAATCTCCAGTCATTAATTCTTCCCAACTTGGCATGAGAGGCTGAGTCACTTCAGAACTTATACCCAGTGGTGGAAGGTTAAATATCAGTATGATTTGCCCCCTTAGAGTTCTGTGGAAGCTTAGAGTTCATAGAAGCCTCTCAGTCTGGCCATGGAGACCCCAGGACTCCCATCTATAGAGATGTCATGGCAGTACAGCTCCACATGTTCCCTTTTTGGTCTCATGGTCCACTTGTATCCTGCTTGTTACCCCAATCTACTCACATCCAAAACCCTGGCCTCTCTTCTTTTATCTCAATTCACTTTCCCCCAGTTTTCCCTTTCTTTGCCTCCTTTTACAACTCTATGTTGCATTTCCATAATCTCTGCACCTAGACACAAAGCTCCAAGAGAATTTAACATTCTGGAATTTTCTCCAATGAACAGCAGTTCCCTTACCTCACCATTGTAGGTACTTGAAACCATGCTGGAGAGCTCCCATTAGGGCCCAGGTTCTTAAACTCTTTGTGTATCATAGAACCTTTTGGCAGTCTGGTAAAGTCACTGCAAGAGCAATATTTTTAAGTACATAGATTAAAACATGTAGAATTACCAAGGAAACCAATTATATTGACATGTAGATTTATCCAAAAAGAAAAAGTTTAAGTTCACAGACCCCCGGTTCAGCACCTTCACATTAAGCACAAAGGCATTCCTTGCCCATATTATATTTTCTCCAAAAAGAGAATCAGAGGTCAAGCTTGACTAGTAGAATATCAGATCCTTGAGGTCCCAGACTGTTTCATATTTTTCTTTAACTTCCCTGCACCTGAAATACTACTATACCTCACACACAGTAGTCACTTCATAAATGCTTGCTCATTTTTATAGGATTATAGGCTCATAGATTTATAGTGATAAGGGATCCTTAGGAAGGCTTCTAGTTCATTCCTCTCATTTTATAGATGAGGGATCTGAAGCCTACAGAAGATAAGTGACTTGCCCAAAGTCATATAATTATTAAGTAACGAAGAAGGTATTTGAACTCAGATCCTGTGACAACAAGTTCATTTATCCACATTCACTTCTCCTCAAAAGGATCAGAGGGGAAAGTGGTGAAAACTAAAAAAAATCATTAAAAAATGATATCTTAATGAGAAACAATTTTTACAGAATAAATTATTTACATTCAATCAGATAATTGGCTAATTAGAGCAAAAGGCAAGAGTAAATACCAAATTAAAAGAAGGGATAAAAATGACAAGGGACTGCATCTAATTATAGTAGCTACAACCTACTCTATTTAAACAAGTTGTCCACATCCAAAAACAAGAGAAATTGACAAAAATCAATGACATTAGATATCACCATTTCTTTTAAAGCTTCACCTATGAATAAGTCACCACAACAAGAAAGCCAAAAAAAATCCCAGAAGCCCCTTTAACCACCAAACACTTAATCTCTATTCCTAACTGAGAAGGATAAAACCCAGTGGTACCACCAATCACAATAAGAGCTCATTAGCAAAATATGACAGAGGAAGACAGAAGATTGTGAGTACTATCACCTCACAAAAGGACAAAAAGCAACTGACGGGAAAACAAGGTAATAGCCTGGCAAGAGATCAAGCTTTGCTACCTCACCCTGAGAGCATTTGTAGATGAAACTATAAGGAAAACAAGAAGTATGCATGAAATAGAAGAAATCTGTGGACATGATATAGTGATCTCTTCTCATAAATGGTGATAGTAGAACAACCACATTTAGCTTCTCCCACTTCAGTCCCCAATGTGCGATATGAGAAAGACATAAGTACTACAGCATCTAAGAAAATAAAGTTAAGAAAAGTGCCTGGACATAAGCAAGTATGTTCTGAAGAAATCTGTGCTGGAGGGAACACAATTTTGAAGGCAAGGCACTCAGGGGTTGATTGTGAAGATCTCAAATAGGGAAAAGCTCCAATAGAAATGATCATGGATGTGACTTCTATTTTTCTTTAAAAAGAGATTGAGAAAGTGTTAGCAACTATTAGTCCATATGCCTGTTATTCATCTCCATAGAATATGAGAATATTCTATGTGTACACTGAGAATATTCTTGATGAAAATATAAGGGAATAGAAAAGCTTTGGAGATGGTTTTCTACAGCAGACGAGACCTTGCACACAGCCACATGATCCACAACCTATTTGGTATATAGCATATGTTTCTACTTGCATCCTATTATTATTAACTTTTTTATCTTTTATTTATTGGTTTTCAAAACATGTGACTTGATGAAACAAAATTCATTTTTAAAGATTTTCCCACATATATCTAAAATAATGTAAGATTCCAGAACAGATGAAAATGAATTTGTTCAACAATCACTGAGGCCTCACAATTAATGAAATGTAATACAGAGACATATGTTCAGCCATAGCGTTCAGTAATACTGTGGCAGAGGTCATGATATACATTATTCACACAGTCTAAACAAAAGAAGATTCATTATCAATGGCAAGGTTTTCTATCTGCTACTATTTTGCAGATGACATGTGATTGGTTTAACCATCCACAACAGGAAAAAGTAGATTAAAAATGATTATTTTCCAGCCTATAAAATATAACTGTACAGTCCATCTAATTTACCCATAATCATCAACATCCATGGTTCTCCCTCTGCTTTTCATTTCCTTATGGCTTTCTTCCTGTCTACCTGCCTGTTTCAGTTTGGACAGATACAGATACAGATATGCAACTAGGTGGTACAATGGATGGAGTGCAGGGCCTGAAGTCAAGAAGACTCATCTTTCTGAGTTCAAATATGGCCTCACACACTTGCTAGCTTTGTGACCCTGGGCAAGTTACTTAACTCTGCTTGCCTCAGTTCCTCATCTATAAAATGAGCTGGAAAAGGAATTGGCAAACCATTCTGGTATCTTTGCCAAGAAAATCCCAAATCGGGGGCAGCTAGGTGGTGCAGTGAATAGAGCTCTGGCCTTGGACTCAGGAGGACCTGAGTTCAAATCCAGCCTCAGACACTTAACACTAGCTGTGTGATCCTGGGCAAGTCACTTAACCCCAATTGCCTCACCAAAAAAAAAAAATGTCGTCACAAAGAGTCAAATATGATTGAAAATGACTGAATACACACACATACACATATGTACAATACATATACTATGTGTGTACACATACGTGTATGTGTAGGTTTGTAGGCAGTTAAGTGTGTATGCATACACTCATGTATATATGAGATTGTGTGGCATAGTAGACAGAGAACTGAGTTCAGAGTAAGGAAGACCTGAGTTCAAGTCCTGCTTCTAATGCATCCTGGCTGGATGACCTTAGGACAGTCCCTTAAACTTCTGATCCCCACACAGCTCTCTAAGACTATGTATATGTCTGCATGTGTGCGTGTGTGTGTATGTGTGTGTATATATATACATATATATACATACATACATACATACATACATGTATATATAGATATAGATATAGATATATAGATATATGGGCAAATGTTAATCCATGTTGGTAGAGGAGAAAATATACATATGTGCACATATTGTATATGAGTTGGGTTTTTTTTGTTTGTTTGTTTTTCACATGCCCACACATAGAAGATAGAATAACAGACTTGGAGCCAAGACGATCTAATTTAAATCCTGTTTCTGTCTGTACTACCTGTGCAAATATAAATTCCCCCTCAAAGCCCCCAGGCCACCCTTTAAGACTATTAGTTATTGCCAATTTGCCTCAGTAAGGAGAATTTCCATGCTAAAAGTTCCCTTACACTTATAAAATCCAGGTCCCACCCCTCTCCTGATAAAATGCCCCCCTATGAGGGTCTTCTGGCTCCAAATCTATTAACTTTTTTATCCTACAGTAATATGTATATTACTCAGGCATTGCTGTTACTGAGTAAGGACCAGAATTAAGTAGGAAGAAGTAATCAAGTTTGACCTTGCTTAGGAAATGGTGCAGTGCTCTCAGGGATCCCTAACTGTTTACTACCACACAGACACACACACACAAAATCACCTTAAAATCAGCAAATCCATGATATTTGTGGCTGCTTATCATGGGACATTATAATCATTGGAGAATCAAAATTACTGGTAACCCAAAGGGCAACAGAGAGTGAGAATAAGTAGGTTGTAGCATTTGAGAAGCAGCAGCATCATCAAGAGCATAAATGAACAGAGAAGGAGGTGAGCAGTCATGTAGTAAGAATAGGAGAAAACGGATGGACAGCCCAAATGCTATATTGGTACCATAGAGATATTAAAAGAACCATAGGATGGCCTTGATCCAGTTCATTGGATATATCCTCTATGGGGAATTTATGGAAAGTCATGGATAAGCATCACTTAAGATAAGAAGACATGGAAAGAAAGGTTGAAATCAGTATAGGAAGCACTCATTTTGACAAAATCATGACTTCATTCAAATGTCAAAGAATGCTTTCAGTTATGTATTTCCCTGGTTTTCAGTGCTAGAATGGGGTGATTTACTTATTCAACCTCACCTCCCTTGAAGTGATAAAATGCCCAATTAATCAACCTCACTAGGCCCTGGACTAAGTGCAGACAGGTCCTTTGAGCTTTACTGACGCATATAATAGTTTTGTTCAGATACCCCCAGATGGTCAAAACTTCTTTTATTGTAGAGATATTGAAGCAAGCTTGACATTCCAAAAGGTGAAGATGCCTAGAGGGGAAAGAGAGACCTTGTCATTATTCCTGACCAATTTTCCTCTTCTCCCACATACTTTGACCAGAATTGGACTTTGAGAGCTTATAAAGGTCCAGAAGACTTTAGGCTTCCCATCTTCCATCAATATCATCAGACCCACCAGTAACAGTATTTGCATCAGGAACCAAAGATAAATGGACAAAGATTCACCATCCTTAAGGAGAAATTCTTGAGCACCCTAGAAATGAGAAAAAAGGACTTTCAGCAACTAGGAGCTGTAACATCCCTTTGCCACACATACTTTCTAAGTTTGAATCCACTTTTCCTTTGATTCTGTGTTTACTAGTGGGAGAGTATATCACAGACTTTCGAAGGACCCTTTCTCAGAATAATGCTGTAAAACACATACTACTATTACTACTACTACTACTAATAATAATAATAACAACTAGCATTTATTTAGCACTTTAAGTTTTGCACAAAATTTATATATGTTATCTCAGTCAATCCTTACAACAACCTTGTGAGGTAGGTGATATTATACCCATTTTTAGAGATGAAGAAACTGAGTCTGAAAGAGATTTAGTAACCCCAGGCAAGTATCTGAAGAGGGATTTGAACTCAAGTTTTCCTAACTCCAAGTATAACTCTATCTACTGCATCACCTAGCTGCCATAGGATTGTAAAGGAAACCAATTCTATTGGAATCCAGTTATCAAAATATTTTAAAACAAGTTCGTAAACTGTAACTTGAGAACCCCTTTCCAGCAGGTCTTTCTGTATCTGCAGCAGATATAGTATCCTCTCTCTGTTGGACATTGATCATTTTTCATTAAAGAGCTTGTTTAAGGTAAGGCCTCATTTTTCCTTCTATTTCCCATTTTTTATCTTTTCACTTCAACTCAAAAACCCAGAAGATGGATCAAAGATCAAATTGTTGCTCTCCTTGTTTACTTGTTTGAGATCTTTTAACTTTCTTTCCTAATGTGATATAATTACTATGGTAACTAAAGTCACTCATGCTCACACAGAGTAAAAAGTCCTTACTCCACTGACATTCCTCTCCTTTCTAAGAGTTCTCCATAACTACATCCCATCAGTTTCTAAGAAAGACTTTTCAAATGTTCTGGAATATAATATCTCTGCAGATGGATTATTTCTTTAACCAGAAGGCTTGAACTTCATATGGATCATTGGAGAAAGAAAAGGTCTATAATTCCTGCTATGAAAATCAACTAACATAAAAACATGTCTTCGATTGGTTAGATTCATAACAAAAAGAATTTTTTGAAAACATTTAACGTTTTTAAAATTTGCCTTAAGGTTCCCATTACTGCCATTGAATCCAGCAGGAAAGAGGGAAAAAAAGCAGGCAATAGGTTCAGATTTTCAAGGACATGGAGCTTTGCTTTTCAACAACAACAGGAAAAGAAGAGTTTCCAAATGTCATTTAGACTTATTTTTGAGCCCGTTGGGTTTTGTTTTGTTATGTTTTTGCTTTTGCTTTATTTACATAGAAGAGGTTTGTTTGTTTCCTTTAAACCATTCAAACTTGAGATCAGTCAGAGAAATCTTTTGAGTTAGTCAAGGAGTTTCCAATGAGCTATGCTTTCCTGCCCCCAGAACCTCCTTCTGCAAACATCTTTTTTTCTGAAACATCAACAAAAACCCAGAGATTCTATAGCCCTTGGAGGGCAGGAATGTGTTGAAGGGTTAGGTGGAGAATAGGACCTAACCACAAGAAAATTGTCTTTGGAATCCTTTTCTTCTTGGCCCTTTTCTCTCCTTTTAAGGTTCCCTTCCTTTCAATCCCTTCACAGCCCTGCTTCAACCTAGTCCCACTCCTCCAAGGAGATCTTACCTGCCTTGATTCCTACTGTCCAAAACAAGGGTGGGGAACCTGCAGCTTCAAGGTCACATGTGGCCCCCTAGGTCCTCAACTGTGGCCCTTTGACTGAATTCAAACTTCATAGATGTTCACAGATGGCCTCGAGGCCACAGGTTTCCTATGCCTGTTCTAGAAGAAAGCAGATCCGATAACCCATTAGGTGGTAAAGTATTAATTCAAAAGGAACAAGAGATTCTTTTGCTAAGGGACAATGACCTGACTCTTTAATTCTAAAAGTGACAGTATGTAGTGGAAAGAACTCTAGACTTGCAGTCAAAAGACCTAAGTGTGAATTCTGAGTCTGATATTTATAAAGTAAACTTGGGCAAAACATTTAACATCATTAAAACTCAATTTCTTCACAAATGAAATGGGAATAATTATACTTACACAATGTATCTTGGGGGATTATTGTAAGGATCAAATGAGATGATGCACATGAGGTGCTTTGTTAATTCTAAAATATTATATAAATGTCGGCAGTTGCAGGTACATGTTGAAATATACCAGACAGGGCAAAATTCACACTATAAATATATGGAAACTTACAAAAGAAAACATTAGTCATAGTCTAAATGTTAGTCATTAGCCAAGTAAACATTAGTTGTCCCTGCTTTCAAGGAGTTGACAACCTAAAGGGGCCAATGGGAAAATATGCAGTCAACAGAAGAGAATGATTACCAAGTGTGTTGACAGGAAAGGGATGAGTTAAAAAGTTGTATACTCTGAGTGGAAGAATGTACCAGGAAAATCTGGAAATGCCTAAAAGAAGAGATCAGCTTGGAATCATGATTATAAGAAGTTGTATTGATAAATGTATTTTCATCTCAATCAACAAACATTTATTAAGTGTCTACTGTTTGCCAGGCAATGTGTTAAGGGCCCAGAGTTGGCCCATGAGGTATAGTTTGCCAGCCCTTAACTTGGAATATATAAAGGTTATAGAATTTCATTTTTCTGTTTTCCAAGAATTCTGGATTATAAACCTTCAAAGTAAGAACTGTTCACCTAATCATTCCTTTTACCTTTCAACACTAACTCATTCTCAACTGATAATTTTTTTTTAAGTGAGGCAATTGGAGTTAAGTGACTTGCCTAGAGTTACACAGTTAGGAAGTATTATGTGTCTGAGGCTGGATTTGAACTCAGGTCCTCCTGACTCCGGGGCCAGTGCTCTATCCACTGCACCACCTACCTTCCCCTCAGCTGATAATCTTGAGGGAAAATGTACTTGTGGGGGCTAACTTCCCCCTGAGGATAAGATGGAGTCAAGTTCTAGGGCTAGGATTGGATTAGGTTAGGATTGGGAATTAGGATGACAATATTAAGAGGTTACATGGGCCACATCAATACAAATTATTATGAATCTCCAAGGTGAAGATTGGTCACCTAATTGTTTCTTTTACCTTTGAACAGTTTTTCTGAGCTACTTAGAGTATCTCAAGAGAACTCTGAATCCCAGACCTCTTCCTTCCCACTATTCTAAGCATAGAAATCATAACCAAGCTCTTTCCCTCACCCCCTTCCAGCTTATGCATAATTTAACAGACTTACTTTGCAAATTGTACTAACATTAGGGGGAAAAGCCCCCCCAAAAAAATAATTTAACTTAATTTTTAAAAACTCCCAAGAAGCAAAATTTCCAGATTCTCCCCTCCCCCACAACAACACACAAGTTCTGCATGTTCCATTGGCTTCCTGTTCAGCATTCTAATTGGGCATATTCTAGCCAACAGGACTTCTCCATAACTATGAACGCTTGCTAAAAGTGAAAGGGCCAGAAACTTGGAAGTTAAGGATAAAACTTGTACAAAATTTAAGATGAGATCTGGTCTACTTTAGATTCAAAGTGTAAACTTAAAAAATGAGTCTGATCTTTTTTAACAATCATAAGAGCCATGTGAGTAATAATTTTCAAGTATGTCACAAGGAAAGGCTATACATTTATTCCAATGCTTATTCTATTGTTCAAAACTTTTTTCAAACACTCTTCTATTGAAATTATGTTCAGAGACCATTTTCAAACCTCTTCAAAAAGTTGGTTTTACTGTTCTAGAATTATGAGTAATTAAATTTTTGACCCAGAATGTTTTACCCAAATTAAACACCCATCTACTTTACATGATTTGACACTGAATGATTTCTTAATTCTTCTAAAAACCCCAAATCAACACTCAAAGAATGAAATTTTGCTGCCACTGGTGATATTAAAAAGAATGTTCCAGAGATTCTAATGTCAATTCTCAAATACAGGGCATAATATTGCCCATAACCTCTCTATTATTTAGTGCTTACATTGATAGAATTCAAGGCCGTTTGAAACAATATCCCTCATTGTACCCTATAGGTTTTAATTAAAATTAAATTAAAATATTTCTCAGGTAACAACAAATACATACTTGTCAAATATTCTGGTATTTTCACAGACTTACAGACTCTTAGATTTGGAAGGGACCTTAAATCTCTAATAAAACTTAGTTTTCCAAAAATGAAATGGCTTGCTATTATGGTTGTTGTGTTATAAATACCATTTATATAGCCCTGACTATATACCAAGCACTGTGATAAGTACTTTACAAATATCATCTCATTTGATCCTCACAAAAACCATGGGAGGTGGGTGAAGGTCTTCAAGAAAAGAATGGATGATCAGTTATCAGGTTCTTCCTGGTTCATTTACGTCTGAGTCCAACTCTCAGTTTCTATGATTTTGTGATTCTACAGCTCCGAAAGCGGAATCCCTTCTAGAATCTCCATCTCCATGCCTTTGCATTCACTGACGCCCATATTTGAAATGTATTCTCTCTTTACCTCCACCTTTTAGAATCTCTATTCTCCTTCCAGACTCTTTTCGAGTGCCAACTTCTATATGAAGCCCTTCATCAGTCTTTCATTTATTTGTGCTCTTTTGCTCACATGCAACAAATTCATTTTGCACCTATTTGTAGATTCTTTACGTGTCCATTTCAATTCCCAAGATAAAATGCAAGCATCTTATGGACAGGTACAATTTAACTCCTGTCTTTTCTCCAGTGCCCAGCCCCTGATACATAGTAGATGTTTATTAAATTCTTGGTGATTGATCTATTGTTCCTTGATTGGCCTTACTTAAACACTTACCAGAATAGGAGTTCTCACAAACAGACCATCCATTTCTGGGCAGCTCTTATCGTTCCAAAGTTCTTCCTTATATTGACCCGAAATCTGTCTCCCGGTAACTTCTACCCATTCTGCCCCCTGGAATTTCCAAGACAAAATAAGTTTATTTACTCTTTTACATGATAGATTGTAAACTCCATGAATGGAAGGATCATTTAATTTTGTCTTTGTATCTATCCCCAGTGGTTAGCAAAGTGCTAGAACTGGTGATTCAAGCTTATTCTTTATAATTTAACTACACTCAGCTTCAATCATTGTGTGTGGCACTTTCCATTTGCATTGTTGTTGTCACTGGGCATTTGGTTCCCTGGCTCACCTTAATTCACTTTGCATCAGTTCATAGAAGGATTCCTATGTTTCTCTGTACTAATTATGATCATTATTAGCAATATTTCATTACATTCATGTACTACAATTTGTTCAGCCACTCCCCAGTGGGCTCCTACTTTGTTTCTGGTTCTTGCTGAAAAAGTGCTGAAATAAATATTTTAGTGTATATGAGGCCTTTCGTCTTGTCAGTGTAAAGCTCAGTACATGTATGATTATCCCCCATTTTAGTGCTGAGTAAAGTGAAGCTTGGAGAGATTAAGGAACTTAGCTCAAAATTACATGCGTACGATCATCCAAAACTAAAACTACTAACCAATATCTTAACTCCTGATCTGAGTGTGAACAGTACCATACTCTTATACTATTCTCCTATTAATACAGCTTAAGACTGCATTAGCTTCTTCACTGCCATACTGTAATATAAGCTCATATTAAACTAGTGAATGACTAAGGCCCCCAGGCCTTTTTGATACGAGTGGCTGTCAAGCCAGGTTTCCCTTCTATACTTACATAATTGATTTTTCTAACCTAGATGTAGGACTTTATATCATCTATCTTAAATTACATCTTGTTGGTTGCAGTCCATCTTTCTTCCCTCTCAAGATCTCTTTGAATCTTCATCCAGTTATCTATTATATTAGCTGCCCATATACATATACAAAAATTTGACATGTTCTTTATTTCATCCAAGTCATTGACTAAAATATTGACTATGGCTGTGTCCTTTGGCTTGTCAGTACTGACCTCCTTACGGAATGACACTGATCCTTTAATCAACAATTTTTAGGTATAATAGTTCAACTAGCTAGAAATCCATATAGCAGTCTATGTTAATCCACTGTATTATTCATTCATTCAAAAATAAGGTATTGAATTTCTACTATATACAAGGTACTGTAGTAGACAATGGGAATACGAAGATGGAATCACTCATAATACCTGCCCTCAAGTAATTTATAATCTAATTTTATAAAAGAGATAAGGTGTGTGCTCAGACAACTATAATGCAATTTTGAATATAGCAAGCACGTAGAAGAGGGCCAAATAAAATACTATGATTAATTCAATAATAGAGAGAAATTCTAGGAAGAAGAGATCTGGAGGGATCAAGATAGGTTTCTGTGTACTTACAAGAACTCCTAATATAAGGGGAATATATTTTTGACCGGGAAGACCTTTGCCTGAGCAGTCCCCCATACCTCCAGCATACCAATAACAAGGGTCAGAACTTCAAACTCCACTTTTGAAAGGTTTCCAAACTTTAATTTATCTGGAAGTTACTGCTCACATCACCAAAGCTTTTCCAAGTTAACTCTAATAGCAACTTCTCAGCACTAACATATATGGAGTTTTGTATGGCTACGGTTGTAGCAATAGACCAATTAGCCCACTTGGCATAAATCAGCTGTGAACCCCACCATCCATAAGCAAAATAATGTGTTTCATGAGAGGCCTTGTGTCAGATAGTTTTGCTGAAATCCAGTCATATTATATCTGTTATGTACCAGAGTAATAATATCATCAAGAAGAAGAGGAGAGTAGTTTCAAAATTGCTTCTTAATGCATCCATGCTCACTCTCATTGATTCCTATGTAAATGCTTACAAACCGTATATTCAAAATTAGCAAGAAAGCAATTATTAGGCCATAGTTTCCAAATTCTACTTTTTCTTCCATTTTGAAACTTAAGATGGAGATCAAGCAACTAACTGGCACAGTGGATAGAATGCTGAGTTTGGAATCAGGAAGAAGAGTTTAAATCCCTCCTCAGACATTAGCTGTGTGAGCTTAGGCAAGTCATTTAACTTCTCTCAGTTTCCTTATATGTAAAATGAGAGGGTTAGACTTGATGCCTCTACAATTTCTTTGAGCTCCAAATCTGGGCCCTGTGATCATGTGACCTTATGATCCTCCATGACCTGGATTCTGTTCCAAGATCTACCACTAATCAACTAAACTATGATCCTGGCCAAGTGACTTCCCTTCTGGGCCTAAGTTTCCAAATCTATAAAAAAGGGGGGTAGGACTTAATGATTTCTATAATCATTTCATCTCTGAAATTCGATATTTCCTTAAGGATGAAAGATAGTGTTCCAGTAGTATTATCTATAAGTTCTTGAAGTATCAAGGAATGCAATTCATCTAGACCTGAAGCCTAGAATTTGTTTGAAATGGCAATGTCCTTGGATGTTTTTAAATAAATAAACTAAAATACAGAGGATTCCAAAGAAAACCAATTATATTGAAATATACTCATCAAGCTATGTTTTTAAAGTTCACAGAC
This sequence comes from Phascolarctos cinereus, assembly GCF_003287225.1. Lineage (NCBI taxonomy): Eukaryota > Metazoa > Chordata > Mammalia > Diprotodontia > Phascolarctidae > Phascolarctos > Phascolarctos cinereus. The sequence goes on from NW_027555514.1 coordinate 158,179,124, forward strand.
TCCATGTTCAGAACTTCTGACTTAGAGGTGTGTAGACTTTCATACAAATATTTACCTCTTGACATACAACGCCACTTTACTCCCCAGCCTCTTCAGATGGGTGTGCTCCTTTTGAACAGGTTACTCTGTCCCGTCACTATAGCTCCATCTTGAGCTTTATCCCACTAAGTCACACTCATAACTGTAAGGTTCCATTTACCTCTTTTCTGTGGTGCCACAATCACATTTCCACTCTCCAAATGTGAGGTTTTTCCTTTTTCTTGAGTTATATTCACTCCTTTAAAAATGTGCTTTGAAGAGTGCCAGTGGGCATCACTTGGCCCAGACCACCTTCTTCACTCTTACTAAAACTCATTTTTTTTTCTGCATTCCTGTGGAAAGGTTATTCTTTTTTTTTTCTAATAGCGACATCATTCTGTCCATAGCTCTTTGCTAGGGTCTGTATTGTTTGTAAATTGTTTCTGGCCATCTGAAACAGGCAGACAGGGAGCAGCAGGAGTCTCTGAGTCCACAGAAAAGAAAGAAGGCATTTGCTTATTATAGTTCTCCTGACTTCTAAGAAGAACTTTACATTGTACATCATACATGACAAAGACAAGGATTATTTTCTCTAAAGCCATCTATGCCTTCTCTCCCAACATATTTCAGGGTTTTTTCCTAGCATTACCCTAGGGAAAGGGTTCTTAACTTGGGGACCATGCATAGTCAAGGAGTCATGGATAGATTTCAGGGAGTCTCTGAATTTTTTTGATATTTGATAACTATGTTCTAATATAGTTACTTTCCTTTATAATCCTATATGCTCTATATATGTTTTATTTTATGCATTTAAAAACATTGTTTTGAGAAAGGGTCTATAGGCTTCAACAGACAAACAAGTTAAAACTCTCTAGGTAGTCCAAGTCCCCAAAGAAAATTTTGATAACAAAGAAGGAGCAGCTTTCCCAGTATCACCTGATAATTCAATAATCAAATCAATCAAATCAAATTGATGTGGGTACAAATGGTACCCTAGAGGTTAAGAAGAATATTAAGGGTTACTTTTCCAGTACTTCGTGAGGCCTTTCCTGGGGGCAGATATGTGTTGTGTGTGGGGCTCATTCGATAACTCATCCTGTAATCTTAGAGGGTCCTAAAGTCCTTTACCTCTTATCTTGAAATACGATAACACTTCCCTTTATCCTGGACCATAAATTGGTCTAGGACCATCCTTGTCTCCCTTATCTTGTTCCTCCATCCCTAATATTTAACCTGTGTTCTCCAGCCCTATCCCTTAATCTCTAACCTGTGTTCTCTTGCCCTGTCCTTAAATCTTTAACCCCCCCATAAAGCCCTAAAAACTTTCCCGTCCTTAATCTTTAGCCAGCATAAGACCCTAAAAATCTTTAGGCTGTTTAGCTGTCACTCTACATAAGCCTAGTCTCCCAAATATTAATACCTTTTACTCAGTCTCATTGTTATAGTAAAAGGTCCATGAGTGCTTTCACGTAATAAAGCTCCCACTGGCTACTGAGAACAGCTAAGTAAATTCTTTCACACCTGAACTCGTCCTGATTCTGACCTCAACAAAATTAAGAGATCATAAAGAGAGAGGAATCCAAGTATTCCAACCATATCTCAGGAATCAATTAGTATACATTGTTGAGCACCTTTATGAGGAAGTTCTTAGACCAGAGATGGGGAACCTTCGCCTCGAGGCCAAATGTGGCCTTCTAGGTCCTCAAGTGTAGCCCTTTGTCTGGATCCACGTTGTTTTGATTCAGACAAAGGGTCTTAGACCATACTGTTCCCACAAGACAAATATACAGGAAGGCAAGTGTTCATGCTACGCCTCCAGAATCAATCAGAAAACATTTATTAAGTACCAACTATGTGCTGGTCATTGAGCTAGGCACTGGGGTACAAAGACAAAGAGCCCCTGCCCTCAAAGAGTTTACAGCCTAAAGGAGGAAGCGACAAACACTGATCACAGTACATAGAAAGTGCATGTGCAACAAATGAAAGGTAGCTGTAAAGGGAGTAGGGTGAGGAAGGCATTAGCATTGGGGGAACCAGGAAAGGCCTTACACAGAATGGAAGTAGTGGGTCTGTACCATCTGCAGTTTCTGTTCATTTTATACAAAAACTGGAACAAAAAAGCCTAGGTTCCACTCAATTCGAACAAACATTGAGTGCCCAGTATCAATACCCTGCTGCTGTGAAGCTGCCTGGTTAGGAGACCTGGGCTTGGAGCCAGGAAGACCTGCATTCAAATCTTGTTTCTTAGACCTAGTAATTGTTTGATCCTAGGAAAATCACTTAACTACACTGAGCCTCCATTTCCTTGTCTTCATAATGAAGATAAACAAGTGTACCTAAGGCAAAGGGTGGATGAGCAGATCAAATAAAATAATGTATTTAAATGAACTAAATAAACATTAGCTGGGATGAAGTAAGGCATAGTGACTAGAGAGGTGACTTCAAAGCCAGGAAAATTTGGGTTGGAATCCTATCTCTCCTGTGTTCTAGCATTGTGACCCTGAGCAAATCGCTTAATCACTCAGTGTTCAATCAATCAATAAACATTTATTAAGTACCTACATTGTGCCAGGCTCTAGGATTACAAAAAGAAGCAAAAAATAGTCCCTGCCCTCAAGGAATTACTCAATGGAATCTCTCTAAAGACTATACATTGCTGAGAAGGTGCTAGCCAGTATTAGCAGAGGGAGTTTGCATATCAATGAAGTCTTACAGCTATAGTCCCTATCTCTGTGCCACAAATGTTAGTTAGCTACCATACACCTGGGTAGTTTGAGATGATTCTGTAACTAATATTATTTCTGGAGCTGCACTAGCCTAAAAAAAGCTAAGGATCAGGGTTATAAAAGCCCCTGCCCTCCCAGCCCCCATGTGCTTTCATGAATGCATTATCTCTCTAAGAAGGCTGTGTAATCTACCCAAGCCCTGAGAAAGAAGTTGAGCTCTGCATTTACCTTATAGCAAGTGACAGGTGTCCAGCTGTTCCATTTGTGTTTGGCTGACAGGTACCAGTACATGTAAAAGATACAGACCATGTTTAGAGAGGCTTAGGGCTCTTATGAGTGTTGGTTTTAGCAGCAGGACAGATCTCCTAGCACATGCTGAGTTTGGGCTTAGTTGCTGGTTTCTTTTGCCAGATCAGATGATGATTAATCAGGAGTCAGATGTCAGCTGTTTGATGTTACTTGTGCTCTCACTAACAGCTGCCTGTTTCAAACTGTGCCTCCTACATTGCGAATGCAAACCTGGAGCTGGCAATTTCCAGAAGGAAAATTTCAAAGTCCTCAGAGAGTCCAGAAATAGCCAGTGCAGTTTCTGATTAGAGTTAACTTTGGGCTTTATATAATTCCTCTAAAACTGAAAATGTATAAAGGATTTAGAAAATATTTGAGTTAGCCAGGGTCTAAAATGTGAATTATCTGCACATCAGTTCTGTGTCGTTTATAATCTTGTATACATATATAGGAATATTCCACCATAAGCATATAAAATGCTATTTAAGCATCAATTTCCCCCTATTATTTGTGTTCTACCTTAAAATCCTACAAGGATGAGTAAATCCCATGTCTGAATGTTTGATTCAAATTGGCTTAAAAAACTCTTTTTCAAGAAGGCTATTCGTGAGTGATTTCTTTTCTCACGAGGTTTTCAATACCTCCTTGTTCTGCTCTTAATCAGAAATGCCATACAAACAGCATTTGCAGGCTTCCTTTTCCATTAAGTGGGTGGGAAAAAAAGCAGGAAAGTAAGAACACTTAGAAAAAAACATTAGACAAGCTTTTCAGGACTTTAAGAAAAGTTTGAAGCTAAGATTTTTTCAAGGGATAAAGAGAATTCCAGTTGATTTTTGCCTAACCTAGATATCAGATATCCATGTGGCTTGCCATTCTAAAATAAAACTTTTTTAAGAGGGTTCCTTTTTTAGCAAGAGAGGAGGAAGTGAGAAACTGACTTCCCTGAGATTCTCCCTATTCACTGTAAGCCAAGTGATCCTAAAATTTTGGTTAATTCCCTGAGAATCTCTTGTATGGCTGGGCCCTAATAGGAACCACCCCTAACCTAACACCTAACCACTTAACAAAAAACCACCAGTGACACAGTATATATTATGTCAAGATGGTCAACGATGATTTTTTAAATACCCCAAAACCCAAAAAATTTCAACCAACACTAACAAAAATTTCAGGAAGATCTTGTTCTCTTTCTATTCTCCTCCCAAATCCATACCCTAAATGTTACTGTTTTGCTCCTGTATACAGTGTTACATGAGATGTGATGTGACTGGAAAGATCAGAACAGTGGCACATGAGTCGCAGACTTATAGATTATTAGAATTGGAAGGAACTGTAGAGAACTTGGCTCTGATACTTCTTAGCTGGGTGACCATGGGCACTTATCCACTCAGAGGCTTTGTTTCCTCATATATAAAATGAGGATAGTAATAAAAATAATAACTAATATCTATATATTATTTTAAGCTTACAAAGAGCTTTATATGTATTGTTATGTTATATGTTAATAACGATATTAACATATGAACTATCTATGGCTCAATACTGAAGTGAGGAATGTGCTTTATAAACATCATAATGTGAAGAATACTAGCTTTGGAGTCAGAGAACCTGGTTTTGAATCCTGACTATGCCATTTACTACTCAGTGATCATGGGCAAGTAACTTAACATCTCTCAGCCTCAAGTGCCTCCTCTGTTAAAATGACATTGAGGTGGCATACACTTACTGTAATCCTTGCTAGTGGGGAAGCTGAGGCTGGGGGATGACTTGAGTTAAAGAGTTCTGAGCTGCCAGTCAGATACGCTAAGACTGTGTCCACACTATGTCCAATACCATTATAGCGTGCCTGAGGGGAGAATGGGACCACGAGACTGTTGAGAATGGCTGAACCAGTCCAAGACAGAAATGGAGCAGGTTTGAGGGGTGAAGCTAAGATGGTGGAGTACAGGCAGCAACGCAGCTGAATTATCCCAACATTCCCCTCCAAACAACTTTAAACTAATGCCTCAAATCAAGTTTTGTAGCAACAAAGCCAACAAAAGGTTGCGCTGAGATTTTTCCAGTCTTAGACAACTTAGGAGATCATCACAAGAGGTCTATGACACCAGGGGAGGCACCTGGCCCAGAGCTCATGGGCCACAGAAGCAGGTCCTGGAAGTAAAGGCAACAAGTGGAAGTAACAGCAGCAGCTTCAGGAACTCTCAGCCCAGAGATAATAAGGGGGTCAGACAACTGGTTAGAAAGAGACCACAGGCGACCCTTTGCTGGTGGTGAGTATAGCTGGTGCTGATTGGTAACTCTATTGCCAATATTGCTGTTCTGGGTCACAATTCCAGGACAGAAAGGAATGCTATCACTTTCAGCTACAAAAAAAGTAGGGGAACTGGTCACAATTCCAAGGCAGAAAAGAGCACTAGCACTTGTGGCTGCAGGGGAGCAGGGACCCTTCCTGGGCAGAGACTAGAGCACAGACCAGGAAAACAGGGACCATACCTCTCCCTGTCACACCACCTTAGAAGCACTAAAAACTTGCAGATCCCCAAAACTAGCTCTGAAAACAGCAGCACAAAAAAGCCTGAAGCTTTGGACAGTTCCTTCCCAACCCTCAGCGAGCAGAGTATAACTTTATAGCTCATAGTCACAGTAACAACTATATTGTATAATGACCAACCATGAATGACTTAGCTATTCTCAGCAACAAAAAGATCCAAGACAGTTCTGAAGGACTTATGAGGAAAAATGCTATCCACCTCCAGAGAAAGAACTGATGGAGTCTGAATGCAGACTTTTTGTCTATGTTTTCTTGTACAACATGACTAATGTGGAAATATGTTTTGCATGAGTACACATGTATAACATATCAAATCACCTGCCTCAATGAGGGAGGAGGGAAAGGGGAGAGAGAAAGAGAATTTGGAATGCCAAATTTTTTTTTAATGTTAAAAATTGGTTTTAGATGTAATTGGAAAAAATATCTATTTTTTCTTAAAAAGAGAATTAACACCTTGGTAAAGGGGGTACAAAAATACCGATGAAAATAATGCCTTAAAAAACAAAATTGGCCTAATGGTAAAAGAGGCACAAAATTTCACTGAAGAAAAGAACTCCATAAAAAGCAGAATTGACCAAATGGAAAAAGAGGTACAAAAGTTCACTGAAGAAAATAATTCCTTAAAAATTAAAATTGGGCACCTGGAAACTGATAACTCCATAAGACACCAAAAAACAATAAAAGTCAAACAAATAAAAAAAAAAGAAAATGTGAAATTATCTCATCAGAAAAACAACTGGCCTGGAAAATAAATTGAGGAGAGATAATTTAAGAGTTATTATTATTAAGAATTATTGCTATTATTAAGCCATGATCAAAAAAATGAGCCTCAACATCATATTTCAAGAAATTATCAAGGAAAATTGCCCTAATATCTTAGATCTAGAGGGTAAAATAGAGATTGAAAGAATCAAGTGATGGCAGAAATTCCTAAATGAAAACTCCCAAGAATACAGTAGTCAACTTTAAGAGCTCCCAGGTCAAGGAGAAAATATTGCAAGCTGCCAGAAAGAAACAATTCATATATCATGGACTCACAGTCAGAATCACAAGATTTAACAGCTTCCATGTTAAAGAAGCCAGAGGGCTTGGAATATGAGATCTTGGAAGGCCAAAGGAACTACGATTACAACCAGGAATAATCTACCCAGAAAAGCTGTGTGTAATTCAGGGGAGAAAAATTGTATTTAATGAAAAAAATAACTTTCAAGCATTCCTAATGAAAAGGTGATAGGTGAATAGAAAATTTTACATTCAAGCTCAAAACTCAGGAGAAGCATAAAAAGATAAACATGTAAGAGAAGTCATAAGAGATGTTTAAACTGTTTACATTACTATATGGGAAGATGATATTTGTAATTTGTAAGAACTTTACTATTATTAGAATAGGTAGAAGGAGGACATGAGAGTGAGTAAACTATGTTGGAATTATCACCAAAAAAATGAAAGAGTGAGAAAGAGACATGCACTGGGAAAGGGGGGAAGGGAGGGGTAAAATGGGGAAATTTTTCTTACATAAAAGAGGCATGCAAGAAAGAGCTTTTACAGTGGAAGGTAGGAGGAAGTTGGAATGGCAAGCAAGATTTGGACCTCGTTCTCGTTGGAATTAGTTCAAAGAGGGAAGAATACATACACACATACATACATTCAGTTGGTTATATAAATCTATCTGATGTAATAGGTAATTAAGAGGGGGAGGTGATGAGACATACAGGGTTGGGGAAGATGATAAAAGGGAGGGTAGATTAAAAGAGGCGACGGTCAGAAGTAAATAAGATGTTTGAAGAGGAACAGGATAAAAAGACAGAGAGAAAAATAAACAGAAGAAAATGAGTTGGAGGAAAATACACAGTTAGTAATCATAACTGTGAATGTAAATGGGATGAGTTCACCTGTAAAATGGAAGTGGATAGCAGAATGGATTAGAAACCGGAATCCAACTATATGTTTTTCACAAGAGACACACTTGAAATACAGAGACATACACAGAGTTAAAATAAAGGGCTAGAGTAGAATCTGTTATGCTTCAGCTGAAGTGAAAAAGGCAAGGGTAGTAATCATGACCTCAGACAAAGCAAAAGAAAAATAGACCTCATCAGAGAAACTACGTTTTACTAAAAGGTACCATAGACAATGAAGTAATATCAAAAATTTCTAAAGCAAGATCCTCTGATAAATCCCCATTTCTCAAATATATGGGGAACTGAGTCAAATTTATATGAATAAGAGGCATTCCACAATTGATAAATGGTCAAAAGGTATGAACAGGCAGCTTTCAGAAGAAGAAATCAAAGCTATCTATAGTCATATGAAAAAATGTTCTAAATCAATACTCATCAAAGAAGTACAAATTAAAATGACTCTGAGGTACTACCACATACTTATCAGAAGTGACAATGCTAAGGGGATTGAGGGAAAATAGGTACACTAATAAACTGTTGGTGGAATTATGAATTAGTCCAATCATTCTGGAGAACAATTTGGAACTATACCCAAAGGACTATAAAACTCTGTATACCCTGTGACTCAGAAACACCACTACTAGGTCTGTACCCCAAAAAGATCAAAGAAAAAGAAGGACCTATATGTACAAGAATATTTATAGCAAGCTTTTTGTTCTAGCAAAGAATTGGAAATTGAGGGGATGATCATCAATCAGAGAATAGCTGAACAAGTTGTAGTATATGATTGTGATTGAGTATTATTGTACTATAAGAAATTATGAGGGGTTGGTTTTAGGGGAGGAAAACATGGCAAGACCTATACGAACTGATGCAAAGTAAAGTGAGAAGAACTAGGAGATCATTGTACACAGTAATGGCAATGTTAAAATGATCAATTGTAAAAGATCTGGCTACTCTGATCAATATAATAATCTAAGACAATTCCAAAGGACTCATGATGAAAAAAAAATGTTATCTATCTCCAGAGAGAGAACTGATGAACTCTGTGTGAAAATTAAAGTGTAACTGTCTCACTTTAATTTTGGTGCTTTTTTGTGATATGACTAATATGGAAATATGTTTTGCATGATTTCATGTATGTAATTGATATCAGTTTGCTTTTCTTCTCAGTGGGTGGGAGGGTGGGGGAGAGAGAATGTGGAACTCAAAATTTAAAGGGAAAATCATTTTTAAAAATTTATTTTAAAAAAAGAAATGGAGCATGTCAAGGTTTCTGTGCCAACTACTAGTAGGATTGGGTCCACGAGATAGAGAGACTCAGGTTCACCCTAAAAAAAAATAATCATAATCATAATAAATTAATTATTTTTAATAAAATAAAATGGACTATACTAAATGATCTGTAAGATTTCTCCCACATCAAAATTTGTGATGAAAGCTATCAATCTATGTGATACTATTGTCTTCATTATTATCCTTATTTTCACTATCATTATTATTTCATATAACACAGGTGGCAAATCTGCTAAGGCTCTTCCAGATCCCCCAGATAAGCTACGCATCCACCAGTGCCAAACTAAGCGACAAGTCACGCTATGATTATTTTGCCAGGACTGTGCCCCCAGACTTCTACCAGGCTAAGGCCATGGCGGAGATCTTGCGTTTCTTCAACTGGACCTATGTGTCAACGGTGGCCTCAGAGGGTGACTATGGTGAGACAGGAATTGAAGCCTTTGAGCAGGAGGCCCGTCTTCGCAACATTTGCATTGCCACCTCTGAAAAGGTAGGCAGATCCAACATCCGAAAGTCTTATGACAGTGTCGTCCGGGAGCTGCTCCAAAAGCCCAATGCTCAAGTAGTTGTCCTGTTTATGAGAAGTGATGACTCCCGGGAGCTGATTGCTGCTGCAAGCCGCTTCAACGCTTCCTTCACATGGATCGCCAGTGATGGGTGGGGTGCCCAGGAGAGCATTGTCAAGGGCAATGAGCATGTGGCCTATGGAGCCATCACCTTAGAACTGGCTTCCCATCCCGTCCGTGAGTTTGATCGCTATTTCCAGAGCCTCAACCCTTACAACAACCACCGAAACCCCTGGTTTAGAGACTTCTGGGAACAGAAATTCCAATGCAGCCTACAAGGTAAAAGATCACACCGGAGGGCCTGTGACAAGCATCTAGCAATTGACAGCACCAATTATGAGCAGGAGTCTAAAATTATGTTTGTGGTGAATGCTGTGTATGCTATGGCCCATGCCCTACACAAGATGCAGAGGACCCTCTGCCCAAACACTACCAAGCTCTGTGAAGCCATGAAGATTCTAGATGGAAAAAAGCTGTATACAGATTACTTGCTAAAAATCAATTTCACAGGTAAATATATAACTTTAGTTCTTCCTTTCTGATGTAACTTCCTAGAATGTTTTAGGCCTGCAGTTCTTGATCTAAAGTCCATGAACTATTTTTTTTAATAACTATTTCTATATAATTGGTTTTCTTTGTAATCCTATATACTTCATTTGGTTCGTTTTGAAAACCTCATTGTGAGAAAGGTCCCGTAGGTTTGACTAGACTGCTAAAGGGATCCATAATATAAAAAGTGTTAAGAGCCCTTATTTTAGGCAAATGATAGGATTAATACCCCTACATGCTAGCTGCCATGTAGTTCTTGGTACAGTGTCCCATTACAAAATCAAGCTTTTTAACAAATGGCCCAAATACAGCTATTGTTACGGTTCTTTGTTGTCCTTATTCATTTCTAAGGGAATATCTTGATGGGTCCACTAGGTAATAACCAAAGATCTCCTGTGCTTTTCCCATAGCTCCGTGGCAGGAGAATTTGTAGCTTCCTAAATGTGGGATATGTCATGTTTGATCCCCTCTTGGATGCTGACCTGAAGATATTACATGGGACATTTAATCCTATTGACTTCTCCAGGTGCATCTCTGAGTAATAAGGATATAGAAAACCCAGACATCCCTTAAGGAAAATTTGAGCCAGGGAATCTCATAACTTCCACAGTGGGCAGAAGAGGGAAAAAAAATCACATTCTTCTTTGGACTAATTAGAAAAAGAAAGAAAGAGAGAGACCCAGATTATAGTGCTTTACAGACATTAATATTTTGTTTCTTCTATTATATATGTTTCCATACCTGTATAAATAGGTTTCTAGATGTTGCACAAAGAGTATATTGAGATGAGGCTTTGTTTCTGTTTGTAGTAATCCTGAATAAGTAAAACACGGAGGCAGATCAAAGCCATTCAAATGTTGTTCTTACCTGCAGAATCTCGAGGTGGCATATAAGGAAGCTATTTCTAAATATGGTAATGCAAGCTTTTAGCACATTCTCAAAGAGATAAAAAAAAAACCCTTGAGACTCCTTATCCTACTCCAGTATTCATGTCAAAGGTGCTTCCTTTGAAACTCAAATCCAAGTCATTTAAAAGATAGGCATGATTGCTACTCACAAAAGGCCAAAAATATTGCAATCACCAAATGTCATTATCCTGAAATGCAAATCATTTTCCATGTCATTGGAGGGTTTTACAAGACTGTACAGTTTGCATAAAATGTCTCCCACTCAAAGATATAGAAAGTCATGCTCTCAGATCACGGAGAAAGAGGAAGTAACAGCATCATCTTCCATCCAGAACTGGCTTGAATGTCCCATCACCAGCTCAGTGTTTTATTATCAACCCAGGGTAAGACTGGGAGCTATCAGGCCAATGTTGCAACAATGTCGGACTTGCTTATAGGCTCCTAGATGTAGACTTAGAGGGGATTTCAAAGAACAGCTGGTTCAACCACATCATTTCACAGATGATGAAATTGGGGCCCAAAAAAGTTAAATGACTCCCCCAATTCATACAAGTACTAAGCATCATTTGTGGGATTTGGACTCAGGTCCTCTAAATTCAGATTCACTTCTCCTTCCATTACACCATGACAGTAGCTCACGCCCCCTAATTACTTACACACACACACACACACACACACACACACACACACACACACATACACACACAGCAGTGAAAATGGGTTGTCAGCAATAATCCTGAAAGATTACTTTTCTTTACTGTGCTGTTATCTCACTGTGTATATTATAAAAATATAATGAAACTTTAAAAATGGGGGAACACACTGTAATTGAATACTTACAGTATCTAGGTAGTACAGTTATAAGGTACTAGACCTGAAATCAGGAAGACCTGAGATCTAGTCTGGTCTCAGATTCTTACTAGCTTTATGACCCTAGGCATATCACTTAACCTCTTGTGACCTGAGTTTCTTCATCTGTAAAATGGTGATAATAATAGCACCAACCTAGGGTTGTTGTGAGGATCAAATAAGAAGATATTTATAAATCACTTTGAAAATCTTAAGGCACTACATAAATGCCAGTTATTATTATTACTATTATTGTTATTAAATAACTTCAGATTAATTTCCACTGACATAAGAAATTAGAACAGACTGTAATTTAGAAGAGGAAATAGAGTATCCTGACTGTTCTTAGATTGTTCTACTATAAACAAACATTTTTATGTGCACACTGCATCTTATTCACGTACTATCCATTTGTATTTCTAAAAATACATGTGATCTTTTCTTTATGTATTTTTTTCATTCATTTTGAGGTCATTTGCCCATTCCTCTTTCCTTTTCCCATCCCTTCCTTGCTCTCTGTCTCTGATGCCCTTAAAACAGAGTTAACATTTTGCACATAAACACAGCATTTCCCTCTTCACCACTAACAGGGTCTCCACTGGCAAAGTCAAGTCAAAAAGTAATACGATGATCTAGACAACAAAACCAAATGCTACTCTTTTAGCCTCTATGATGCTCTTATGGGCTTCAGTTCTGCAATTCAGACTAGCTACAGATATTTGATCCAACTGATCCTGCTTTGCTCTTTCCTTTTCCATTTGTGAAACCCTGCTAGCTACTCCTCCTTTCTGCAAAGACTTAGCACAAGAAGAAATGGGCTTAAACTACAGAAAGGGAAAGAAGAGGCTTTAGAATTCCTAGTTGGGATATTTTCTTAACGATAAAGGGTAAACAATGGAATAAATTCCTAAGGGATGATGTTGAAATAGCTAAACACATAAATATCTTTTTAAAAAACAGGATTAAAAAATGGCCAAGCACACAATGGAGGAAAAGAAAGGGCATTAGGAGAAAAGAAAAGAATAAAAACCTGAGCTGCTTGTGTTTGCAAAGAAAAAAAAAGATATGTGATAGAATTTTTGTGAAATTTGTTTGTGTTTGTTTGATGGTGAGGAGTGAATTGCAATTATGACAATGCATCTCATCATTTTAAGAACATAGTCTCCACAAGACTATAAGACTCTCAGATATTGAGAATGTGCTATTCAACCAAAAGCCAGGAGAGTATGGTACTAGACACATTCACAGTAGACACTCAGAAAATGCTTGCTAAAAGGAGTTGGAAAAAAATCCATTCCAATCATAAATTCTATGTATTAACCTTGAGACTTTTTTTTTTACCTGAGAAAGAGTTCCTCTCCACAATTACAGCTGGTCCTTTTTATAGGGCAAGGCATCGTTGTTGTTCCCTTTCATTCTTGTTTTTGTGGATTGATCCATCAACAAACATTTATTAAGTACTTATGTGTCAAACACTGTGCTATAGAACTTTTTTTTTCATTTATTATGTTTTACTTTTTCAGTCAAAAAAAGTCTTTCTCTCACTTCCGCTAACCACCTACCCCATTTGGAAAGCCAGAAAAACAACCTTCCTTTTATAAACATGTAGTTAAGCAAAATGAATTCCCAGATTGGCCATGTCTTCCCCCAAATTATAACTCCATCTTCTCTCAGACTCCATCATCTTTCTACGCAATGATGGATAGCATTTCATCATGAATAGATTCCTCTGGAATCATTGGTGGTTATTGCATGATTACAGCTCCTAAGTCTTTGATAGAGGTTGTCTTTACAATGCTGTTGTTATTGCAGAAATTGTGTGTGAAAACACAGAGTTGAAAAAACAAACAGAACTTTCAAAAAAAGAATCCTCTGCCTTATAAGGCAATTTCCATAAATAGCAAACTTCCTAGTAACACTTAAAATATCATTCAGTTTATAAAAATGAAATTTATGTACACATTTTCAGGAACACATCCATTGCATAAAGCAAAGTTCAAGAGTATAGCAATTACATAAAGCAAAATATACTTGTACTTCATGACTTCTGTCAAACTCCTAGTTACCTCAGAGATCTTCCTCTTTCCAACACGTACCATCATTGCATCTGAGATCAGCTTCTTTTTATCATCACATCAGTATTCTGGGTAGTTGATGCCTTTGAAATGCCTACACCTCTAGGGTTTCTGTGTCAAGTAATTGGATGGACAAGATCCAGCCATGGGTCAGAAATCTCACAAACCAAATATTTTCAGTGATTTTTGCTTTGTAGTTCTAGCCAGGGAATCCCACCTCTCATTGGGATGTTCTCAACTACCAGAATTTGGAAATAGAGTGGAAACAGTCTTACATTCATGATTTCAGTGCCCATCATAGACCTTGGTCCCAAAGGTGAGGTAAGCAAATGTACTTCTTTCTCTTCTCTGGACAGGTGAATAGGAATTGCATATGCTGCCAGACTCAAGTGGTGTATTTCTTAGTTTTGTAGCACCTTTTCTTTTTTTTTTCTTCCTTTTATATTCTTTATTATCAAAGATATATCTCTACATAGGAAAAAGAAGAAGACTGTATCTGGAAATGAAAGTGACATAAAAAAAACAAAAGATGTCAATAAAAACTAAATAAATAAAGTGATTGTCATCAAAGTTCAAAAATAAACATTGAATTTAAATTTTCTTTTGTTGTAGGGCTTTTCAAAATTATTTTAAAAATTTCATAGAGGTCATCATCTGGTGGCAAAGCTTTTAACTTTAAGACAATTAAGCACTAGGGTAAATACATATGATTATTAGATGTTTAACCAATTATGTAGTGTTAGTGCCATTCTGTAATTTCATGAAAATATACATTCATCCCTGTATACTTTGCTGCACAGCATTCCTAGAAAATAGATTAGCATTAGGCTTTTGCATCTCTGATTACCTAATCATACAGCACTGGGTATTAGAGTTATTTCTGTCTAATCTACCTGAATAGCAAGATCAATGAAGGCAGGGACTAGGACTTATCTTAAATTTATATCCTCCCTCCCACCCAATTCCTCAATACCTAGCATAAAGCTTTGCACATAGTAGGTGTTTAATAAATATTTGTTGAATGAATTAATGAGCCAGGTGAATAGCATACAGAGGTACAAATGGTATATGAGTGATAAAGGGCTAAAGTTGGAATATGGATGCAGTGGGTTCAAATTTCATCTCTCTTTCTTAATCTCTCTAATCCTTAACTTCCTTATCTTGAAAATGAAGATAATAATATCTGTAGTAACTAATTACCTGGACTCTTAAGAGGCTCAAATGAGATAATATACTTTAATATGTAAATGTTAATTATTATTATTATTATTATTGCTATCTTTCACATAGCACTTTAAGGTTTTCAAAGACCTTTATAAATATTATCTCATTTTGTCCTCACAATCACCCTAAAGGTCCCTGCTATGAATAAGCCCCCATTTTATAGGAGAGAAACCTGAGGCAGACAGAAGTTATGTAACTTGCCCTCATTGTATAGAGGGGGAAACTCAGGTAAACAGTGATTAAGTGACTTGTCCAGGACCACACAACTAGTAAGTGTCTGAGGATAAATTTGAAATCAGGCCTTCCTGACTCCAGTTCTGGCACTATCTCTACTATAATACTCAGTTGCCTTATAGCGTAGACTCAAAGACATGGAAGGGACCTTAAAGGTCACTTAGTTCAATCCCTGCATTTTATAGATAACAAATAGAGTACATTAACTTTAACATCCCCATTTAGCATATAAAGAACTGAGTTACTATGTGAGCTGCTCAAGACATCACAACCAGAAAATACCACATGATCTTTCAAAGGCTGGAAAAAAGAGTTCCCATGTAATGAGCAATGCACATGGATGCCGTGCAGTGCACCTCAGTCTGAGAATCTCAAAATGCTTAAAAGGCACATAGAGAGGGATGCTTCTTGGATGGGGAAAACCAAGCTGTGAAAATGAAAGAGAGCTACTAAAGATCACACAATCAATCAATGACAGCAAGAGAATGTTCACATGCTCAGTCCTGACTACTCAATATATAGAAGTAAGGAGAACCTGGCTGTCCTGAATGGTGAGGTAGGTGGTGGGAGGGACTGAGCCAAAGCAGTTGCAGATATCTCTGTCTTCACTAGGTAGGAGAACCAGCAGTCTACCTCAAAAGCCCCTCTACTGCTCCATTGTTCCTTCTGCAGAACATAAAGGGGAGGTTTCTGCTCTTGTTGTTGTTCAGTCATTTCCATGGAGTTCTACTCTTCATTTGGGGTTTTCTTGACAAAGATATTGGAGAGGTTTGCCATTTCCTTCTCCAGCTCATTTTATAGATGAGGAAGCTGAGGCAAGCAGGGCTACGTCACTTGCCCAAGGTCACACAGCAAATGTCTGAAGCCAGATTTGAACTCAGGAAGATGAATGTTCCTGACTTCAGGCCTGGCACGCTATCCACTGTGCCACCTACTACAGCTTAAACAGGCTTTGGTGCATCTGAAGTGAGGCAGAGGCAAAACAGCATTGAATCTTCTTTATGCACGCATTACTCGGTACCACTTTCAAATACAAAGTAGAAACGCCATTAGAATAGAAGACTGTGGCACTTCACATATTTACATTCATGACCTTGTTCCAAACAACCAGGAACAGAAAGCCCTGGAATGATGGAATCACAGATCATTAGGGCTGAAATGGGTTTTTAAGGATATCTAATCCAACACTCTCATGGTACAAATAAATCACTCAACAAGCATTTACAAAGAATCTACGTTGGGTCAGGCATTGCACTGGAAGCTTGAGATACAAATACAAAATTAAGACATTCTCTATAGCAAAGAAGGAACAAGAGGCCCAGAGAGGGGCAGTGATTAGGCCAAGGTCACATAGCATTATCCCTCCAACCCAGATCCTCCAAGAGGTCCTTTCCGGCTTCAGTCTGTAACCACAGAGGGCAGGCAGACCAACATGAGCATTCTTTTTCTTTTTTTTTTTTTCCCGTGGGCTATGGCACTCCTTCACAGAACACATTTCAGTTGGCCCTATCCAGCATGCCTACACTCTTGAAAAGCATGCAGCCACCCAAGGCACAGCAAGGAAGCCAAGATGGGAAGAGCATATTTAGATGAATGAACTTTGAAGTTGCTGAAAGAGCAAATAGCCCTTGATCTTGTTTCCTCCTCTTGAACTTTTTGTAGTTCCCACAAATTCCCAGAAAAGCTTTCCAGTTCTGCTGATCAAAAATTCCCCAAATGGAAAGACACACGTTCTCTTCTTTTTCTTTTCCTTTCTCTTTGGACAGCTCCCTAGGGCTTATAATGAGAAGCTTCAGACCCCATAGGAGCACCCTAAATGATGTAACCTGTTTGTTTACTCTCTGCTCCACATCTGTTTTGTGGAGGCTTAGCACCGGGAGAAAAGATTCCAGCTGTGAGGTCATACGGTGGAAGGAACACCAGCTGCCTGCTACTAACCTCATTTTCCCACACTTGGGGTCCATTCCGCTGCTGTTATTACTGTTTTGTTGCTGAACTCCCAGCTCCTCTTTTGTTTCATTTGGAAACAATGAGCTCTGTGTTGAAACTTGAAGCAGGACAAAGGCAACATTTCCGGTGAGGTAGGAGAGGCATCCGACTCAAGGCAGTGTTGACACAGAAATAGAAACCCAAAGGCAGGCATTTCTTCCATGTGGTCCTGAACTCTGGGCAGAGCATCGCTTTATGACCCAATCTGCACATTTGTTTTCCCACATGCTTGCACCTTCAGGCCACCACTCATTCCTCTAGACTTGAACTAGAACAATAAAGTGTGAAAAAGGATGAGTTTTCAGATGAGCCATTGGAAAGAGTTCAGGCAAGCCCCATTCCTATAGATCAGAGGTTCTTAACTTTTTCTGCGTTGCGGCCTTTTGGTAGTCTGGTGAAGCCTGTGAACCCTTTCTCAGAATAATGTTTTTAAATGCATAAAATAGAATACATATGATTACAAAGTAAGGCAATAATATTGAAATGCAAATGTATTTTTTTTATTTTTAAGTTCATGGCTACCAGATGAGGAACCTCTGCTAGTAGATCTTAAAGAAGATAGACTGTTGTCACTCTTGCTATCCTAAAAGATGGACTAGACAAAACATTTCCTATAGCAGGCCTTTATGACACTGCCTAGGAAGCTGTGCAGATTTCTATGATGACAGGGTATGGAATAGAGACTGAAGATATTAGAATTAGGAATGGGGATAAGATCATAGGATTAAAGATTCAGAGCTAGAAAGACCACCCAGTATACTCTTTCATTTTGCAGATGAGGAAATTGAGGCCAAGAGAGGTTGAATGACTTACCCCATGTCAAATAAATAGCAAGGGGCAGGATTGAGATTCAAACCATGACTGAGATTTGGATGGAGGTTCTCTGACTCCAAATCCTGGGTCTCTTCCATAGCACTAAGGAGGCAGAAATTGGTAAATAGTAACCATTGCTCTTTTCTTCCCTTTGCCTCTAGGAAAACATGAGCAAATATCCTTTGGAATTAATCTACCCTATTCTTAAGGAAGGAGAAATCTGGGTTACCCCCATCTAAATCCCTTGTAAATGTGTAATAGTCGTTTAGGGCCTGTATCAATTAGAATCCCTTTGTAAGGTAAGGGATTTGGTGTAATACAACTGAAAAAGCATTGGCTCTATTCAGAAATTTGGGGTTCAAATTCCTTTCTTAGCCTTACTGCCTATGTGATCTTGATCCATTCACTTAATGAACATGGGCCTTTGTTTCCTCATTTGGGAAATGAGGAGGTTAGATTAGATGGCTTTTGAGGGCTCTTCCAGTTCTTATTCTATGATTAAAATCAATCAACATGGATTTATTAATGATTTTCCAGACCCTACCCTAAGCATTAGTGATGCAAAGATAAAGAAAGAAAAAAAATCTCTGCCCTCATGGAGCTTGCATTCTAATGGGTTATAAAATCAGTCCCCAAATCAAAACGTTCAGTTTCTTTGCCTTGTCCTATTCCAATAACCTCAAATAATTTTCTCACAAATGCGTACAATTTGTTCCACAAGAAGAACCAATTGTTTAAGTGTGAATCACTCCTAGTAAAACCAACACTTGGCCTTGAATGTGTGGAGCTACTGAACTGGAGGACATTCCTTGCAGAATGCCTAGAAACTTGTCTCACAGATGTAACTTTTTTATTATTTGTGAAAGGAGAAGATGTGCCAAAAGCTGTACCACTTTTAAAAGGGTTAAGGAAAATGATTTTACAAGCATAGTTGGAAGGGACCTCAGAAGTCACGTAGTCCAACCCCTTCATTTTACAGATGAGGACACTGAGGTAGATTAAGCAACTTTCCCAAGGTCAGACAAGTTGTAGGTATCAGGGTTAGACAGTAGCTTTCTTCCATTCTTCAGCCTTCTACCTGATTTTTTTTTTGGGGGGAGGATGGGGGCTAGGCAATGGGGTTAAGTGATTGGCCCAGGGTCACACAGCTAGTAAGTGTCTGAGGCCAGATTTGAACTTAGGTCCTCCTGACTCCAGGGCCAGTGTTCTATCCAATGCACCACCTAGCTGCCCCCTAGTTGATTTCTTCTAAGCTTAAATCTAGAGAGCTAAACTACAAGTCAGGAACTGAATTAAAAAATATGGCTCCCTGAGGGCCAGACTGTAGCTTTGTTTTCATTTTCTCATAATAGAGTGGAAGGATCTGAATTTTACTGAACCCGTGCCCCTTCACATTTCCTGAAACGAACTCCCTCATCTTCCTTCACTGCCCCACCTTCCCTGAGCACCCGCTTAGAGTTCACTCCCACTTCAAATGACACTCCCTCCTTCTATCTATGTTTTTAGGCCGGATGTGCAGTTTCATCCATGTAGGAGTTCTATATACTTTCCTGTGTATGTACTATTCTTCTCCTCCACCCCCTCGTTTCCCCATACAGACAGTGTAAACTCCTTAAGGGTGAGGGATTTGGGGCTTTGTATCCTCAGGAATTAGCTAACCAAATGTTTGTTGGATTGAATGTAACACAGTTATTTCCTTGTCATTTTGAGCACACTCATCAGAAAAAGCACACCCAAGTTAGCAATTTGTAAACACTAAAGCCGTATGTGAGGATTTGCCAAGAGCCTAAATTGATTAATAATAACACTTTTTATTTGCACAGGGCTATATACTATGTGTGTTCATTCCCACATCTGATCTGCACAATACTCATGCAAGGTAGGCAAAGTAGGTGTTATCATTCACATCTTTTATAGATGAGGAAACTAAGTAAGTAAGTGAATTTTCAAGTCAATTCAACAAAGATTATTAAACCAGTATTAGGTGGGTGTGCTAGGACCTGGGGATGTAAAGTCAAAATTAAAACAGTCCCTGTCCTCAAGGTGCCTGCATTCCCCCTAACAGAGGTGAGGAACTTGCTAAGACCACTTGTGGCCTCGAGGCCACAGATTCTGATCCCACATCATATAATGGTTAACTTGCCAAGCCTAGACTACAACTGGGGTCTTCTGATTCCAAGTCCGGTGCTTTTCCTCTCTCTTTCTCATTAAGAAAGAATGGCAATATCTCTGCTTCTTATGAAATAGCAAGGCTTAAAGCACCATGAAGGCTGACCACTGAAGGCACATTAGTGGTTGCTCTCTGAATGTTTGGAAATGTGTTCCTTAAAGGTGATAGCACAATGGGCAGCCAGGTGGCACAGCAGATAGAATGCTGGGCCTGAATTCAGGAAACTCCTCTTCCTGAATTGAAATCAGGCCTTAGATACTTACTAGCTGTGTGACCCTGGGCAAGCCACTTAACCTTGTTTGCCTCAGTTTCCTTATCTGTAAAATGAGCTGGAGAAGGAAATGGCAAACCACTCTAGTATCTTTGCCGAGAAAACCCTAAAAAGGATCACAAAGAGTCAAACACACTGAAAAATGCCTAGACAACAATGGCACAAAACTTAAGTTGAAAACTTACATTTTGATTCTCAATTTTTCTACTGCATGTTACCATAACCTAAAGAAAAGAATCTTGTAGCCTCTATGGACCTTAATTACTCTATATAGAAGTAAATAAATATAAGCTTCCTAAGGTCAGGAAGTTTTGTTTTGTTTTTTAATTCTGTCTTTGAATCTTTATAACATACCATAGTACTAGACCCAATCTATCTTTCCAGACATATTTACATTATTCCCCTTTAGTCCTCTAAGGTTCAGTCAAACTAGCCTTTTTATCTCTCCTTATATGACAATTTCACTTCCAGACCTTTGCAATGACTCTCCTCAGTGCCTGGATTGCATAGCCTCCTCACCTCTGTCTCTTAGAATCACTAATCATCTTCAAGATTCATTCTCTACATGAAGCCTTTCCTTGATCAGCCTGGCTGCTAGGCCCCTCCCTCTCATCACTTGGTATCTATTTTGTAAATTATTTGTATGCAACTTTACACACTATTCTTGTTGTCTCCAGCAAACAATGTAAGTCCTTGAGGGCAAAGACTTTCACTTTTGTCTTTGCATCTCCAGTATTCGGCACAGAGTAGATACTTAGTAGTTGCTTATTAATTAGTTGATTATTTTGCCTGTAGTAAGTATGCAATCAATGCTTGTTGAATTGAGGTGAATAACAGTCAACATTTGAGAAATAATGGTGGATTGTTAAGTCTTGGCCAGAGCACCCCAAAAACCAGATTATTAGTCTTCTGCTTTATGTTAAAACATAAAAGAAGACCAGGAAACACTGCCGGTGTTTGAGGTGAAGAATCCATGTCCTACCTAATCAGTAAACATTTCTTAAAGCAGGTGAGATTAGAGATGGGCTTTGAAAGGAGATCAGAAAAACTTGAAGGATTTAGAATGGGAAAGGGTTTCAGGTTTGTTGTCAAGACCAACAGGAAAATGAAGGTATGGGGCAGCTAGTTGGTGCAGTGGATAGAGCACTGGCCCTGGAGTCAGGAGGACCTGAGTTCAAATCCAGCCTCAGACACTTGACATTTACTAGCTTCGTGACCCTAGGCAAGTCACTTGACCCCATTGCTTAGCCAAAAAAAAAAAAGGAAAGAAGATAAAGGTAAGGAGAGATTTACTTACCTTGGGGCTCTCAGATTGTAGCTGTTAAAACAATGAACCTTCTTAAGTATTTTAATTTCTTACAACAATAGAGAAAAGTGATTGTGTCATTTCTCTGTTATATCTGTAGATTAGGCAAACCCAAATTTTTACGTTAAATTGTAGAAGTTAAACTCAGGATTTAGCTACAGATCTTAAACTTAAAAGACATAGTTTGGCATAGTAAATGAAAGACTATCTTTAGAGTCTGAAATACCTTACTTCAGGTCCTTCTTCTTACAGCTCCTAAACTATGAGACCATGGACATATCACCTATTAATTAATCTTAATTAATTAAATCTAGAAAGAAGCTTAGAATCCCTCTGGAGCAAATTCCCTCATTTTACAGGTGAGGAAGCTCAAGCTCAGAGAAGATAAGTGATGTGCCCAGAGTGTGACAGTTTATTAAGATCATTTCTAATGCGGTGATCTAGTAAGTTTCAGAGGTAGGATCTGAATCCATATCTTCCTGACTCTAAAGCCAGAACTCTAACCATTACACTATGAAATTACTCAACAAGCATTCATTAAGTGCCTACTGTGTGTAAGGCACTGTACTAGGTGATAGGGATAAGGAGACAGATGTGAAACAGTTCCTGCTCTCAAGGAGCTCACATTCTATTCTGAGGAACATGTAGGTATCTATAGGATAAATACCAGGTGAATTTGGTGGAGGAGGTTGAGGGATTAGGTTGAGAAAGAGCTTTATGTAGAAAGTGGCACTTAAAATGAAACTTAAAAAAAAAACAGGAATTTTAAGAGACAGCAGTAAAGAGGAGATGCATCTGAGGCATGGGAAAGAGCCACTATAAAGCCAAGTAGATGGGAAATGGTGTGTTATGTATGACTCACAGCTGTACCAGTTAGACTGGAGAGTAGAATGTGTGAAGGGAGAGTAAATTATCATAAACCTAGAAAGGTAGTTTGGAGACACTGTAAGGCATTTTAAATGCCAAACAGACAAGTTCCTATTGGATCCCAGAGGCAAGAGATTACTACAGTGTGTTGAGAAGGGGAATGTCATAGTCAGGTTTGTACTTTAGGAAAAATCACTTCAGCAGCTGTGTGAGAGTTGTATTGGAGTGGGAAGAGAACGGAGGCAGGAAGACCCATTAAAAGGATATCACAGTAGTGCAGGTGAGAAATGATGACATCCTAAACTACTATGGTAAGGGCAACAAGGTAGCATGGGGGGTAGAGTTCAAATCTGGCCTCAGACACTTAATAGCTGTGTGACCCTGGGCAAGTTCTTTAATCCTGTTTGCCTCAGTTTCCTCATTTGTAAAAATGAGCAAGAGAAGGAAATGTAAAAGCACTCCAGTATCTCTGCCAAGAAAACCCCAAAATGCAGTCACAAACAAGTCAGACATGACTGAAATGATTCAACAGCAATAACAGCAAAACTAAAATGGCGGATAGAAGTATGAGTAGCAAAAGGGCGGATGCATCTGAGAGGTGCTGTGTAGGTAGAAATGACAAGATTTGGCAAATGACTGGCAAACGAGTGGGTAAGAGTTAGGTATGAAAGATAGCATTAAGATTGCAAACCTGGATTAGTGGAAGGATAGTGTTGCCCTGGATAAATATAAAGCACTCAGCCTCTCACTGCCCGGATTAACTCTCTTAAGGCTAGAATTACAACCAGCAACCTCATTCTCCAATTCCCCACAATTCTCATTTTGCTTGTCTTTCTCTTAAGGAGTACGATTCTTGAAGGGTAAAGACAGAGCAAAAATTTCTTAAAAAGAGCACATACCCAAGATAAATAAGAAGCTAATAAGAGAGCACCCTAGGTGAACTTGAATCACTTAGCCCAGATGAACTATACCCTCTAGTACTCAAACAGATGGCAGGGTGTGATTGATGACCCACTATGACTGATGCTTGAAAGAATGCAATAAGACTGGATAAGGTCAATTGCCCAGATTAAAAAAAAAAAAAAGAGGAAGAGAATAGAGCCTCCTAGCACTATTGTCAGTGAACTTGAATTCAATTCCTGGGAAAATTCTGGAAAGGATTATTTTAAAAGATAATTATCAAGCATCTAGAAAAGGAAATTGTAATCACAAAATTTCATCAAGAAGAGGTTATGCCAGATTAACCTTATTTCCTTTTTTGCCAGGGTTACTAGACTACTAGGAGAATGTTAAATATAGAGCTTACCTAGATTTTAGCAAAGAATTTGATTGTTTGTCTCAAACCATTTTTATGGAAATTATGGAGACATGTATTGGAGGATGGAACAATTAGATGAATTCCAAACTCCTATAGCCAGACTCAAGAGTCATTCAATGTCAAGTTGACCAGAAGTCACCTGTTAAGTTCCCTAGAAATCTGGGCTTGGCCAGGTGCTGCTTATCACTTTTATCAATGACTTGGATAAACACACAGATGGCATGTTAATCAGACTTGCAGATGAGACAATACTGGGAAGTTTCACTAACACACTATATGGTATGGTCCAAAAGGATGATGGCAAGCTAGAGCATTAGGCTGAATCTCATAAGACAAAATCCAGTAGGGATAAGTGTTTATATTCGGCATGTATACTTGGATTTGAAAGTATTAAATTCACAGCTATAAGACAGAAGAGGTAGGGTTGTCAGACAGCAGATTGTCTGAAAAAGATCTGAGGACACTGCAAGCTTAATATGAATCAATAATGTGATGTGGCAGCCAAGAAAAGCTAATACATAGGTTCTTTTTGGAGAAGTGTAACTTGTAGCAATAAGGTGATAGTCTCCCTCTACTCTGCCTTAGTTAAAAAAAAATGCCTGGATTTTTTCATTTTTGGTTCTGGGTGCTATAGTTTCAGACCAGTTTTAGAAGACTGGTGGCCCTATAGTGAGTGTGCTGGACTTGGAGTCAGGAAGACTGGAATTCAAATGCAGTCTCACTTACTAGCTGTGTGATTCTGGGCAAGTCAGATAACCTCCCCAAGTCTCAGTTCCTTCATCTGTAAAATGAGGATAATAATAGCACTTAGCTCCCAGGGATTTGAGGATCAAATCAGATAACATGTAAAGGGCTTTGCAAACCCTAAAGCAATATAAAAATGTTGTTGCTGTTATATTATTGTTATTTGTTTGGATAATGCCCAGAAGGAGATATAGAGACTTGGTTGAAGGATATGGGAATATTTAACCTGGAAAGAAAAGGTTCAGCAGGATATTCCTAACTTCACATATTTGAAGAGCTAATTACACCTCTGATACATACCTCTAAGAGTATTCTAGGCAACTCTCTAATGCTATCTTGAAGGCTGTCCATTGCAGAGAAAGCACAGGCCTGGATTGATAAAGGGAGTTCCCTGAACCAGTGGTGTCATGGGTCCAATCACTATCCCTATCACTATCCCAGTTATGGGGAAGGATTAGCCTTCCCCCAAAGGCCAAACCAGAATTAACATGCAGAAGATAAACAGAGATGTCAGGGGGAAAGCTGCCTTAGGAGGTAATGGGCACCTCTCCATGGAGGTCTTCAAGCCTAGAGTGTGGATGGTCACTTGCTGAATATGTCACAGTGATCATTTCTTTTTGTGTATGGGTCAGGTTTGATGGCTACCGGGGTCCTCTCCAACTCTCCAATCCCTTGATTCCAGGTGTAATGTCTATTAAATAAATCTATCCCACCCTACAGAAAAATTCTCCTAACTAAATGAGGTCACCTTGAACAAATTCTTCACCTAATCAGATCTATTGTGTTTCATCTACATGACGAACATACTAAAGTTTTCCTGTTTTCATCCTCACAAGAATTTATCATTATAGCTATTGAGGTGACATCTATAAAGGCTATGTGCCAGTTACATAAGACTATCAACTCAAAATAATTTGTATACAATGAAAGACATTCTACATATATGAAATAGCTACTAAATTTTTTAAAAACCTTCAGTTTTCTTAAAGATTTTAATTCAACCATTGTTGGAAATGAGATATGAGTTTGAATTTTGACTCTGTCACTTACTGTTACAAGCAGTAATTTCTGTTTCTACCAGTATGACCTTGGACAAGTAATTTAAATAGGCCTCAATTTCCTCATCTATAAAATGAGGGAATTGGTCTAGATGGTTTCTATGATCCTTCAAGTTATAGATATCCCTTCCCAACTACTTTATCTGCTCCCTTCCTTCTCCAATACACATACACACACACACACACACACACACACATACACACACACACACACATACACACACACACACACACAGAGCAACAAAGTCATTTCAGTTCAGTTTCTTCTCTTCATCTTTTAACAATGCCACACCAGTGAATCATTTTCTCTACTTCATAAAATTTTAATGTAGTTGATACTGTTTCTTGTCCTCCAGTCCTGCTTCAGTGGGCATTGAGCAGAGTGTCACTTTTCCTATTGGCTCAGGGCTCATAATAAGATTGTCCAGAGCATCTCTATTCTTGTGAAATTCACCTTAAGGGAAACATCTGGAAGGAGGATGGAATGGGGAAGTTCAAATAGATAATAACCCATTTCAACGATAAATTTATCTATGTAGCCCACAAAGTACACTCCATTTATTTTGTGAGCTCTCCTCCAAGTAAAATTTATACTAAAAGGACAAGAGAGGCTTGCAAAGGGATATGAAAAGACATCACATTAGACAGTTTGGAGAATTTTTGCAGTTTATTAACATGAAGGGATCAAATCTTTTTCAGACAACCTTCTGGCTGACAACCATACCTCTCCCATCTTCTGTCTGTAAATTTAACTCTTTCAAATACAAGTATAAGCACTGAGTATAAACACTTATCCCTACCGAATTTTGTCTTGTGAGACATAACCTAATGCTCTAGCTTGCCACCATCTTTTTGGATGTTTGTTAGTGAAACTTCCCAGCTTTGTCTCATGTGCAAGTCTGATTAGCATGCCATCTGTGTGTTTATCTAAGTCACTGATAAAAGTGATAAACAGCACCTGGCCAAGCCCAGATTTCAAGGGAACTTTGCTGGTAACTTTTGGTCAACTTGACATTGAATGACTCTTGAGTCTGGCTATAGGAGTTTGGAATCCATCTAATTATTCCTTCATCTAATACACATCTCTCCATCATTTCCATTAAAATGGTTTGAGACAAACAATCAAATTCTTTGCTAAGATCTAGGCAAGCTCCATATTTCACATTCTCTCATCTGATAGTCTAGTAAACCTGTCAAAAAAGGAAATAAGGTTAATCTGGCACAGCCTCTTCTTGATGAAATTTTGTAATTATAACTTCCTTTTCTAGATGCTCAATAATCATCTTTTAAAATAATCCTTTCCAGAATTTTCCCAGGAATTGAATTCAAGTTCACTGACAATAGCGTTTGGAAGCTCTGTTCTCTTTCTTTTAAAAAAAAATATCTGGGCAATTGACCTTATCCAGTCCTACTGTACCTTTCCCATTCTCCACAGCCTATCAAGCATCACTCATAGTGCTTCATCAATCACATCCTGTCAGCTCTTTGAATACTGGAAGGTGGACTTCATCTGAGCGAGGTGATTCAAGTTCACCTAGGGTGCTCTCTTATTAGCTCCTTACTTTTCCTGGGTATCTACTTGTTCTGTTGTTGCCCTTCAAGAATCATATTCTTTAAGAGAAAGACAGAAGCAAAATGAGAATTGTGGGGAATTGGAGAATGGGGTTGCTGGTTGTAATTCTAGCCTTAAGAGAGTAGCCAGGGGCACTGAGAGGCTTGAAGGTTAGTAATGAAATAAAGCTTCTCGTGGTGCCTGCTGTGGCTTGAATGGAAGGATGGTGTGCCCTCCATGCCAATACTATTCTTTCCCTCCCGCTAGCTAGACACTTCCAGCCCCACCCTTCAGAAGAAAATCTAGATTCCCTTTTTCACTTCAACCTTCCAGCCCCCTCCCTACTTCCCAACAGTGGTAGACCAGATCCTACCACCTACCTGCCCTCCCTGCCACCTGGTTGAACATATGTAACTGCTCACACTGATAGATGAGCAAGGAATCACCAACAGTAATCATTCTAGTAAGATGGGAAACCACTAGTCTTTATCTTTTTGGCCTAATAATAATGGCCTAATCAGTTTCACCAAGCTTTCCCAAGGGCTCTGCCTTTATATGCTCCAGACCCCCAGATATTGCCATATGAACTGCCATCCCACCCTTGGGCTTTGCCATCTATTTTGTATTTGGACCCCTAGGAGCACCAATATATTCAATCTGCCCTGAAGCTGGACTACTACTTGCAAATTGCACATGGTGTCCCAAACCTACTAAAGTTAAAACTATACTGACTTTTGGAACACTCTGTATTATGGGGGTGTTGTTGTTGAGTTGTTTCATTCATGTCCAACTCTCCATAACCTCATTTGGGGTATTCTTGGCAAAAATACTAGAGTGGTTTACCTTTTCCTTCTCCAACTCATTTTAAAGATGAGGAAACTGAGGCGAACGGGGTTAGGCGACTTGTCCACAGTCACACAGCAGGAAGTATATAAGATCACATTTGGACTCAGATCCTCCCAACTCCACGCCTGGCACTCTATCCACTGTATCACCTAGCTACCCTCACTTTTATGGGGACAGTTGAAGGAAGTATTATTTTCCTGCATAGCTTGTAAGTAGATGGCTGCTGAGGCCCCGTCCAAGTCTTCAAGTCCCGTGATTCTGTAATGAATTTTTAAAAACTACTCATCAGATCGTGTATGGAAGAATTGCAGTCTATATCAGTAGAAAAAATACCTACATTGATGAAACCGATTACTTTTAAAACATCCTAATGGCAAGATTTTATTCTTTTTTCACTTAGTTTTCCAGCAAAGAATGGAGGCAATGAACATTTACATTGTGCCAAATACTTTATACATATTATCTCATTTGATCCTCATAATAGCTCTGTGAGGTAGGTGCTATTATTATCCTGATTTTACAGTTGATTAAACTGATGAAGACTGGTTAAGTGACTTGCCCAGGGTCACACAGCTAATAAATGTCTGAGGCCAGATTTAAACTCAAGTCTTCCTGATTCCAGGCCCAATGTTCTATCTACTGTACAATCTAGCTGCCCCTGAACAAAGAGAGAACATAAGGAGATTGTTTAGTGGTTTCACAATCCAGGGTATAATCCTTCTCCTTTACTTGAACCCAGGGACCACATTTTTTCCAGAGTAACTTAATTATTCTCCTAATCTATTCAAACACATGTCTAGCTTCCTAAGTCTCCAGACACAAAGTGTCTCAGCCATCATCCTAAATATCTTAATCTTCCAATCTGTTCAAACTCAAGCCAAGCTCCTATAAGAAATCAGAGCCTAAGAATTTAGATAATTAGATATAGATAGATAGATAGATAGATAAATAAATAGATCATTCAATCTTTCTCATCCAAGTCATCCAATTCTCCTTAGAACCCAAATACTATAACCACAAATTGAATTTCTAGTCGCCACAATTTTCTCAAAACAGTTTTATAATTTGAATGACAATTGAAGGTCTTCTGGGTATATTATTCCAGCTGAAGTTATGGATATATAAAAAAATTCTCCTAAGGTTACATTTGAAGATATTGGACTTAGAATCAGGAGACTTGTGTTAGAATCCAGATACTAACAAATCACATAACCTCTCTGAACCTCGGTTTCTTTGTCTGTTAAACTGAAATAAAAGTTTGTGCTACCTATTTCAGGTGTTTTTTTAAATGAAAATACTTTGTAAACTGTAAAATATTTTATCTATGTATTTCCATATATATGTGAGTATGTATATACATAAATATGTTATATAGTATTGCATACATAGAGGTATTCATACACAGGATGTTCCAAAAGTCTGATTGATTAAAATTGTATTTAGGATATTCTAATTATATACTACTCAGGTTTCATTGATCTTTAATACTCAACTCTAGTATAATAAATTCCATACTAAGTCATTTAAGCAAGAATCATGATTCTAGAGCTTAAAGGGAATTTAGAATATCTAGTCCAACCACTTCATTTGACTTATGAAGAAAATGGAGCCCAGAGACATTAAATGACTCACCCAAAGTCACGTGACTTAGGATGGTAAATGGCCGGAACAGGAACCTCAGTCCTCTCACTCCAAATTTAGTGTTCTTTCAACTGTATTATACTGCCACCTCTGTATGAAGGATGGTAACATGGAAGAAGAATCAACTGAATGTGAGATGTCTGGCTGAAAAGACCTATTTCTGACACTGCCATAACCTCAATATCCATCTCACAGATGTTTGTTCTTGGCATATTGCAATAAAATAGTATGACCCAAAGTGCAAACAGAGAAAGGGGAATAAGTCAATCTCATGTTTGCAATTGGGTATTTTTATTCTTTTGTCAATTGTCTATTATTCTTCCTAGAGTTCTCTTTTAAAATGCCTCACTGTATCTCTATTAAATTAGCAGACAATAGGTTTGATGGTTTATGGGGCAGCCTTATCTCAGAGTTCTCAGAGTAGGAAGGGCCCTTTGAGATCATCCATTCCAAACCACATATGAACCAAAACCTTGTTTTCACCATGGCTCAGAAGTGATTGTCCAGTCTCTACTTTAGGACCTCCCATGATAGGGAATTCCCTTGCTCCTGAGGCAGCTCCTTCCACTTTGGAACAGCTCTAAATGTTAGGGTTGGTTGGTTTGTTTGCTTGTTTTCCCCTTATATTGATTTTAACTCTAGCTCTCTGCATTTTTTACCCATCATTCCTAGTTCTGCACTGAAAGGTGAAGCAAAACAAAGCAAACTATTTCCAAATGGCAGGTCTTCATATATTTGAATATAACTATCTTTCTTTACCCTAATTTTTCCCCAAACCTTCCGATCTACAAAATAAACATCTGCAGTTCCTTCAACTGGCACTGCTCTCCATTCCCATTCCCCCCAAAAATCTTCTCTTCTCCAGAATCAACATTCCCAGTTCCTCCACCTGGCATGGTTTCCAGTCACCCCCTCCCATCCTGGTCATGTTTCCATGGACATGTTCCAATTCACCAATGTTTTTGTAAAAACATGGTACCTAGAATTTGACACCTTACTTCAGATGTGTTCTAACCAGGATGAAGTGTATTGCTATCTTCCGTGTTTTGGACTTTTCTCCTCTATAACTAAAGTCCAAGATCCCTTGAGCACTGGTTTTTGGTTTTTGCCCTCATACTGTTTGACTCCTACGATGGATTTGCAGTCCCTAAAGCCCCAAGTCTTTTTCACAAGTACTGTTATCTAGCTATGTTTCTCCCATCCTGTGCTTGAACAGATTATTTTTTAACCCAAATATAGCTAGGTTTTCACTCTTCCCCCCCCCACTGAATGTCATTCTCTTCAATTCAATCCATCTCTCCTGTCTGTGAGATCTTTCAACCTGTTAGTTAGCTCGCCCTGATTCACACTATCGGCAAATTGTACATGCTTCTGTCCAAGTCATTGCTAAAAAAAAATATTAAACAGGACATGCACTATATCCAGCCTACCACTCACCATAGCTTTGTTCTGTTGAATCCTCCAGATTTTCTAGTATTTAAGAGTAACCTATATTAAAAATGCCAAAACTCCTAAGAAATTTTCAGCCTTATCAGCTAGCCCCTTAGTTAAATTAATACTCACTAATCCAGTATTTATTAAGCACCTATACAAGGCAATGTGCTAAGCACCAAGTATACAAAAGCAAAATGGAAAAAAAAAATTAAAAGCTGTGCTCCTATCACATTGATTCTCTATACCATTTGTAGGCAGACAGACAGGAGGGAAGGAAGGAAGGAAGGAAGGAAGGAAGGAAGGAAGGAAGGAAGGAAGGAAGGAAGGAAGGAAGGAAGGAAGGAAGGAAGGAAGGAGGGAGGGAGGGAGGGAGGGAGGGAGGGAGGGAGGGAGGGAGGGGAGGAAGGAAGCCCTGTAAAAGATTTATATCCTAAGGTGTCCAATATTTGCTGTTGCTTGTGATCTTGTGACTGAAAGGTGGCTACATTCAGCCCCCAAAGGAAAATAGGAATCTTGATACCATTCAGGGTGTGGTCAAAGTGAAAGTCAAGGAAAATTTAATTCAATTAAACAAGCACTTATTAAACTCCTACTATGAGCTATGCTCAGTGATAAGTACTGGGGACACCAAAATTAAAACTAAGAGGTTACTTCCCTTAAAAAACTTCCATTGATAGAATATATACATAAATAAATATCACATAAGGGAAACAAGTCAGAGGAAAAAAATAACAACTTGGGAAGGAGGGCGGTAATCTAGAAAGGCTTCAGGGAGGAGATGAAACCTGAATTAAGCCTTGAAAGAAGTCAAAGATTCTAAAAAAAAGAGATGAAGAGTTATGTCCATTACTGGCATGCATGTCCTGGTTTTGCACTTGGCACTGGGAAAACCAATCAAGATGAGTACTATGTCACAGGCAAGATGAAATAAATTATCAAGATGTTGTTCTGCCCTCTCAAAACTACTTAAAGTGAAAATTTTCTCCCCTCTTGGAATTTTACACTGTCACCCTAACAAGGCTATGAAGTATAAAGGGTCATCATTCTTAATTACTGGATTGGGTTCCTGGCTATGTTTACAAAAAAGCTAGTAGCCCTGAGGGTGGAGTTAGGCTGTTTAAAGTCATGTTTTAATTTCTTTTGTAATTGCAATTTGATTGTTAATATAAATTACTAAGTGTACTTACTGCCTTTTGTGCCCAGCATTTCCCAAAGTGAATAATTTTGAATTAAAGGCTGATACCCATCCAAAAGGTTCCCAGAATGTTCATAAGCTCTGTGAATTATGTATCAAAGAGAATTCTTTAGGCTGAAGAAGTGCTTTTGATGTTGGTGATGGTTTTTAATTATATTAAAGGCCATTAATTTTTAGCCTTCTATAGAGGTGGTTTCTTGTGTTCTCTGTTCACTTATTTAGTTATTCCTCACCCCAATTTTTCACATTAAGGGTGTCATGTGTCAATTCAAATCTCACATATTGTGGTAGAAATCTGATGGCTAATTTCTGAGGGCCTAAGAGGAACAATTTACTACAAATGCGCCACCTGCTGGACAGTTACTATATATGCCTACAGGATTATAAACATTAGGCAAACCTCTTTAGCTGAAGGAGGAATGTGGTCATCCCAGATTAAGTGAAAGGAGAGTAAAAAAGTACCTAGGGAGCTGATATGTATGTGTCATGTCCTTTGGCCATGATTTCTTTGCTCAAAGGACTTAGCTCAATGCCAGAGATGGAGTTTCTTTGTTTTGTTACGTTTTGTTTTTCTCTTGCTTTCTGTTATGTTTTAGACTCTAAAAGCTACAATTAAAGTTGTTAATGAACACTAATTCTAAGAAAATGAAAAGGGGTCCAGGGGGCAATACAGAATAAAACCAGCAAAATCTTCATCCTCTTCAAAGTCAGTGAAGATTGTTACATGTAATAATTCATTCATCTCAGGGGTCTTTTCATCTACATCAAGCACTTTGTACATTTTAACATGAGGCAGCTGGATAGTGGGTAAGAGCTCTGGACATGAAGTAAGGAAGAGTTAAATTCAAATCCTACCTCAGACCCATCTTAGCTGTGGAAGCCTGGGCAAGTCACTTAACCTCTCTCAACCTCAGTTTCTTCATCTATAAAATGGGGATAATCATAATATTTCCTTCATAAGACCTTAAGGATCAAATGAGATGATATGTATAGGCATTTTGTAAAGCTTAGAGTATCGTATAAATGCTAGCTGTTATTATTTTAAATTATTTTGATTATATTTTGCCTAAAGAGCACATTAATAGAGCCAATAATTTCACAAACTAAATCTGTCTCAGTTATGCCCATTTTAGGGAAAGTAAAGCTATAGAATAGTAAATAAAAAGGAGAGCAGGGATCAAGACAGTGTGATAAAGTGGAAAGAATTTAGAGTCAAAAGTCAACAAGCATTTATTAAGGGCCTACTATATGTCAGTGCTCTCCTATATTCTAATTACGACCTTGTGCAAGTTACCAACCCTCTTTGGGCCTTCTAGGATCATAGATTTAAAGTTGTAAGGGAAGAGGTCCAACACCTTCATTTTACAGGTCAGGAAACTTGGGCTGAATTTGGGTCCCTTGCCCAAGATCAAACAGATACATGTGTCAGAGCCAGAATTTAAGCTCAAGTCCTCTGACTTCAAGTTCAACACCATTTCCCACTGTATGACACTTCCTTAATTGCCTTTTCTGTAAAATATGCAAAGTCAACAAGGAGGCATAGTGAATAGAGTATTGTAAAGCACTTGGTAAACTTTAAAGCACTATATGAATGTTAGCTATTATATTATTCTCATTATTATAATTACTATTAATTACTTATTGGACTCAATAGTCTCTAAGGTACCTACTAACCTTGAATCTTGTCATCAGATATAGCAGGAAAAAAATCATAGATTGGGAGTTAAGAGATATGAGTTCTAGATTCAGTTCTGGCATAAACTATATGACCTTGGGCAAGTCATTTAACCACTATAAGCTTCCCCATTCTCATCTTCAAAGCAAGACAGTGTATATATATATGACTTCTAAATTCTCTTCCAGCTCTTAGATCCTATGGCCTTATGATGTATTCAAGGATTGAGTAGAAATGCTAAGAAAAGAAGAATATTTTCTAGCACACTGCTTTAATATCCCAATCTTATTCTGTCTTCTTCTTCATCATTATCTTCAATAGCTTCCATTTGACACCTCTATGGTTCTGGAACACACACAAAAAAAAAACCATATGCAGTATTCAGAGGAAAGCACATTTTCCTGTATATCTGGTGTAACCTTGAGCTGTGACATACAACTTCTTTATCCCTCTCATAATCATCATAGCAATGCTTAAAATTAATGTCTTCCTCCACGCACCACTGAATACTTGCATCTTGATAGGCATTTTATTAAATGATAAAATAGTACATCGTATGAAGTTAGTCTAATACATCATTGCCATCCTTCATTTATTGTTTCAAATGTCCTATGAATTATTACATTGACCCAAATATAAGACAACTCCTTAAATGAGATATATTTGGAAGGAGTAAAATATATAGGTACACAATTATTATAGTCTGAATTTGGGTTTTATATAAGCCAGATTTGGGGAGAAATTATGGACTATATTTGAACCAGTGGTAGTGGTTCTATATTTCCTGCCTTTGTGATTTCAATCAATAAATATCTAATGTGTGTCAGGCATTCTGCTAAGCACTAGGGATACAAAAAAAAGCAAACCACAGTCTTTGCCTTCCAGGAGAACACAACCTAATGGGGGAAATAACATGTGTATATATACACACATGTATATGTGTCTAATATATGTATATGTATTTATAATGTGTTTATATATGTATGTGTGTATATAGGTATATACATGTATATCTCTATAATCTATATACAAGAAAAATAGGAAACATTTAACAGAGGAAAGGCACTATAATTAATGGGACAGTAAAGGCTTCCTCTAAAAAATGAGATTTGAGTTGGGCCTTAAAGCCAGGGAAGTTAGTAGGCAGAGAAGAACAGTGAGAGCATTAAGTCACAGGTATGGGGGCAGCCAGGAAAATATCTGGAGCCCAGAGATGGAGAGTCTTGTTAGAGGTACAGCCAGAAGGCTAGTGTCACTGGATCTCAGAGTATACAATGGAGAATGAAGTATAAGAAGGCTGGAAAGTTCAGAAAGGACTAGGTTATAAAGGGCTTTGAATGCTGAACAGAGCATTTTGTATTTGATCCTGGAAGTTTTAGGAAGCCCCCAAAGCTTAGGGAGTGACATGGTCAGAACTGCACTTCAGGAAAATCACTTTGGTGGCAGAATGAAGGATGGATTGGAGTGGGGAGAAACTTGAGGCGGACAGATCCACTAGCAAGCTATTGTAATGGTCCCCATGTAAAGTGATGAGGCCCAAGAGTGGTGACTGTGTCTGAGGAGAGAAGGGGGCATATTCAAGAGATGATGAAATGTAAAATCTATAGGTCATGGCAACATACTGGATATTAGTAGTGAGAGAGAATTAGGAGTCTAGATGACTTCTAGGTTGCAAACCTTAGGGACTGGGAGGATTGGGTCTCCTTCTACAAAACCAGGGAAGGTAGGAGAGGGTAGAGTTTTGGAGAAAGATGAGTTCTGTTTTGGACATATTTAGTTTAAGTTGTCTACTGGTACCCAGTTTAAGATGTCTAAAAGGCAGTTGGAGATGTGAGATTATAGATTTAAGAATCACCAACACAGTAATCCATGGGAGTTGATAAGATCACTGAGTAAAGCTGTGTAGAGGGAGAAGAGAAAAGGACCCAGGATAGAACCCTGACGGACATTTATGGTTAGAGGGAGTGGTCTCTGTGACAGTCCAGCAAAGGAGACTGAGAAGGAGCAATCAGATAGGTAGGAGGAGAACCAAGAGAGAGTGGTGTCCTGAAAACCTAGAGAGAAGAGAGTTTCAAGGGGCAGAAGGGTTGTCGACATCATCAAAGGCTGCAGGGAGGTCAAAAGGAATGAGGATTGACAGAAAGTCATTGAATTTGGCAACTAAGATATCATTGATAACTGTGGAGAGAGCAGTTTCAGTAGAATGATAAAGTTAGAAACCAGATTATAAGGGGATAAGAAGAGAGTGAGTAGAGAGGAAGGGGTGGCACTTATTTGACACACCCTTTTTGATGAATTTAACTACAAAGGACAAAAAAGACACAGGACAATGGTTAGCATGGATCGAAGAATCAAGTGAGGGTCTTTTCAGAATGTGGGAGTGTCAGTGTATGATGGGAGACATGGGCTTGTTTTTAGGCAGTAGAAAACAAACCAGTAGACAAGGAGAGATTAAAACTAAATTATGAGTGGGACTGACAGGGGCAATCTATTGGAGGAGATAGGATGGAATAGAATTGCTTGAGCAGATAGAGGGGCAAGCTTGGTAAGCAGTAAGACCACTCCATCGTGTAGAAGAGAGGTGAATGAGGGGAAAGAGGCAGAAGACATCTGAGTGATAGATGAGGAAGAGGGAAGAAGAGGACTTCATGGTGTATGGCCTCAAGTTTTTTTCTGAAAAAAAAATTTGACTTAAGGGTCTCAGCTGAGATGATGGGGGAAGAGGGAGCCATGGGAAGCTTAAGCAGGGATGAAAAGGTCTGGAAGAGTCTTTGTGGAGAGTGGGAGAGTGAGCTGATAAGGTAGGTATAGAAGGATTGAAGTGAGGGTCCTGTTGAGGCTGAATAATGTAAATCTGCCATAAGCCCATTCATAACAGTTCCATGATTTTCTCCACCTTAATTCAGCATCACACATGTAGAAGCAAAGAAGGGAATGATCAAAGCTGAGGCTTGCCTAGGCATAATCAGCAAAGTGATAAGGAAGCTAAACATGCAAGAAAGAAGCAAGGTGCAGAGTGGAATTAGTTCCCCTAGGAGTTAGGATAGGAAGAAGAAAAGAGAGTGGCTTATGCAGGGGAGATGACCTGAGAGAGAATTGAGGGTTCAAGTGATTGGAGATTCCAGTGTAGACAAAGAGTGGGATTTTATAAAGATAGAGGGAGGAGCGAAAAGCCAAGAGATTATGGTCAGATAAACAGATTTCAGAATTCTTGAATGTTGAAATCGCACTTTTGTGGGTGATGGCAAGATCAAGGGTATGACCATCTTTGTGTGTGGCCCAGGTAGGCTGGAGGAGTGAAATAGATCAAAGAATTACATAGAGTGTTTGAGGAAGAGTCATTATGTATGTCAAACAAAGCCAAAAAAAATGTCAAACAAAAAATTATAAAGGCCAGAGTT
Source organism: Phascolarctos cinereus (assembly GCF_003287225.1). NCBI lineage: Eukaryota > Metazoa > Chordata > Mammalia > Diprotodontia > Phascolarctidae > Phascolarctos > Phascolarctos cinereus. Next base: position 158,216,589 of record NW_027555514.1, read on the forward strand.
GTGAGGACAGAAAAATTGTGAGCCACATACCAAACTTACAAAGAAGGGAAGTGACCTATAGCCACTAGGATTGGGGGGGGGTGTAGATCTGCATAACATGAACATCAAAGGAGAAGAGGTTAATGATTAATGGAGATGGGGGAAGTAGAGGAGGAGGGGAACACAGAAGTTACAATGGCAGCACAAGTTTTCCAACTCTTCCTCCTTAACCACTGAGCCAAGGAGAATGAGTTAAGATGAAGCTAGTACTGGAAAGGGTGGCTAGGGAGGATGTGTCAGCAGCAGGAAGCCAAGTTTCAATAAAAACTCATAGATGGAAATAATGGGAGAGGAAAAGATTTAAGATAAAGGGAATTTTGTTCCCTATGGAACAGGCATTTTCCAGGGCACACTACAAGGGCTGGGCAGTGTTTGGTTTCAAGTAGGGAAAATTGTAAATCACAATATATCTATGGGGGTGGAGGGAAGGAGGAACAGGACCTGAGAATTCACCCCTGTAAGGAGTCCCCCAATGAGGAAACTTCCTCTACAAAATGCAACTCGGAGTCTTATAGAATTACCTGAGTATTTGTCCAGAGTCACACTTGCCTGTATGTGTTAGAGATAAGACTTACATTCTTGTTTTCTTATCAGGAAGAAAGGGAGAGAGGAAGAGAGGGAGGAAGGAAAAAAGGAAGAAAAGGAGGAAGGAAGGAGAGAAGAGAGAGAGAAAGAAAGAGAGAAAGAAAGAAAGAAAGAAAGAAAGAAAGAAAGAAAGAAAGAAAGAAAGAAAGAAAGAAAGAAAGAAAGAAAGCTTTATTATGTGCATACTATGTGCCAGGCACTGTGCTAAATGTTTCACAAGCATTTTCTCATATGATCCTCACAACAATTCTGGGAGGTAAGTGCTATTATTATCTTCATTTTACAATTGAGGAAACTGAGAGAAAGATAAGTTAAGTGACTCACCCAAGATCATACAGCTAGTAAATCTATAAGGCCAGCTCTCCATCCACTTCCATCATGATGCCTCTCAGAGATTGTTCTAAAACCTCTTTTATAATCATTTAAATTATGAACTTAAAACTTTTCTCACTCAGTCTCTTGATTTTTTTGCTCCTAAAAACTGAGGCCCACTTTGATGTCCACTGTTTCTTTGGTGAATCATCTCTTTTTTGACAAGCTCTCTTTTATCTTGCTTTTCATCACTTTTTTAGGTTAATTTACCTAGAAGTATTAAAAAACCATTTCAGTCCACAGGTAATAAGAGGGATCACTAAATATAATTTCCCATATTTCCTGATGATTTTCTCTCCTGGGGGAAAAAAAGGAAGCCTAGTGACCTGGCCATATCTAGCTATGTATTGTTAGGTCCTAGGATGCACACAAAAAGAATATAATTCTCAGGAAAGCCAGAAAAGTAGACTAGATTCTCATCTGTCTGGGATGGCTTTGCTCAGCCAAGGCAAATCAGTTTAGTTCCCTGAACTCCCTATTTCTTCATTTGTGAGTGGAGGAACATGTACTAAGTGTCTGCTAAGATCTCTTTCAAGCTAATGTAAGATCTGAGGTTCTCTTAGAGAAAAAGATTGTTCAGATAGACTCATACATGAAAGAGGGAGTAGAGGAAAGAGATAGAACAAGAGGACAAGATGACTTTCAAAGTCTCCATTCTGATGTCTGCTATTTCCCTGAAGTCTGCTTAGTCCTGCAAAAGCAGCATCATGTAGGGACTAGAGAGCTGCCTCTGAAGCAGAAAGACTTGGGTTCAGGTTTCACCTTGTCACAATCTGACAGCAAAACCATGAACCAGTTAGTTAACCTGTCAGGGCAAACCACTTTCCTTCCTCCCACACTCAACTCTCTAAATTGCCTGGTGTTGCTGATCAGCATTGGCAAAGGAAATTTCCTACATCAATGAAATCACAGCTTCAGACCAAGAAAACTTTGAATTTACTCATTCCAGAGCCCAGGGTAATTACATGAGGCTTATAGAGTTTTACGCTCAATGCCCAGGTTCATTAACATGAATTTGGGAAGTAACATCCATAGTTATTGGTCAGGATCTATTAATTTCATTGGTGTAAACAAGAATTTATTAAGCACCTACTGTGAGTAAGGTACTATGTGAAGCTGGGGATAGCAAAAAAAAAAAAATACCTGTCCTCGAGGTGCCAACAGTATAATGGGTGAGATAATATAAAAATAACTATTATACAAACAAAATACCTGCAGGATAAACTGGAGAAAATCTCAGATGGGAGACACTAACTTTAAGAAAGACTGAGAATGACTTCTTGAAGAAAATGGGATTTTAGCTGAGACTTGAAGGGAGCCAGAGAGGCCAGGAAAAGAGGGAGAACATTCCAGGTATAGAGGAGTGAAAATAAATAGAGTCAGGAGAGAAATTGCAAGGAGGCCAGTGTCAGTGGACAGTCATGTACACGGAAGGGAGTAAGGTCTAAGAAGATTGGAAAGGGAGCTCCTGTGTTACATTAATAATGGTGTTTCTAAATACACTAATATTTCATTTATTCAGCAATCTCAGCTGTATACAGCCAAGAACCAGAAAGAAGGGCAAAAAATGGTGTCTGAGAAGCCAAAATAGATGTAACAAAGTCATTGCACTAAAACTCATTAACTTTACTCATCAGAGATCCCTGTAGGTTCATTCTTAGCCTATTAATCTTATTTTATAAACAATGCTAACTAGTTCAATTATCTAATTCACTTGCAGCTGATTAGAATCAGAAGCTGAGGGTTATGGGGGGGGGGGGATGAGTAAAGAGTGAGACCAGTCCCAGTTACTAACAGCACTGTTGATGTTACAAACATCAAATGTCTCTACCACTAAGTATGTGAGAGGAAACTGACTCAAAGCAGTTACATTTGAATGCTCCCAGCTGAACAAAAAGTTTCCATTTGCCTTTTGAGTCTTACTAATCTCTAGCTCCATTGTGGGAGAGGTGGTAGATACTGTCTTTCAATCTTCCCTAGGCCTCACACAACGACCCTTGAGCATCTGCTCAGGCTTCCTTGTTGTAAGACTAATCCCCAGAACCCTGCAGAGGCTGATGGAGCTGTTCTAACCACTCCACTCCAAAGAGTACTTCACTTTATACTGCAATTATCACAGCCAGATATGCTAGAAGTCATTTGCTGAAATCATAGAATGGAAAAAAGAAACAGCTGGTATTATTTGCATGTCATAGTTTTTAAAGCAGTAAATTAAAGGGGAAAAAAACATGAATTTTTACCCCCCTACACACACCCTTTATTCCTACAACAAAGTTTTTGCAAAGACCATTTTCAAATCATATGTTATCATAAAGAGCCTTGAAAGGAAAAAATTCACTTCCATCCTACTTTTTACCTCCATCTGTTATTGTCTGTGCTCCAAAGTAGTTCCTATATAGAGAATGGAAGGAGAATAATGGGACCACACACTAAAGCAGACAAAAGGAGTATTTCAAGGATCATTTGGAAGCACTATCTGCAGAATGACAGCATATGGAAATGACGGCAGACAATTGACCACAGTGGTGGGCAGCAATCAGGGTTGGGGTGGCTGAGTTTAAACATAAATGCCATGCTGTCTGGGAGGCATGGAAGTGGAGGCCCACAAGCAATTCTGTGCAATTATTAGCCAGTGAATAGCTTTGCCCTGCAAATAGAATTTCTGTGGTGCAATTCTAAAGGCTATTTGGCTGACAACTTAAAATGTCTCAGCCCATACAGGCTGGCATTGCACTCGCTACCCCTACCGCTCACTCTCCTAGACATCTTTACCTCCTTTCAAATGTTACTAGCAGAGAGATGACAAAGAAGTCTGAAGTAAAGGCCTTGCTGTCACTCTGTCCTATGCTTTCATTATGGCATACTTCATAAAAACCAAACTTGAAAGGTGAAGGAAAAAGTTTATTTCCTCATCAAGACAAATGCCTGGGTTTTCTGTAAGCCCTGAGATAGGAAGGGTCCTCTGTCCCTCAAAATATCTCTACAGCCCAACCTCTGCAACTTACCTGATTTTTCAAATTCTGTTAATAGTTACTTAATTTGTAAATAGGGACCTGAGATAAGGGGGACCTGTCCCTTCTGGGGAGGAAACACCAGCTTTTGCTCCAAAGAATGATAAGGGATTATGAGATAAAGGACAGAGGAGAAAAGATTAAGTACCAGTGGCAGGTAATTCTGTTATGAGGAACATTGAGGCAGCTACAACACAATGTGACATGGCTGGTTGTGGCTACAAGGGTAGCCTAAAAGGGTGAGGCTGGCTGATCTCTTGAGCTTGGGAATTCTGAGCTGTAATGGCCTATGGTGAGAGAGTGTCCACACTAAGTTTGGCATCAATGTGCTAAGTCCCTGGGTGGGGCAGGGAGCCACTAGGTTGCCTAAGGAAGATCAAACCAGGCCAGGTAATAAACAGATTAGTAGTGGGATTAGACCAGTGAATCATTCCTGACCTCCCAACCTGAGCAAAAGGAAGATACCCAATTTTTAAAGAAAATTAAAAAAAAATAAAATAAAATTGACATAAACAATATAAAGCTTTATAGTTTTCCCAGAGTGTGTATCTAGGACTTGTCCAAAGGTTATCCAAAATTTGTCAGATTTAAATACCACTACCCTCATGATTCAGCATGGTGCTTGACACACAGTGGTTGCTTCCTAAATGGTTTTCCTTCAGTCATTCATTCATTGATTCACATAGGGATAAATGGTACTACCAAGGGAAACATTAAAAAATATTAAAGTGACTATTAAATCTTACCAAGAAACAAAAATTTTAGGGGTGTGGGTGGCAGTTTTGTTCACTGCTCCCAACTGAAAGCAAAAGTTTTGAGAGAGAAGGATAGATTAGGAAAGTAAAGAACTGATTAAGAAAAAATGAAACTGGAGAACTAGAGTTGGATTTCTAAGTCATTGCTTTCAGATATTAGAATGACAATCACTTGGCCAGAAACGGGGCACACTGAACAAGGGCTGAGAAAATATATCAGCCTGGAGACTTGCAAAAAAAATCAAGATTTTAAATTGAAAAGGAAGGGAAATGTACACACACACACACACATATATATGTATATATATATATATATATATGTATATATATACTACATATAATAGCTAGCTACTATGGAGAGTAGCACTATAATAATTTTAAGCAATAGATATGCCCAGTCATTTGCAGGGGAAAAAAAAGAAAGAAGCAGCAATAAAATTTATGCTAGATGTGTTTACACAAATCCACATGGTTAACATTTACATAATACTCTTAGGTTTGCAAAGAACTTTACATTATCTCATTAGGAATAGTAAAGATGACAAAAGGAGTTATTATTACTGTATTGGGAAAAAGACGAGGATGAAAGTGGCAAATTACTACAAGGGAGAGAAGGCTGTTCAACTCTCTGCTTCTGTTTTTTCTCGCAACAGAAGGATTGCCTGTCAGGAGACCAACATGGTAAATAATGATCATTAAAGAGGTATTACTAGCATCACTAAAATTATCTTTGTACTGGAACAAGAGATAGAAATACCTGAAATCAAGCCTTTGAAATCAGTTCACTAGTATTTGTTAATATCTAATAGAAAGCCTCAAGTTACAGTCTCCTTTTAGCTTTCAGACCCAAGGACTTTTCATTATAAAAATTTGTTACAAATAGAATATACCTTACACCATTGTTTTTACTATAATACTTAATATTTTATTATATTATCTGTTATATTGATGCAGAATAGACTAGTGGAAGGTTTGCATGGCTTAGAGTCAGGAGAGACCTATGTCCAAATACCTTCTGCTTCTTAATAGGCACGTAGCGTAACCACCTCTAAGCCTCAGTTTCCTTGTCCAAAAAATGAATATAATGGTAGTACTTCACAAGATTGTATAATATGGATCAAATGGGATAATGTGTGTAAAATATCTTGAATACCTAAAAATGATTTGCAAATCTTAAAATGTCATTTTTTATCATCAACATCTATATTTATAAAGAACTTCCACAACCTACTACTATTTATAGAATCACAGAATTTGACATTTGGAAGGAATTTCAGTGGCCCTCTAGCTGGAACCCATACTCTAACACAGCCAACAAGAGGTCACACAGCCTTATCCCAAAGACCTACAAAGAGGGAGATTCCACCAAAGATTGAGATAGTTCCAACTGCTAGGTTTTTTTTTCTAAAAACTTACTGAATAGTTGCTTCTTTGCAATTTCTACCCAGTCTACTCTCCATTGCCAAACAAAATAAATATAATCCCTCTTCCACATGATATTCCACAAATACTTGAAGAAATTTGTCAACCTGTCTTCACCTGTCCAAACTAAATATCATCCCCAATCCCTTCAGTCTTACTTCATATGAAGTATACTCCATATGCCCTTCAGAATCTTGGTTGCCTTAACGTGGACACTAGCCAGTTTATCAATGTCCTTCTTAAACTATGGTGCCTAGAACTGAACACAATATTCCAAATGAGGTCTGATGAGGACATAGTACAATGGGATTATAATTATTCCCAGTAGCCATGCCTCTCTTATTGTAGCCCAAGATCACATTACTTATTTTTGGCTGCCACATCATATTGACTCATTAAGCTTGCTGCCCACTTAAACCCCACCCCAAACCTTTCGCAGATAAACTGTTGTCTAACTATATCTTTTCCATCTTGTACTTTGTTAGGTCAATTTTTGAACCTGAGTTTAAGACTTATATTAATTATTACTGAATTTCATCTCATTAGATTCAGCCCAATATTCTAGCTTGGCAAGATATTGTTGAATCCTATCATCTAATGTTTTATCTATACTTCTCAGTTTTATGTCATCTGTACATGTGGCAAATGTGATAAAAATGATAAATAGCCCAGATCTTTGGGCTACTCCTCTGGAGTCCTCCTGCCATGTTGACATTGGGCCATTAATAATTACTGAGTCCAGTCATCCAACAAGTTCTGAATTTGCCTAACTATATTGTCACCCAGTAATATCTCTCCATTCTCTTCACAACAATAGTATGAGATAATCTATCAAAAATTCTCTACAAAAATTGAGGTTAACTATTTCTCTGGCATACTATAAGCTAACAGTTTAGTGTCCTTGTCAAAATGAGAAATGAGGTCGGTCTGGCCTGACCTGTTTTTGATACACTCACAAGGGCTCTTTGCAATCACTAATTCTCTTTCTAGAGGCTCGATCAACCAACCCTTCAACAATCCATTTTAGAGGGGGCAGCTAGGTGGTGCAGTGGATTCAGCACTGGCCCTGGATTCAGGAGGACCTGAGTTCAAATCTGGCCTCAGACACATAACACTTACTAGCTGTGTGACTCTGAGCAAGTCACTTGACTCCATTGCCTAACCCAAAAAGAAAAGAATTCATTTTAGAGTTTTTCTGAGAACCAAAGTCAAACTCATTGGGCTATCATTGCCAGATTCTGTTTTCTTTCCTGTTTTTGAAAATTAGGTCATTTGCTGTTCTCCCATATTGTGGAACCTCTCCCATTTCCCAAGATCTTTCAAAAATCACTGACAGTGGCTCAGTAATTACATCTGCCAATTCTTTTATTCTCTAAGTATGTAGTTCATCTGGGCCAGATGACTTGAATTTATGAAAGATGACTAATTGCTCTCTCTGTCTCCTTATCTCTAGTATCAACTGCTGGTTAGCCATTTTTGTTCAGTTATTTCCAATACAAGGACATGCATTGGAAGGAGAAAAAAATATATACACAAACTCAGAGAGAGAGTACCATACTGCCTCCTAATTCCAGATAGAGAGAGATTAAGTCACATATGCCCAGAGAGAATACCCCCCACATGAATCTCTTTTGTTTTCTTTTACCCTTAAAAGATTTCTGTAGTATCACAACTTCATCCCCAATTTCCTTAAAAAGGACCAAAAGCTGCTTTATAATACAATTTCAGATCTGGAATTGCTAGGCCACCTTCCCCTGCATTTTTTTTCATTAGCTCCTTTGACATTCTGGACCTTCTGTTCTTCCAAATGAATCTTGTTATTATTTTCTCTAACTCTATAAAATAAATTTTTGGTAGTTTGATTGGTATGGCACTGAATAAGTAAATCAGCTTAGGTAAGACTGTCATTTTTATTATATTAGCTCAGCCTACCCATGAGCAACTGATGTTTTTCCACTTATTTAGATCTGATTTTATTTATGTGAAAAGTGTTTTGTAATTGTGTTCATAGAATTCCTGGGTTTGTTTCAGTAATCATCAAAACTGCTTGGTACTGGCTAAGAAACAGAGTGGTGGATCAGTGGAATAGGTTAAATATGCAAGACACAGTAGTCAATGACTATAGTAATCTATTATTTGATAAACCCAAAGACCCCAGCTTCTGGGATAAGAACCCACTCTTTGAAAAAAACTGCTGGGAAAACTGGAAAAGAGTATGGCAGAAACTAGGCATAGACCCAAATCTCACACCATATACCAAAATAAAGTCAAAATGGGTTCATGACTTAGATATAAAGGCTGATACTATAAGCAAACTGGGAGAACAAGGAATAGTTTACCTATCAGATCTATGGAGAACAGAAGAATTCATGACCAAACAGGAGATAGAGAACATTATGAAAAGCAAAATGGATAATTTTGATTACATTAAATTGAAAAGTTTTTGCACAAACAAAGCCAATGCAACTAAGATTAGAAGGAAGGTAGAAAATTGGGAAAGAATTTTTACAACCAGTCTCTCTGATAAGGCCTCATTTCTAAAACATATAGAGAATTAAGTCAAATTTATAAGAATACAAGCCATTCCCCAATTGATAAATGGTCAAAGGATATGAACAGACAGTTCTCAGATGAAGAAATTAAAGCCATCTATAGTCATATGAAAAAATGCTCTAAATCATTATTGATTAGAGAAATGCAAATCAAAACAACTCTGAGGTACCACATCACACCTATCAGATTGGCCAACATGACAAAACAGGAAAATGATAAATGTTGGAGAAGATGTGGGAAAATTGGAACACTAATGCATTGTTGGTGGAGTTGTGAAATGATCCAACCATTTTGGAGAACAATTTGGAACTATGCCCAAAGGGCTATAAAAATGTGCATACCCTTTGACCCAGCAATAGCACTTCTAGGGCTATATCCCAAAGAGATCATACAAATGGGAAAAGGACCCACATGTATAAAAATATTCATAGCAGCTCTTTTTGTGGTGGCAAAGAATTGGAAATTGAGAGGATGCCCATCAATTGGGGAATGGCTGAGCAAGTTGTGGTATATGAATGTAATGGAATACTATTGTGCTATAAGAAATGATGAACAGGCTGACTTCAGAAAAACCTGGAAAGACTTGTGTGGTCTGATGCTAAGTGAAGTAAGCAGAACCAAGAGAACATTGTACACAGTAACAGCCATGTTGTGCAATGACTAATAATGATAAACTTAATCCTTCTCAGTAATACAAGGATCTAAGACATCTCCAGAGGCCTTGTGATGGAAAATGTTATACACATACAAAGAAAGAACTATGGAAGTTGAATCGCTATCATTTTTTTTCTCTTCTGTTGAATTTTGTTTCTTCTTTCTGATGGTTCCTCCTATTGGTTTTAATTTTTTACTTACAACTTCACTAATGTGAAAACACATTTAATAGGAATGTAAATGTACAGCCTATATCAGATTGTGCACTGTCTTGCGGAGGGTGGTGGGGAGGAAGGGGGAGCAAAATTTTAAACTCAAAAGTATATGGAAGTGATTGTTGATAAATCAAAATAAATTAATAATTTTTTTTTAAAAAGGACCAAAAGCATAGCACTCACACTAGATCTAAGATCTGTTGACTACCTCCTCTTTTGACCTATGGTTTTCATGAACCAGAGCAAGCCTAGAAGTGAGGCAAGTATTTGTTTATGATTATCGAACTTGTAAGCCTCATGAGTAATTTGCATACATATCCATGTCAGAAATGGGAAAAGGACAAAATCCAATAAACCAGTCATCCTTACAATTAGGCTAAGTTATATTCACTGGGCTACATTATCTAACTGAATAGTAATACACATGGATTTTGCATTGCACACAAATTTCTTGAGTCATAAACGTATAGGCAATATAGTTCTATAATAAATTCAGTCAACAACCTAAAGAACTTTTTTATATTTTTATATTAAAGCTACAACTAGACAATGATGACAGACAGATTCAAAACTTATTGGATGACTGGACTCAGAGTAATTGCTAATGATTTGATGTCAACACAGCAGGAGGAGTAGCCCAGGGATCTGGGCTGTTTTTATCAATGACTTGTATAAAAAGACTAGATGACATGCCCATCACATGTGCAGATGACAGAACTTAAAGAAAACAGAGTCTGCTGTTTTTTAGATAAAAACTTGGCAATTGTAACATATGATGATCAGCTAAGGCTAAACAAAGACAACTAATTCTGTAGTATAGCTTTAAGATAGTTTAGGACCCTGACAGTCATTGGAGATAAGATTTACGATGTCAAGATTTCCCTGAATAATTCCTTCCTCTGAACTGTGTTGTTGCCTTGGGGGGGGGGGTGTATGAGGAATAAACACAATATCAGCCAGAGCCAGCTGGTCTTGGAAGTCGGAAGAAATGGATCCAAGTCTTCCCTCTGTCCCATACTGATTCTGGGGTCTGAAGTAAGGAAGGCCTTTAGCTTTCTAGTACCCCCAGACCAATCTCCAGAACTAGACATTTTTTCTTTTTTTTTTTTTGTAAATTCTTTATTCATTTTGAATTTAAATACAAAACAAAAGGAGGAAAAAAAAACCATGCCATGTACTCAGCAATGCATAAGAAAGGATTAAATATAAAATGATAATTTTCCACTTCAAGAAAACCTATATAATAAGTACTATACATTGTTTTCAAAGCTGCCTGGCTTTTCTTTGCTTCCTTGTTGGTTTTCTTTTGTTCTCTGCTGTGCACGTTTTGCTTGCTTTTTCCCCTCCCTTCCTCCCATCCTGTCCTAAAGAAGACAACAATTAAATGCCTATGTATATATATATATGTGTGTGTGTGTGTGTGTGTGTATGTGTGTATATGTAAATATAGCATATGTATGTATATGTATATACACACACATATATATACATAGATAACTATAAACATACATATATATGCACATCTATACTCATACACGTATATGTAAGACTGCACTACGCATATTCTCACTTGTCATCTCCTCCTCTGAACGTGGACAGTACCTTCCTTCACAGGTCCAAGTCTCTCCAAGTTTTTCTAACTCAACTATCTCATGATTTCCTACACCACAGCTATATTCCAACCCAATCACATCCTATCTGAGAGACTGTCTATGAGAATTTTCCCCAATTTTCTGCATTCCTCCTATTCTTGGCTACATTCATTTTATTTATACAAGAAAAATTTAATTGAAAATAATGGAAATTATCTATTTTACACTTCAACACTGCTCTCACTTTATAATATAGTTTACAGTCTGACACCGCTGAATCTGCTTCCATTACATCCTTTTCCTCTGGTTTCTTTGAAATTCCTGACCTTTTGTTCTTCCAAATGAACTTTGTTTTTATTTTTTCTAACTCAGTAAGATAATTTTTTTAGTAATTTAATTGGGATGGCAATGAATAAATATATTAGTTAGGTTAAATTGTCCAGAACTACAAATTTCAAATGTTGTCAATCTGTATCAATGGAGGTAGTTTTCACACTGCACAAAGTTGCTTTGAATACTTATACCACAAATCACAAATAACAACTGTAATGGCTAGCATTTATGTAGCATCTGCTATGTGTCAGGCATTGTGCTAAGTGTTTTATAAATATTACCTCATTTGAGATTCACAACAGTCCTAAAAAGTGCTATTATTATCCCCATTTAACAGTTGAGGAAACTGAGGCAAACAGAGGTTAAATGACTTGCCCGAGATCACACAGCTAGAAAGTGGCCAAAGAGACTGCATTTGAACTTCTTAACTCCAGGGTCAGTGTTCCATCCACTATTTAAACTAGCTGCCAAAGAAATGAAAATCCTAAATCTTTTAAATCTCTCATTACTTCTTCTTACTTGTATCTCTCTCTCTCTCTCTCTCTCTCTCTCTCTCTCTCTCTCTCTCTCTCTCTCTCTCTCTCTCTCTCTCTCTCTCTCTCTCAGGAATGTTAACCAAGCAAAGCTTTGCATTTATGCTTACTCTATGGTCACTCTATATATTATAATTGTAGGATCACTAGAGAGGCCTTTCCCCCCTCAAAACCTCCCCCATCAACAGTACGTCTCTCAGCAATAGCAATATCTGAATTTCTACTATCAATGATTCACGTGTAGTGGCTGAGGGTGTCCCACCAATTCACAGTGCAAATCACCCAGCAGTTCTATCCCAGATTTAAAATATGCTGTGGGTCTACATCCAACCAAACCACAGCTTACAAATACTTACCTTGGTATTGTTGTTGTGCATTCCTTTCGGTTGTGTCCAACTCTTCGTGATCCCATTTGGAATTTTATTGACAGTGGTTTGCCATTTCCTTCTCCAACTCATTTTACAGATGAGGAAACTGAGGCAAACTCAGTTAAGTGACTTGCCCAGGGTCTGAGGTCAGATTTTAACTCAGGTCCTCCCAAATCCAGGCCTGGCACTCTATCCACTGTACCACCTACGTATCTACCTTTGAGCTATGAGTTCAAAGCAAAGGTATTCAATGAAATCATGTAGTAAGTAGTAAGTTTTTAAAAAGCAGTAAGAAAACATTTCCTTCATAAACCTGGGACAGGTGTCGTGCAGTCATTTTCAGTCATGTCCAACCCCATTTGTGGGTTGTTTCTTTTTTGGGCAAAAATCCTAAAATGATTTGCCATTTCTTTCTCCCACTTATTTTACAGATGCAGAAACTGAGGCAAATGGGTTAAGTGACTTGCCCAAGGTCACACAACTGTAAATGTCTGAGGCCAGATTTGAACTAACAAAGATAAGTCTTCCTGACTGTAGGCTCAGCATTCTATCCACTGCACAGACTGTCCCACAGATACATATACCCTTAGTGGGTAGAGTAGATGCAGGTAGGGAATCATTCAGAGAGACACATTCACACAGGGAACATATTGACAAAGGGTCCCATGCGTGGAGGGGCATCTCATAAAGGGCATAAGGGCCAAGGGCAATCTCCCACCTGCCACGTTGAGGGCTACTGATCTCTTTTTGTGCTGTCATGTCACTTGCTCCCACCAGGCCTTCTCTACGCTGGCCTCTGCTGTATGCCACTCCATTAGACATGTAGGAAGTCTCTACCAGATGCTTCACTGGACTAGGCTAGATGCACAGTCTCTGCTAGATGCAAAGCCATTAGACAGTGTTCTACTTCCACCGTCTGGCTTCAACTGAAGTCTTGGGATATCTGCCTCATTCTCTTTTAATTCAAAACTGGAGGCTTCTCATGGCTCTTTTACAAAAGATCTCCAACCATAGATTGGAAAACAAACAAACAGAAAAAATTACCAATGAAAAGACATCTTACCTTTTTCCTTCATGAAATGAACAGCCTTATTCCCCCAAAGTCTTGGCTACTGGGTCTTTCATCTCCCTACAAAAAGATTTTCAATTCCCAGGGCCAAGAGACACTTATAGCTAAGTAAATAATGTCTGCAAGGTCAAATTTTCTTTAATTTGAACTAAACTTACTGGTTGGAGGCAGCTGGTGGCTCAGTGGATAGAACAGTCAGTCTGGAGTCAGGACGACCTGAGTTCAAATTTGGCCTCAGACACTTTCTAGCTGTGTGAGCCTGGGCAAGTCACTTAACCTCTGTTTGCCTTAATCCACTGGAGAAGAAAATGGCAAGCCACTCCAATGTGTTTGCCAAGAAAACCCAACGGATGGCATTGGCGTGCCATTGTCCACAGGGTCGCTGAGTTTAAGACTCTACTAAACAACAACCACAAACAGTGATTGATTGTGCTTGAGAGTTAAGAAGGCTCTGTGAGAGATGTAATTCTAACATATGGCGAGCATTCCCTAAGCTTTCTAATTTAATCTCTGAGGAAATATTGTACAGTATGTTCCCCAGTTTTCCAAACAGAAAGCGTTTCATTTCTTTCACATAGATAAATTAGCAGGAAAAAAGCATAGACACAAAACAATCTAGAGCAGTGATGTCAAACTCAAACAGAAACTGGGTACCACTAAATCATACAGAGGAATCCCTGTCGGCCACATATTAACTTAGAAAACCACAAATTAACATTATCTATGTTTTACTCTATTTTTCTTCATTTTATTAAATATTTCCTAATTATATTTTAATCTGGTGCCTACTCAGTGGCCCCAGTTTGATTAGCTAGAAGAATGGTCATTGCCTCCTCTACCTACCCAGCCATACTCCTTCCTTTTCATATGCAGATGTATCTAGGCAATGGGCTCACCCTTGATCATGTCTTTCATAATTGTGGCCCTCTCCCAATGTCCTCTTTTTAAAATGTAGACTCCTCAGGGCAGCTAGGTGGTGCAGTGGATACAGCATTGATCTGAAGTCAGGAGGACCTGAGTTTAAACCAAACACACAACACTTACTAGCTGTGTGACCCTGGGCAAGTCACTTAACCCTAATTGCCTAAATAAATAAACAAAAATAATGTAGACTCCTGGAAAGAGCTACTTATTAAGGGGAAGTCCTATGAGAAACTGGAAAAAGCCAACACCTTGGTTTTTGAGGACCTACATTCATATCTTGCTTCTGTTCCTTATTATGTATGTGTGACCTTGGGCAAGTCTCAACTTCCCTGTACTGTTTTCTTTGTAAAATGAGGTTGGAGGCCTCTGAGGTTTCTTCCAACTCTAAATCTATAATCCTTTGATGTTGCAGCTAATGAACTTAGAAGAGAACGTGGTTACTGAGTACCTTGATGGAGGGGAGAGAAAGATGTAAAACAGTTAAATAAAACTAATAATACAATGACCTTATCTGAAAATGCATGCAACGCTTCACATCTGTAGCACCTCCTCTACCACCACCTCCATCTCTATTTTTTAAAAAATTGAGCAGAAATCTATTTATTTTCCTCTTCTACTCTCATCCCATGGGGTTGGGGGGGATGGGAAAGAAGTCTTTTAACAAATATGTGTAGTCAAGCAAAACAAATTCCCTCAACAGTTGTACACAAAAGTAGATATGTCTCATTCTGCACCCTAAATCCATCACTTCTCTGTAATGGAGAGCATGTTCCATCACTGGTCCTTGAATCATCATCGTATTGATCATATTTCTTACAGCTTTCAAAGTCGTTTTTTCAGTGTTATTATTGTATAAATTGCTCTCCTCATCTCTGCCTTTTGGTTTCCCTGGCTTCTTTTAAGTCCCAGCTAAAATCTCATCTTCTACAAGAAGGCTGGTCCCTCTTAATGCTATCACCTTCCCTTTATCGATTATCTCCAATTTATTCATTCTCTCTCTCTTTCCCTCTCTCACTCTCCTTCTTCTCTCTGTCTCTGTCTCTCTCTCTCTCCCTGTCTCCATATATAATATATATACCTGTATATACATGTATAGGTTTGCAAATAGTTTTCTTTATATTGCTTCCCCCATTAAACTGTGGGATCCCTGAGAGCAGTGACTGTCTTTTGCATGTCTTTATTTCCCCAGTGCTTAGCACAGCAGAGCCCCTGGCACACAGTAGGCCCTTATTAATTTTTTATTAACTGACGGCTTAAAGGCAAGAAAGAACAAAAAGACAAACTTTGCCAGTTTAATACTGTGGCGTAGAACTCATTCTGATGATGACATACGTGCAGATTGACACATTTATCGTCAGTTCCTCAAAGGCTTTTTAAAATTCTAAGGCTAAAGAAACTACACACTAAGACTAAACTGTCTTCACAATTCTCTCTCACCCGTAATTTTTAGGGTGAAAAAATTTTTGGTTTGGTCTTCAGACTTTATCCATGTAGAAAACTTAAAGTGTAAAATCTTCCTTCATCATGACAGATCAGCAACTTGTGTTTTTAACTTAATATCTTAGGGAAGGCGTTCCCAATCTGGGATCCATGGAAGGGTTCAACAACAGATTTCAAGGTATTATTGAACTTGGATAGGAAAAAAAATACATCTTTGCTTACACTAAGCTCTAACTGAAATGTAACATTTCCTTCAACTGTGACTTTAAAAAAACATTATTCTGAGAATGGGTTTTTAGGCTTCCCCAGAATGCCAAAGATCTAACACACACACACACACACACACACACACACACACACACACACACACACACACACACACACACACTATACCTATTTTGATGAGTTAGCTGATAACCTGAAAGGTTAAGAGACTTGCACATGGACATAGAGCTGGCTATATGTCAGAGGCCAAACTTTCACCCAGGAATCCTCATTCTAAGGTCAGCCTTCTATCTACTGTATCATGATATCTGTCAGGGTAAAAATAGAAGGGGGAAATAAATGGAAGAAAGGATTTCTGCATGTGTAGGTAGCCAGTAAGTTTTATAAGGAAGCAGTTTTGCCTAAAAGGCTAGTCTGTGGTATAGGATGGTGTACACATTGAAGTCTTTCTCATACTTGCTCTTGATTCAAATGTGGGATCAGGGTGTCTGACTCATCTGAGTTGGAATGATCCCAGAATCAATTAATTTTCATAAATATTTTCTACAACAAAAGAATTTGATCTGTGATCATCATGAGATTGATACCAAAGGGTAGGCAAAATATCAGTTACGGCAAGTATAAGTTAAGAAAACTAAAAAGCCATTATATTCCACTCAGGTTATTTTAACTCTGTTTTTTTATTGTGACAAGAATTTGCCCAGAGTTATAACCTTTTATGGATCAATCTGCAATCATTTATTTTGTGCCTGCTATGTGTCAAGCACTGTGCTAGATGGTAGGGATTTTCTAAAATAGTGTTTTTCCACTTTCAGCAAACAATGTCCCTCCTCCTCTTTGTAAAATAAAACAATCCCTGCCCCCAATGAGCTTAACCTCTTATCAGAGGGGATAACACATACATATATCTACATTTATATGTGCATATCTGTATATACACAAAGAAAGAATAAATAAAAGGTAGGGGAGTGGATGGTATGACCTCTCAAGGTCACTTCCAGTTGTAAAATTCTGTAAATTAGCCCTTGCCTGTAAGGACAAAGAATCCTGCTACGGTACATTACTTTAGAAAGTAGGTGACAGATCAACAATAGAATGGTATGGTTTAGGAGGAGTAATTTATATTCCCTTGTGTTCCCTTGACATGATACTCCAGAAAAAGCTAAAAGAAAACTACCCATTCCATACATCTCCACAGCAAGGAAATACAGAATGGAAATTAATTTGGCCTCACCTATTGAAATGGCAGCTTATTCAATTCTAAACCAGGCTGCTTATCTTCAGAAAGTTCAGCCTCAGACACTGAATGAAATTGCCACTCTGCCCCTCTTTTTATAAGAGGAGCAGGGACATTGTCTGCTAAAAGTGGAAAAACCCTATTTAAAAAATTTTTCCTTTCTTACTGTGATTAAGCTCCTATAATGATTAATCTTTCTACTGCTTTTTTTTCTTCTTCCTTCTTCCAAATGTGCTTTTCATAGTTTGGACTGTTGACTTATTATTTCTCCACTGAATGGGATTTTTTTTTCAGCTAGTTTCACTTTCTGTTCAAATGGAGTTTCACTTTCCAGCTGTCACTCAAGGTAGCACATTTCTGTAATATTTAGGGTTTTAACACAACAGATAGAGCAGGCAATAGGAATGGAAGTTTGGGGATTCATTTAAAAAATCATGAACATGGAGTTCTATTCAGCTTTTCTTTGGTGATGCTTTTTCTTTTTACTTATTCTCTACAATTTAACAAAATTCCATATAAAACACACAGGCACATAAACAAAGCTCATTTAGTCTACCTTCTTCATTTTACAAAAAAAAAAAAGAAAAAAAAGGAGAAACTGAGTTCCAAGGAAGTCTAATATCTGGACCAAGGTTGCACAGATAACAAGCATGGGAGCTGTGATTTGAATTCATTATCCTACACAAAGTTTTGCTATGCCATGCCAACTTTCCCTCTGACTGCAGCACCCACAATTCCTATCCCCACAAGGAACCAACACCTTTTGATGAGAGTTATCAAGCCAAACAGCCTCTCTGGCTGCTAATATTCATTCTGGAGATAATCCAAGAGTAGCTAGACGTATTTGTGAAAATTCCCATAGTCAGTCACAGTTAACTCTCTCCACTGAATCATTATTTTCTCCATGGGTTCCAATCTATAAAGAATGCTATATGTCACTTAGTGTATCTAAAGACAGGGATTTTCTTCTTCACTGGGAAGTGGTTGACACCAAGGAGACACTCAACTGGGCTGACTGCTATTTCCAGAGAGAGGAAAAGACCGACAGTAAGGGCTGCATGAGTGACAATGGGAAAAAGCAAGGAGTGCATTTGGAAAAACTGGGATTGGCCACTAAGGGGGGAGATGAGTGAGGAACTCACACTGGGAACACCTGCAAAGCAGTAGGTCTGGCTTTGGAAGCAAGCCAAAACTGTAAACAATCGATGGTATTATCAATACATTTCTTAACACTGATGTTAATCAGTGTTATCAAGGTAGAGGTTCAGAAAGTGACCGTAGCTTTTCAAAAGGTGCCACACAAATCCTAAAAATTATCTTGAAGGAAAGATCTCATAAAGCTTAAGATGGGACTTTGCCCACTGCAACTTCAAAAAAGGGGGAAGGGACACAAAGAACAGCTTCTATGAGCTGTTTGCCATTCAATTCCAAATTAATCTCCTTTGTTAAGTGCAAGTACCAACATGGCATTCTGGGAACCAAGAATCTATAATTGATCCTCCTTTAGATAAGTGTCTACACATTGAAGTAGGAACAAAATGACCAAGAAAGAGACTCAATATTTTTAAATTCTGAGTTCTTGAAATGAAACAATTTCCCACAAAGGCCTTTCCACAGACATTCCTGTACTTAAGATTATTTTCCTTTATTTTGATCCTTCAAAGGAATTCTTGGTGTTGAAAACTTGTCCTCATGAGAGATGCCCAAACATTTTAATCAAGGACTTAACTCTGAGCCACCTGCGTGTTATTACTTGAAGAACATCCCAAGGTACTCCTGGTCATTCTCCCCAAACTTCTCTTTCTCCATGGTCTGCCGCTGCTTGAAATGTCCACCTTTTGGGGTTTCAATTTGAGGGAAAATCAAAATGACTCTTTAAAAAAAACTGTTGAGAGATGTGTTATTATAAATTACCATTCTAAAGCAGATTCAAGTTTATCATAGGATGTAGATACAATAAAATTTAAATAAATCTAGTTTCAGGTCATACAGCCATCTAACTAATATCTCATTTACCTAAATTTTTGAAAAGTGGTTTGACAACATCTTGTATTATTTGTGGGTAAAAATGTAGAAATATTGGCTATACAGCTACATGGATTCAGAATGGTGGTATAGTCACACTCAAAGAATAGCCAGTAATGGTTCAATATCATCTTGGCAGGAAGGATCCTCTGGCTTACTGTGGGCATCTGTGCTTGGCCCTAGGCCATTTACCGCTTTTGTCAATGACTTAGATAAAGGCATAGATGGCTTACTTATCAAATTTTACCAAATTTGCAGAAACACAGAGCTCATACATTGGATGACAGAAAAGATTTTTAAAATTTGACAAATGAGATGAAATATAATGTAATGAAATATAAAATCTTAACATTTCAGTTCAAAAATCAAGTTTAGAAGTTGAAGATGGGGGAGGAATAACTAAAAAGCTGCTAATATGAAAAAAAAAGAGCTAGAGATTTCATTGAACTACAAGCTCAACATGAGTTAAAGGTGTAATATGGAAGCTCAGAGAGCTAAAACAATCTTAGGCACATTAGAAGAGGCAGTGGTTTTCAAGTACGCAAGAGATAATGTTATCACTGTATTCTGCTATGGTCAGACACATCTGGAATATTGCATTCACAATTCTGGATACTGTATTTTAGGAAGGATGTTAATAAACTTGAGTGTCCAGAAGGAAAGTTAAGGCCTCAAGTTCATGGTATGTTGTTTGAAAGATACGGGGAGGTTACAATTTGAAGAAGAGAAGACTTAGGGGGAATGTGATAGCTGCCTTCAAATATTTTAAGGACTGTCATATGGAAGAGGATGAAATTTGTCCTGCTTGACCCGATAGTCAAGTCAACATGCATTTATTAAGTGCTTACCATGTGCTAGGCACTACAGTAAGTGTAAGGGTACAAATTCAAGTGAAAAGAAAGACATTCCCTGCCCTCAAGGAGCTTACTTTCTAAAAACGGAAGACAACACAAAAGTGGGAGCTGAAAAGCAATGGAGTGAGGCTTGGTGGTGAAATCCGAAAAATGAAGGCTATCTGACCTCAGCATGGAGATTCCAGGAGAAACTTAGCAGTGGAAGGAGGAGGTGGGAAGTGAGGCAAGAGGGTAATGAGTAGAAACTGAAGAGAGACAACTTTAGGCTTGGTATAAGGAAAATCTTCCTAAAAATTGAAGTTCCCCAAAGTAGAATGGGCTACCTCAGGAAGAGACTGGGTTCTTCTGTACTCCAAGTCATTAACAAAAAGTTTGATGAGCACTTCTCAAGCATGCTGCAAAGGGGATCCTTTTGTCAAGTATGGGTCAGGATAGGTGGCCTCTGAGCTCCCTTGCAACTCTGAGATTCTGTAATTGGTGGGATACTAGAGATTATATAGTCAAAGAGCTTGAGATCGACAGAGTTTGGCACTTCCTCATGATCACACAGGTAGGAAGTATCAGGCCTCTCTAATAACAAACTTTCTTCTCTACAACAGCCTTGTGAGGTATCTACATAGACATGTATGTATATACATATATACGCTTATATATGTACATACATACACATATATATGATTATTCCCATTTTACAGATGAGTAAGCTAAGATATAAAAAAAAGAAGTGATAGCTATCTAAGATAGGTAATAAATGGAGCCAATTTCTATAAAACTTGACATAGAATTTCATTAGTATAAAAATCTCCAGCTAAGAAAACTCCCTCTAGCAATACAGATTTGTACCTGCTATTTAACTTTAGTTGATATATCTTACATTTATAATTTAACCTCTAGTCTTAGAGAGTTGCCCAGAGCATTAGATTGTGACTTGCTCAGGGGCATACAACCAGTGTGTGTCAGAGATGAGACTTGAACCCCGGTCTTCTTGACACACAAAATCAAAAACAATACTAAGTACCCTGTGAGCAGCCCTGATTATTTCTAGACATTTAGCACTCTCTACAATATGAGCAGCTAGATGGCATGAGGGATAGAGTGCCTGGCCTGGAGTCAGGAAGACTCATCTTCCTAATTCAAGTCTGGCCTCAGACACTTTGCCTCAGTTTCTTCATCTGAAAATGATCTAGAGAAGGAAATGGCAAACTATTCCAATATCTTTGCCTAGAAAACCCCAAATGAGGTCACAGAAAGTCAGAAATGACTGAACAACAAATAAAATGAGTACCTTTTATTTATTATACAGAATTTCCTCAGGGAATAAGTAAGATAATATTTTTGTGATGGGAAGGAAAAGAAAAGATCGTCAGTCATAAAGCATTTATAAAGTGATTGACTTTTTTCCAGATCCTGTCCTAAGCTCAGGAGATACAAAGAAAGGGGAAAAGCAATTTCTGCTCACAAGGAACTTAAATTCTAGTGGGGGAGACCTTATGTAAAGTGTGCACCAACAGTACATGGGAGGTAATCTCCAAGGGAAGGTCCTTGAGAAAGGGAAGAATGGGAGTGGGAGGAGACCAAGAAAGGCCACCTGTGGAAGGTAGGATTTGAGCTGAGTCTTTAAAAAAGACAGGGAAGCCAGGACAGAGGTAAGGAGGGAGACCTTTCCAAGCATAGGGAACAGCCCAGTCAAAGATATGGAGACAATAAACGGAATGTCACCTATGGGGAATAGCAAGGAAGGCTGTGTCACTGAAGTATTCTGAGGGCAGTAAAGTGTAACAAGACTGGAAAGGCAAGAGGCAGTGAACATTGTTAGAGCATAGGTTATCTTCAGGCAGAGCAAGTCTGGGTAGAAGTGACACAGTAGAGGACTTAGGGGTATCCTGAAGTCAACATGAGGGCACCAGGTACTGGAAAAAAGACAAATTGTACCTACTTCACTATGTTGCTTTGGGTTGATCATAGGCTTGTAATAAATGACATTTACTCAAGGTTATAAATCTTGCAAAGCACTTTTCATACATTTTCTGACATAATTCTCAGGATAATCTTTTGAGATAAGTGTTACAGTTATTATACCTATTCTTGTTATTGGTGTTCAGTCGTTTCAGTTGTGGCTGACTCTTTGTGACCCCATGTACGGTTTTCTTGGCAGAGACACTAGAGTTGTCTGCCATTTCCTTCTCTAGCTCATTTTACAAATGAGGAAACTGAGGCAAACAGCGTTACGTGATTTACGAAAGGTCACACAACTAAATAAGTATCTGAGGTCAGATTTGAACTCATAAAGATGAGTCTTCCTAACTTCAAGCCAGCACTTTATCTACACAGTGCCTGAGGAAACTGAGACTCGAGCATAAAGTGACTTGCCTAGGGTCACACAGCTATTAGGTGTCTGAAAAGGAATTCAAACTAAGATCTTCCTGACCCTGTGCAATACTCTATCCACTAGGTTTATTAGAAGTGGGTTGTGAATGTGAGAAATAGATTTATCCATCAGTGGAAAAAGGTCCCCAATATAGAGTTTAAATTGAATTCAAAACAGTTCATCTCACTAAGAGCAAGATGAATTTAGTTTGTGACATTGACGAGAAAATATAAGTTCTTAAAACTGCCCCGGGAGTATCTGTCTCTTAATCTGTATACACACTACATCTGAGATGTTGTCTCAAGTTTTCCCACCTGTTATGCTACACTACTTCTGAAAAAAATCCATGAAAACTATGTGGCCTTTTTCTTTTATCAGGAGACATTGGAAGCTTTTGTAGCACCATCTAGTGAAGCTTAAGGAATTTTGCATAATTGATCTATCTTCTGAAGAAAAATAGCCAAGATTTGCAAGTCTTGAGAAGTGAGACTCCCTTTCTCACTCTCAAAGAGTTTTCTTTCCTTTTCTCAAGAAACTGAAGTGAGGAAGGATGACTTAAGAAATTAGTATCCTTAACGTAGAGCCAATGCTTTTCTGGAAATCAGATTAGATTGACGATTAAACTACTGGGATTGCATATGAAAAATATTCAATGTGCATCTGAATTGTGTGCTTAGGCCAGAAGGATCTTCTTCCAAATCTTATCTTGTTAATTTCAATGTCATGTCTTATTCCTAAAGCAAATATGCCATCCCACTTAAAATTGTCAGTTGTTGGAAAATGGAGACATTAGAATTTGTTACCAGATGACTTGCAGTGTGTTCTTTTTGTATAAACATGGATACCCTTTAGTGTTGCAAGCAACCAAATGAAGTATTGCTTTGGGGTCTCTTTGGAAAGAGGAGAAGGAGGGAATGGTCTAATTGACTTTTTGAGTCTTTCCTTCCTTCCCAAAATTCTAGCATTTTGTTATTAGTAGTACCACTATAACAAGCAATGGATTTGGAGTTGAAGGAGCTGAGTTCAAATCTTAGCTGTGCTGCTTATTTCACTTAAGTGCTCTGGGCCTCAACTTCCTCAGCTGCAAAATTAGGAAGTTTGATTAGATGATCTCTAAAGCCCCTTCCAACACTAGATCTATTTCCCCATGATCCTGTAATATAGTCCAATTGCATAATCTAATATTTTTTATATATATACTGCCTTACTTATTGTGAATAATGTCCTGTTAACACGTGTAAAATTAATCAGAAGAAGCAAAGTGGCCTTCTGAAAATGCTCTCATATGTAAGTAACTATTTATAACATGTCTAATCACTCATGTATATGATAGTTAATTTCAGAGGAAACGGGGACAGAAGATTTGGGTTATTTAAGTGGTTTCCTAAAAATATTACTAAAATTAGAAGACTTTCCCATAACAGAGCTACATTTAGGGAGATAGAACTTGATATAGGAGAACAAGCAATCAACAACATTTGTTGAGCTCTTCAAACTGTGCTAGGCAATGGGGATGCAAAGACGAGAGTAAAAGGACCCCTGCCCTCAAGGAGCTTATGTTCTTTTCTTGGAAACGTCATGTGCATTGATGCGGATGAAATAAATACAAGGTAAATGAGGGGAAAATTATCAGGTATAGGGATCAGAAAAAGTTTTGTGAAGGAGGCAGCTAGGTGGATTAGTGGATAGAGTACTGGGCCTGGAATCAGGAAGACCTGAGTTCAAATCCAATCTCAGACACTAGTTGTGTAATTCTGGAAAAATCACTTAACCTCTGTTTGCCTTAATCCACTGGAGAAGGAAATGACAAATCATTCCAGTATCTTTGCCAAGAAAACCCCATCCACAGTATGATTTATGGAGTCCTGAAGAGTCGGACACAACTAAACAACAAAGTTTATTGAGTAAGGGTATAACTTGAGAGATGCAGCAAATTACAGAGGTAGAAGTGAAGGAATGAGGGAGTATGAATTTAGGGATGCAATACAATTATAGAAAGACATTAGATCCCTTTAACTACAGCCCTTCCTAAATCTTCAGAATGCTCTCTTAAGGCTTCCAACTAATAAGCATCTAACAGAAGACCATGGCAGTTCCCTATTAAGTCTCAGCAGATAATTAATTCCAGAGGAAATAAAGCCTAAGGAAGGTTAGCCTGAACCCACTATGCCAAGAAGAATATACACCCTCAAATTGAGGCAAAAGAAACTCCTTTCATATTTTTCCCCTTCTATCTCCCAAGCTAATAGCAGCCGATTTGAGTGTAGGAGTATCTCAACAATGACATGAACCAGAGAAAAGAAATAAGAGGAGTATGTATGAACCATTAACAGTATTGATTTTTCAGGGAAGCAAAAGAAGGTCTAATAGTCCCTTTCTAAAACCATGAATACTCTGAGAAGTGATGCTCTTTAAATATCCTTCCACCCAAACACTCACATTATTTTTTTGTACAACTTTTGTACTTAGGGAGCATTTTTCATATGTGAGACTGAGCACCTGGGGACATCCACGTGTCACCCAGCCCCAGCTGGTAAGCTCAAGTGATAAATAGGTAGTAAGAAAGACTTCCGTGATTCTCTTCCTAATCAGCAGGTAAATTAATTGTGGCCAGCCAAGGGTTCATTTTTAAAAATTGCTTCCATCCTCAAATCAACTTGCTCTCAGATATTTGGGAAAGACTTTATTCCCTGCAGCTACAATATTAAAGCCCCCTTTAACCCATAACCTTCCCCAGGGTCTTTTAAAGGAAACGCTATTTCATCTTGTCTCCTCTACTGACCCAACCATCAAAAGCTACTCATTTTCTTCCAAATATTCCTTATAAAATATATGTAATGTAAAGTGGGAAATAACTGGGTGATATAAAAGGGAACCCAAGTGGCTGTTAGTGGCTTCTAAAATATCTATTAGTGCTTGTGAATAATGAAATGTGATCGTGGCAGCAAGTGACCTACAAAAATAACAGCTGATACTTACAGAGCACTTTACATGTCTTACCTCATTTGACTCCTTAAAAACCTGTGTGATAGGTATTGCAGGTACTACAATGTGACCCAGAAGTCTTGTTGTTCAGTCATTTTTTCAGTCATGTCAGACTGTTCATGACCCTATTTGGGGTTTTCCCGGCAAAGATACTGGAGTGATTTGCCACTTCCTTCTCCAGTTCATTTTACAAATGAGGAAACTGAGGCAAGAGGGTTAAGTAACTTGCCCAGAGTCACACAGCTAGTAAGTGTCGAAGGGCAGATTTGAACTGAGGGAGTTGAGTCTTCCTGACTCAAGGGCCGGCACTCTATCCGCTGTATCACCTAGCCCCAAAAAGTCTTAGTGCAGTTTAAAATTTATATTGGCTTAAAACTCTACCACCAATTTTGGGACACACTACAGTTTCATTCCCATTCTCTAGAGAGGGCCACAGCATGGTATCAGTGTGGCACAGTTGATAGAAAGCTGGCCTTGGAGTCAAGAAGAGTGACTTTCAAGCTCTGCCTCTGACATAGATTAGCTGTATAATCCTACAAAAATCACTGGACTTCTCAATGCATCTGTCTAAGTTAATAGAAGGAGACATGCACGCCGTGGCTTGCCATGGGACAGTCTTCATTGGGAGAGCTCCTTAGCTAGAGCTCCCTTCACTGATGTCATCCAAAAACATACAAAAAAAAATTACAGATGAGGAAACTGAGTCTCTGAGAGTTGTCTATAGTCTATAGTGCATTGTCTATAGTCACCCCCTACTGGCTAGTAGGTATCAGAGGCATGATTAGAACTAGGGTCTTTCTTGACTTTGTCTAGTATTCTTTCCAATGCACTTATACTGAAGATGGCGCTGTTAAGTGCCATCTTGTAGTCAGACTCTAAAAAGGGGCATTTTTTTTTTTTACTGAAGAGGGGAAAAAATGAAGTTCAGTTTAATTCTTCCTTGTCATTAACCTATGTTATTTATTTTTTGCATCTCTATTCTTTTCAGCCTCACAACAACCTTCTGAGCTAGGTATCCCAGATAGTATTATTCTTTTTTTACAGATGGAGAAACTGAGACAAAGGGAGTAAGTTACCCCTAGATTATATAGATTGCAACTATAAGAAGTAGAATTCAAAGCCAGGTCTAGTGGGCTCTAATTCCTGCACTCCCTCCAGTGAGTCAAGCTGCCTCCCAAGCAGTAAGGCTCACGTAGGGTCATCTAAGTAGCACAGAAGATGGAGAACAGGGCCTCAAGTTAAGAATACCTAAGTTCAAGTCCAGCCTCAGACATTTACTAGTTATGAGATGCTGGGCCTGTTGCAGCTTCTGTCTCAGTTTACTTAACTGTAAAATAAAATGGTGGTAATAACAGCATCTACCTCACAGGGTTGTCATGAAGATTAAATGAGATATTTGTAAAGTGCTTAGCACAGTTCCTGGCACATAGTAGGCTCTATAAATGCTTATCCCACCCCACTTCTCATACTATACTACAAGCTGTCCCAAAAGTCTTAGTATAGTTTTAAACTTTAATAACTTCAGAAGTATAATAGCTACAGATTTACAAAAAAGCATCATTTGAAAATTTATTTGTTTAAATTTATTTACCCTTATTTACCTTTGTGAAATTTGAATAATAAAATTTCAATTTGAACAAGATGGAACACCCAGTCATCTTGCATTGCACTGCAAGTTTCTGGATAACATTTTCTCAGACCAGAGGATTGTTGGAGGAGGTTCCCTTGCATGGCCACCTCACTAACCTGATCTACGTCCATTAGCCTTTTTCTTCTGGGAGTCACATCAAAGAGGTTATATGTGCATCAAAACGTCACTTTTTGAGAGCCTTTAAGGCTAAGATTATGAGTGTGATCTCTGCCACTGAGCAGCAGCTGAGGAAAGTTTTACAAAGTTTGAAAATTAACCAGAGCTATGTATGGCATGAGACAGTCGTTGCATTGAATTTTAAAAAGAAACATGTCGTTAACTTACATTTTTTATAATTAACACTTTTGTAGCATTTATAGAAGTTATTCAAGCTTAGATCAGCACTGAAAATTTTGGGACACCATATACTAAATATACAAATGCCACATTTCTATCCATGTCCCTGGGAGGGTTTGTCACTTATGTCCACATTGCTCTGATTCAAAAACTTTTCAAATGAATCTATTTTCAAAACAAGGCATCAAAGCTAACTAGACAATGAGCCAAACTGAGAAGTCCTGGTCTTCCCCAGTATTCAGAGGAAGAGCTCCTTTTGAAAATGAGGCCTTGATACCTCTGTGACCCCAGAGGGATGGGAGAAGGATTTCCATTTCTGAAGTAACAGAGATGCTTTAGGCAAAATAATAACACATCACTGAATAGTAAGCCTAGCTTTCCTCCTCCTGGCAGTTAGAACTGTCCTGCAGCTCCCTCCTAAACACCAACACCCCCACTATAAATGAAGCTAGCGGCTAAGGTTGTTTTTTCATTTGGAATGCTTACATGTTCCCTTGGTGAACTTCAGCTTGAGGAAAAGGAAGAAATTCTCCAGAGCTTTGGCAATCTAAAGTACTACCCGATGATCACCTGGGAAATCACAGTTCTCATTCTCAGGTTTTAACCATTTCAAAGAAAAGCATGAGACCTAGGAATAGCTCTTAATGCATGAAGAGAGATGACAGGATCAATGCATCTAAGGGAACCATGAGGGATTTCCAGTTCTTCAACAGCAAACCCAGGGAGCAAGCTCCTAACTTAAATTCACTTTACAATTGCCTCCTGGGAATGGAAGAGATTAACCTGGTGGCTGGCCTCCTACCACTCACAAGCCAGGATAGATCCTTAAAATGTATGAACACTAGCAGTATTTGCATTCCCAACTATGGCATTTTTGACAACCACATATTAACTTTTGGCTCCATCTCTATGCTTAGTCCACAAACAGAGACATCCACACCATGGCTTATCATGGGCAACAAAGATGATTTGGCTAAGTCTGTCACCATAAAGAGAAGAAAAGAAAGGACTGGTTATTATTAAGTTGGTAAATACTGGGGCCTTCCTCTCACAGGATGAATCCGTGCAGAACTCTTGATCATTGTTGTCCTATAGAATCCTGGGTGGCTAAAAGACATTGACTTAGTAGAGTATGATCAAGAGGAGCTGAGGACCTAATCTAAGAATGAGAAAGAGATCTTTTATTAAGTGCTGTCCTATAAAAACAATGGAACCAAATGGTGGTTCTGCTCAAGGAACTTCCATTCTAATAGGAGAAGACAAAACATGAAGGAGAACTGAGAGGGTGAGGAGAGGGTATCCACACAGGGGCAAGGCAACGTTGCTGGTAAGGAGCTGGAACAGTCCAGAAGATGGTTTGAGCCGGGAGTGAAGGGAACATGGCCAGGGGCCCTCATGAAGTACTGATCCTGGCCAGAGGCTCACTAATCACACAAACAGTAAATAAAGATACATACAAAGAAAGCTAGATGATAGATAGATAGATAGTTGGAAGGAAGGAAGGAAGGGAGAAAGAAAAAGAAAAGGAAAAAATAAGGAAAGAAAAAAAGAAAGAATGAATGAATGGGGGGTATAAGACACATTAATTTTCATTGGTACATGGAGGAAGGATACTCCCTCTACCAATGCAGGTCAGTACCTGCTCTGCAATTTATAATATTAGAGAGCTGTCTGGAGAGATTGAGAGGTTAAGTCACTTGCCCAGAGCCAATCAGACAGCAAGTGTCAGAGGCAAGTTTTTATCCCAGATCTTTCTAACTGAAGCCTGCTCTCTATCCACTATACCAAGCTGCCTCTGCAGAAATATTAATAATTACTATTAATAATTAATTATAATAATAACAATTGCCACCAAAATAAAAGCTCATATTCATGTACCTCTTTAAAGTTGTAAAGTCCCTTCCTCACAAGAACCCTGTGAGGTAGGTGATGTAACTACGCTTTCCCTCTTCTACAAGCAAAGGGCTCAGTAAGGTTACCTCACACCCCCAACACCCCATAACTATTAAATGGCACAGCCAGGATTTGCACCAAAATCTTCTGACTCCAAATCCAGGGCCAAAACCAGAATAACTTTCCAGAGCAAGAAATGAATGGTGGAGATGAGAGAGTTCTTCTCAGTACTAAGCAGTATCTCCAGTCACAAATCTTTCAAAACTATTCATTCATTCATGCATGCATGCATGCATGCATGCATCTATTCATTCCACAAGAACTGATTAAGTGTATACTAAAAGCCAAGCACTATGTACATCCTACAGATAACGAATACAAAATAAAATAGCCCTTTTCCTCAATGAGCTTACATTATTCTAGGAGGAAAAAATCATGTATACAGGTGAGTCAATGAAAAATATGTACTCAGTAAACAAAATGAATTTGGTAATTTGGTTGTAATGGCTTTATCTGTTAGACTAATGCTTTCAACACATAGTTGATTAAATGCTTATTTTAGTCTTAGAATCCACATGCTAACTTAGATCTTCTGAAAGATTAATAATGAGTAGTTGAGTAAAAACAAAAAAGCTGGTTACATCTAAACCATATTATTTTTTTCTTTCAATTTGCATTTCACAGCTCCATTCAATCCAAACAAGGGAATAGATAGCGTTGTCAAGTTTGACACTTTTGGAGATGGAATGGGTAGATACAACGTATTCAATTTCCAGGATATTGGTGGCAAATACTCCTACCTGAAGGTTGGTCACTGGGCTGAAACTTTATCATTGGATGTCAATTCAATCCACTGGTCCCGAAATGCGATCCCCACCTCCCAGTGCAGTGACCCTTGTGCTCCTAATGAAATGAAGAATATGCAACCAGGGGATGTCTGCTGCTGGATCTGTATTCCCTGTGAACCCTATGAGTACCTGGCTGATGAGTTCACCTGTGTGGACTGTGGGCCTGGGCAGTGGCCCACCCCAGACTTGTCTGGCTGTTTTGACCTTCCGGAAGACTACATCAAGTGGGAAGATGCTTGGGCCATAGGTCCCGTCACTATTGCGTGTTTGGGCTTTGTGTGTACCTGCATGGTTGTGACGGTCTTTATCAAGCACAACAACACACCTTTGGTCAAAGCATCAGGCCGGGAGCTCTGCTACATCTTACTCTTTGGAGTAGGTCTTTCTTATTGCATGACATTCTTTTTTATTGCTAAGCCGTCACCCGTCATCTGTACTCTCCGACGCCTGGGTTTAGGCAGCTCCTTCGCAGTATGTTATGCAGCCCTACTGACAAAAACAAACTGCATTGCCCGGATATTTAATGGGGTCAAGAATGGTGCTCAGAGGCCAAAATTCATCAGTCCTAGCTCTCAGGTCTTCATCTGCCTGAGTCTGATCCTGGTACAGATTGTAGTGGTGTCTGTGTGGCTCATCCTGGAGGCCCCAGGCACACGAAGGTATACCCTACCTGAGAAGAGGGAAACCGTGATCTTAAAATGCAATGTCAAAGATTCCAGTATGCTGATTTCACTTTCCTACGATGTGGTCCTGGTGATCTTATGTACTGTGTACGCCTTCAAAACGCGAAAGTGCCCCGAAAATTTCAATGAAGCCAAGTTCATCGGTTTTACCATGTACACCACCTGCATCATCTGGCTGGCCTTTCTCCCCATCTTCTATGTGACATCAAGCGACTACAGAGTGAGTCTTTTCATGCCTTTTATGCCCTTTTTCATGTTTTCTTTGCTTACTTAGCACTTAATTAAGCCAACACCTTATAGATAACATCCTTCATTCATATCCCCCAGCAAATAGCCCTTCTATTGTGAATGTCACAATGAGCAAGAGCTAGAGTCTTTTCAATAAAACCATGACCTGGCCCACAGAGCTACAGTGTTTCTCTAATGGAGCAGAGCAATGGTCTACCACAGGTCTGCCAGGATGCCTTGGCTTGTGGCTTTAAACTGAAAGATGCTTGTAATAACATTTTAGAAACAGCAAGCATCCTGAATGCCATCACTTGGTATTCAGATATTTTTAATTACTCCCTAAAACAGACTCAAAGTCAATGTTTATCTGTTCTATCCTCTTTAAAGCCTTGGTGCATATCATCTTTAGATTCATGAATTTACTTCCATAAAACACTTTTCTACTCCTCGCCTCAATGCAGTTCATTTCAGTTCAAGAAACGTCTTTGTAATTGCCTCCTTTGTGCTAAGCAAGCTAAGTCCCACAAAAAGGGGAGACATTCTGAAGGCCCAGCAGATTGGCTCTAATGACAGTTTCTCTGGCCCACTGAAAAGATTCCCAGCCTCTAGCTATCCCATTACCCAACTGTAGGAAGACAAAAACACATCAAAATAGTTTTACAACATCCTCTAAGGAGAATGGATTTGAAGTATTTCCTTTAGTTCACTGTAATACAGTGGAAAGAGCATCGGGTTTGGAATCACAAGATCTGGATTCAAGTCTCATCTGTGAAACTTACTACTTGTGTGACCTTGGCCAAGTCACTTAACTTCCAGAGACAGTTTCCCTCAGTAAAATGAAAGGATTGGACTAGATAAATGAGTGAATGAAAAAGCTTTAAGTACTTACTGTGTTCAAGAATACAAACATCTGGGGGCAATTAGATGGTGCAGTGGATAGAGCACCAGCCCTGGATTCAGGAGGACCTGAAATCTGGCCTCAGATACTTATTAGTTGTGTGACCCTGGGCAAGTCACTTAAATCCAATTGCCTAAAAAAAAAAAAAAAGAATACAAACATCGAAGTAAGAGCCCCTTTTTTCAAGGCAGCACAGTATATAGAGAGGGTTAGACCTGGAGTAAGAAAGAACTGAGTTTGAATCTTACCTTAAACTAAGGGTGGGGAACCTGTGGCCAAATTTTACAGAATAAATTCTTTTATTAAGGGGATTTGTTCTGTGAAGTTTGGATTCAGTCAAAGGGCCACACCCAAGGACCTAGAAGGCTACATGTGGCCTCTAGGCTGCAGGCTTCCCACCTCTGCCTTAGACATTTAACAGTTAATAATTTAACAGTTAATAAGTGGGATCATTTATCTTCTGAAATCTTTTTTTGCCTCAGTTTCCTCATCTGTTAAATGGGAATGATAATAGCACCTACTTCCCAGGGTTCTTGTGAAGATCAAATGAGATATTATTTGTAAAGTGCTTTTCAAACCCTAAAGGGATGTATAAATGCTATTATTATTATTATTAATAATATTACTTTTTGTTGTTGTTCAACTATCTGGCTCTTTGTGATCCCATGTGGCTTTCTTGGCAAGGATACTGGAATGATTTGACATTTCCTTTTGGTAGATTAAGGCAAACAAAGGTTAAGTGACTTGCCCAGGGTGATACAACTAGTAGGTCTCTGAGGCTGGATTTGAATTCAGGTCTTCCTGACTCCAGGCTGAGAATTCGATCCACTGCCACCTAGCTGCCTCCGTTATTATTACTATTACTGTTATTGTAATTAATAGGGGGAGACAACACATAGCAGGTTTCATCTATAGAGCTGAAATGGCCTCTGAGATCCCTTCGTGATCTATATCTTTGGTCTAATGACTCTAGAATGTGCTTCTTAAATTTAACACAAGAGACAGTGTTGCACAGTGGTTAGAGGGCAGGTCTTGGAGTTAGGAAGAGCTGGAATGAAGTCCCATAACTTGTGCATACTGTATGTGTGCTCACATGCATGTGGGACTTAACTTCTCACTATCCCAGGTGAGTCTCTGAGCCTGTAATCTACAGATAAGCTGCATAACTGTATCACTGGAAGAAGTTTCTGCAAGCAGAGTCCTCTCATATTGATGAAATGTTCCCACTAAAATAAGAATAATAATTACTCTAACCCACACGTGATAGAAGAAAGCTAAACACAGATGATGACGCCATTGTTTATATGGCTTTTACACGATGCAGTTCAAATGTGGAGACTTCAGCCCAGCTCCCCTCTCTTTTCACACACACAGCACATCCACCCATTCCAAATCTTCAGTACTTTGAAAACATCCCTCAGTTGTTTTGGAGAGGTTTCCTAAAGTGCCTTGAACATCCAGATCCAAGATTCCCACCAAAGAATGAGCACAAGAATTGTTGTTTTCATAAGCTACTACTGACCATGCATTTCTGTAGTCTTCATCCAGTGATTCCAGTTTAAACCTTAACCAAAGACGTAATGAACTTGGTGTATAACAGCTACCCCAAATTCAGTGAACCTATTTGTCATGTTGGTATGTCCCTTGTGACATATAAAAGTTCAAGAGACATAGTTTCTGGGTAATTAATCATTTTATTAATTATGCTAGCAAATAATAAAAGGATCATTTGGCTGTCTGTCCTAAACCAAAGACCTTTCCTGGAGCCCACTCAATGCTTATATGCCTTTGGAAGAGTGGGTGTTCCTGAAGATGGAAACTAACTCTGATTAACAAGTAATGAGGGAATGAATAATATAATAAGAGATGGTTTATTCTAATGAGGGTCTGATCACTCAGTCCTGGACAAAGAGACTTATCTCTGCCCAGACCACCCCAGTCTAGGGCAATCTAGACAAAAGAGAAAATTCAATTCCATTAAGACCTGACTAAAACACAATAGGTTATAATCTACCAATTCACCCAAGCTAGAATTTCTTTACTTTTTGATCAAATCTAAGTTTTCCCAGTTGGGAAGGCTGTCAGAATAGCTGACAGGGGTTGACTTTTGAATGAGAAAATAGAAAGGCAGGGGGGAGAAAACTTGGTCCTAATTCAATGATTGGTTATTAATATGAGAGAAATAATAATTTCTCTCACCCTCAAAACTTTTGTACATTGGCAGTTCCCACAATGCATAAAACTTGAAATAAAAAATAATTGTAATTTGACTAGAGAAAACCCCCAAAACAATTGAAAGACTGGCAGTCAAGCAATCACTAACACAGTCCAACATATTTAGTCTACCTAATAGATCATTCAGAATAACTTTGATCATTGGGTCCTTCACTTATTTAACATTTTATTTTTTTCCCATTTACATGCAAAAAACAATTTTAACACTTTTTTTTTGCACATTTTAAGTTCCAAGTTCTCTCCCTCCACCCCTCATTGAGAAGGCAAGCAATTTGACATAGGTTAAACATGAGTAGTCATGCAAAAAACATTTCCCTGTAAGTCATTCTGTGAAAGAAAATACAAACAAAGAAGTCAAGAAAAATAAAGAAAATTTTTAAGAAGTATCTTTGATCTGAATTTAGGCTCTATCAGTTCTTTCTCTGGAGATGGATAGCACTTTTCATCATAAATCCTAAAGAACAATCTTGGACCATTGTATTATTGAGAACAACTAAGTTATTCATAGTCCATCCTCATACAATACTGTTGTTATTGTGTACAATGTTCTCCTGGTTCTGCTCATTTCACTTTGTATCAGTTCATATATATATATATATATCTTTCCATGTTTCTCTGAAAGCATCCTTCTCATCATTTTTAAAGCACAATAGTATTCCATCACAATCATATACAACTTGTTCAGTTATTCCCCAATTGATGGGCATCTTCTCAATT
Organism: Phascolarctos cinereus; assembly: GCF_003287225.1. NCBI lineage: Eukaryota > Metazoa > Chordata > Mammalia > Diprotodontia > Phascolarctidae > Phascolarctos > Phascolarctos cinereus. Next base: position 158,251,637 of record NW_027555514.1, read on the forward strand.
TTCAATTCTTTGCCACCACAAAAAGAGCTGCTATAAATATTTTTGTACATGTGGGTCCTTTTCCTTTTTGCTTTTTATCTCTTCGGGATACAGAGCTAGTAATGGTATTACTTAGTCAAAGGGTATGCATGGTTTTATAAGCCCTTTGGGCATAGTTCCAAATTGCTCTCCAGAATGGTTGAATCAGTATACAACTTCATCAATAGTACATCAGTGTTTTAATTTTCCTACATCCCCTCCAACATTTGTCATTTTCCTTTTCTGTCGTAATAGCCAATCTGACAGGTATGAGGTAGTTTGATTTGCATTTCTCTCATCAATACTAATTTAGAGTATTTTTATAGGACTATAGATAGCTTTGATCACTTTGCCTGAAAACTACCTGCTCATATCTTTTAACCATTTATCAGTTGAGGAATGGTTCTTATTTCTATAAATTTGATTCCATTTTCTATATGCTTGAGAAATGAAGTCTTTATCAGAGAAACTCACTGTAAAAATTTTTTTTACAGTAATGAATTTTTCTCCATCCTATTTTTCCTGTTTATCCTACTCTGTCTCTCCTTTTACCCTGTCCATTCTCAAAAGTGTTTTGCTTCTGACTTTTACCTCCCCCAAACTGCCCTCTCTTGTACCAGGTCCCCCCTTCTCTCATCTCCTCCCCTTCCTACTTTCCTGTATGGTAAAAGGTAAGATTTCTACGTGCTGGGTCCTTTACAACATGAACAAGAAAAATTAGGAAAGCTGAACAGTAACTAGAAAAATGGCCTAAGTCTCTAAAAATATAACAGTCTCCATAACTCTTTGAAAAGCCTTAAGACAAGATATTGAGGAAGCTTGATAGAGCCAACCTTGGAGTCAGGAAGTCCCAAGTTCTAATGTGGCCCCTACAACATACTGATTGTGTGACCTCGCACAAATCATTAACCTCTTAGCGCCTCCAGGCAACTCTTCAGAAAAGTACAGAAAAAAGGTTCAGAAAAGTACAATGGCTCACATTATAGGAATCACTAAGAAGTTTGAAGATTTATTTTCCCTGGATTAAAGCAAAAAAAAACCTGTAGAATTTAATGCAACCCAAGTCCCAAATCCCATTCATATGTATGGGACTCACTCCTCTTTGGAGATCAATGAGGGTTACATTGGTTCACTTGGCCCCTCTTCTACATAGAATCTCCACCCTACCTCCTAACTCAGTCTCTCTAAGTATACTTCATTCCTCCTTTTAAAAGAATATTTATGGAACCATCCTCAGCAGAAGTGATTTGGGAGGTTGGGACTACAAATACTTGTAGTAATAATTAGTCTGAACTCTGGACACAATGGTTTAAAATGGTTATCCCCCAAAAGAGTCATGACCCAACAGAAAATACTTCAGGGAGTAAACATAAATAATGCCATAAGGAAGTGAATTGCCTTAGTATTTCTGTTTTAAAAATACAAAATATAGATTTTCTTTTCATTGTTTGTTTTAGAGTGGCACTAATCCAACAGAGTGACCTCATAGTTTCTTTTCTGGTAAAAGGATCTGAGTCCCGGAAAAATGCCAGGAAAGTGCTGAGGCAGATAGTAAAGTAAAAACTAGTCAAGGCACCCAATAGTATAAATTATTCTGGGCCAGTAGTGTGCTGGTAAATATTTAACAACCAGCTCTCTAAGGGGAAAAAAGTACTCCATGAACTTTGAAGATTAATTTGCTTTATTATCATTTTCTCCATCATTTTCTTAAGCCTAGACAATTACAAAAATAATAAATCAAGCCCTGATTTGTACAGAAGGTTTGATGATTTCTGCAGTATAAATGCTCACACTGAAAATTTTACAGTTGACTCTGGTAAGACAGTTCTACTTGTATCCAATACACCTGTTCTGAGTCTTCTCTGCTCCCCCATAAACAGTGGCAGCCTCAAAAAATTGGCAGCCTTCCTTGGGGTGGATGGTTTCGATTAAGTGGTGAGATCAGGAGCCAGATTGCAAGAAGTTAAAAAAGAGACCCATAACTAAGAATTCTTGTGTCCATGGCAAATTTAGTTTGGGGAAAAGAGGTATTGCAGAGGACAGTCCACCATGGATTCAGGTCATCCCCAGAGATTCCAGAATGTGGCTGATAATACTAAATACCCCAGCCCCTTGGGAAGAAGCACAAGGGGAAAGAGAGGTGGCTAGCTAGATGGTGACCTCAGGAGGATTCTATCATGACAGGACCCTGAGGGTATTGGCCCATTCCATACAGAAGAAGGAGCTGGTTATAACTACTACAAGTTTAACTACTGGAGAATCATAACAGAGAGGAAATATGTCTCACTGGAAACTGATGTCCTAGGGCAAAACTCTGATCACTGTTGCCTACTCTGACTCTGTTAAGTAGGCAATAAGTACAGATGATTTTTTTCTAGGCATTTTGATATTAAAGGAAGAACATATTTAGCATTATAAATGGAGAATCAACTATCAGCATCAAGTAAAGATTTTAAAAGGATGGGAGAGACCCTGTCATGTTTATAAGCATCAGGGAAAGGAGCCAGGTGATAGGACAGGGATAGGAACTGGACCTGTTGTTATTGGTATAGAGAATCCTCAGATAAAGACACATCTCCATCGATACAGATTGACATCTCCTCTACAACTTTTAGTCTAAATGAAGGTGAGAAATTGAAGTGACTTGCCCAGGGTCACACATCTAGCAAAAAGGGAGGCAGGATTTAAATGCATTTCTTCCTACCTCCAATGCTGGTGCTCTATCCACTATGCCATAGCTGATAAAAATCTTCCTTCCTCCCAAGTCACTGGCTATTCTCCAGAATCTCATGTAGAGCCTTTTTTTATGCCTCTCTAACATATTTATTGGACAGCTAGGAGGCACAGTAGATGGAGCAGTAGTCCAGGAATCAGGGAGAACTGAGTTCAAATCTGACTGCAGACACTTACTAGCTGTGTGATCCTGGGCAAGTCACTTAACTCTGTTTGCCTCAGTTTCCTCATCTGTAAAATGAGCTGGAGAAGGAAATGGCAAACCACCCCAGTATCTTTGCCAAGAAAATCCCAAAAGGGGTCACAAAGAGTCGGACATGACTGAAAAACTACTCAACGACAAAACAGAACATTATTGTGTAATGTTCTGTATTTTGTTTGTCTCATCTCCCTGCTGGAAGAGTATAGTGGAAAGAAACTGAACTCATAGTCAGAAGACTGGAGTTTGAAACCTGGTTTGCTAGATTATTAGCTATGTGGGCTTGGGAAGGGGAAAAGGGGAGAGAACAAGAATTTATTAAGCATCTGTTATGTGCCATTGTGTGTGTGCCACCTCCCTGGCCCTTAGTTTCCTCATCTATTGAATAAGGGGATTGAGTTTTCATGATGTTTAAGGTCAGACACAACCAAAAAATGACTGATTCTTCATGACCCCATTTGGGGTTTTCCTTACAAAAATGAAGTGATTTGCCATTTCCTTCAGTTCATTTTATAGATGAGGAAACTAAGGCAAACAGGATTAAATGACTTGCCCAGAGTCTCACAGCTAGTAAGTGTTTAGGGTCAGATTTGAACTCAGGAAGATGAGGCTTCCTTACTGTAGGCCTGGCACTCTATGCACTCTGGCGCCACCTAGCTGCTCCCACGTTTAATAAATGCAGTGTGGCATAGAGAATAGAAAGCTGTCCTTGGACCAGAAAAACCTGGGTTTAAGTCCTGCCTCTGACATGTACTTGCTGTGTGACCCTAGGCAAGACACAACCTCTCAGTTCTCTAGGGCACTCTCTGAAATTATAAGTTTCAGAGAATGTGTCAACCTGCATTGGTAGCTACCATGTCTTTATCTGGGAGTTCTCAATATCGATGAAATCACAGGTCCAGTTCTTATCCTACCCAATGAATGAAGGAATGAAATCAGTAACTGAAAGGACTAATACCTGGTACTTACTTATGTACCCTGTGACCCAGAAACTCACCTTTCCTTGCTAGAAAGCACATCCCAGGGAAATCAAAAGCCCTACTCTATTACACTCAAGGTTAAAATTCAGGAACAGTACCCTTCAAGGTCCCATCTCAGAGATGTATGTTGGTCCTAATTTGCCGGGATACCTATGGGAACCAAACGGAGAGATCTATGGGCCATATCCAGAAAATAGCACAGAAGGATAAAAAAAAAAAAGGCAAGTTGAACAAAGAGCCTTAAGGGATGCCTTTAGATATAAAAGGGGAAAGAAGTAGGAATCACTGTCAGAGATGTTGAATAAAGTGACAAGAGAGGTCAGACCACTCCGAAAGCAAAAAACTAACTGAAATCCAGGGAAGAGAATGAGCAAAGAATGAATGATTGGTGAAGAATGAATGATTGGTATAGAGATTCAACAAAGAAAAGTTAAACATAAAAGGTTTTCTAGACCAATGGTGTCAAATAAACAGATCCCTGCTGCTACATATTGACTTAGAAAACTATAAATTAACATTATCTGTGTTGAAATACATTTTTCTTTGTTTTGTTAAACATTTCCCAATTACATTTTGTGGAGTTTTTGTGGGTGGGTTACAACCCACGAGCCTCACATTTGACACCTCTGTTCTAGACAGAAGTTATTAATGCCTTCAGTGTGAAAAAGACAGTAAGTAATCCATAGTGGACGGGGCAGGGCAGAGGGATTCCTAGCAAGAATAAGAAGATTGTTTTTAAAGAGGATCCATTTTTTTAACACTGCAGTGAATCTTAAAGATACAAAATTTACTGGCTGAAACAATCTTCACAGCGGCTACTCTTTCATTCAATGTTAGCATTTTATCTGCGTCTTTGACTAACACTTCACAGAGAAGCAAAATGACCAGAATAAGGAAAAGTATGGGACTATTAAAACATTCACCCAGTAATGCAAAGCAGTTGCCTTCATTTATAACCACTGTACCCCAGGAATCTGAATTCCCATAATAATCATTATCACAACATCGCTTACTATGTGTCAGGCGCAGTGCTAATTGCCTTACAATTATTATCTCATTTGATCATTGATGAATCAAAGAGGAGGCATCATCAAACCTACTGTATTTTTTTAACTGCTTTGAACTAGATTGTAGACAATCCATGTTGGGGGGCCCTCTTTGGTTAGTTGTCTTCATGCCTCTAAAAGCCAGTGAGATTTATCAATCAAATCCTCTCTTCCTAGGTGCAGACCACAACCATGTGCATCTCTGTCAGCCTGAGTGGCTTTGTGGTCCTGGGATGTCTTTTTGCACCCAAAGTGCACATCATTCTGTTCCAGCCCCAGAAGAATGTGGTCACACACAGACTCCACTTAAACAGATTCAGTGTTAGTGGAACTGGAACCACTTATTCACAGTGTAAGTACAGAAATCCATTATTTGTTTTTAACCTGCCAGCCAAAACACTGAACTACAGAATGGGCAGTAGAATGGTGGGGATAAACACATCTAGTCATTGCTCACTGTCACCTGATGGGGCACCAAGAAGTTTCTTCCATCCACAAGTGTCTCCCCTATTAGTCTGAAATCCATCCAGTAGAAACTCATTCACTGGTGGTATTCAGACTTCTTGGGGAGGCAGCAAGGCACAGTTAAAAGACTGGGAATGAGAACACATTGGTACCAATCTCAGCACTACCACCTGATACCTATGTGACCTTGGGTATATCTCTTATTTTCTCAGGGCCTCAGTTTCCTCAGCTGTTCCTAGACTAGATGACCTCAAAATCTATAAGCTTATAGATCATTCAATTGAGAGTTTATCAACTATCAACATTCCAGGTACTTTGGTAGGTGGCAGGGATACAAAAATAAAAAATCTGGACAGCACAAGGGATAGAGTGCTGAACCTGGAGTCAAAAAGACCTGAATTCAAATCTGGATTCAGACGCTTACTTGTGGTGTAACCTCAGGCAAGTTACTTAACAACTGTCTCAGTTTCCTCATGTGAAAAGGGGATAATAATAGCACCTATACCCCTCCCCAGGATTGTTGTGAGGATCAAATGAAATATATTTGCCTAGTGAGGTATGAGAACAAATAAGACATATTTGCATAGAGTAGGCACTTACTAAATACTTTTTTTTTAAAAAGGGGGGGGGTCTCTCCTCTCAAAGAGCTTATATTTCCTAAGGGAAGATAACATGTAAACATAGAAGTATATATACAAGAAATTCAAGATAGTTTCAGTGGGAAGGACTAATACTGGGAAGATCAGAACAGGCTTCGTGTATCAGAGCTGAGCTTTGAAGAAAATTAAGAATTCTAAGAGGCAGAGATAAGGGGGTATCAGTCAGGTGTAGGGAACAGCCTAGGCAAAGGCACAGAGATGAAAGATGGAATGTTGTTTGAAAGGAAGAGCAAAACCATTTTGACTGGATTGTAGAGTGTGTGAAAGGGAACAATGTATAATAAGCCTAGTCAAATAGGTCCACTATGAAAATGTAAGTATTCCTGGGAAGGCATCAATTTAAACTATTAGTAAACACTTTGGGGAATGAACCAAGGGCACTGGTTAGAAGGAGAAAATAGTAGATAGCTGACTGGTAGCCAGATGAGGAAGGGGTTAGTAATGTAGGGGAACCAGGACTAGGGAGAGAGCCTAAAAGGGAAAGTCAATTAGAAAGCATTTATTTCTCATTCAACAAAATTTATTAAGTGTTTACTATGTTCCAGAAAATGTGTTAAGCACTGGGGGATACAAAGAAAGGCAAAACCAGTCCCTCAAGGAAGTGCATTTGAATGAAAGAAGTTGTTGTTCAGTCATTTCAGTGCTGTCCGACTCTTTGTGACTCCATTTGGGGTTTCCTTGGCAAAGATTCTGGAGTGGTCTGCCATTTCCTTCTCCAGCTCATTTTATAGGTTCAAAGACACATACTTCATAATTTTGCATGGGGTCAATACTTCATAATACTCAGGATCCCTGAGAGTAAATCCATTAGTGCCCCAATTTCTGCAACTAAGTTAAGTAAGATCTAACTGATACTCTTCCCAGCAGCAGAAGAAAAATACTAATGAAGTAGGTTCTCAGGAAAGCCTGGACCTCTAACCTTCAGCAGAGAGCTGTTAGAAGCTCCAGTCTTTGGAGCCTCTCATACTCAAACCCACGGTCAAAATGACTGCAGTCACAGAGCACTTTAAGTTCTGTGAAATCAGTTTCTTTGCCTCTCTCAGAAACATGCATGCTTATTTCTAGAGCACACAAACCTTACCTACAAAGCAGCCCAGCCATTGAAGATGATTAATCTAAACAAGGCAAAACTGAGTTCTTTGGGTTAGAGCCACCTAATACTTTCAAGTGTGGGATTGAACAATCTCCACAAAGCAGGGTGGGAAAGCTCCCATCATCTAAGGCTGCCAGGCAGGACTTCCAACAGAAGCAGGCAGGTAACTAACTGCTGTCCCTTCCTGATTATTTGAAGAGTGAACACAAACTGTGCAGAACATCCGTCCACTGGTAGCCCTAGCCACTGGGGTAAGCATTAAGCAGGGAATGAGACTGTTTTTATATCCGTTGTAATTAATTCAGATTTTAACAATTCAGAAATATCAACATTGGGGAGAAACTGGGAAGAAATTTGCATCTGTCTTTTCTCTCTGGAGAAAAAAAGCAATAGTGTAAATAAGATTATTAATGGACTTTTTACCTAGTGAATGACAAAGTGCTTTCTAGTACTTCAGAAACACCAGTTTACATAGAAATAATGTAACTACAATATGAACAAAAACCATACTTTTTAGACTAATATATTTTAATTACTCATTTATTTCTTTTGTTTATAAAAATGAGACCCTATGCTAAACCATATTTGGTTAGCCTACTTTGAGTTATATCCTTGCCAAGAAAACCCCAAATGAGGTCATGAAGAGAGACAAGACAAATGACTCAACAACAGAACTTCGAGTTACTATTACAAGGTGTAGCTGAAGATGATAAAACTGTGGGTGTTTTTTTCAGAAATGTTTTATAACTCAGATTTTTCACTGATCCATACTAATCTCTTCTAATTAGTCCAAATAGGACTGTCATGCAGTCAAGTAAAGTACGTGCTAAAAGAAACAGTCTAGAACTATACTTTTTATCAATCTAAAACTTATATACCACTAGTCATTCTCAAAGTACATTATAAAGTACATACAAATATTAACATTCATGCCAATTGGATATTACTTTATCCTACAGTGACTATGCCTGTTATCTTAATTGACCCTTACAACATCTCTGTGATCTAGTAAGTTGCAGATATCACTACTCCCATTTTGCAGAAAGGAAAACTGAAGCAAAGAGCCCAAGAACACAAGAAATCAGGCAAAATCCCAACTAAAACCTAGATTTCTTGGTTCCCAGTCCTTTGTTCTTCAGTCACTTTGCTGGAGGCAAGGACAGAATGAATGGATGGATGAAACTGGAAATCTGGAGATCTTTGGCTCTATTCCTGAAAATGGCTCTGACCCACTACAAAAGTTAGAGCAAAATCCTTGTCTATCTGCAATGTAAAAATGAACACAATTAGAACATCTCCTCTCTCACCTTCAGAGATATAAATTTTCTCATCAGGCAATGTCTTTAAATTTCTTTGAGTTCACAGACAAAGTGTCTACACAAAGAAAGGAAAACAACAAGCATCTGTTGAATGCCTACTATGTGCCCACCATTGTGCTAAGCATATCAGCACATCACACATATCTCATTTGACCTTCACAACAACCCTGGGAGACAGGAGTTTTCAATGCTCTTCTACAGTGGACCCACTTCCCCAGGCCTTGCTTCCTGTCTTTCTCCCACACCCACACACATCTTTTCTATTTAGATAAAAAGAAAAGGTCAAATTTTTTTTCTAATTTGCTCAATATTAAAAGTTAAAGCCATAAGCAACTATTTCCCAGGATCAGTGAACAGGGAACCTACCCTGGGAAAAGAAATGGGATTGTATGCTTTGATATTGGTCACATGCATTTTTTTTCTTAATTCCAAAGCCCTGCCAGACAGCCATGCTCTACCTAAAATGGATGTACCTAACATACATGTTTGTACAATCCTCAGTGTATTAGTCTACAGAGTGGGGATCCACCCAGTCTTGAAGAGAATAGACTGTCTTTTGCTTACTCCTTCTAGCAGTCATGCAGATTGAGGATCATGGGATCTAAGAAGGGAATAAGCATTTATTAAGCACCTACTATATGCTTGGCATTATTCGAAGCACTTTGTAAATACTATCCTCTTTTATCCTGAAAAGTAAGTGCTGTTATTATTATCCCCAATTTTCAGTTGAGGAAACTGTGGCAGATAGAAGTTGAATGACTTGCCCAAGGTCACACAGCTGGCAGGTATCTAAGGCCAGATTTCACTCTGGTCTTGATTCTAGGCCCAGAGATCTATCCACTATCCAACCTATTTGTCTAGTTTCTTTTAGTTCAAAGGGGACTAACAGATGAATTTTGTGGCTAGAAAGGACTTCACAGACCATCTAGTCCAACCCCTTCAAAGTACAGATGAGGAAGATGAGACCCAAAGAGGTGAAAGGTCATACTACCAAGGAGTGGCAGAGCTAGTCTATGAACCTGAATCTTCTGACTCCAACACCAAATTCCACTTTGCCATCTCAAAAACTACTGATCAGACTATATTAACGAAAGTTGTAAAGCAATCTAGTAGCATGGAAAGAGCACCGGACTGAGTAATGGGCAGCTAGGTGGTGCAATGGATAAGAGTGCTGGGCCTGGAATCTGAAATACTCATCTTCCTGAGTTCAAATCTGGCCTCAGACACTCACTGGCTATAAGTATCTTACCAGCTCATTTTACAGATGAGGAAACTGAGGCAAAGAGGGTTAAATGACTTGCCCACAGTCACAGAGCCAGTAGCAATCAGTGTTAGGACTTGACACCAGGTGATTATTACTCTGAAGTCAGCTCCCTCATTTTTAATGAGAGTTCTTACAAACTACTTTTCAGGCTCTTTGTTAAGTCCAGTGATAGTCCAGAGCAGAAATATGCCATCTTCACAAAGCAGAGCAGGCAAAATCTCAGGATATTTAACCACTAATCTGAACACTAGGGATATTTGGTCACTGTGGTTCCCTCCACTCCTCTTGACAAAAGCAAAATAAGAAATAACATGGAACTTTGAACTGGTGGGAAACTTCAAAATCATCTAATCCCACCCCCTTCTGCAAAGGTAGTTGATAAATGTTTCACAACCAGTAAAGGGCAGGCAGGGTTGGGTTGTAGAATAACGCCCACACAGAACACTTTTGAGTTTTATCTACATTATTAACGTTTTCTCCATCACTTTCTGAAGTCTAGACAAGCAACAAAACAATAAATCAAACTCTTATTTATAGGACTTGCCAATTTCCAAGGTCATAATGCTCACACATTAACAATCCGCTCTTGTGAGTTGGTCTAAACCAGTTCAAGATGGTGCTGGCACACCCATCTTTTAGATGAGGAAACTAAAGCCCAGAGAGATGAAATAATTTGCCCAGGGTCACACAGGCCACAAAATTACCCCAAAGACCACCAAACAAATGCTTAATTTCTTTAGGAGATAATGCAACCCTGGTTCAGAGACCAAATGCTGATACAAACACAGAAATGAAATTGAGGATCTGTGTCCTCAAAGTGGACACAGCCTGAACTTGGAGTCAAGAGACCTGTCACGTGAAAAAGAAAAAAATGTTTTGTGAAACTTTTTTTCTTCTGGGCCTATTTACAATCATATGCTTAATTCCTAAAAGCATCCTATTTAAATGAATAAATTCTTAAAGGCATCTAGTACCTAAAGTCAGGTAAAATACACCAAAGCTTCAGTCTAAATTGATCCTAGCCAGTAGTATGGCCCTTCCTGGCCTTCTTGAATTTTCTGCCTCAACTCAGTTACAATATTCATCACAAAAATATTCTGTAATGTAAGCACTCATGTCTGAGGACACTGAGAGAAATTCAGAGAACACACAGTTGGCAGGAAGAATGCTTTAAAAAAATACACCAACAAGACCTTCCCTTTCAGTCCTGTGTTGAACGGCCTCTTGTTCCGTCAGCATGGGGATAGCTTTCTATCCTTCACAAACAGCTCGTGCCAAGATGTTCACCAGCAAAGATCATTTCTGTCTAGAAAGCTTAGCTGTTCACATGATCAAGATACTCTCAGAGCAGTCTTGATCTCCTGGCATTGATGCTACACGAGGAAGCTCAGTCAATCAGATCTGATGATGATGAATGAGGCAAAATTTGCAAGCAGTACCTGCCGAAAATTGTAAATCAAAGAAACTGCAGCCCTTTCCAAATGCACCTTTGAGTCCTTCTTAAAGAAATGCACCATTTTTTTTTGAAATAACAAAATTTTAGGTTGCATTTCCTTCTGGACCCCTTCAAATCTGAGTTCAAATTCAATAGTACCGAAATATGCCTCAACCAGAGCGCTTAATGCTGTATCTGGGTATAAGAGAAGCATAGGTCTGTTTATAGATGCACGCTTGTATCATCTAATGATATTTGTTAAATTCCTTTATGAATATAGGAAATATAGTGCAATGCTAGGGAAAAATGTGTTTACAGAAAAATGGGTAGGTAGCACAGTATAGTCGATGTAATACTAAGTTAGGAATCAGAGAAGTTAAGTTTTAATCATATCCTTACTCCTTGCTACCTATTTGGCCTTGGGCAAATCCTTTAACCTTTCAAAATCATTTTCACCTCAGTTTTCCTATGGGTGTAATAAGAGGGTTAGGCTAAATGTTGCTTCTACCAGCAAATCACATGACCTGTGGTCTGTTCCCCAAGCAGATGTGTGTTACCTCATAGAATAATATGCACTTAGATCACATACAACACCTCTAATCTAAGCCCTAGATGATTTGCTTAGCACCCAGGAGAAAACAGGTAACAATAAAAAATGAAATGAACCTATTCAGTTTCTTTTCTTTCCCCTCCTTCCTTCCTCTCTCTCCTTCCCTTTCTGTTTTTATTTAGAATTGGTTTTCATGGTATTCTGTGAAGAAACTCTGAGAAAATTTCCAAAAACAGATATATTGGGGGAACCAAGCAGTTGGTGGATGTTAGAGACACCACGGAAAAACTAAACTAGCCTTAATTATAAGCAGGTTAGGTAACCACCAATACAGAACAACTTCAGAGGCCAAGGGAAGACCTCATCAGCCCAGAAAGATACAACCCATACCAAGGAAGTGATGCCTGACATTTCAAGTTTAGAACCTAATTATTCACTTACCTCAAGGTTTTGACCCCTCTTTAAATATCATTGTCCCTAGGAATGTCAACCAACATTTCAAGCTTTCCATCATTTATAGAGGATAGGAACTGGATCTCTTATTCCACTCCCAAGGGAGGAAACTCCTTTTGCTAATTCACATCAGCACCCTCTTGATGATTTAGAGAGGCACTGAGAAGGTAAATGACTTCACTAGGGCTACATGACCAGTTATATGTCAAACAAAAGATTTAAACCCAGGTCTTCCTAATTCTGAGGCTGGCTCACTATCCAACATTACCTTTCATCCATCATTTATACCTTACTATAAGAGAGTTTCATTACTTTTCCTGGAAGCATATTTTGAGAGAAGAAAAGAGGGACATAACAAATGGAGTCTGGAATTCCAAATACCACAGAGAGAGAATAGCGGGAAGCAGATTAAGAAGGTGAGGTTAAAGAAAACAAATTGTACCTATTTTATTCATCCATTCATGCAATAAATCTTGAGCACCTACTAATAGTAGTATGACTTCACAATTTTGCCTAGGGTTGACCCTTTGAGTTAATCTAACTGTGAGGTCATAATGAGGAAGAGTCAGAGTGGGAAGAAAGGATAGAAAGGTATAAGGTAGACTTGGAAATGCAAGTGGGGTCAAGATCTGTTTTAATGCATACATTGATGAGCTTCGAATAAGAAAGACCTGGGCTCAAATTTTATCTCAGGTATTTGCTAGTTGTATGATCCTTAGAAAGTCCCTTAACTTCTCAGCCTCAGTTTCCTTATCTGCAAAAAGACAATAAAAACTCTAGCACATCCCCCATGAGGGTGTTGTAAATAACAAATAATTATGTGTGAAGAGTGCTTTGCACAACTTCAAGCACTTTAATGTGAGGTATTATTACTATTATTATTATTATTTACAAAAACCTATAAGTGGACCAAAAGGAAAATTTATTATTAAACCAGTACATAACCTAGATAGAATATCTATCATGCCACTTTCTTCATTTTCTATAGGTATCAATCCATGTACCTGGTCAGGTTTGGATGCCATTATTTTGGAAGGATCATTTTAAGATCATTTTCATTGAGAGGCAGTATAGTATAGTGGATAGAGAGCTAACACATTCTAGCCATGTGACTCTATGAAAGTTACTTAGTGTATCAGGGAAGAATTTTCTAATATTATGAGAGAAGGTGCTGACATGAATTGATTTTTAAAATATTTACTCATCTGGGAGTTCCTTACATCAATGAAATCACAGACCCAGTCTCTATCCCTTTATTAGAATCACATTGCCTAATTGAAAGCACTTTAGAATTTGTACCTCCATAGCCCTAGCCAGAGTCATAGCAGTGTGGAATCATTACTTTGCTCCTAAAGGAAAGCATGTACGGGAAAGAAGTTGGCCTTCTGTTTCTTATTGCAGAGTGAACCTCCTATAATCCTTCCCTGGGGAATCTCTAACATCTCCACCAGGAGTGTCACACAAGAACTGGGCTGCCCGGGTCATCGCTTATCCAGGTTACATCTATTACTCTCTACAGAAACTCCTAGGGCAGGCCTGAGGATCCCCTTCTGTTGGTATAATCAAAGGGATAGGTGAGATAACAGGCTGGATGAACCAGCAGAAGAAAGGCGAAACCAAGCAGTTGGTGGATGTTAGAGCTACCATGAACAAGGCATTGAAAATAACTAAACAAGCAGATATCCTGGGGGAAAAAATATTAAGGGTCATCAGGAGCAAGAGAATGGAAAAATGTGACAGACAGAGGCAAGCTGGAGTGTCTGCTCTGTTAAAATATTTGCGTTTTATTCCAAGTCTGATGTATTATCCAGTTACATAATGCAATGACTCTGGGGATTTGAGCTCAGTGCCATTAAATTGACTGATAGACTTGGCATCTGAAAAATCTATTAAACGAATACATTTAGCATTGATTGAAGGCACAGGTTATCAGAACAAATAGGGTCTTTTACTTCAAAGCCAATGCAGCCTGATAAACTGGGGAGCTTTTCATATGCTCTGCATTAAGGATAGAGAAAGAGGCTGATTGCACAGCACAGGGACAAAGCATCGATCTGGAGCACTGAACTTGTGAGACTAAATATGCTTTTCAATTGGTGTGAATTGCCCTTAGTAATCAGTGATGGAGCTTATTAGGTCATTTGCAGTTAGCCACAGTTTTCTCACTGAACGTAGAAAAAACAAGCATCAACACCTCCACTCCTCAGAAAGCCAACATTGGGTTCCCTATGCTTCTTTTTTGCTGGCATAATGAATGATTATAGAAATCTGCACAAGAGCCCTTGAGAAAATGGACTGAACTTACACTATTGAAGGTCTCATGGGCTTTTATGAGGATAATAACAAAAACTCATTATGTACAAAAAACTAAGAGCTCTTAGATCTTTCACACATTTTACAACCTCAGGGAGTAAGAGTTGTCCTAAATACGGGCTGCACCAGTAACCCATGAAAGGAAAAGACAGTGAAACAATAAACTCACAGTTTAATTTTTTTAGACTGGATCTCCTTTCTTGCCCATACTAGAAGTATTAGGGTTTTAATTTATACCCCACCTCACTCCAGCCTCAGTTACAGATGTATAAAGGTTTACTAACCCTACCCCACTCTGATTGACCTGGGAGCTTTGACCTAGTCCCTTTTTTCTAATGTAGGCCAGTTTGTCCATCCTTGGGCTTCCCAATGCCCCTCCCCATTCCAAAGGGCTCCCTGCATCAATGCCAAATTTAGTACAGACACCCTCTTGGCTTTATGTTGACAGCAGCTCAGAACTCTGAAGCTCAAGAGATCTGCCAGCCTCAGCCTTCCTAATAGGAGGGATGTGCACCTCACAATTTAATTCCACAAACATTTATTGAATACATATAATCCAGGGTGTTCCAAAAGCCTTAGTGCAATTTTAAGCTTTAATAATTTAATAATAGCTTTAATAAATAGCTTTAAATTGCACTAAGACTTTTGGGACACCCTCTATATAACGTACTAGATGCTGGAGATACAAAGTGACAAAAATGACAGTCACTGCCCTCAGGAAGCTTACAGTCTATCAGGAGGCATATGATGTATAAATGAACAAAAATAACACAAAGTAAAATGTGATCAGAGCAAAGGAGAGGTCCAGACAAAGAACTATAGGGAATTTTGAGGGGGAAAAGGAGAAGATTTTCAGTGAGGGATTATTAGGAAAGCTTTATGGAGGATGTAGTAACTTAGTTGGGCCTTGAAAGAGAGGATTTTAATTGGCAACAAGTGATCCAGTCATGGGGAACATGATTGCTTGAATATATGGAAGCCAGATCAGGGACCAGCTAAGAGTATAGGTTAGCTGGATACTGGAATGCATTAAGGGAAGTAAATGTGAAATAAGGTTAGAGAGGCTCTTAAATTTCAGATAAAGGAATTTGAAAAAATTGAGCACCTCACTGAAGAGTTTTGAGGAAGAGAGTAATGTAATGGTACCTGTGTGTTAGGAAGAGTCACTGGAAACTAGGTGAAGGATTGATTACAGAGGGCACAGTGGAAGTAGGGAAACCAATAAGAGAAGTGATGCAAGCCTGAGGGAATTTGTTTTGCTTGAGTATGCAGGTTTGTAACAAGGGTTTGGTTTTTCTTGTCTTCTCAATTGAAAGGAGGGGAGAGGTAGAAAGAAAAGAATATACATCTGAAAATAAAATGTAAGGGGCAGCTAGGTGGTGCAGTGGATAGAGCACTGGCCCTGAAGTCAGGAGGACCTGAGTTCAAATCTGCCCTCAGACCAAACACTTGACACTTACTAGCCATGTGACCCTGGGCAAGTTGTTTAACCCCAATTGCCTTAAAAAAAAAAAAAAAAGAAAGAAAAGAAAAAAAAAGAAATGAAAATAAAATTTAAGAGGTGATCCAAGTCTGAAGTACAGTGATAGTTAACAGTGGAGAGAAAGTCTTCAATTCAAGAGATGTTTTGGAGGGAGACTCAACAGGACTTGACAACTGGATGTATATCAAGGATGAGGAACAGGGAGTGTTAGTTATGATTCTAAAGTTTCAAGATGGGTAACCAGGAGGATGGGGGCACCAACAACAGAAATAGGGATCACCTCCACCAACTTATGTAATAACCTTTCCATACCAGTAATAATAATCATAGTAATTTTTTCTTTATAAAACTTGGCATTTCACTGAGGTAGGAATTTCCTAGTGAGGAACTTCCTCTGGTCTTAGAGGTTTGCCTGGGGGCATTGAGAGTTTAACGTTCCTGAGGCCATACAACGAATATGTCAGAGGCAGGATATGAACCTTTGTCTTCAATCAATCAATAAATATTCATTAATCACCTACTATGTGCCAGGCACTGTGCTAAGTGCTAGAGATATAAAGCAAGTTATACATAGGATAAAATGAAGAAAGGGAAAGCACTAGAATTAGGAGGGTTTAGGAAAGACTTCTAGTCAAAGATAGAATTTTAGTTGGGATTTAGTTTGAAGGAAGCCACACAGAAGGCAGAATTGATGAGGAAGAACATTTCAGGCACAGGGGACAGTCAGGGGAAATTCCCAGAATGAAAGAAGAATCTGTTTTGTGGAACAGCCAGGAGGTAACTGGATTGAAGAGTATGTGATAAAGTATGAGAAGACCAGAAAGAAAAGGGGGAGGGTGACAAATTGTGCTAGGTTATGAAGGGCTTTGTTTGCCAAGCAGAGCATTTTGTATTTGATCCTGAAGGCAATGGTGAGCCACTGGAGTTTACTGAGTAAGAGTGATATAGCTTCATTTGCATTTTAGGAAAATCATTTTGGTGGCTAGAAGATGGATTGAAGTAGGAAGAGACTTACTTGAGGCAGGCAGACCCATCAACAGGCTATTACAATAGTCTAGGCATGACGTCATGAGAGCCTTCACCAAAGCAATGGAAGTATCAAAGGAGAGAAGGGGTCATATATGAGAGATCTTGCAGAGGTGAAATTGATATGTCTTGCCAACACCTTGGATAGTTGGGATGAAAGATAGGAATCAAGGATAACTCCAAGATGGTGAGCCTGAGGGGTTGGGAGGATGGTGTTGCCATCTACAGTAATGGAAAAGGTAGGAGGGGTTAGGGTTTAGGGAGAAAGATAGTGAGTTCTGTGTTGGACATGCTTAGTTTAAACTATTTACTAGGCATCTAGTTGGAGATGTCTTAAAAAAAATTGAGAATGTGAGATTGGAGGTCAGCAGGAGGTTGGGGCAAGATAGGTGGATTTTGAGAGTCATCAGCACAGAAATGGTAATCAAATCTATGGAAGCTGATGAGATTACCAAGTGAAGTATTGTGGAGGGAGATGAAAAGAGGGCTCTGGACAGAACCCTGAGGGATACCTACAATTACAGGCTGTGATCTGGATGAGGATCCAGCAAAAAAGAATGAGAAGGAGTGTTTGGACAGGTAGGAGGAGAACCAGAATAGAGGAGAGACTGATGTCCCAAAAACCTAGAGAGAAGAGAATATCAAGGAGATGAGAGCAATCAATAGTGTCAAAGCTACAGAGAAGTCATGGAGAATGGGGATTGAGAAAAGGCCATTGGATTTGCACATTTGGAGATCATTGGTAATGTTGGAGAGAGCAGTTTCAATGGAAAGGTAAACTCAGAAGCCAGACTCTAGGGATTAAGAAAAGAGTGAAAGGAGAGAAAGTGGAGGCATCTTTTATAGATGGCCTTTTTGATGGGGTCAGCTACAAAGGGCAGAAAAGATACAGGATAATAGTTACCAGGGATGGAAGGATTAAGTGAGGATTTTTTTTGAGGATAGGAGAGATGTGAGCATGTTTGTGGGAAAGTAGGGAATGATCCAGTAGACAGGGAAAGAGATTAAGTGATACAGTTGGGATGATAGAAAAAGTAATCTGTTAGAAGAGAAAGGATGGAACTGGATCTCTTGAATAGGCAGAAGGGTAGCCCTGGACAGGAGTAAGGCCACTTCATCATATGAGACAGGGGTAAAGGAGAATATAGTGGCAAAAGGCATATGGGTAATAGACAAAGATGAGGGGAGAAGAGAGAGCTCATGGTGAATCACCTCAGTTTTTTTCCTATAAAATTGCCTAGCAATAGTGAGGACCCAGCTGAGGTTATATAATATAAATTTGTATTGGACCCAGTCAGAAATTGTTATGTGCAAGAAGAAAGGTGGTAAATGGTAGAAGTGAACGAAGGCTAAAGTTTGATGGAGCATAATTGGTGATATAATAAAAGGGATAGGGAGAGGAGAACAGTGTAGAGTTGAATTAGTTCACCAAGGGGTCAAGACAGGGGAAAGAGGAGAAAGTGCTGAAAGCAGGACAGATGGCCTGGGAAAAAAATTGAAAAGTCAAGGGATTGGAGAGAATGATGCAGACAAAGGGTAGGGTTTTACAAAGGAAGACAGAAAAGGAAGTGAAAAGCTGACCAGTTATGAGCAGCTAAGGGATTTTAGGAATTTTTGAACATGGAAGTAATGCATTTATGATTGATAGTAAGATCAAGAGTATGACCATCTTTGTTTGTGGCTGAGATAAGGTGAAAAAGTAGCTCATGGCAAGTGGCAAGATTGAGGAATTGAGTAGTTAGTCTGGGAGAGAGTCAATGTTGTCTCCTAGCATGAGGGCAGGAGTTGGAGAAGAGAGAAAAATTGTGAACCATATGCTAAACTCATTGAGATAGGAAAGAGAATAACCTGGAAATCTGTAGATGACAACTACCAGGATTTTCACTGCATAGGTGGTGGTGGTGTTTGACCTTCATTCTTGAAGAGGACCAATGACATTAGGAGGGTGATGGGTCTTGACTTGCAAATGAATTAGATTTAAGTGAGGTCGGGCTGTGCAAAGTCATCAGCCTCACTCTTTCCTCCAGGGTCATCTAAATCCAGTGGCAAGACATAGGTCAAGACGATATGATAGAATATAGATATGAATAGCATGAAGCTCAAAGAGGTTACTGAGTGTTGGAGGTAGGGGGAGAACCTGAATGGGGCAATGGGGGAAGCAAAGAGTATTCCAATTCCCTTCCTTGACCAGTGAGCTGAAGAAAATAAGTGAAAGTACTGCTAATACTGGAAGGGAGTTTTAAGAGGGCTGTGTCATCTGGGGGAAGCCAGGTAAGTTTCTCCTTCTGACTCTAAAGTCAGCCTTCTACCCACTATTCTATGCTTTCTCTTTAATAATAACAATACCCACCATTTTCATAGCACTTTAAGGTCTGCATAGTGTTTTGCATATAATACTTCATTTGATCCTGCAAGAGAGGTGCTACTATTGTTGTTACTGCCTTCCCCCCTGCATAGAAGAGGAAATTGAGTCTAAGAAAAGGTAAGTGACTTGCCCAGGATTAGGTGCAATTTGAACACAGTTCTTTCTCCATAATCCATTCTCTATGTACTATGCTATGCTGTCTTAGTAGGCCATCTTTATGCCTTGCAAAGTGGCAAAAATAGACAGAAAAATAAGAATTATTAGCTGGTAGACAATATTCTGATGATGAACTTTTCTGAGTTTAATTAAACTGGTCACTGAATGAAAGACATGCCCCTTCCTCGGGCTCCTGGGAAAAGCCTATCCAGCTTGGAAGTATCTGAGCCTCTCCCCCAGAGAACACAGTATTACCTTTATACCATAATGAGGCATTGCAGTAAGACTTTAATGGCTCAGGAAATTCATATTATTGATAAAACAATAATTTCCTGTACTGCACACAGCAAAATATAGAACAGTAGTAATATTTTTTCTGATAATAAAAGAAAAGAAATTACAAAACCGTATACCAGAGTGATGCTAAAATGGAAGATTTAATCACATAACAGTTAAGGCTCCCCTGACTCCATTATGAAATGCTTGAAAAATATAAGCTGCAACAACAGCCTCATGGGGTTGGTGGTTACTGTTATTTCTATTGCTCTACTAATAACACCTTGACGTTGGAGAGTTTCTTCTAAAGCTTCTAGTCATTTTACAGAGGGTGTCCCTTTTAATGGGTAGTGAGGTAGACAGAGACATACTAATTATTGCACTGGAAATTTGCTATACTGCTGCCCAGGAGATCATTATTATAGGTGTCAGTACTTTGCCAATTTTCTGTGTGTTTAGCATTGAGGGAGCTAGGGGTCATGACTAGGGCTTTGCAATCCAAAGGATTCTTACACCACTCCCACCCCAACCAAATCTACCCTGTCATATAAAGTTAGAATAATGTTCATCATAAGGCCAAAGGTAGTCTGTACATGACAAGGCTCATGATATTGTGGATCACATAAAGTAGATTTCTAACACATTTCTACTTTAGATATGGGATAATTCAGGCATGGAAAGATTAATGGACTGATCTAAGAACTCATAGTGAGTTTTTGTAATTCCTAAACCAATTCCTGTTTTCATACAGTATTCTTCGCATTGTAAAAAGTCATTCGATTCCATTCAATACCATCTTCAAATATTTCTCAAGCTACCTAAGTATACAAGGAATACTGCTTAGAGTCCATGTGATACAAAGGTC
This sequence comes from Phascolarctos cinereus, assembly GCF_003287225.1. Classification (NCBI taxonomy): domain Eukaryota; kingdom Metazoa; phylum Chordata; class Mammalia; order Diprotodontia; family Phascolarctidae; genus Phascolarctos; species Phascolarctos cinereus. The sequence goes on from NW_027555514.1 coordinate 158,272,335, forward strand.
AATATAACATGGATCCTTCTCCTCAATGAACTTACAATCTAGTAGAAGAAATGAGACCTTCACAAATACATACATATGATTCAAAGTAATGTGTGAAAGATTTTAAGAGAGTTACAAAATGCTATGAAAATTCACAGAAGAGAATTTCATGGAACAGCTGTCATTTGAACTTAGTCTTGAAGAATAGGTAGGATTTTAACTGGTAAGATGTTGGGAGTGGAATTTCAGGCAGGTGGAACATCTGGTCGTTTAATTTAGCTAGAACTAAAAGTAAATGAAGGTAAGGGTGAGGCAGACAGATGGTGAGATTTGAAACTGAGGCATGATCTAACATTTGAGTTCAATTACTTTTTAGTCATGTCCAACTCTTCATGACTCCATTTGGGGTTTTCTTGGCAAAGATACGGGAGTGGTTTGCCATTTCCTTCTCTAGTTCATTTATATAGATGAGGAAACTGAGGCAAACAGGGGTAAGTGACTTGCCCGGGGTGACACAGCTAATAAACATCTGAGATTGGATTTGAACTCACAAAAATGAGTCTTTCTGACTCCAGAGCTGGCACTCTATCCACTATGCCACCTAGCTGCCCTGATCTAATGTCTAAGACCAGCCAATAGATATACTGAGTTTAAGTAGACTAACTTTTATACACTGAGTCATATTAGCCCTAGCTTGAGAGTTCCATATGTGAATTGCTTAACTGAATAGACAGCTAGAACATAAATTCAGGAAGACACAGGTATGGAGGCACAGGTCTTAAGTTTGCTGTGGAGGGTAATGGCCCAGATTGGGAAAATCAGATCAATGACGTCAGGCAGAGGGCTGGATGGATGGTTGGATAGTGGAATGAGATATAAACCAGAGGCATCCAAGAAAGAAGCTAGCAACAAAATCCAAAGCCTTACAAGATTATATCCACAAATATTCCAAGTATAAGTAGGAACCAAAGGGAATTAAGAGATCCTAATGCAAAAAGATAAATCTGACTATATATGTATCACAGGGATAAGAGCCATGATTGACCTACGATTTTATAAATGTATCATTTATTCCACAGGAAAAGGAAAATAGGGATTGGGGGGAAGGAGGGACAGAATAGTACTGCATATTAAGACATACTTATGTAAGGAAATCTAGAATGGAAGGTGGGAAATACGATAGAGAAATATGATAGAGAAATATCGGGAAGAACAATAAAAACAGAGAAAAAAAAGAGAAAATAAATTAGTTTCAGAAATAAATCATAGGTCTAGAAAGAAGGCATGATATAGTATTGATGGGAGACTTCAATTATCTAGACATCTATTGGAGCTCTCTTTCTCTCTGCCAAAAGCAGAACAACTAATAACATCTTGGTTTACTTTAATGATAAATTCATCTTCCTTCCTTCCCTTCATTTGGTAAGAATGGAATTCTCTTCTGGGCCTGATACCTGCTAACTAGAGGGAGCTAGTGGCTGGGATGGAAATGATGGGAACCTTAGGAGGAAGCAATGTCTTCTTTTTAGAATTTGTGCCAGAGAAGGAAAGAAAAGCTGGACCTAATATGATATGAGCCCTAAATTGTGAAAGAGAAGACTTCAAAGGTGTAGAGAAAGTCTAGGTAGGAGCCCATAGATGGAAGTTCTATAGGAGAAGTAAGCCTGGGGAGGAATGAGAGAGGCTTTCACAAGTGAAATTCTAAAGACATAAACAAAAAAATTCTAATGACCAGAGAAAGGGGAAATTGATTCAAGAGACCAGTGGATACTGGTCCTTATCCATCAACATAGGGTTGTTTTTTAGTTTGTTTGATTGTTTTGGGGTTTTTGTTGTTGTTTTAATAGCCTGAAGGAAACAAGAGCAGATAACAGAGCATGAGTAAAAGCATGGCACATCCTGAAGGTTTCAAGATGGTTACTGCTCACAATCTACTGAGGTTGAATAGGAATGCTAAAGAAAATTTAAGGCCAGGGGAAGGGGGGGATTGGTTGGCTATGTTGGAGAAATGAAGACTGTCAGAGAAGGAACAGGACTTCTCTTCTACTTGGGTGGGAAGATGATAATCAGTGGTAGAGAGAATGCTGAGCTATTAAATCCTTACTTTGCATCTGTTTTCTCTGCCAAGAATGATCTTTGTATAGGAAAGGACAGAACAAAAATGGCTAATATACATTTGAAACACGAGACAAGTAGTTTGTTGATGAGTTCATTATTAGGCTCCAGATGAATGTCTTTGAAAGAGATATAGAATGTCTGGGGTGATAGGGGCAGGGCCCAAGCCAAGATCTTGGCCCTTTGCCCCAAAGGGAATCTGACTCACAGGCCCCAGACCCTCATCTCCCCTGAAAGCCCTAGCTTACCTTTAGATCTTATTCAGATGCACCTTCAACCCTTGCCCTGAATAGAATCTGGCTCCTGTTTATCTACAGGACCCAGAAAACCCTTAAACCTTCAACTCCCCTCATCTCCCTTTGAAAGCCTTAGGCTCCCTTTTGTCTATAGGCCCCAGAAAGGCCTTCCTTATAGACTTCCTTTATCTCCTTTTGAAAGTCCTAGCCCCACCCTGATTTGAAAGGCAGATGCCTTTCAAACTTCTGCCTTCCTGTTCCCTCCATTATCTATTCCCATTGTCTATTCAATCTCTCTGACCTCCCCAATTAGAATTCTTCCCTAGACACTTTTCCCAACCCCCTTCTCTGGCCACCCAAAGTTACTTTAGTATTTAAGATCCACCTTGGCCCTCATTCAGATGCTGAGAATCTCACGCTCAAAAGGCTGAGAACTTCTCATGCCCGCTAGTCTTTACGGGTGTCACCTGGGCAATGTGATTTATCACTAATAAACTTTTCCTCTGGCTGAAGAAGATTTGAGTTGAATTCATTCAGCAGGGCCCGGTACCACGATCTTGGGGTCCCAGCACCCCAAAACCCCTAGACCTCTTCATGGGGTACAAAGGGACTAGAGAAGGGCAAAAGTTCCACTTTGGTTTTAAAAAAAAGAAAGCTAATTGAGTCTAAAAGGTGAAGACCAAAGAGCTTAAGGTTGATTCCTGGCAAAATTTCTGAGCAAATTGCTTAAAATGAAGTCTACTGGATATCTAAAAAAAGAAAGCAATGATCACAAAGACCAGAATGATTTCATCAAGAAGGTTTTTGCTAAACTAACCTCTTTTCCTTTTTCAATCAAGTTATTAGGGTGGTAGATCTGAACATGTTGCAAATAATACTTAGCTAGATTTTAACAAAATATTGGTGGAATTTCTTGTATTATTCTTGTGGACAAGATAGAGATGTATCAGACAATAGTACAGTTGAGTAAATAGGAAATTAATTGAATGATTGGATCTAAAGATTTATAATTCCATGGTTAATGTCAACTTGGAAAGAGATTGATAGTAGAGTGTCCTAGGGCTATGACCACGTCCTGTGGTGTTTAACATTTTTATCTATGATTGGATAAAGTCACAGATGTCAGGCTTGTCAAATTTGAAGATCATGCAAACCTAAGAGAGATATCTAGCATTCTGGTTAACAGTGTCAAGATGCAAAAACATCTTGCTAGAATAGAATATTCTGAAACTTCAGAGGGATGAATACAATGTCTTACACTTGAAAAAAGTCAACATTCCACCATAAGATAGTAGATTAGTGATTAGATAGCAGCTCTGCTTGCAAGTAGGGATTGCTCCACTCTTTGTGCTTGGATCCCCAGCACCTAACGCTGTGTGGAACATAGGTTCTTAATAAATATTTGTTGACTGACTGACTGAAAAAGATCTAGAGGGTTTTAATGGACCACAATCTCAAAATGAATCAACAGGGCAGTCAAAAAAAGCTCACGCAATTGTAGGCTGAATTAACAGAAGCATAGTGTTCAGAAAGAATAGAACAATAGCATTCTACTTTGACTCTGTCAGACATTTCCATAGTAGTAGTTATAGCTTGGTACTGATTAGTGTAATTAATTTCCTGAAGTGGTCAAATGTACTCAAATTCTTACTATTCAAAGTTATAATTATATAAAATATGATAAATCATTCTAGCCTGATGGAAATATGTAGAGTGAATTCAAATAACATGACCACACAGGAGATTCATTATTTGCACTAATTAGGACCTAGCTGTACATCTGGGTATCAGGAAGGTATTAGGTATTAGGAAGGACATTTATGACATGGAGAGCATCTCAAAGATGATGGATAGGATGGTAATGTCTTCATCACATTAGGTAAATTGAAAGTAGGGAAACTAGGTTGCACAGTGGATAGAGTGTCAGCCCTAGATTCAAGAAGACTCATTCTCATGAGTTCAAAGTTGGCCTCAGACACTTACTAGCTGTGTGACCCTAGCCAAGTTATTTACCCCGTTTTCCTGAGTTTCTTCATCTGAAAATGAGCTGGAGAAGGAAATGGCAAACTACTACAGTATCTTTGCCAAGAAAACCCCAAATGGACAACTGAAAAACAATTAAACAACAACAACAAGAAAAATGAATGGAACCAGATATAGTCAACCAAAAAGAAGATTTAGGACTAGATAATAACTGTCTTTAACTATTTTAGGGTTGTCTTATGAATAACAGATTTGATTTTGAAGAAAGATTTTTACTTAGTCTAAGGAAAAAATTCCAAACACTAGAGCTACCCAACTGATGGAATGGGTGCCTTAGGATCTAGTGGATTTCCCTCCACTAGAAATCTTCCAGCAAAGATTGGGGAGCCTCCTGTAGTGCATGTTGTACAGCAGTGGTGTCAAACTCAAATGAAAAATGAGACTACTGATCTGTACATAAAAGGATGCCTGTGTGCTGCATATTGACTTCATTTTTAAAATGTTCTATTATCTAATGTTTTATTGCATTTTTATTTGGCTAAATGCTTTTCAATCCTATTTTAATCTGTTTCTGGCTATACTGAGAAGCATTGTGGGCCACACACAGGCTGCGTGTCTAATGCTTCTGTTGTAGACAGAATAACCTCATTCAGGCATGGTTTGGATAATATATGACTGAGGCACTTTCAAAGTCTGTAAGCAGCTGACAGTGGGAATCTTATCTAAAACCTTCATCTCTGGAACATTAACAGCTAGTTAAGACTGAACTGGACTATAACTCTAGTCTGCTACCTCTTCATCTATTTCCACACACAGTAGGCATTTATTCAATGATTTGTGTATGTGTGTGTGCATATATGTATATATATGTATGCGTATATATACATATATAAATACATATTCAGTTATTTATCAATGAACATATAAATGCCTCACTCCCTAAAGTTCTGCAGTTAATCACTCCTTTGGATTAAAATGAGGGCCCTTTAAAATGCAAATGTTACCTTGATTGGGTTTACACATTAAATCATTAGCAGCTTGATAGTCTACCAGGTTAATTTGCTAAATTCCGAGATCTGAAGAAATAATAAATCAAGAAATAATAAATCAAGTTGAGGGAGGTTCACAATGCAGAACACTCCAAAGGGTATGGCCAGAGGTGGGGTTTTGGAAACGTTGTATTAAAGTTTTCTTAGCAAAGATACTGGAGTGGTTTGCCATTTTCCTCTCCAGCTCATTTTACAAATGAGGAAACTGAGGCAAAGAGGGTTAAGTGACTGGCCCAGCATCACACAGCCAGTAAGTGTCTGAGGCCAGATTTGAACTCAGAAAGATGTCTTCCTGAATTCTGCATGGTACCCTATCCACACTGTGCCACCTAGCTGCCCTATTAAAATGGAATAAAAGAAAGGAAAATACAGTGGATTTAAGATCAGTTCCTGGGTTCAAGTTCTAAGTTTCCCACTTGCTAGCTTTAGCAAGTTATAACTGCTTCGAGTCATCTGTAAAACAGAAACAGTAGCACCAGTCTGCCTCCCTCCCAGGATTGTTCCAGAGATCAATTAATATATGTAAAACTGCTTCATAAAGCAGAAAATACTATGCAAAATTAAGACATTTCCTATTATTAATATAATACCAAGAGACAGTGTACTTGGTGAATAGAAAGCCAGCCTCCAAGTTAGGAAGCTCTGAGTTCAAGGCTCACCCTTCCCACATCCTGGCTGTGTGACCTGTCCCTTGACTTCTTAGTGGTCTAGGCCCAGAAGCTGCAGAGCAGGGGCCAAGCTGCTTTGCTAAAGGGAATTACTCACCCAGGAGTTTTGCTATGCCAGTGAAATCCCATGTCCAGTCTCTAATATGATAATAGGGCCTAGATGTGACAGTTTTGTGAAAGGTACACTCTGACATAGGCCACATGGGAGTCTGCAGATTACACACATTGGCTTCAGCATGAAATCTTTCCAGAGCCAGGAGAAAGAGGGAAAAGGACTGGAGCTATAACTTTATTCAAGTAGGGGATTTCCAGATGAGGAAACTCCCTCTACCAATGCAGGTCTGCCTCTGCTTTTTTTTTTTTTTGGTTGTGGTTGTTATTTTTTAATTTTTTTAACATTTGTTTTTAAGTCTTTGAATTCCAAATTCTGTCCCTTTCTGCCTCTGCTTTGTAGCTTATAATCCTATAGAGTTACCTAAAACACTGATGGGTTATATGGCTTGCCCAGGGTCCCAAAGCTAGCACTTAAAAGAGGCAGAACTTGAATCCTGGACCTGGAATCAGGAATGTCAAATCTGGCCCCCAACACTTACCAGCTGTGTGACTCTGAGAGAGTCCTTAACCTCTGTTTGCCTAGTTTCCTCACAAGCAAAATGGAAATACTACTAGCACCTACCTTCCAGGGCTGTTGTGAATACCAAATGACATAACAATTGTAAACTGCTTGGCATAGTGCCTACCCCAGAGTAAGCACCATATAAATGGTAGCTATTATTATTCATAACTCCAAGGCTGGTTCTCTAGGCACTCACTATACCATGCTACCTCTCAATTTTTTTTCTCCTCTGATTCTGAATTCTCCACACCCCTCTTCTTTCTCAACCAAGAGTAGATAAAATAATGGGCCAAGAATGGCAGAATCTGAAAGGGGTCTTTAAGATGGTTTAGACTAATTCTCTATTTTACATATAGGAAAACTGAGTCTTGGAAAGATTAAATGATTTGCCCAAAGCTACCTAACTAATTAGTGTCAAAGTCAGGACAAGAACCCAGGTCTTCTGACTCAGAGTCTAAGGCTCTGTCTACACCATCTCAAAGACAACTCTCTGGTTCACCTTCTAGTTCTGACTCTTCCTTCTTGTTTATATCTTTCAGCATCGGCCAGCACTTACGTCCCGACGGTGTGCAATGGGAGGGAAGTCCTCGACTCCACCACCTCATCTCTGTGATCATCGTGACTTTGCAGTTCAGTTCTTGTGTGTTTAGACTGTTAGACAAAAATGCACATGCTGTGCAATTCTGGATCAAACAAAACAAAGCAAAATGAAAGGAAAAAAAAACAACCCTAGTACCTTTTTTTAGAAATAGTACAATAAATTATTTTTGAGGACTGTACAGTACCTAGTGATGTGTTAGGACTTTTTAGGCCAATTTTAGTACCCTTACAATTAACACTTCCATAGGACATGGAAATAACCATTGTTTACACAGGCGAGCTGTGGTGATTAGGCCAAGAAGGAGAAGGTCTACTGGAAACATGGTGGCAATATTAGGTAACCTTTTTCCTATGAAGTTTTTTGTAGGTCCTTGTTGTAACTAATTTAGAATGCATTTCTATGTTGTATATTAAAGTTACATTACGTGTAACATTGTTTTTCTCAGCACAAAAAAAGGAGATATCAGTATTAATGTAAAGATATTGACAATAAAACCTTCAAGGTTTTCCAGCATGGTGGAAGTTTGTATTTTCATTTATTTTCTTCTTGGAGAACGAGCCTACAGCTCAAATCATTTTCTCCCTAGAGTGTGAGAGGAATGATGACTATCTACTTTCTACCACAGTCTAAATCAGAGATTCTTAAGCAAAGGAAAGTGATTATATTAAAATAAAGAGGTTATTTTTTTTATCATACAACTTCACAGACTCCCCTGAAATCTATAGCTGCAAGTTAAGAACCCCAGTTCTAAATATCACCATGTTAGGGTTTGGTAAGCAAAACCCCAGATGTGTGTGGTAGCAATGTTGAGTCCATGATGGGGAATACTAACAAGTAAGAAGCTTAGAAGACAACAACATAGTTACCTGGTCCCTACAAACTCTTCTCTCTTGAGAAGCCCATGCATTTCTCTGACTTACCCAGGGAAGAAGGATTCAGTCCTCTTAAAGACTCAACATTGACCCGGTGCATCTTGACAAGCTGCATAGCCCACAGCTCTGCTTCCTATCAAAACCTCAGTTGTGAGGCATATTGGGAAGGGTGGCATGTTCTCCCTAGGGAAAATCCTCTTGCCTCTATTCTTAGCTAAAAAGGCAAGGTCAGGCAAGGTCCTTTGTTTCCCAGTACCATGACCCAGAAGTCATAGTTTTGATACTCTTTGCACAGAAAACTTATCTTCAGTTCTAAATTTTTTTGGTTTGGGTTTTTTCTTCCTAACCCAGAGATTCTTCACTTGGGGTTAGTGAACTTTCTTTTTACATTTGGATCACTGTTTTAAAATCAGTCAGGGTTTTTTTGGTATTATGTATTTTATGCATTTAAAAATATTATTATGAGAAGAGGTCCATAGGCTGCCCCAGGCTGTCAAAAGAATTGCAGAACACAGAAAAAGATTAAGAATGCCTGTCCTTGAATCTAAGGACTCTGAGAGACCAAGAGAACATTAATAAAGAAAACCTACAGAAAAAAAATACTTTATTTTATCCCATAGTTTCTTACTTCCTCTCCTTACCCTAAAATTATGGATTATTTTAGTTCTACCTTCTCTGTTTTCACCAATGAGCTGCTGATGCAATCCAACAACAACCAGGCAGATGGTAGAACAAAGACAAATAAGAGAATTAAATGTTACTATCTGAATAATACAACCGCTGAGTAATTATGCCCGTGCTAGATTTGAAACAGCTAGAGAGAAATGGACATATATATATATACACATATATATATGTGTATATATATATATATATATATATATACACATATATACATACATATATATGTACACATATATGTATATATGTGTGTGTATGTGTATATATATATATGAAATCCAAGTGGGCTAGCTTTAGAAGGGCATAAAACAGGTGGAAACACTCAGGTATATGAAACCTTCCATCTCTGCTATCTGACTGTACCTTTCAAGCACTAGAAGCTTGCTAGGCCATGAATTCTCATACTCACATAAGAAACAGCTCACTTGGGGTGGGGAGAGTGAGAATGAATTGAGTAATGGAATCAATAGCACCTGTTGACCTAGACAAAAATATTTCTCTTGTAACTGAAAATTGGCAGTAATGCTAGCTAAGCATGTGTGCTCTGAACCAGCATCAGCTCAGGAGAAAGGCAAAGACAAGGCCGAAGGAAGAGAAAATGAACTTGGGCCACTTAGGAGATGTGACACTCTAAGGAAGGCAATAAGATGGGTGATTCAGTGCCACAGCTAATGCCTCAAACAATAAAATGGATCATGGATCTTCCTAAATGAGACAATTAAGGGTTGTGGGTGGCTCTTGGAGAAGCAGTGATTTTGATATGTGTGGTTTGATCCATGCCCCATGTATTTCAGTACCTGTTTTGCCAATACAATGAATACCTCCTAGCCCCTCCCTCCTGCTCTCTCCCTGCTTTGCCATGAGTTTATTTTGCAGTCCCATGGTATCCTCTAATATGTGATCTCTAGAAAATTTTTTTAAAGCAGGCAGGGGAGGGCACAAAAAGATATCTTTAGAGGAATAGTCACAAAAGTCATTTCACATAGCTGAATTTGGTGGGGTGCTTGGGTCGTATTACTGTGGTAATTCATTGTCTTTATGGCCAGAAAATGACATCTTTCTGGAGGCTAGCACTTTGGAGACCACATTTCTCTTTGCAAAACTACCTCAATCTACAGAGTTCGACAGGGAAGATCAGTGTAATTAATAGAGAGTATATTCAAAAGCCTAATAATATAGTTGCAATTCATTAAATATTATAAACATCTCTCAATTGGCCTATAAATACAACAGCCTTGGTCTGGTTAAAACTCAGATTTTACATACATATATATGCATATATATATATATATATATATATATATATGTGTGTGTGTGTGTATACATATGTAACATCTCTAATATGTGAACATATATAATCAAATCTTGTTAAAATGAGATAACTAATATATAACTTACAATCCTAGTGAGATGCCTGAGGAACTGAGAACTTAAGTGACTTATCCACAGTCACACTGCTAATACATGTTAGAGGCAGGATTTGAATTCATATCTTTCTAATTCCAAGTCCAACACTCTGAGAGGGAAGGAGAGGGAAAAAGGGAAAGGGAATAAGCATTTATTAAGCACCTACTATGTGCCTGGAACTCTGTTGAATACTTTATAATTATTATCTCAATCCTTACAACAACCCTGGGAAGTAGGAGCTATTATTATGTCCATTTTACAGTTAGGGAAACTGAATGAACAGAGATTAAGTGATTTGCCCAGGGTCACACAACTAGTGAGTTTCTGAGGCTGAATTTGAGCTCAGGCCTTCCTGACTGCAGGCCCAGTATTCTATCATCCTACCACCTTCTTGCCTTTATACACTATGGTATTCTATTTCTCGTAGGGAATGAAATCAGTGGCTCCAATATAAACAAGGCTTAATTTTGAAGATTTACAGTTTACAGATTATAGAGAAGAAAAGAAACTTCACTGGCAGTTCAAACCTTTTTGGTGTATTTGAGACCTTCTATTAAGCATTTTCTCCCTGCCCTTTTTCTTCATAACCATGCCTTGTCTCAAAGCTATTTGGTAAGGAGCAAAATCACAAGACAGAGGACATATCAGTCAGGAAAATAAGACAACAATGCAGAAGTCTTAACAGCAAAGTAGCCAGATAGGCAAATGGTGACGAAGTCTTTGCATCCACAAAAAGAAAGAAAATTGAGAGAACTGATAGGGGGATTTCAACAAAATACCTTTTATCAGGCAACAATTCAGGTCAGCTACTATATGAATTAGGGCTGTGACAGAATTGGGCAGTTTAGGTGGCTGACATGAACAGCAAAGATAGATAGATAGACAGACAGATAGATAGATAGATAGCTAAGTGAATACCTCATCTCTAAAGAAAAAGTAGGAAAAAGGCTTAGAAAAAAGACCCCAAAGTCTCTAGAGTAAAAGCTTTGCTTATAATGCCCACATGTCTGAGCCTCTGACTGCAAATAATTATATTTAGCCATAAAAGTTGACCATTAAGCATTTATAGCAAAAACGATAGAGAGCTAAGTTTCTCCAGCAAGTTATAGAAGACAAGGGAATTTTAGAGTGACCTTCAGAGAATGCACTGTCTGCATTTCTGCCAATGGCAAGTAATGGTTGCACATATACAAAATTCAGGCTAGACTCCAACTAGAATAGAAGTCAATAGGGCTATAGGAGCATATCCTGACTGTGTAGGAAATCAGCATTTCTTAGGATGGAAATCCCAAAGAGGAAGAGAGGTATCCTAACCAGTGACAGGAAGTTAGAGGGTAGAAAAATATGATGGAGAGAAACAGGAAGAAGAAAGACCACTGAACCTTTGGAGCTATGTCAAAGATATCTTGCCTTCCCAGAGAAAGGGGAAACTTTACTTTGAGGAGGACATACATCCTAATGCCCCCCAAAACATGAGAAAATCAGGAGATAGGACACCCAGCAATAGTCAGAGAGAGAAGAGATAAATCCCAATAGTTGGTGACTTCTTATTAAGATACTAATAGGTAGGTACCTTACAGGAGTCTTCCCAGAACTGCGACAGAATCTCCCAAAGCTTTTCAAACCTGATGACTACTACCCACTTCCAGTAATTCATGTGTGGACAAATGAACTGCCAAAAGGGCTGAAAAGCATCATTAAGGATTATGAATTGCTGGACAAGAAACCAAAGACTATTTGTGTACATGTTTGTGTATGTATGCGTGTCTGTGTTTGTGTGTTTTAATCACTCCTGACCACTGAAAATTAGGACCTCAGAAGGTAGTTTGAGGAAGTAAACAATTGGTTTAAAATAGTGTCTGAGAATGGAATTTCGATTTGCCACAAGGGCTTAAAATATGGATGAAAGGATCAGAGGAGATCTAAAGAGAACTATGGGGTGGGGAACATATGTTACAAATGTATATACATATATATATCTATATATTTGTCTGGAAATTTATGCAGTTTATCAAGAAGGCTTTAAACTGGAAATGGAAGGTGAGGAAGCAATATACCAATATGAATCTCCCAAGCCAAATACCACATAGGAATGAAGAGATTAGTGGAGGAAACCATTCCTTCACAGATTAGAAGAAGCCTCAAGACCCAAAATTCATAAGCTCAAATGTCTATACATTAAGGGAAGAATATGGTTATTAAACTAGTAGAATTAGATATCTTAATGAAATAGACATTTTGATTCCAAAAGATATCACTTAATTTTGGTGGGATGTGACAAATAATTGGAACATAGCAATAGAAAAATACCTTATTCAAAGTCACAAAAATTCATTAAGATTGATTGAAGGAACAAGGAACAAAACATGGAGAAGGACAACTTGGGGGGGGAGGTGGCTCAAATAACACTTTTCAAATATCTGGTGGGTTGACCTGTGGAAGAGGGATTCAGATATCGTTTATACACAAATTCTGAGGTCCTTGCCAATTCTGATGTAACTATTGCTGCCCTGGCCCCCACTACCTGAAGGTCTCCAAGGGGAGTTGGAGGAGGGGAGAATCTAGTCTCTGCAAAAGACTCTAGCCACTACCAACAGTATTCTTCCAATTGTAGAGGGAAACCCTTCATACCAGTTCCATTTAGCCACTAATAGTTGGATTAGGTTTTATAAGGAAATATTTACTTCAAAAGTATAGTCTCAAATGTACAAATTGACTCCACCAACACATGAGATTTAATCCTCCATATATCACTTCAGTCTCAGAGAAGGGAGAAGGGGATTAGAAACAAGTCCCACTTCCAAGTCCAAAATCTCCCTTGGGCTCGAGAACTGGGTACCCTGGCTTCTCATGACTTTCCTGTTGGATTGGCTGGCTACAATCCTACCTGGAATCCTGGTTCCGAAGTCACCATGGTTTGAATTCCTGGGTCCTGTGGGGATCACTGCCAGCACCTGACACTGAAAATAAATGATATAGAATAGAAACAGAACTGCCCAGTTCCATTTTTCAGAGCTGGAATACAAGAGAGAGAAATAAGGTATCCTCCCACACACATACACACTGGCTCCATTCTTGGTACCCACGTTGTGAGTGAACTGTGAGAGCTTTACCCTTTGGGTGCAACAAGAAAGAACACACAGAAAATAGAGAAACTGCCCCAGTCTTGACAGTTCTAAAGAGCTTATTCTGACTATGCAGCCAATCAAAGGAGGCTATTCCCACCTATGTGGTGGGACTCTCAGGAAGGAGTGGAGAGAAGAGAGGACATAAAATTCTCTTTGGAGCCAGGAAGATCAAGGTTCAAACTCACTGGCTATGACTCTGGGGAAGCCACTTAGCTTCATAGTCCCCTAGGCAACTCTCTAAAACTCTACAATGCAGAAAAGGTATTGACCTACATTGATAGAAAGAGTTTACTCTATCAGTGAATCTCTATTCTTATGAACAAATATTAATATGTGTGTGTTTGTATAGGCACAGTGCATTTCAACACTCATGAACCTTTTCATATCTTTGGAAAGACTCACTAAGACAAGATGCTTGGACAGAACTAGAAGCTCTGTCCAAGAAAGTCAGGAAGCAGAATATCAAGTGGCCAAACTCCAAGCAAACCAAACCCACCTTTTCCAGCCCCGTACTGAGGTCTTTCTTTTTAAGAAGATAGATTCTTTGATATTCAGGAGAATATCAGAAACCTGCTATAATGCCTGTATATAATCAATTATTCCAGTGGTATCATAAGGGTAGATGCACGGTCATTCAGAAACAACTTTTTTTTTTTAATTTGAGATGAAAAAAGTTATTAAGCTGCATAAAGATATTACAAAATTTGTTTAATCCCAGAGGGAATGTGATTACTCATGACCAAATATAAAAAAGGCAACACAGTGATAAAATGTAGTCTATTTAATCAAGTGAACACATAAACTGCTCCATATTATTAGATGGCATAAAACAATTTATCCATAGAAGACATTCTCTCATCTAGTGGAAGATTGCTTTAAATACATTTTGGCAGAGTGCTAGAAGACATTATAGGCGACAGTTGGCTTAGTGAAGTATTTAAGGCTTCAGAACCACGCCTTTTATGAAATCCTCTTTCTCTACCATTTGTGGAAAAAAAAAATACAGAAAAACAATGTCCATTAAAAATCACTGTGGCCCAATTAACTCCTTTATGCCTTCCAATATTCCAGCAAGCTTTGCACAGCCCAGACATAAAACTTCAGTGAACTCAACAACCGAAATTGGTCTTCAGGTGTTCTTTATAATGTTTCTTCAGGTGTGTCTCTTCAGGGCTCAGGACAATATGGCATAAAATGACAGATTGTTGGGAACCATAGGGAAAAGACAGCTCCTCTACCAAAGATGGCACTGAGCTGACAAAATGCTACTTTCTATCTAAAATTAGAAGTAAAATAAATAAGAATTCCTCCACATCCACTACATTGTGAGATAGTTTGTTAAAATTTAAGGCATTTTTTTGACATGTCAGAGATTCAAGTCCAGTGACAAGAGAAGAAAGGAGATACCTGGGAGCAAATCCCAATTATTTCTATGGCTTGGAACATACATGTAGAGCACAGCCAAGGATGGAGGGAAAGGTGACAGGTGATTTTGCAGAAGCTTCTTGTCTCTGTGTATTCTTGCAGAACGCTGCTGCATTCATAACCAGATGTCACAGTTTTGCCAGTATGCAGAAAGGGCAGACTCAGAATACATTTTCCTTCTATTGTCTGAATTTTGATCAGAGGAAAGGAAAATGATCTTCGATGCTTCTTACTTAGTTAGATAAGAATCAGATTTTTGAAAAAAAATCTTCTTTATAAAAGATCCAAGAACTAAAATCATAAATATATTTGTACTCAGTCAATGACTTCATCCCTGAATACCACACAGGAAAAGATGGGATGATAGCAAATTCAATGAACAGAAGTATCTGAAGTGCAGAATTACACACAAAAACCACATGAATGAACATACAATCAACAATATCATGGTGCAAAATCTCACATATTGTCCAGACATAATCAAGCATTTATTTGCTCCTTGTCTCATCCCAACCTCCACAAAAAGCATTACCCACTGAATCCAAAATTATAAATTGTGATATTCTAAGAATGTGAAGTACCTGGAGCAAGAAAATTAATAATAACTTCCTCCTCACCTACCTTGCTTCTTTCAGCCAATAAATAGTGCCCTACCTCAATTGAAACAAATCCCTTCTACTGTATTAGTAAAGCACCCCAAGATATTCAATGTTCCCGACCCTGTTCCAGTGCCCAGTCACTCTAAAAAAAAATTACTTTGTGGTAAATTAGCAAATTCCTTCATCATCCAAACTTCTGTTCTTAATAAGTCACATGCCTAAATCTTGAAAGCAATAATAATTGTAGGGAAAAAAAATCATCAAATCACCTTTGATTTAAAACGACAATAATAAGATTCCCTTTCCTGCCCAAAGTACAACAACTTTCTTGTCATACAGTCATAAGCTTTTTTCCAAAGCTAAATGTTCGTTTATTGACTGAAGAAACTTCTCCAAACAAAAATCACAAATCGCAATACCCCAAAAGAGCCAACAGGAGGTCTACCCCCACATGCCTTGAGAATTGGACTTTACATGAAACAAGAGGATGAGTAACCTATCTCACTTTTCCAAAGAGCCCAAAACAATGCTAATAACTGTGAAATTAGTTGTCTAGGTTAAACTTGCACCTATTGATAAGCTATCTTTTGCATTTCTCCACTTGACATGATAATCCATCTCACTTCATTTTTTCCTCACTTGAACTTCTATTTAAGAAGTTTTCGATAGTGTGGCTTCCATGTTAAATAAAGGACTGGTCGACTTTCACAAGATGTTAGGCACCCTGGATGCTTCTTATTTTCTTCCAAAGGTGCATCCTCTATCTTTTCCATCAAGTCCTTCCTTAAGGGTTACCCACATTATCTAAGTTCCACCTAGCATGGAATCTCTGGAAAGAACACACATTCAGACACCCCAGACACCTGGAGACCCTCTTCTTTCCAAAACAGTGATAACTTGGGCCTCTGAATTCAAAATGGATAGCTCTCTGCAAAAATGAAAATTCAAGTTCTTAAGTCTCAAGCACTGCTTAACATATTGAAGGGAAATCATATTTTGAAATGTTAGGAAGGACAAAAAAATAGGGACTAGGGGCCAAAGGCATTGTATCTTATGAAAACTTTGAAGTCTTCCAAAAGAATAAGGGAAAATGTTCATATGATTGCACATGCATGCACACATGCGTACACGCACGCACACATGATAATTCTCATACGAGTTATAAGAAATGAAAGTTACCAATTAGTTAAATGGCATGCATCAGCAGCACTGATGGGCTTTAAACTTGGTTTTCAGTTATGTATATACACAAATATCTCTTTCCTGAGTTGAACTTCACCATCAGCTTGGCCACCAAACTGTTTGCTTTCCTTTTTGGCAAGGTACTTGACCACATGATAAGGCAACCAGACAACCAGAAGGCTCCAACCTTCTTTTTTCAACAGTCCCGTATTTCTCACAGGTATCACCAACAGTCCTGGACACCAAGATGGGCTCTAAAATGTGGTCCTGTAAAATTAGAAAGCAGGTTTCTTTGTTCCTTCATCCAAAGGCAGCACTGTCTCTTCATATATTGGGGGATCTTGAGGATTTCAGCTGAACAGATTCAAAATGATCTTCTTTTTCCTTCCAAAAAAAGTCACAGAAAAATAAATCAACAAAACCCTATTATGATTTTAGAATCCTCAGTGCAAAGGGCCAGAAGGGCTACTACTTATTATTTAGTAACAAATAGAAATGAAAACTCACTCACTTAAGATGGAAACCAAAACCTTTTGGAATACAGAAAAAGAACTGAAATCGGTCACTTTTAATACCTTTGTACTGATTTCACAGGGATACATACGGCATCTGTTATTTCATTGGCATAGGGAATGCAAGCACAGCAAATTCCTTCTACCAATGCAGGTCCACATCTTTTCTGTAACTTAGGATCTTAGAGAGTTACCTAGAACACTGAATGATTAAGAGAATTGTCCAAGGTCACAAAGCCAATATCAAGACACATAACATCTCTGGATCCAATAATGAGCAAAGAATAACTGAATGAAATCAAATATTTCCTAGATAACATGATCTCAGTCAAGAAAGGGAAGAAGAAGAAATTAACTAAAGAGAATGCCAATAAATATCCAAAAAATCATTTAGGCTCACTGATTTGTAAAAATAATATTTTGATTTCAGGACATATTTAAAAAACGCCATGTATTTTAGCCTTTATGGGAAATAAATAACAATTAATTAGATTGACTATTAAACCCTAAAAATATATCTTCATTTGAATTTACTTTATTAGAAAATAAATTCAAAAACAAATTCTAGGCTTCCTCCCCCACCCCTTTAACCAAGGAGATGACAAATCAAAAGAGGAGATTATCCAAGGCTGGTCTTTATTCCCTTCCAGCCTTCTAAATCACGCACTGTGGAACTTCCCTCAGCTCCTGGTACCTGCTCACCTTGGAAGATCTAACTAGCCTTCTCAACATGGACCTTTTTTCTGCAGGCCTGCCCCCTTCTGCCATTGGTAAGTTCTTCCTGGAACTTCTATTTTTTGGAAAGACATATACTGGTCTTCATTCCCCTCCTGGTCCTGTTCCTGATTTCTGAGCTTCAAAACCTTGCTATGTCCTGCTTAAATGTCTCTTGGCCCTGGGGGCCTCATCACTCTGGAACTTCTAAACCATCTCTGAAGCCATCCTCCTTCTCCCATTGGTGAATTCCTCCTGGGGTCTCCATTTTACAGAAGGGCTGAGGCTGGCTTTCCTTCCATTCCCCTCCCAGTTCCTGGCTTCTGGACTTCAAAACCATTCCAGGTACTTTTGTTTTATACATACATACACACACACACACACACACACACACACACACACACACACACACACTCCTTTCCCCCCTCCTCACTTTTTCAGCTTCCTTTTGTGTGCCTTCCCCCCATTAGAACACAAGCTCCTCGAGAGCAAGTTTTGTCTTTTTGCTAGTATTTGTAATCCCAGCACTTTATACCACACTTGGCTCAGAGTAAGTTTTGTTTTCTTCATTCTTTCCTTTCTCCCTCCCTTTTATTTTTATTGGACTTTGAGTGGCAAGAGAAGCTGAGTGGAGATGACCGAGATTGAGGAGGAAGTAAGTACATGGCCACTTGAGAGGAAAAGGCCCAGCAAAATGGCCAGGAAGGAGATGTGTTTACACATTTTATTCTCAATAGTCTCTCAGGCAAGACATCTCCCTAGAAATACTATAAATGTATTTGCCAAAATCATGAGTTAAAAAAAATGGTTACTAAGACATCAAATACCATTATAATATTTTTTTTCCGTATTAGTCTTGCTATTACCAATTTTAAATTTATTTTATTTATTGATCAATCAATAGGCATGTGTAATGATGTAGTAAACTAGTAGTAAGTAGTAGACTAGAAAGATGAGGGTTTTAGCCCTAGCTTCTCTGACTACTGACTGAATCCAAGCCTTTTAACCTTTCCAAGCCTCAATTTCTTCATCCATTAAATGGGAATAACAATACTTAATATTATTTATTTCAAGGGTTGGTCTGAATTAAATTTTTTGTGAACTGTAATAGTTAAATATGAACTATTATTTTGTGGCTGAGTGATTATTTATTCATGTCATGTCATGTGGAAATCATGGAGTGATTTGCCATTTCCTTCTCTAGCTCATTTTACAGATGAGGAAACTGAGGCAAACAGGGTTAAGTGACTTGCCCAGGGTCACACAGCTAGTAAGTGTCTGAGACTGGATTTGAACTCATGAAGATGTCTTCCTGATTGCAAGCCCAGTGCTGTATCCACTGCATTATTATACTTTTCAACAATTTGGTGGGATTTTCTCCTCTTTTCTCCTTCCTTATGGCCTTCCTATTTTTAAAGCCAAGTGACAAAAAAAAATTACATGGTTATTTCCCTTCTGTTAAGTTAGAATGCTGACAAAATTTGCTTTCAAACAATATTTAATAGTATTGGTTTATCAGCTTGGGGATAATATTCAGACTGGAATGATATTTCAATAGTTCTATCATCTCACAGACACTGATATTCTCCCCATTGGTCTACACATTTTCTCATCATTGTAGTTCTTGTCCACATTCTTCCATGTGTTCTTACACAGAGGAGCCATCAAATGAAATGGAGTCATTTCATAAGGACTCCTAGATGGTGAATAGATAGAGTATTGTCTTGGAATCAGAAGGACCTGAGTGAAAATTCCACCCCAGAAACTTACTATGTGACCCTTGACAAGTCACTTGACCTCTTTGTCACAGTCTCCCTCATCTATAAAATAAGGATAATAATACCACCTACCAACCTTTCAGGGTTGTTGTGAGGCTAAAATTATATAATATTTATAAAGTGCTTTGCTAGTCTTAAAAGTGCTATATACATGCTGGTTATTATTATTCTTACCTGTTATCCCTTCCTCTGGTCACATGACTGACCTTTTTCAGACATATGTTTCCTTAATGATACCCCTTTAGCTTATTTCTCAGTTATAGATCATCATTGGAAATATGCTGTAGCCTACTTATTATCTCCACTGCCCTTAGAATCACTCAAAATTTTGATTTCTTGGAGGTTGTGATGCTGTAAGATATAGAACCATGTAACATTGCTAGGAGAACACTTGCATTGAAAAGATGGCTTTTGGCATCAGGGTGTACTGAATAACTTTTCAAATCATTTCAAATAAAATTGATTTTAAAATATTGAATGATTTTTCAAATAAAATTCAGCTTTGTGTCTTTCTTCTATCAAATCTTGACCCAAACTCATTGTCAATCTACAGTGACTACACCAGATTTAGGTACTAACTAAATTCACTAGCCATAAAGCATTTTCCATTTTTGAAGTCTTTAATACATGGATTCCTTGGCTAATCTCTTCTGAGCAATTATGGAAGTTATTGAAGAGGCCTTGTAATAGTCATAGACTTGATACAGTCATCTGTTGATGCAAAATACTGTCATTTATAGGAAATCCAAATTTCATCTTGTCTTTGTACAGAACACCTTCCATGATGATATCAAATACTTTTGATGAGCATTCTTATTTTCCTTGCTTTACACTTCAACTGGTAACAATCAGATAGGCTTTAAATAAAGTTCTATTTGTGGTTGTATTTCTCAAGGAAACTTGTGTGGTCTTAACCTATGCATGACAGACTCCTTGTTGAACATTTAATATTTTATTATGCATTACAAATTTTTCTTTTTTGTAAATCAACAAACAATAAACAGCATGATACTGTATTCTCTGCAGATTTTAGTTAGTTGTGTGACTTTAAAGATGTGGTTTGTTATAGAGAATGATATGTGAAAGTCTGGCCAACATTAGTGCACTGTTGATAGAGCTATGAACTGGCCCAATCATTCTGTTAAATCACTCATAATTATACTAGCAAAGTCACCAAACTGTTCATACATTTTGACCAAGCCATATCACAAAAATATTTATAGTATCAACTTTTATAGTAGCCTAAAAATGGAAATAAAGTGACTTCCTGTCTACTGAGGAATGACCGAACAAACTTGATATCTGACATATAATGTTATTGCACTCTAAGAAATAATATGGAGAATTCAGAGAAAATTAGGAAAACTGTACAAATTGAATCAGAGAGGAGAGAAAAACCCAGAGAACAAGTTATAGGATGTCCAATTATAGGAAGGAAAAGAAAGCAACACTGAAAAGCTTCAACTCTCTGATCAGTGCAATAATGAATATTGACTCCAAAGCACTAATAATAAAACCTACTCCCCTATTCTAGACAGTTAGTGAACTATAAATGAAGAATAAGACATACATTGCCAGGTATGGCCAATGTGGCCATTTGCTTCACTTAATTAAACTACTTTGTGATAAGGAATGGCTTGGGGGGGGAGGATAAATTAAGAAATGACAGCAATGCAAATAGAAGTATCAATAACAAATTTGTTTTAAAAATTCTACCTGTTCCTTTCTATATTTTCATCAACACATCAATCATTTTTATAAAGATTTTCTAAAGCAGGCATATGAGCTAGAAGTTATTGATGTTCTATAAATCACTTTGTGGGTATATTAACATTGTCTTTCATCTTTCCATTCTTTTCATACTTCCCCTCCCTGGGGTATTTTATCGGATCACCCCCTCAGTGCTTTTAGTATTTTATTGCCTCCAGCATGGATTTTCCCTATGTATATTTGGTCCTCCTAATTTAATCATTTTAAG
Organism: Phascolarctos cinereus; assembly: GCF_003287225.1. Taxonomy (NCBI): domain Eukaryota; kingdom Metazoa; phylum Chordata; class Mammalia; order Diprotodontia; family Phascolarctidae; genus Phascolarctos; species Phascolarctos cinereus. The sequence continues at coordinate 158,293,858 of NW_027555514.1, forward strand.
GGCTATTTTTACTTCTTCATCTCATCAACTGATCATTATCAGTGATGATAGACGGCTATAGAAACATTGACAGGTTGGTTTCCTTTTATATCTAATTGTTGCTCTCCTGCCAATTTTATGTTGGAACACTCGAGATATAACCAGATTGAGTCTTAGGCCAAATTTTCTGTTGACTGGTTTTGGCTTCCACTGCCTTTTGCTATTTTATGAGGCAATACTGCTCATTAGTGTATGTCATCCTCCATGATAGTATTTTAGAAATTAGATTGGGGGGGGGAAGTGTGAGGGGATAACAAAATGAGTAATACCTAGGGGGGAATAGTCATAAGTAAAACAAACATTCTGAAAAACTGCTCTTAACTGGAACTGCCTTTGACAGCTATTTCTGTCCTCTCAAGGAGGCTGGCTAAGGAAGACCTCCTTCTCATGGTGACTGCTTTATATCAACTAATATTTTGCAAAAAGTAGTGATTATCACAGGCATTATTTTTGTCTTTTTTTTTAATTTCCCACCTTAGGTATTAATGGCTCATTTGAAGTGGCGAGGTTGAAGCTGGTATAATTAATTAAAATATCTGGTTCTCACCAGTAGCCTTTCTTCTAATTGGATGTTGATTTTTATTTTTGCTTGACCTAGTTGATCTGACTGCATAGAGATAGCTGATTAAGATACGACTTCCAAATCAGTAACATGTTCTGTCTGTTACAATGTAGTCAATTTGATTTTTTTAAATACTATTTAGTGTTTTTCATCTCCAGTACCTTTTGATTCTCTTCTGGAAAACAAGTATTCATGCTGTATTGATGCAAGACTTTGAAAGTGTCTGCCAGCTTTGGCCTCTTTAGTCTCATTAACCTGCAAGTAAGTTTTCCAACATACTTTTTTCACATGCACATGGTTACCTTTAATTATTCATCAGTTCAGAATGGCTGTAGCCTGCTCATATGGAACAATCTTGTTTTTAAACGGGGAGGAAAATTTGCAGTGGAGATAGATCTTAATTTGAGGGCAATTTGCCTCAATGCCAAATGTATGGACCTGTGAGGTCATAGGTCTATGATGTGCAGCAGTGCCAAGTTCAAATTCTACTTCTCACCTTTGTGGCCAAGGATTTGAGTTTCCCCAGGAGTGTCTGTTTATTGGAATATACAACTTCTTCTTCATTATCTTCCCCTTCCATGATAGCACAGCTATCTGCAGCAGGGAGCTCACATTCTTTTGCATTAGCTGTCATTACCAATTTGGAATATTTATATTCCAGCCTAAATAATAAAGAAGAGGAAAAACAGCAATTAGGGTCTTAAATACTAATCAAGAGTCACCTATTGTAGGTAACTATTACCCAACTTAACTGTTTCAATAGTGAAATTCTTCCATCAACTCAAATGTTCATCCGTCTACACAGAGCACTATTATAGCCTTTCTTTCTAATGGCTAGACATACAAACTCTTATCAAGACTTTGATAGGTAAACACGACAAAGTCAACAATACCAATTATTCTGTGTTGACTGATTTTCCAAACTGTTGGTAATTTGCAAAACAAAGACACAACACAGATTCCTGAATATATTTCTTAGATTTGGGGATGGGACAGGGAGAAGAGGGAGTGTTTATAAGGACTCCCATGATTTAATCAGCATGAATGAGACAACAAGAGATAGGAAAAGGAAGACAGAACTTGGGGGTCTCTCTACATTATCCACTATACCTGATACTTCCCATTTCCACCAACAAATCAGTCATTCAAAGAAGTCAAGAAGTTTAGTGTTAATATAAAGGCAGAATTCTGAGGATAAATAATCAAACAACAAGCATTTATAAAGTGACTAGTCTTTGTCAAGCTCTGTTCTAGGGCTATGAAGACATAAATGAAATAGCCCCTGCCCTCAAGCTCACATTCTACTGGGGGAAACAAATTTTATTTCTGCCATTAAACTTAGTGAACTTCACAATTCTGACTACTAAAATGGCAAGATGGTAGAAGAGGCAAGATAATAACATAGTATAATGAAAAGAATTGGACCACTTCTCCAGAAACCTAGATCTAATCTCAGATATCCCATTAGCTAATTTGTGTGACCTTGAACAAGTAGATTAATCCCTCGAGACCCTAAGATCCTCATTTAAGATAAAGGAGATGAGCTAGGTAATTTCTAAGACTCTTCCAGCACTCAAGTTTGTTGATCTCATCCTATGATTTATGGGCAAAATGATGCCTTCTGTTTGCTATATGTGAGGCTTTCTCTGTATTTTTTACAAGAGACTTCTGGATGCTATGGGGTAAAGAACTTAGTTTTCGTAAGCTAGACAGAACCTATGGTCTGTCATTCTAAGAAGAATTATGGGTACTCACTTTTGATTCTTTTTCCAGAAGTAGCAGGTCAAAGCCACAAGTAAAACTGCTGTAAAAGCACCTACTCCTGCTCCCACTTTTAACCAAAAGTCAACTGTTTCACATGTGTCAATCTTTTCTCCGGCAAGGAAACCCCTTTAATGCATTGCTTTGGGTCATTCCATACATATAAGGTTTCCTAAAAAAAAAAATAAATAAAAGCAGCATTACAGATTCCATTAAGTTGGACACGTTTAGAAAACATTTCTAAAGGTCCCATGAGTATTGTATTGTGCTAGACACTCAGAATACAAAGATGAAGAAAACAGCACAATCACTCCCCTTAAGAATTTTGTAATCTAGAACATGACATGATAGACTATATTTTAATGCTAACATTGCACGAAGCTATAAAGCAAATTGATATCTGGCTATTCAGAATCACAATGGATATGTAGACAGTCAGCCTAATCAAAATAACTAATCAGAGAGTAGGGCTCATGGATTCTGCAAGTTTCCCCCAACAGGGTTCCATCCATTGGTAGTACAGAAATGTGAAGACTTCTTCTCAAAATAGACATCTCAACTTAAGGCAGACCACCTAAGTCCCACAGACAGAATCCAGAAAAAATCCTTGAGTTCATACCAGGACAAATAATGACCATGAACTACAGTAACTATACAAGTAACTAACATTTTCTGTCCAGAACTACACAAAAAGTCATCCAAGAGCTCCTGAAAAACATTAGTACACCCATGAGCAGAATATTCATGGCCTGCAAACAATTGTAGCTATCTGGAGGCAACAAGCCAGGAAAATTCTCTAAAGAAAACTCCAAGGTAGTCAGAAAGATCTAGGGGAGGGACCATGGAAGACTAGGGTGGGGGAGGGGATAGAAACGGAGGAAAATGACAGTACATAAGAGCATGTACAGTGCCACAGTGCTTAGACTGGTATAGGCCAAGGGACTTCAAGGCCTTAATGTTCTGACGTAAGACTCCAGGGAAGGCCCTGAGTATCCAACATTTTGAACCTCAAAGATCCAGCTGGAGTGGAGAGGGACAATCCCTAGAAGGTGAAAGTCAATGAAGGAATTAAGGTGGAGAACAAGCAGAACACATCATTCCAGTCAAAGGAACAAGGGGTGGACCCTGGTCCTAGCACAAAGGCCCAATTTAGGAACTGGAGCTGGAGGGATAAGTAAACCAAAGAAAATAACCACTAACATTTTAAAAATTATAAAACAAAAATCTAACTTTATAACATATATAAGCAGAGATTCAAAAGAAAAAATGTATTTTTCACAAAGACTACACAAATATTAGAAGAAATAAAAAGCTAAGGCATAAAAACTCTTGAGAAAACAATTTGAATAAGTAGCTCAGAAGAAAAAGTAGTGAACATTACCCAAGAAATAGCATTTCTAAATATTAGAACAAAATCAGAAGATTAAGAAAATGTAAGACACTCAATATCAAAAAGCTGAAGAAAACCAAAAAAAGTTGAGAAATAGTTTGAGTTATTGGACTCTCTGAAAACCATGATTCACAAAAAAGAAAAAAAGCTTAGACACCACATTTCAAGAAATCATGAATTAAAACTCCCCAAATGTATTAGAACCAGAAGACAAAGTTAAGAGAAAGAATCCACAGATCAGCTCCTAAAAGGAAACCCTAAAGGTTCATCAACGTCAAGGATGTAGTCCAAGTACCACATAACTAAAGTCAAGATCATGTAAAACTTAGCAACTTCTACTGAAATTCACAGGAGACATTGAATATAATATTCCAAAATCCAAAAGCTGTATGTTGACTTACAACCAAGGATAGCTTACTCTGCGAAATTGAGTTTGATCCATTTGGGGGCGGGGGGGTTGGATTTTCCTGGAATAGAGGAATTTCAAACATTCCTGATGAAAAAAAAATACCAGAGATAAGTAGAAACTCTGAAATATAAATGCAAGAGTCCAGAGAACCGTTGAAAAGTAAATTTGTCTGAACATTTTAAAGGACTTGCATGATAATCTAGTGCTAAAAACTTTAATACAGGGAAAAGAAACCAAGGTCTCTCCAGAATTGTAATGTGTCCAAAGAGAACCAAGTAAGTAAAATAAGAAAAATAAAGGCCCTGGGGATATATTGGTTCTGTCATAAGTGTTTTAATAGGATAAAGAGAATAGATTACCAAAAAAAAAAAGGAAAAGGAATACACTGCTATGGAAAAGAGGAAGAAGAGTATGACACTTGCTATTTCTTGTAACTGGGGTGGGTAAAAAGAATATGAAAGAAGGGGTGAAGAAGTAGGTATCATATGAACCTTGGCTCCTATCTGAAATGGACAATGGAAGGCTAAATACATACATGAAGTTTAGTATAGAAATATTTCAAGCTCAACATGTAAACAAGAAGACATGGGGAAAGGGGAATTAAGAATAAGGATTATATCCAAGAAGGAATAGTCACAAGCAAAACTAGCATCTTAAGGATTAAAAAGGAGAAGGAGGAGAAATTATAATCTAAGCAGGGAGAGATCTTAGATTGCCTTAGATAACTGGAGAATAGTAGAAAAATTTGTGCTATATGGATATAATAGAATATTATTATGCCATAAGAAACAATGGCCAATGATTTTAGAGAGTCCAGTATAGCATGAGCTGATGCAGACTGAAAGGAGCAAAATCAGAAGAATTCATACAGGGACAACACTGTAAAGAAAAACTGTGAAAAGTATAAGAACTCTGATCAAAGCAATGACCAAAGCATCTATGATGCAGCATGTTTCCTATATCTTGATGGAGAAATGATGGGTACAAGGTTTAGAAGCATATATTTTTGGACACAGATTATTCATTTGACTATGTTTTTTTGTCACAAAGGTTCTTTTTTTTAACCTTTCTTTCCTCTCAATTAACTGGAAAGTAGCAATAGTGAAACTAAAAGAGAAGGCCATTGTAACATTTTTTTATGCACAGAAGAGGAGGTTCAGGAGGAAGCAAAGACAAGCAGGATAGTTGTTAAAGAAATGTACAAAACTCATTATTTACTTTTTTTTAAAAAAAGCAAGCACTGTGAAATGGGGATTCATAATTTCACATAGGATCCTCTTGTATTCTTCTATATATATGGAAATGTTCTCTTTTTTAATGTTTAAGTTAAGAAAAAAATTAATTTTAAAACAGAATAAAATAATTACAAAGGACCACTGATGTGTAATAAGCTCTTAATAAAGCTGTTACTTATACAAAAAGAAAACACCACTGACCCAAAATAAAGGTACACGGGGGGAGAAATGTTTTCCCAGGAATGGTAATGGGTTTTTGCAAATCTATCCACACTCCCTTACTTAATCCCCTTTATGATTAGCTGCACACATTTTTGAACTGATCACATTGGTGGATAACTAATTGGAGCTAGTCAAATAATCTACGGCTATGAAACACAGAAAAATGAATGGTCTGCCTGTGGTTTGAACTTTACAGCACAGTACTAATAAAGATTAACATTTGGGTGCTTTGATACATCCAAAACTCAATGATATGAGTACCCCTTAGTCCAACAATTAGATTCTGGTTTGGGTTTTAATGGCTCAGAGTGAGTGTAAATAGCAATTGTTTCTGTTCTAGACAGGAACTCTGAGGGTCTTTGCCTCCCAGATTGATTCTTTTGTGAAGGCAAACCAGGCCATCTTTTTTCTCAATTCTTACCTCACCTTTAATCACTGCCTCAGACAAACTGAGACCTGGGAAATGCCTTAGCTTAAAAAGGCCAAGATTTCCTGCTGCATCCTGGGCCACTGCCAGTTGTCTTGATTTCTGTCATGCTACTGGACTCCAATGAGTCTTGTAGAGAGTCAGACTAATGACTTTCCACAGCTCTGCCTCACTTAAATCCAATTCACTTGTAAGTCAAGATATTGATGTTACTGGTCCTCTTCAAGAACGAAGGATGAACAACAATTTGAGATCCCAAATGAACTATGCCTTCTCATCTAGTGTGACTCTTGTCCACCCAACTGTAAATGCTACCATCAATTAAGCTTCCTTAAGAAATGATGATAGTCTGGAAATAAGGGAGGTAAGAACCTCTCACGAAGAGAATGAAAGCTGGAAAGGACTGCAGGGGTCATTTAGTCCAAGCCTTTTATTTCACTCTTGAGGAAATTAAGTCTAAGAGGGGCTGAGTGGTTTGGCCAAGCTCACATGGAAAGGAAATGACAGCAAACATCAACAGTTTCCACTTTTCAGCATCAATAATTCGTTTAAATGGGTTAGGTTGTCTCAATTGCCCATAATGGCCCCTTATTTTTCATTCCTTCTTCTAATTTGCTATTCTATTTTCTCTGAGAAGTTGTATTGTCTGGGTACACGAAGACGGGGGATTCTGGAATTCCTCCCGAATCACTAAGCAGTTAGCTCTTGTCTCATTAAATATTAACACTGTCACCTTTTGAGATATCATTTAGGGTTTATCATGTCTGGTGCCTCCTGCATCTTTTCTTGAAGAAAATATTCATGATTCAAAAGCATGATGGTTCTGCATAGTCTATATGCCTTTGGCCTGTCTTATTTCCTACTGCTGAACCATGTTTCTTAACATATGTTTTTGGCATCCTCTCCTATGCGCATCTTTTGCAGTAAAGTCACTAGATACTAAAGTATATATCATTCATGTTGGAAGGTCTTAAGTTCCTTGTAGAATTTCTCTACTTCGTCATTCTCTATAACAGATGTTCCCACATCTGTTGGCTTCAAGTATTCTCATGTTGATCTTTTTGTGAATGCTTATCATTAACACTGCAATATTCACTGACCAATTTACTCATGAAATTATGCCTTTGAATGCATAATAAAACCAGTGCCATCAACTCTTTAATTTGCCTCTACAAGGAGAACCTGTGAGCCATATCTTCTTGCAGCTTTAACTTCCTTTTATCTTCTGGTTTCATTTGTAGTAAGAAGATTAAGATTGGTTTGATTTAGACCTTCTTGTAGTATGTATATCCACTGGCCCTGGACAAGGGTCTGACATTTTGAGTACCATATATAGTTCATTTTTATAGACTGTTGGAAAACTGTGATTCTTAGTGGGATCTTCTCTCTTTCCTCCCACTCTGCCACCATCACTTAACACAAACTGTTTCAGGACAATTCACTCTGTTGTTTTCCCATGGATTTTGTTTTCTCTGTCTTTAAAAGCAAAACACTTCCTCTAACGAAATGGTCACTAAAATGTATTAATAATGTATTAATATACATCTAAGTATATGTATGAGCATGTACATTTTTTTTTCCTTCATAGGCCTCCCTTAAGTAAGAATATTAAAAACAGAAGCCTATACTGTCTTCAAAGAACACTAAATGTTAGGCATCCTAATTGGGTCAGTCTCTCATTTTTATTTAGTTGATCATACAACTATATCATTTTAATGACATCAATGTTTATCCAAAGACAGTAAATATATATAGCTATTGTTCCACTTGTCAGAATTCTTTTTCCTCTTTTTTTTTAAAGGCTCCTCAAAGTTTATTAGCTTCCATTGAGTACAAAGTAAACAAGTTACTGAGGCTGCTGGAAAGCACATAGGTGATTCAGATAGTAAAAAAAAAAACAACAAACAACAATAACAGTGTGGCTTCTTTTACTGTTTTTTGGTGTTTTGCTTTTGGTTTCCTTTAAAAACACACACACACATAGACACACACACACAACACAACTACTTCTACACTTAAGCAGCCTGTCTATTCTAAGGGAATAGGTGGGAGAGGGAAGGGGGGAGGGTGGGGAAGGGGGAAATGGGCTCTGAAGTCTAGCACACTTCAGAAGTGGGGGGAGCAGCAAGGAGAGTGCTGCTACTCATGCAGAATGCCCAGGGCTAGTCTTGCTGGGCTCACTGACACACCACTTCCTCATGGCCTCCTGAGCCAGGTCACAGGGGACCGTGCCATGAGCAACCTGGAAAGTTCCTGAGTGCTCTGGGGATTCCAATACTGATGTCATGAATGGATGACTCGACTTCCCAAAGAAGAATCTTGCCCACCAGTGGCCTGGGTCTGATTTGGGAAGACCAGGATGACGGGGGATCACTTTCCCAGAATGCTCAGCACTTCCACAGGAGCTGTTGCTGGAAGTGGAACCCAGACACCTTTGGCAGGAGTCATGGGTTGCTACGAGTGAACCCCTGGACAAGATTGCTGCCATGTTGTTTGTTCTTATTGTGATGATGTAAACCTTAGTGGCGGCTCCCAAGCAGCCCCTGTCAGGCAGCGGGCTGCGGCAGATGATCATGCGTGACCTGGTTCAGGGGAAGGGGTCGCCAGGCCACAGAGCCCATTTGTAAAGGAGATCACGGGAGGATACTCCACAGCAACGGAAATGCGAGAGTTCTTTGGGTTTCTTTTTCCTCTCTTAGTGCCTACTTCTGCTACCTCAGCACATCCGATATTCTGTAGCTAAAGCAACACATTTTACTTTAAACACATATTCAAGTCCCATTAGTTTATGAAGAGGCTTGGATCCCATAGCTAAACCAGGAAGCTACATCTCCAAAATAACAAATGCATCTCTGATACTTAGGTTGGTCCTACAATACAGAGGCCCATGGGCAGACTTCCTTGACTACTACAGTTTCATTACGATACCCCATACCTGAAATCCTCTCTTACAGGCTCCCTCGATCTCATGGTAGTCATGCTCTGTACACAAAGGACAAGCCTCAGCACTCTCCCACAGGAAATAGAATGTGCAGCCATCACAGGTGCCCGCTGGACATGTGCTGAAGAAGAGAAACAGTTTCTGTAGGATGTTGTATGAACAGACTTGCATTCAATCTACAAAGCATTTATTAAGCATTTTCTAGGCACCATGCTAGGCACAAGAGTCAAAAATAAAATAACCCCTGACTTCAAGGCCCTCACTATACTAATTTTTAGGTGAATCACCTTGGGCATAGATAGTTCTGTCTCAGCCCCAGGATCACACAAATACTTATTGTCTGGAGTAGAAAAAACTTTCTAATATTTTATTTATTGCTCACTTGTTATATGTGTGGGGAGGAATGTTAAGTCAATCTGCTTCTACAATAATGTACAAAAGAAATTTAAGAGCTTATTAAATAGAAAAGAAGCCATTTGGAAAGAACCTCTCACACAAAAGCTCAGTCATCTAAAGTCCTTATTTTATTCATGAGGAAATGGAAGCCAAGAGAGGATTAGTGACTTGGCCAAGGCCACATGGATAGAAACGACAGAGCCAAGATTCCAAAAACTGTCACTGTTTTTTTCCCTATACTAACCTTGTGGAAATGCCTGTTTTAGTCATAAATTCACTGCAAGCAAGGAAACCATTTTTTCTTTCAATGATTACATATTAAGTTTCCATCCCCTTTAAATCCATGTAAGTATAGTCTAGGAGGAAAGAAAGTTTTGGAGGAGGGAAGTTGATGAGTTCAGTTTGGGGACATGCAGAATTTAAGATCTAAATGGAAATGTCCATTAGGTAATTCAATATGTGTATATTAATAATGAATCAAGTGACTTGGCCAGGGTTATACACACACACACATACATATACCTAAACCAGAAGTGATAGTCAAAGTCATAAGAATGAATGAGACTGCCAAGGAAGAGAGTATCAAAGAAAAAAGAGAAGAGGTTTGACTATAACTAAAAGGAAGAGAATCAAGATGAACCAACAAAGAAGAAAATTGAGAAGAAACATTTAGACACAGAAAACAAAGGAACAGTAGTGTCATGAAATCCAAGGAAAAGGAGAATATCTAGAATGAGCAAAGGATCAACAGTGTGATATGATGCAGAGAAATCAAGAAACATGAGTGCAGAAGAGAATCCATTGAATTTGGCAATAAGGAAGTCATTGATCACCAAGGAAAAGTAGTTTGAATAAAAGGGTGAGAACAGAAGTCAACTTGCCCCTAAATGATATAAATGCAAATATACAGATATACCTAAATACACACACACTATATATATATATATATACACACACACATATACACACTACATATACATATATACATGTATGCATATATACCTATACCTATACATATACATCCACACATCGTCTCTTATCTTCAGTATTTCACCTTTTACCGAGTCTCTCCCTTCCGCTTACAACATCCATCCATTATCCACATATTCCTTATAGATAACACTCCATCTCCCATCTCCAATGCCTTTGTACCAGCCACTTCCTCAAGTCAGGAATTCCTAGTTTCCTTCAAAGATCAGCTCAAGCACTACCTTATATTTGAAGAACTTCCCACAACTGCTAGTGCTTTCCTCACCCCAAAATTATCTTAAATTTATTGTGTGTGTGTATATATACATTTCTACATATGCACATTGTGTTTCTCTGATAGATTATAAGCTCCTTAAGTGTGGGGATTTTTTCACTTTTGTCTTTGTACCACCAATACATAGCTTAGTGTCTGGTAGGTAATATTCAATAACTGTTTACTGATTAAGCCATTTATTGAATAATGAGAGGGTATCAAGGTCAAGAGAAGGGTATGTTTGGGTTTTTAATTTCAGGATGGGAAGAACTGAGCATATTTGTAGGCAGAAGGGAGAGACTCATTAAAAGGTGAAATAGTGAAGTTATCTTATCCTCTTATGAGAGGATGAGAGTGAAGTGGAAAAATAATCAATAGAACAAAATCCCAGAGGAGACAGAAGTTAATAGGGAAAAGAGAGCACCAGAGGAGTAATTAGCTTTTGCAAAGAATCCTCTAGAACTTGAGGAAAGGAAGAAAGACATTTGGGCAAAAAAGAAAAAAAAAAGATAGAGGGCATAAGATGCAAAAGAGGAGATACAAGAGAACCCACCACAGGTGGCCTTGATTTTCTCACTGAAGTAAGAGACAAGGACATCTACAAAAAGAGAAGTGGCAATGGGGTAAAGTTAGAGCTATAAGGAAAAAGTTTTGAATAGCTTCTGTAAGTAGTGTAACAGGAAGCCTATCAGAGAGCAATAAACGGATTGCTTGGTAGTGGTAATGGTCCAGTGAGGTTAGATATCAGGAATGTATGGTGGACTCAAGTATGCACTTTGGAGACTTCTTCCAACAACTTTGAATAACAAGGAGAAAATTTAGATGGTTAAGAATTCACATAGAGACAGAACCTCAACTAACAGAATGTCCTGATACTCAGATCTGTCACTGCTAATAATATTGCCTTGCTTTTGTTGTTTTAATTAATCATGGCTTTACAACATGGGCTACACCACAATTCATTTGTTCAATTTTTCAACGAACACATTTATTCAGTCTTTATTAAATGCAAGACACAAATGTGTCGGGCAAGATACTTGGTACCTGGGATACAATGACTAAAATGAAAAACTCCCTGTACTCAAGGAGTTTCCATTGTACTGAGTGTTGTCTTACATCTTGAACAAGTACGTTAGAATTATCCATTGCTGGAACCAAATTATATGGTAAATGCAATAAAAAAAAAAAAAGAATTATCTGGGTAGAAACAACAGTCAATCAACGGAGTGCGGAATCCAGTGATGGAGGAATCCATGTTGTTGAAGTGACTGACTTTGATAGCAATAAGGTCAAGATTGTGAAAGGAGGGAAATGAAGCCATGAAAGGGTGATCAGCTGGGAAAGCAGAGAGAGACTTGAGAGACCGAAGGTCATGATGTGGGGAAGCAAAGTGAAGAAATAGGAGAGGTAAATATAGAAGGACAGGAATTATAATCAGAAAAGGAAATTTAAAACTTCAGAATCTTGGTGCTTCAAGGGAAGGAGAGGCGCTAAAAAAATTAAATTCCATGATGAAAAGTATTATAATGATCTGCTTCCATTTCTCAGCTCTTGGCAGATAAAGGCATTTGAAAGTTAAATTATTTTTACTCTGAATTTGGATAACCAATTAACAACATTCTTTGAGGTCATAATATTTCATAATCATAGGAAGTGATTTTCACCTTAAAAAGCACTTCATTTCATCCTTCCCAACTCTATGTCTCTGCACTGACAGTCCCTATCCCTAGAATCCCTCCTTCCTCACCTTCTGGAATCCATAGAGTCCTTCAAAGACTCAGCTCCAACGCTTCCTACTGCATGGGATATTTTGTCTTCCAGCTGCTAATGTTCTCCCCCTACCAGCAGATCATAACTACACGTAGTCTTACCAATTAAAATGTAAGCTCCTCAAGAACAGATACTTTTGGCTTTTGACTTTCATCTCAAGTGTTTAACACACTACCTGATGTATAGTAGGTGTTTAATAAATGTTTGTTGATCAATTGATCTTTCCAATCTACTTTAAAAATGGATAAACATCCCTTGCATGACCCTCCTTTTCCCTGCACTATGCTCACATTTGCCTTCTCATCTATCAATCAAACAACATTTATTCAGCACTTTCTGTGTGTCAGACATTGTGCTAGGTGCTGGGCACTAATACTTAAATATTTCATTAGCGTGGAAGGTGAGATTACATCTTTGCCATACCTAAGTAGATAGGCTGCACATGTCCCAAAAAACGGAAAAATCATTACCTGAAGGCCAAGCTTACCTAGACAAGTCCACAGAAGACACATACAACCCATCACAAAGTCTGTACTTGAAGCATTTTGAACTTAGTAGGACCTATCACAGTTTACACTCCATTGGCAACCTTCACACCAAGGTGAGTAATCAGCATAAGACTTAAATGTTAAAGCTAAAAATCAAAATGGTTGTCTGCTATAGAAAAGCATATATAGAAAAAACATAAACCTTAGGTTGATTGGTTTTTTAAAGAATTCAACAACAGAAAAGTAGAATCTATATGATTAACATTATAAAGAGAATAGGTTAGGAGTTAGGAGACTGGATTGTCAGTCCTGGTTCAGTTTCTAATCTGCAATGTGACCCTAGGCAAGTCACAAATTCAGTGTGTCAGTTTTATCATCTATTAATTGGAGAATCATATCCACCCTACTAGACAAGTCTCTTTTGAGGATAAAATGAAACAACAGATGCAAAAATTTAAAAGCACAAAAGAAATGAAAAGGATGATCATAATTCTTTCTTTTCCAAAAAGAAATGTGGTAACTGTAGCAATTGCAAAGAAAAAAAAATCAAAGGACTTCTTTGATGTAACTTTTGAGCTTACAATTAAATGTCAAAATACTACAGTGATTTGATGCCTTTCCTTGGTAAAGTTCACTTTTAATGAGTCTCTGGAACTGAAAGCAGTTTAGCTTCTGCTTAGTTATTTCATTCTAACATAATGAATTGTCCTCAATGGAGATATACCCAAGATGGGCAGGCACGACTAAACTGATGTCTGCATTGCTGGAAAGAGTAAGCGTATAAGTGAGTTCACAGATCCATCACTATACTGGCATAACCCAATAAAGTGTTTTCTATCTGAAATAAATATAATATTTATATATATCACATACAATATTATTATATACTAGTATATATTTATATATGATACAATAATATGTAATAAAAATAAAATATTTGTTCCCATAGATATAATTTTGAAAACACAATCCAAACAAGGAAAATCTTCCTTATGGATTGAGGTAGGAAACAAGAGAGAACAGGAAGCTAATATAATGTACACAATTTACAAGGATACGGAACCAGGATGCTCAGTCCTGCACCAATGTGTGTCATTACTATTATCTCAAGCCTTTCCTCCAAGTCAGGTATTATAGGCACAGATTTTCCAGGAATCTTAGGTTCCCAACAGGAGGCTATGCTGACTAGCAAGGATAGACATTTTCTATTCAGTTCAGGGGATTTATTATTAGCCCGTTCTTCTCCTATCCAGCATGTGCACAAGGATGGGGGCATGTAGGCACATACAATTTTATTATCAAATTCTATTACCTTACTGGGGAACTTCACTGTCAGAACCAATTCTACTCTCATCATCTTGAGGCCTTATTTAAGGAAATGAGTAACCCAGCTCATCATAGAAAGGCTAGAGACATTGCTATGCTAGGGTAATAGCCCAGCCATGCTTATAGGTAACTCATCAAGCGGTAGATTTCTCCCAAGGGTTTTTAACCTTTTTGTGTCAGGCTCTCCTTAGAAAGTCTGCTGAAGTCTTTAGGCCCCTTCACAGAACAATGCATTAAAAATGCATAAAATTACAAAGGGAACCAACTATAATGAATTACAGTTATAAAAAAAAAATTTTTAAGTTCACAGACTTCAAATTAAGAACCTCAGAACAGTCAGATACACAAGACAGGTCCCTAGGAACCTTCAAAATTAGTAGAAATAAAATTGTTAAACCAGCAAGAGCCAAATTAGAAATCCTGATGCACAACATAGGCTTCAAATCATTTCTTTATATTCTAGCTATTATTACCTGGCGCTCTCTATCCACTGCTCTTCTGCTATGTCCTTGAAAGCCCTGGCCTCCCTTCCAGGCCCAATGTAACACTTTTGGACAAAAGCCAAGTAATAACCATTCTTGAGAGCTACAGCCTTCCTTGTGTCCCCAGTCGCAATCATTAAGCTGAAAGCTAGTACTACTTCCAGAGGCCTGGAGCCCAGACTCAACGTCAATCTATACTTGGCTTTTCCTACTCTGTGCTTCCCATTTGTGCAAGTCATGTTCCCCCAGGAAAGAATCTGATGGTTATAAATGAAGAAGGGAGGGAATAGCCTTTATATGCTGTTTACTTTGTGTCAGGCACTGTGCTAAGTGTTCTACAAATATCTTATTTGTTCCTCATAAGAAAATATTATCTCATTGTTCCTACCTCTGTGAAGTAGGTGCTATCATTATCCCCATTTTATGGTTGGGGAAACTGAAGCAAAAAGACTTACCCAGGGTCACACAGGTAGTAACTATCTAAGACCTACTCCACTGCCCCTAGCTACACTGGTATTGCAGGTAATATGTGAGACATATTATCATATTATAGAAGAGAAGCTTTTCTTAAATCCCTTCCCATCTCCCCACCAGGAAGACCAGAACTTCCAGAAATCACGTCTACCCCCAACTCTTCAATGCACACAAACTCAACGGGAATTAATGCTTCAGTGTAGGCAACTAGGTGACAAAGTACACCTGGAGTCATATGGCCTCAGATACTAGCAAGCTGGCCCTAGACAAGTCATTTAACCACTCTATGTCTCAGTTTCCCATCTATAAAATGGGAATAGTATCACCTACCTTCCAGAGTTGTTGAGTATAAAATGATATAATATATATATAAATAGCTTTCCCAAACTTAAAGTACTATATAAATACTAGCTGTCATTTTAATTAGTGTTGCTGGTTGTTATCATCATCATCATCATTTCCTGGGGCTGAGATGTGGGTGAATGAGAGAAAAAAAAATCATCAAACCTACTTCATCAGCCCGCCTATACATACATGCTTCATATTGAATACATTCACCCAGACTATAGACATATTGTCCCAGGGTGTGTGTACCTACCCATCTCATCCCTCTTTCTACCTCTTCTCTTGCTCTAGGAATGTTACCATTGATATTAAGAAGCATGTGACACTCTACTGCCTACACGCACAATCCCCATCATTACCCAGACAAAACCTCTGTTCCCTGGCCATGATTCCCCTAGTTGGGTTGCCTTCTATTAAGGAATAAGCTCTAAGAAAGCAGAGACTGTCTTAAGATCCCTAGGGCCAAACACAGAATCTAGAACATAGTAGGCATTCAATAAATGCTTGTTAATGCTCTGGTTAACTTGAATTTTGTATTTGTTACACTTTCATTCAATTTATAATTGACACTCAATTCATTCATTTTACAACTGATAGGTTATCAAATAAGAAAACATACCAGAAGTCTTTGCAAATCTTAAAACACAATATAAATGCTGGCTACTATTATGATTTTAGACTTTTGTGTTTTCCTAATTCAGTTTTTCTTAATGAATTTGCAAGTCTTTGTGTTCTAAAACAGAGTCCTATTAATGGCTTTATTTGTTTCAATAATTAAAAATACATTTAAATGATAAAACTTGTCAACAAAATAATAGAACAATAACCTAGTCTCCTTTTTATATATTATAAATTATTTTAGGTGACCCAGTATGATTCTCTAGTTCGTTTTTACACATTACAAACCCTGGAGAGTCTCCCTAAATCTTGGTGCTTACAGTTGCCTGAGAAAGAACTCTGTGAAAAGGAGACTTTGCCCAAAGGCTTCCCAGCAAGTTTTGACTATATTCTGGTGGCTGAGCGCCCTCTTGTGGTCTTATAGTAGAAAGCCTCACAGAAGAGTCTATGTGGCTGAAATTGACACCAATTTTCTTTTTGACATTTAGGCGTTTCCCCCAGGAGAAGTAGAATCTTTTACAGGCTAAAAGAGGAGGGCAGACAGGGTAATGAGTGTGGGGGTGAAGCCAATACAAGTCAAAGGACAAATCTTTCTCTTGGCAACAAAAAAAATTGCCTATTTCTGAACACCATCCCTTTGGGGACAGCAAGACACCCCCTTCCATTAGAAGGACTTTTAGAATTCAGAATCTGGCTCAAAGAACAATATGGTCTAGGTAATGATGGCACAAGCTCAAGGTTACAATTGAAACACATCAGCGAAATATTAAAGAGGAAATACTCATTCCAACCGAATTGGCCTATCCTGGTACTCACCATAAATGACATCCTGCTTGTGTGCCTTCATACTACCCATGTCTAGAATACTTTCCCTCTTCCCCCCTGCCCTTTAGAACCCCTAACTCCTTCCAAGACTCAGCCCAATTGCTCCTTCTTAAGTAACCTTTCTTGACTTCTTCAGTTGCTATTCCATCTTCCTATCACTAACAAAATCACTTTGTATTTATATATGAGTGTGTGTGTGCGCATGTGTATGTATAGATATACATATAGATGTACACATATATATGTATGCATGTATAGCTACACATACATATGTATACATATATCTGTGTGTATATATATACACGTATAAAAAACACTTATCTATGAATGTGGTATATACCCCAATACAATAAGAGGAAACAAGCATTTATTAAGTGATTACTATGTACCAGGCGCTACCATATGTTTTACAAATATCGTCTCATCTGAGTCCCACAACAACCCTGGGAGGTAGGTGCTACTACTACTCCCATTTTACAATTGAGGAAACTGAGGCAGACAAAAGTTAGGTGACTCGCCCAGGATCACTCATATAGTAAAAATCTGGGGCTGGAATTGAACTCAGATCTATCTGATTTCAAGCCCAGCACTCAATCTACTTTGTCATATAACTGCCTCAGAAGCTTTCTGTAAGATCCTTGAAGGCAGAGAATAAAATGACTTAGGCTTTTGTATGACCCAGTCCCTAAGCAGGCTCTTAATAAATAAATTTTGGTTAAGCACACTTCCTTTCGTCGTAGGGCTCAGAGTATTGCTTTTAACAGTGGCCCTATGTCTAGAACCCAAATGCCCTACAGTATCTTCTATTTTGTCTTTGGTATAGGGAAACCAGCTTACCTTAGATGAATAAATGAATGAATGAAAAAAAAACGTATATTAAGCCCTTATTATGTGCCAAGTATTGGAGAAACAAACAGAAAAAAGCAAGACACTCTGTGTTCTCCAGCAACTCACCCTCTAACTTGGAGAGACAACATGAGTTAAGTGATAGTAGAAATATATAGACAAGTAACTTCTTAGCCTTGTTTTGCAACACAGAAGCATTTCCCAAATCATCTTCAAGACTGTCACAAAATTATCAAAACAAAATTAATCTTAATTTTCTTTAACTGTTAAAGCAAATCTGTCACTTTGAAGAAGGCTAAAGTATTGCAAAACTAAAACTTAGTTGGTGTCATTATTCTCAAATAATTGGGAATGACTCAACATGCAGGGAAGGAGAAATAAAACAGCAGTGATGAGAGGATAGAGGTAAGCATTGTAGCGTACATTGTAGTGTCATGAGTTGTCTAGTTTAAACTAATCGTTTACCTCTGCGTTCCTGAAGTCATTTTTCAGTCACATCCAACTCTTCATTACTCCTTTTGGGGTTTGCTTGACAGAGATGCTGGAGTGCTTCTCCATTTCCTCCTCCAGCCCATTTTACAGAAGAGATAACTGAGGCAAACAGGGTTAAGTGACTTGCCCAGGGTCACACAGCTAATAAGTGTCTGAGGCCAGATTTGACTAGTCTTCCTGGCTCTGGGCCCAGCACTCTATCCACTGCACCACCTAACTTCCCTCCTAAAGTCATTCATTTCACCCAAATGCTCATGTAGCTGAAGCAAATTATTTTTTATCTAATAGGAAAAACATCACCATTAGCATAGCACTATGTTAAATTGATCTAGTTTGTGGAAATTCCACCTTCTAAAGAAGTGGTGTCAAACTCAAATAGAAATAGGGGCCACTAAACACTGCAAAAGGATTCCTGGGCCACATATTGACTCAGAAAAAAACCACACATAAACATCATCTGTTCTCTATTATGGGCAGCTAGGTGGCTCAGTGGATAGAGTTCTGGGCCTGGAGCCAGAAAGACTCCTCTTTCTGAGTTCAAACCTGGCCTCAGACACTTAATAGCTGTGTGACCCTGGGCAAATCATTTAACCCTGTTTACCTAAGTTTCCTCATCTGTAAAACAAGCTGAAGGAAATGGCAAACCACTCCAGTATCTCTGCCAAGAAAACCCCAAATGGAGTCATGAAGGGTCGGACACAACTGAAAAACGACAGAACAATGATATTCGTTATTATAATTTAATATATTTTGTTAAGAATTTCCCAATTACACTTTCATCTTTTTTCTACAGAAAGTCTTTCCCAGTCTCTGTAATTCTAGTGCCTTCCCTTTATTGATATCCTGTATGTAGTTTGTTTATACATAGTAGTTTGAATGTTGTCTCTCGACTAGATTGTGAGCTCCTCAAAGGCAGAGACTGTCTTTTGTCTTTCTTTGAATCCCCAGAACTTAACATAATATCTCACACATAGTAGGTCCTTAATAAATATTTGTTGACATCTACGCAATTTAGATTAACTATAGTGTAAATTTCTAATAGGTCTGACTCCATCTTCAAGAAACATGGAATTTTAGCATTGAAACATGTATGTATGTGTGTGTGTGTGTGTGTTCACTTAACCTAGTTTATAATATTGTATGTTTTCAAAAGTGTTTATATATATATATATATATTTGTATTTATATATATATATAATATCAAAAGTAATAAAGCATACACACATACATATTCAAGAAACATGGAATTTTAGCATTTTTCAATTTCTTTTCAGAGCCTTAAAGATTCTGTCTAACCCTCTTCATTTTATAGATGGGGACACTGAGGCACAAAAAGGCTGAGAGGCCAGTCTAAAGGCCTACTGAGCTAAGACTAGAACCCAATTGCTAACCTATTGCTCTTGAAAAAGAAAAATAACATTAATAACAGATAGATAAGCATGAGAAGTCTCTTGACTTAAATTAATGGGGAAACTCTTTATATAATCATGGTGAGGGAAACAGAATGAGAAAATGCCTTTGAGGAAGTGGAGAGCAATTAGTGTGAGGAGCCTAATCGTCATGCTTAGCATTTAGTGAAGCTCTAGTAAATAAACACGTTCATTTACAAGTTCTTTTCTATTTGTTGCCCTTTCTGCTGAGAATGAACCTGAGGGTTCTGGGAGAAGTAAGGAGCTGATACCTGTCTTGTAACACATGAAAGTACAGAGTGATCATACAGAGACATAAATACCTGGGGACTGAAATCACACCTTGGCCAGGTTTGCTGAGATTGCATCTCATAGTGACAACAGCCACTCTCCCATTGTTGCAGGACGCTGTCACCGTGGAGGACCTATGTGAAGTCAAATGAGAAGTAAACAGATACTAACCAAACAATTGCTGACAATTGCATGCCTGCTGACAATTGCATGCCTGCTGACAATTGCATGCTTGCTGACTTGACCCAGACCAACTGAGGCATTGCAAAACCTCATTCACTCAGCTTTTCCCTAATTTGCAATTTGTGATTATTACAGGGGTTGGGCTGAAGTTTGCTTTAAAACCATCTGTGACAAAGAAAGCTACTGTGCGAATCATTATTTGAAACAAGATTTCAATCAATGGGGATACTTTCCTACTTAAAAGAAAAGGCTATTTTTAAGCACTTTACAAGTGTTCACCTAACACAAAAACTTTTATTCCAATATAGGCTCACACTTCATGTTAATTATAAAAATCTCATATATTTATGCAAGCAGAGCTTCTGTTAGGCAATACTACAACTGTCATTGTTATTGAGTCGTTTCAGTCACATGCAATACTCTGTGACCACATTTGGGGTTTTCTTGGCAAAGATAGTGGAGTGCTTTGCCATTTCCTTCTCCAGTTTATTTTATAGGTGAGGAACTGAGGCAAACAGGGTTAAGTGACTTGCCCAGGGTAACATAACTAGTAAGTGTCTGAGGCTAGATTTGAATTCAGGTCCTCCTCCTGACTCTAGGGCTGGCACTCTATCCATTGTACCACCTAGCTGACCAATACTACACTTAGCCCAATTTATAATGTTGTATGCTTTCAAAAGTAATAAAATGACCAGTCCTCTAAATAATGCATTATTCAGACTTTTTGCAAGTTCCTTCATTCAACAACTATTTCAAACACCAAATACAGATTGTCCTGAAAGTCTTGGCACAATATTAAATTATTAAAGACTGCATTCCAACTGTATGGGCAAGGAACTGTGGGAGACATAAAGATACATAAGACATAGTCCCCACCTTCCTGTCTTATCTAATATCTCATGAGGAAGTAAAACACATGCCCAAATAAACATACATTAAGTACCATATCAATTGTTCTAGCCCAATAGTGTCAAACTCAAATAGGAAGTAGATCCCTGCAGGTTGCATATTAACTTAGAAAACCACAAGTTAACATTAGGTATGTTGTATTATATTTTTATTTGTTTTGTTAAATATTTCCCAATTATATTTTAAACTGGTTTGACACACTATGTGTAGGGGTGCCAAAGTATGTAAATCTAGACCATATATTTAATAGGATTTCAAAGGTAGAGATACTTCCAAATGTGGTGATGCACTAGGGAATGTTTCAAAGAGCTTCTGAGATCAAACTTTCTGACCAAACCCATTCTCTACAATGGCCACCATACTCGCTAATATATACTTAGAACATGTTTTAAAAGCAGAAGGTAACCCTGAATCTAAGTACCTTTGCCTGACTAGGCTTCCAAAAGACTAATTTGACCAAAGAAGAATTAGTCTCCACTTACTTGTAAAAGAAATGTACATCAGGTATTTGCCTTAATGGAGCTGGGAACATATCTTCCTTCACGTTGATGTTGTACAATGTGGTTTCAACAGTTACTCCTAAATCAATTTTTAAAAAGAAGAAAGAAATCATTGAATATTTTTTAAAAGATGAGGTTTATTAAGTGTCTATGCATTTGAATAGCATCTACTCTGCCTTAGTTGGGAAGACCCGAGTTCAAATACTGCCTTATATACTTACTACCCATGCAGGCAAGTCACTTAACATCTCTTAGCCTATTTCCCCATCTGTAAAATGGGGTTAATGGTAGCACCTACCTCACAGGGTTGTTCAGAGTATGAAATGAGTTAACATATGAAAAGCACTTTGTAAACCTTAAAGTTATATATAAATGCTAGTTATTATTATTATTATTATTTGTAAATATCAGAGGATCATAGCTCTAGAGATGAAAGGGACATCAAAGGTCTTTCACTCCAACCCCCTAATTTTATAGATGAGGAAACTGAGATGTAAGGTGATTAAGTGATTTACCTAAGGTCACACAAGTAGTAACCATTAGAGATAAGCTTTCATGACTGGTATTCCACCAACTTTACCTTAAATAAGAAGCAAGCTTTAGGCAAGGACAAGAAAGTAATCAAGTCTCATAGAGCGAGATAAGGAGCCCCTGCCTGAGCTATTACTACCCAATGAGGCTGGCTACTTTAGAGTTTCTTACAATTCACAGTGGTCAGAGCATCATAGATCTGGAACAATAACAACAAATGTTAGAGGTCATCTCACCTCCTCATTTTGTAGAAGAAACCAAAGCCCAGAAAGGTGAACTGACTCATCCCAAGTTAACACTTAACAAAACTAGGGTTTGAACCCGGGTCCTACAATTCCAAGTTCAGCACTCTTTGGTGAAAATCAATATAATTCATGAGGGATGATGATTCCTGGATATCATTACAAGGCTGATCTGAACTGAGATTGTTGTTCAGTCATTTCAGTGTTTGACTTCATAATCCTGTTTGAGGTTTTCTGGGCAGTTCACCATTTCCTTCTCCAGATCATTTTACAGATGAGGAAACTGAGGCAAACAGGGTTAAGTGACTTGCCCAACTCACACAGCTAGTAAGTGTTTGAGGTCCATTTTTTAAAATTTTATTTTCAATTTTTCTTTAATTTTGGAATAAAACAAGCATTTCTATAACAGTATAATTTAAAAAAATGATTTTGAACTCAGGTCTTCCTGACTCCAGATCCAGTGCTCTACCCACTGCACCACCAAGCTCTTTCCTCAGCTTATTTTTATAATTACTCTGTTTTTTTTCTGACTACTTTTCCCTATGTCTCTGTGTCAGCACTCCTTGGAGAAAAGGGAAGATTTTTTTCTGCAAAATGAAAAAGTCATCAATAAAATATTGTCAACTGAGCTTGAATAGCTCTCAGAGACCCTCAGGGCATTTGTTTCTCAAGAAACCTTCTCAGTGCCAGATGGATACAAAATTTATATAGATGCAAAGAAAAGGATAGAAAAGTTATATATTGTCAAATGCCCAGGAAAGGCATCAAGTGCCAACTAAGAAAATGAAAGATCCAGAAGGAGGACTGGGAGCCCTAACTTCAAAGTCTAAACAGTAAGAAATTTCAGCATTCAAGACACTAAAGTCAAAGGACCAGACATGGGACTGTAATTGACACTGTTTCTGAAATGTGCGGTTATGCACCACTCAACCATAGGCAAAGTAGTCTGGTGCCTGGTTTTCCCTTACCTTCCTTAATGCCTCTTTTTCATATATTCACTGCAGGGCTGGAGCATAAGTGAAAAACCACATCAATCAGTTTTGCTATTTGTGAACAATATAAAAGGAAATTACCTTCACCCCAAAAAATCATGGTTAAAATAATGGACTGACATTACCTGTGGATTTGAATTGTTCATGTTAATCTTATCCCATTACATTACATATAACTGAGATTGTTATGCACACACATGCATACACAAATGTTTAATTATATAACTTGCACATTTATAAATACATATTTTTCCTACCCAGAAACACTTTTTTAAACAGGTTTGCTGGTACTCTGAGTTTGAAAACCTTACAAATATTTTGTTTTAAATTACTTTAGAAGCCAAAGAAACAGACTACTGTCATTTTATAGCTCATACAGTGACCTATGCAGTGTAAAATTAAAAACCAAACTATACCTAACTGCATTGCCACATCACTGAATTCAAAATGATGAGTAATATGTGCTTGCTCACTGCTTAAAATCTGATCACGGGGAAGGATTCAAGGGAGATGTGTTATAACAAAGTTAAGGAAAGGAGCCAGGGTGTCCAACTTTACTGAGATTTGCACACCTCTTTCCTGTTTTCTGCCTTAGGGTTGAAACACCAGTACCAGTCAACGAGAGACTTCTGAAAAACTTCTCAGCTGAGATTAATTGTATGCCATATGGACATAAACTAGTTGAAAAAATAGCACTATGAATCTTGAAACATTATAACCAAAGCCCACTGACAAGCAATGCTTTATCATCATTGGGTTTTGCCCATTTGTAGCATTGCTCCTAACTAACTTCTGTAAAACTGCTTTCCCAACTTCGAATTTTCACAGAACCAATTGAAAATATGAGGTAGTATATGCCCATACAAACACACATATATACACCCTACCTAAAAATATATCTGCAAGGCTGATAGACTGTGAAGACAAAGCTGTCCGGAAGCCCTTGCTTTCAGATGGAATAATAGTTGACTGGCATATAAACGCTCCTACAAAATTGGTATAATCTTCTGATTCAGCTACCATTTCCTTCACGGTGATATCTGTTATGTTGTTAGTACAAATTGCCATCTTCTTCCCCTGAGAAAGTAAAGTGAGAAAACATAGGTTTCAGAGGAGGAGAAACGAAAAGCTACATTTCAAATTCACTCACTTTCTCCCTCTACATATTTCTGAGGCCAAGAAAGCATCAATGGTGTAATATGAGACCCCAGTGATATAGCCATCACAAGCAAAAGTCTTGCTGAACAAAGGCTAATGCAGAGAAATAGTGCTTGTTAGTGACTTCAAACACAAAGTCTAAAAACAATGCATATAAAGAGAGCGTCAGGCTTCAAAAGGCTATGGGGGAACAAAGTGAATAGATTTCATCTTTCTTCTCAATCTTAGCCTGAGTTTAACATAAAAGCAATTTGTCAAACTGAGAGAAAGAGTAAAAACCAAATTACAAGCAGTCACTCAAAGGTTTCAAAAAAAATCCTGACAGAAGGGTGAATTCTAAGTAGTTGGTCATTTCTTTACCATGTATTCTTCTGACATCATGAAATGCTACCAAAATACTATGAAAATACTCGTCCACTTGCTTTCATATTCCGTTATGATGTTTGTCTATTCAATTAAACACAGTAAACACTGTCTTACCCTTATCCCATACCCTTTGCCCCCAAAAATACCCTTAGCAAAGACACTCAGCAGAAATATTTTGGTAACCAAAACAAACCTCTTTAAAAGACAATGATAAAATATACTGAGAGCTCCTACAGAAGATTAACTCTGCTCTAGGGTTCCTAGCAAGAAATGTAAAAGTCAAGCATGAGTATTTTTCATCATGCTTATGTACAGAGCTTACTTGCATCCAATTCATTTCAACAAATACCTATCAATCATTATTATTTGTTAGACTTTTCGGTAAGGATGCTGTGACAAATGAAAAACTCCAAGAGACAGAGTTTCTGGGTAATAAATATTCAATTTATTCATTAGGCTAGCTAATGATCAATAAATTGACAGTGGTTTCTCTCAGTAAACAAAGACAAAAACATGGAGAACCTAAAAGCCTGGAATATTTTTTGAAAGAGAATGTCCCAGCCAAGTGAAATCAACCCTTATTGGTGGACATTTAATGAGAAGGTGTGCTAGAAGTCTTCAGCTCCTCCAGCTGAGAATGTAGCTTTATCATGAGATTCAGCCACCTCCAGCAAGTTGGACAGCGGAATCCATCTCTATCCAGACCACTCTGGTTGTTTTTCTCCTTCATGAGCTGGATCACCCTTAACTCTAACGGAGTGGTGCAAGGACAGGGCTCATTTCCCCAGAATAAGAACTAGCCTAGACTAGATTCTATTTATACTCTACACACAAGTTTGAACTGCTAGTTGGGTGGGGTCCTGCCATCTGAATGAAGAGTACGTTTCCTTGAGGGCTAGGACAATCTCATCAGTCATGTCCTTCAAAGTCTGACTTTTTACAGGGGCTGGATCTTAAATGAGGAAATAGAGAGAAAAGCCTGGGTCCCAAATTAATAATTGGTTTTAAAATAATTTCGCTCAATAAGAAAGAAAAATGAAAGAGTTTCTGAACTCAAGGCATTTATATTCTGTAAGGACAAAATATATATTCAGATAAGAAATGGCAAGTAATTTGAGGTAGGAGAGAACACTAGCAAATGGGAGATTCTAATCTTAAGATAGAAGATGGCTCCTAGGCTAAACCTTGAAGGAAGATGAGAATTCCAAGAGGCAAAGGTGATGAGGAAGAAGTGCATTCTAGGTACAGGGAACAGGCAGTCCATGTAAAAAATATGACAGTACCAGATGGCATGTTAAGCTTGGTGATTAGCAAGCAGGCCACTTTGGCTGGAATAATTCAGAGTTGGTGAAGAGGAGCAATAAAAAATAAGTCTGGAACAGCAGGTGGAACCAGATTGCAGAGGGCTTAAAATAATACCAAGCTAAAGAATGTGTATTTTATCCTACAGGCAATGGGGAAAGGGGAAAGAAATTGGAATCTCCATCATCATATTTATAATATCTACCACTTATATAGCACTTTAAGGTTTCCAAATTACTTTAAATATGTTTTTTCATTTGATCCTCACAAAAATCCTGTGAGGCAGGATTATTATTATCTCTGTTTTACAGATGAGGAAACCAAGACTGAGAAAGGTTACGTGTCTGAATCAGAATTTTAACTAAGGTCTTCCTGACTCCAAGGCCAGAGCTTTATTTGCTGTTGCCTATTTCCCAAGAGCATTCTTCCTGGATCTTGTACCTTAAATATTCTACCTTATAGCATATGATTAATGTACATGTTATATTCTCCCTATTAGATTATAAACTCCCTAAAGGAAAGAACCATTCCATTTTTTCATTTTTTGTATCCCTAGTGACTTATCTCTAGTGCTTCTTAAAACCCCATAGGGGTCACTAAAAAAATTTAGCAACAGTAAAAGATTTCTGAAAGCATAATGACCAAAAATTAATTAAAAATCAAACGTGTAATGAATCCAAGATGTTTCTGGCAGCACTTGCCCATGTTGCATCATGCAACTTTACTGCAGCCTTGGTTCTAAATCCAAAGCATGTGCACTTTGCACTGCACATGCCCTCAGGCCACACAACCATGAAAAGGGGTTACAGGTGGGAAAAGTTTAAGAAGCCCTGACTTACACAATATGTGCTTCATCGATATTTGTTGAAGGAATGAATTAACAAATGAGACAGTTCCAGGATTCTCATTCTACCTTGGCTCTTCCCAATTCTAACACTGCCCTCCCTCGGCTACCTTATTTCATGCGATTTCCCTGCACATAGTGTATGTTCTAGCCGAATCGAACAAATGACTATCCCCTGTACATATCCTGCTTCCATGCTTTTGTATGCACTGATTTTTATGCCTTGAATGCACCTCCTGTACCTCAACACTGCCCCCTTCCATTTTCAGCTTTCAAATCCTCGTGATCCTTTAAATGACTCAGTTCAAATGCTTCTTCTTCAATGAAGTTTTCCCCAATCCTCCAATGGAGTTACTAATGATCTCTAAGTTGCCAAATCCAATGACCTTTTCTCAATCCTCATTCTATTTGACTTTTCTGCTGCAGTTAACACAGTTGATCACCTTTTCCTCTTTGCTTCTTTCTAGGTTTTCAGCTCACTACTCTCTCCTAGTTCTCTTTCTACTTATCTGACTTCTCCATTTCAATCTCTTTTGCTGGATTCTCTTCCAGATCACATCCTATAACCATAGGTGTCCTTCAGGATTCTGTACTGGGCCCTCTTCTCTTCTCCCTCTACACCACTTCACTTGGTGACTTAATGACCATCTCTATGCTGATAATTCTCAGATCTACTTATCCTGCTCCAGCTTCTCTGTTGACCTCTAGTCTTTCATCTCCAACTGCCTTTCAGCCTTTCAGAAATCTCAAGCTGGATGTCTAATAAGCTTCTTAAAACTAAATACATCCCAAGCAGAACTCATTATCTTTCCCTCTAAGCCCTCACCACCTCCCAACTTCCCTATTACTACAGAAGGCAACATCGAGCTCCCAGTCTCTCAGGCTTACAACCTAGAAGTTATCCTCAACTCCTAACTATTTCTCACCACCACCACCCCAAAAAAAAAAACAACAAGCTGTTACCAAGGCCTGTTGATTTATCCTCTGCAATGTTTTTTGTATATGTCCCCTTCTCTCCTCTGACACTGACAACACTATGGTACAAGCCCTTATCACCTCAGACCCGGATTATTGCATTAGCCTGCTGGGAGTTTGCCTCTCTCATTTCTCCCTACTCCAATCCATTCACCATTCAACCCCCAAACTAATGCTCAACCATGTCACTGTCCTACTCAATAAATGCCAGTGGCTCCCAGTCATCTCCAGGATCAAATGCAAAAATACTGTAATTGGCATTTTAAGTCTTTTATAGTCTAGCCCTCTCCTACCTTTGCAGTCTTCTTACTCCTTACTCCCTATCACATACCTTTCAATACATTGCACTAGCCTCCTGGCTGTTCCCATTAACAAGACACTCTGTTTCTCAGACCAGGGCATTTTCTCTAGTTTTCCACTAGGAAGGCTCTCCCTTCTCATCTTTGCCTACTGACATTCCTGGCTTCCTTTAAGTCTCAACTAAAATCCTATTTTTTACAAGAAACCTCTCCCAACCCCTCTTAAATCTAGCGCCTTCATTCTGTTCATTATTTCCTATTTATTCTGTAGATAGTATATACATATATGTATATATATATGTTTGTTGCTATCTTGTCTCCTCCATTAGATCATAAGTTCCTTGAAGGCAGGGACTGTCTTTTACCTTTCTTTGTATCCCTAGTGCTTAGCATAGTACTTGGTACATAGTAGACATTTAATAAATGTTTACTGATTGATTTAGTTCCCTGACTTCCTTCAAGTACCAGCTAAAATCCCAACTTCCGGAGGGACTGTGTTTTACCTTTCTTTGCATTCCTAGTGCTGCTGCCTAGTACAATGCCTGACACATAGTAGGTGCATAATAAATGTTTACTGGTTGATTGACAGATGAGAAATGAAGCCCAGAGAGGTTAATAGTATTGCCCAAGGTCACTGGTAAATGGCAGAGGTAGGATTCAAAATCAAGTCCAAGGACTCTAAGTCCATCATATACCATGTCTAACTAAGTGTTTCATTGTATTCCAGATCAGTAACCTGAGGCCTAGAGAGGTGAAAGGATTTGCCCATTGTCATGAATGGAAGAAGAGAAGAGAATAAACACTTATATAGTGCCTACTATATGCCTGGCACCATAAAAATATTACCTCATTTGATCCCCATGACAATCCTGCAAGGTGGATGCTATTATTGTCTTCATTTTACAGTTGAAGAAAGTTATAGAAATGGTGGTTAAGTGACTTGCCAGGGGACACACAGCTAAAACATGAGGCTGGATTTGAACTCAGGTCTTCCTGATTCCAGACCCAGCACTTTATTCACCATACCATTAGCTATCTCTGCTGACAGAGATAGTCAGAAGCAGATCTAGGATTCAATCCTAAGGCTTCTGACATCCAGTGCTCTTCTCCCCCGGCCCCCCTTCTATGTTGCCATGCTTTGCTAATTTTTTTTTTTAATGAGTTGTTTTCACTCACAAAGCCATAAGCTCAAGATCAGGGACTGTCAATTATTTTTATATACCCTAATACTTAGCAAAATTCTCTGTACAAAGACACTAAATCTTTGATAAGCTTTTTTTTACCCCTATTTCTGCTCTCAGAGTCCTGCTACACTAAATTGCAAAAACTAAAATGAGAGATTTTAAAGCTAAAATAGAATAACCCTGGAAGAAAGGAAGAGGAGGAAGCAAATAGGAAAAAAAAAGATAGAGAAAAAGAGATGGCAGAAGAGTGGGAGAGAAAAGAAGAAAAAGAAGAAATTAAATGATGAGAAATAAGAGAAATAAGTAAAAGGGGGAAATATGGCAAAGAGAAGACAAAATGGAGAAATAAAATATAAGTAAACCCAAAGATCTAAGCTTTGGAGGCAATAACTCACCATTTGACAAAAAAACTTCTGAGAAAACTAGAAAGCAATTTGGAAGGAACTTGACCTAGACCAACATCTCATAACGTATACCATAATAGAATCAAAATGGATAAGTGATTTAGACATGAAGGGTGGTTTTACAAATAAATTAGAACATGGGGAAAAAAAATTTCCCTATCACATCTATGGATAAGGGAAGAATTTGTGATCAAACAAGAGATGGAGCAGATCACAGGAAATAAAATGGATAATTTTGATTACATGAAATTAAAAGAGTTTTGTACAAAACAAAACTAATGAAGCCAAAATTAGAAGGAAAATAGGAAACTGGGGTAAAAACGCATAACAAATTTCTCAGTTAAAGGCCCCATTTCTCAAATATATAAGGAACTGAGCCAAATTTATTTTTAAAAAAATAAGCTATTTCCCAATTGATAACTGGTCAAAAGATACAAACAGGCAGTTTTCAGAAGAAAAAACCAAAGTTATCAATGGTAACATGAAAAAAAATCCTCAAATCACTATTGATTAGAAAAATGTGAATTAAAACACCTCTAAGATATAACCTGACACATATCAAATTGCCTAATACAACAGAAAAGGAAAATGATAAATGCTGGAAGGGATGTGGAAAAATGAGGACATTAATGTACTCTGTTGGTGGTGTTGTGAACTGGTCCAACCTTTCTGGAGAACAATTTGAAATTACATCTAAAAGGCTATTAAGCTGTGTATACCCTTTGACCCAGCAATACCACTATCAGGTCTGTATCACAAAGAGATCAAAGAAAAGGGGAAAATAATCTATTTGTACAAAATTATTTATAACAGTTCTTTTTATGGTGTTAAAAAATTGAACATGGAGCATCATTTAGGAATGGCTGAATGAGTTGTGGTATATGATTGTGATGGAATACTATTGTACAAATAAGAAATAATAAGCAGGATGGTTGCAAAAAAACCTAGGAAGCCTTATATGAACTGATGCAAAGTGAAGTGAGCAGAATTTGAACACTATATAAGGTAACAGCAATATTGTAACAATGATCAACTGTGGAACTTAGCTACTCCGATCAAGACAATAATCCAACATAATTCCAAAGAACTCATGATGAAAAATACCATACACCTTCAGAGAGAAAACTGATGCAGACTGAAGCATACTTCTTTTCACTTCCTTTATTTTCTTGTTTGAGTACATGTATGTGTTTTCTTTTGCAACACAACTAGTATGGAAATGTTTTGCATGATTTCACATGTATAATCAATATCAGACTGCCTTCTCCAGGGATGAGGGAGGAAAGGGAGAGAAGGAAAAAATTTAAAACTCAACATTTTTTAAATGAATGTTTAAAAATTCGTAGATGTAATTGGAAAATACTTAACAAAATAAATAAAAATATTTTTAAAAAAAGAAATAAAATGCAAGTAACACTCTGCATTAATAAAATTAGAACATGACACCATAGCCTACATTTTTAAGTCAATTTTAGATGATGACCCCCTCTAACGGGTCACATCTTCAGTTTTACTGTCTTTGTATAAGACCTAACATAGTACCACTGTGCAGCTAATAATATTGGATAAAGACAACTAGAGGCATGAGTATGAATGATAGAAGAAGAAATAAGGACAAGAGCCAGATTCTTTCCACAGTCTATCAGAGAGTACATTAATTTCCCAGTCCCTTCTCCTAAACTTGCAACAAAGAAAAAAAGGTGGTGAAGGGGAAACAATTAGCATTGTATATAATATCAAACTAAAATGATGTGTTGATTAGTTTTACTGAAATGCTTCCTCTCCCCCCCCCACCTTTTTTTGTGAGGCAATTGGGGTTAAGTGACTTGCCCAGAATCACACAGCTAGTGAGAGTTATGTGTCTATGGCCAGATTTGAACTCAGATCCTCCTGACTCCAGGGCCGGTGCTCTATCCATTGTGCCACCTAGCTGCCCCCTCCCCCTTTCTTTTTTTAATCTTTGTCACAAGGGACGGTTCTCTGGGGAGGCAAGGATGGAAGGATATATTTGGAAATAAAGGTAATATAAAAAACAAAAGATATCAATAAATTTTTAATATATTTTTTCTAAAATTTTGTGACAACCAATTTTCTGCTACAAACTGACCTTCAAAATTAAAAATCAGATTTATTTCTGATGCTTAATCACTGAGTAGCACAATAACATCATAAAATTAAAGGATCAAAAATCAATGGGACCCCAGTATCCAATTACTCTAACCCTCATTATTTTGTAGGAAATTGAGGCTTAGTAAGGCTAAGTGATGTCCCCAGGGGCTCACAGGTTTGGGGGGCCAATTCAGAATTTGAACCCAGGGCTTCTGACTCTGAAGCCAATGCTTTTCTACTGTTCCTGATGACTGTAGTTGTCATCCCATAATATTTCTCCATTTTGATTTGGAAAATGTCCTTCTAAAAGGTCAGCTGCTTCCAATTTCTTATCAAATAATCTAAAAATCACTTTAGTCTATAAAACGAACAGAATAAAGAGGGGAACATTAAAACCATGGTTCCCTAAGAAATAACTGGCATTGATGAGACTGACATAACTTTTGTTTCTGTTTAACTTTTAAAGGAATTCTTCTGCATAATACTCTTATCATTGCACCCATTGATTCCTTACCCAGTCAGTTTTTTTTTTTTGGCTCAATTAAAGAGGCAAGGCAGCTCTAATGTGACAAGTGACTCTAAGCAAGCTAAGCTCAAGTCCTGACATTTTCCTGAGAGTTTTCACACAGCCTTTTGCTTCCTTGCCAAGACAATAAAATACCAACTCAATTAAAGCTGAAAAGCTACTCCAATACCCACCCCTGACACCCTGCCCCCCCCACACACACACACATGCAGACACACACTTGACGGGCAGAGCTCACCTCATGCCCACACAGGCTGATGTTGAAGAAGTGGAAGTATTTGGTTCCTTTGGACGTGAAGCTCGGGCCATTCATTAATGAGCCAACACTGCTGAGGTTGCTGAAGTCATAGTGCAAACTCTGGTTTTCTTTCATGTAGGACAGGAAGCAGTCACTATAGCAAACCATGTGATCCTTTGATAGGAGATGAAAAGACAAATACAAAAGCAGTAAGACAGGAGAAGTCAGTGCTGAGTGAGAAAGAAGCATCAGAAAGTTCATTCCCTCAACAACAAACTTTGTACCAAGCTCTTATAGATCTATATGAAAACCTGCCTCAGAAAGTGTCCTGTTTCTTCCCAGAATTCCTGAGCTCTGGCTCTTTTTCCTCAGGTAGGCTTAGGCTCAATTGAATATACCCTTGTTAAACACCTACAATGAGCCAGGCACCACGTTAAAAACCAAGACAGAAATGAAACCATTCCTGCTCTTCCGAGTTTGCTACATTTGCTACATTTGGCTGGGACAGGAATTCTGAACCTTTTTTGTGTCATGGGTTCATTTGGCAGCCTGGTGAAGCCCATGGAGCTCTTCTCAATGTATATATGTCAGGTATTTGTTGTATGTATGTGTATATGTATATGTTATATGTATGTACATATAAGTATGTGCGCATCTATTAGCATGTATATGTGTACTGCATGTTACCGCATTATTGTATGTTATGCATGTATGTGTGGGTATTATGTTATATATGTATTACAGATATATGTGTACACATGTATGTATACATATATGCATATATTTGGAGACTGGGTCTCCCTACTTCATCCAGGCTAGAAATGGCCACTCACTGGTTCCATCCCACTACTGATCAGCATGTAAGTTTTGACCTGCTCCATATTTCCTGGCCAGGGCCAGTTCACCACTCCTTAAGCAGGATGGTGGTTTTCTCCCTGCCACTCCTGGGGGCTCACCCCATTTATGTCAGACTTAGTGCTGACACCCACTTAGCTTAGCCCACTGAAGCTAAAACTCCTGAGTTGAAGAGATCCACCAGCCTCAGGCTCCCCAGTAGAAGAGATTATAGGAATGCACTCCCAAGATGGAACAATGTTCTTAAAAGTATAAAGTGAAACACATAGCATTGTGAAGAAAACCAATTATACTGAAATACTGTTTAAAAAGAAAAACAAGTTCATGGACCTCAATTTATTAACTCCTGAAGGGGGAGTGGGGAGGGGAGGGAACAAGCATTAAAAATAAATCTAATTTTTTTTTTTGCTTTTGAAGATCAATTTGCAGCAAAATATTAGGTTGCCATGCAATTTTAGGTCTGATACTTTAAAAATGTTTTATTTACATCTTTTGTTTTTACATCCCTTTCATTTTCAAACATAGGAAATAATATAGATATAAAGATATGACTGTGTAAGAAGAGAACTATGACTGTAACTAAGAAATAAGGTATCTTGAACTAACATTGCCTTTTCAGCCTAGAACAGCAAGAAGTGACTATGTCCTAGGAAGAACATTCCACCTCCATCCTGGTTCATTCCTCATCACGTCCTTTATTCATGCCCTTTTGGAGTGAGGGAGCTTATAGAAGAGATGGTGTAAAATCAGCAAGGCTTGGTAAATGACTGAATATGGGGATGAGAGAAAGAATCTAAGATAAATTTAAAGTTGTGAACCCAAGTTAATAGAAAGGTAGTGGTAGTACCATCAATATAAATCATGAAAGATGAAGGAAGGATGGTTTGGGGAAGAAATAAAATTAGTTTTATTTAGGACACGGGGAGTTTCAGATGTTGCAGAAAATCCAGGTGGTGCTATCCATCAGGCAAGCTGGTAACTAATATAGGACCACAGTTTTAGAGAAACTTTAGGTCCAGATAAATAGATTGGGGATTCATCTACATAGTTCAGAATGATCCCAAAAAGTAAATAGAAAAGTTTAAATGAAAGACATTGTTGGGCTTGCTTTATGCCAAAAGGCAAAATGCAAAATCCCTAACATCTGGATTTGTCCCTTTCTCCTCTACCTATGACCACCCATTGTTGGCCCTAAGAGGATACATTTGAGACTCTGTGGACATCTCCTTCATATAGGGTAGAATTTATTTCCTCTGCCTTGGTTGTTCTTCCCTCCCACTCAAGGGGGCTTTTAGAGGTAGGAATCTACATGCAAAGGAAGTCTCCAGGGAATAGCTTCATGAACTTCTGGAAAATGCAGTACTGGGATGTTTCTTTCCATTTGAGAAGGTTAGAAACAATAAAATCCATAGTGAACTCTTGAAGCAAAAGCAGCTGTACAAGGGTGAGGAAGAAGAGGAAAAAGAAAGGGAGAACGGAAAAGGGGCCAGACAGAAAGCCCAAAGACTGACTCCCCTCAGTCTAAAATGCTATAATTTTGTATGAGACTTTGAATAAATGTAAGAGAATCTCAATGAGTGTTGATTTAATAGTAATTTTTTGTAAACCTCCCAAAGCAATGCTAGATTCAGTTTTTCTTTTACCACAAGGTATAATGAATCAAATAGCCAGTGCTAGCTGAAAGGATGTTGAATAAGAGGAAGGCATGATAGATACTCCATTATCCATTTTGGAAGCTGCTCTGTCCCTGAGGGAGTAGAGGCATTGACTAATGGAAAGTTACAACCAGCCTGCTGAAGAGAAATTGGGAAAAAATGGTACCACCTATATTCCAAAGGTAGGGGCTAGCTAAGAGGGAGTAGGTGGCTTGTCTATTATACTAGCCAACTCCAATCGTGTTATTAAACCCCTAAAGTAAAAAGGACAATTTAATTTTGAAGGTAAGGTTGCTGGGTGGATAGAGCACCAGGCCAGGAGTCAGGAAGACATATCTTCCTGGTTCAAATCTGGCCTCAGACACTTACTACCTGTGTGATGCCAGGCTCACTTAGACCTGTTTGCTCCAGTTTTCTCATCTGTAAAAAAGCAAACTTCTCCAGTATCTTTGCCAATAAATTCTACCCTAACATATGAAGAACATGTCCAGGGACTCTAAAATTTATCTCAACAGAGGAAAATCATAGGTAGAAAAGAAAGGGACAAATCTAGATGTTAGGGATTCTATATTTTGCCTTTTGGCAAACCCAATCATTTTTTTTTCACTTTTCTATTTGCATTTTGGAATCATTCTGAACTATGTAGCTGAATCTCCAAACAAGGTCATAAAAAATTGGACACAACTAAAATGACTAAACAACAACAACAGAAAAAAACTGAAGGTATCTGCTTCTGTCCTACTGAAAAAATA
Source organism: Phascolarctos cinereus (assembly GCF_003287225.1). Classification (NCBI taxonomy): domain Eukaryota; kingdom Metazoa; phylum Chordata; class Mammalia; order Diprotodontia; family Phascolarctidae; genus Phascolarctos; species Phascolarctos cinereus. The sequence goes on from NW_027555514.1 coordinate 158,329,873, forward strand.
AGATCTCTTGTCGATGCTTCTGGGACTGAGAGAATATTTAACATTAAAATATATTAGCAATGCACAAAATTCAATTTAATTCAGTTCAACAAACAGTTATAAAACACATAATATATGCAAATCACTGTGTTAGGTCCAGGGGAAAAAACAAACTTTAAATAAAACAAGGTGCTTGTATTAATGCAGTTTGTAACATAATCCATCTATAGATTCATGATCTCCTCAGTGTAAGTACACCATTCAGTGGTGCAGATCACAACCTCTCCATGTCTTCTCATCCTATGTGATTTTTGTTTATGTATAACCTTGAATAACCTTTGTTTATATATAACCTTGAACCTGCAAGCCACGTAATAGTTTACATTTATCTAGTGTTTAAAAAGTGATTGAAACACAGCTAGCAGACACAATATTTAGGTGTTGGACTTGGAGTAAGGAAGACTTGAGTTCAACTATGGCCCCAGACACTTAGCAGCAATGTGATTCTGGACAAGTCATTTGATCTCTGCCTCCTTTTCCTCCTCTGTGAATTAGGAATAATAATAGCACCTACCTCCCAAGGCTGGTGTGAGGATAAAACAATATTTGTAAAGCACTTTTCAAACCTGAAAGTGCTGCAAAGGCTAGCTATCAGTAGTAGTAGGATTCTCATTAGAGCCTCACAACTTCATGAGGTAGGTACTAGAGGTATCATTATTCCCATTTTACAGATGTGGAACCCAAGGCTCAGAGAAAGTATATGACTTTCCTATGGTCACACAGCTAGTAAGTGCAAGGGGTAGGATTTAAACCCAGTCTTTCCAACTTTAACTACAGCATTCTACTGTCATGTTATCTCTAAATCAAGCAATCAGTTCTCTGTGGAAACTAACTAATTTCTTAGAGACCTTCTTTGATTTCATATTTTGAGTTGGGGAAGAGGGAAACATGACAATCAGGCTGCTCATCTGTATTCTCTCTCTCTCTCTCTCTCTCTCTCATTACATGAAGTATAAGAGAATAAAACAAAGTGCTAGGTAGGGTCAGAAAAATAAAGCTGTTGTCAACCACAGTAACCAGGGAAGATAAAAGGAAGTGTCACTTGATTTGAGTGTTGAAGGACTGACAGCAACTCACCAGACAGAGAGGGAGGGAGATGCCCCAAGGTACTAAGAGAAGAGTGAGATTACCTGTGCACTTTTGCTTCCTGGCCCACATGGAATACAAGCCTCCTTGCCATAGACCTGATGTATGGACAGGTAGGTGTCAGGTGGACATTCCTTGCACTGGTTGGTCTCTTTCTCAATGTAGTGCCCAGGCGGACAGGGAACACATGATGAACCTGACTGCTGAGAGCCCAGGGCACAGGCCCTGCAAGACGACGCCACTCCATCGACTGCGTTTGTAGTCGTGATAGAATAGATCTTCACCATATCATTGATAAACCGTCTACTCTGGAAAGAGAACAGAGAACAATGACTCCTTTCTTAAGGGCAAGAGCATGCTACCTAATTTACCTGCTTAAGAAGAACATTATCAAAAGAACACCAGAATCACAATGCCACTTTCCAAGGCAAGGTGAGTAGCCACGGAAAGGTGTTTCTCCTTTTCACTTTTCTGAATAGTCACAATGCTCTAATAGCCATAGATCCAGGGGAATAGAGTTTCTGGAGTTTAATTTCTGTGAATAGCTGATGATGCAATAAATAGAGCACTGAGGCTGGAGTCAGGAAGTTATTATACTGAGTCATTTCAGTTGTGTCCAACTCTATTTTTTAGGTTTGCTTGGCAAAGATACTGGAGTGGTTTTGCCATTTCTTTCTCCAACTCATTTTACAGATGAGGAAACTGAAGCAAACAAGGTTAATGGACAGATTTGAACTCGGGAAGATAAGTCTTCCTGATTCCAGGTCCAGCACTATATCCACTACTCGACCTAGCTGCCCAGAATCAGGAAGAGCCGAGTTCAAATTTGGCCTCAGACACTTAACTAAGTGACTCTAGGCAAGTGACTTGACTGTTTGCCTCAGTTTATTCAACTGCAAAATTAATTTTCTCAACTATAAAATGAGGAAAATAAGAATACTTACCTCACAGGGTTGTTGTGAGGACAGAATAAGATAATCTTTATAAAAAGTGCTTAACACAGTGCCTGGCACATAACAAATGCTATACAAATGCATATTCCCTCCTCTTCCTGCCATTGGGCCACCTTAATGTGAATGAACTTGGGTATAACTATAGACACCTCAGGACCAAAAGAGCTTTTTAATACTGGAACAAACCTTATGTCCCTTTATATATCTTGTATCTACATATTCTCTCCACTAATAGACTCTACTAATACCACTCTACTAACAGTTCCTTGAAGGCCAAGACTAGGTGAGGTTTTTTTCATTTGTTTGTTTGCCCTTTAAAAAAAATCTCCCATACTTTGCATAGTGCCTGGCACACAGCATTGAGTGCAGAATAATTGCTTGTTACATGACTAATAAAACAAGCATGGCATAGGGGATAACAAGTTGACCTAGAAGTCATGAAGACCTAAATTCAAGTCCTTTAAGTGAAAGTGTTAATCTGCACTGGTAGGAAAAGCTTCTTCCTTAGAGGTCTCTACATCAGTAAAATCACAAGTATGGTTTAAGAAGAAACTAGTACAACTATAAATAATTGGCTGTAAGGTTTTCCAGAGGTTTTGTAGCCAACATTTCACTTGATCTCACAATGAACTTATGGAGAAGGTACTTTAGACATTCTTATCTTCATTTTATATAGAGAGAGGTTTGGCTAGTTTTTGAAATTTAATTATTGCCACATAGCTATTGAGTGTCAGAGGAGGTATCTGAATTCAAGTCTAGCATTCTATTCAGTATACCACACTACCAGAAATAAAAACACTTATTGAGAAAGCATAAAGCAATATGATCTAGTAGATAGAACATTGGACTAGGAATTAAAAGACATAAATTGAAGCTCCACCTCTGTCACTAATTAACTCCCTGATTTGGGTCCAATGGTAGCATCTCTGACCCTCAATTCTTCAGCTACAAAAGAGCAGGGAGAGGTTTACAAAACAAAGCTCATGCCATAACACATATCATGCAGCAGAGTCAGATAGATAGCTTTCATATGAGATTAAAGGTTCCACCATGGGTTTTTTTTTTCAGTTTTCTTTTTTAAATTCAACTTTATTTTATTTTCAGATCTAAATTCTCTCTCTCCCACTTCTTCTTCCCATACCCCCTCATTGAAAAAGCAAGAGAAACAAAGTCTCTTACAAACATGTATATTAAAACAAGGCAAATTCTCACATCGGCCATGTCCAAAAATAATAATAAGCCTCAAGCGGCACTCTCCCTCTATCTGGAGATGGATAGTATGTTTCATCTTGAATCCTCTGGAACTATGGTTAGCCATTGTGTTGATCAGAGTTCCTAAGTCTTTCAAAATTGCTAGTCTTTACAATATTGTTGTTATTGAATAAAGTTTTTTTTTCCCTGATTCTGATCACTTCACTTTGAATCAGTTTATATAAATCTTCTCAGGTTTCTCTTTATCATGTCTTATGTAGCACAATAGTATTCAATCACATTCATGTACCGTAACTTGTTCAACCATTCCCCAACTGATGCTATCATCATCTATTAGTACATGAAAAATTCTAAAGATATTAGCTTCTAAAACAGCTAAAAATAAGAATTTATTTCTGAAAAAAAAATCTCAGAATATGAGGAGAAATTTATCAAGACAACATTACATTACTGAGCCCTTGTATTTTCCTAACATGTTTACTCCATAAATTTGGTGAATTATTACATAACCAGAGTATGGAATATGGAATCAATAGTACTACTGATTATAAGCACATAGCATTATAGATTTAGAGCTAAGAGGTACCTTAGAAGTCACCAAGTCCAACCTCCTTCATTTTACAAATGAGAAAACTGAAGCATAAAGAGATAAATAATTTTCCAAAATTGTACAAATAGCAGAGTAGTATTAGAGAGCAGCTTCTTTAACTCCAAATTCATTCCTCTGTTCCCTGTCACACTGCCACTACCAGATGACTTAAATGTGAAACAGATTATTCTGGGTATCTTGAATGACCAAGAAAGACAGCACTACACTGATTCTGAAAAGGTAGCTGGCACTTACATCTTGGCCCTGATTTGTTCTCTGGAAGGCCCACGTAAATGTGAATGTTGCATTCTTGAAAATGATGTGGGTATAAGCTTGTTTTTCTTTGGTTCCACCCCAGGATTCCACCACGTTGGTATTTTTTCTATTAATATCCTAAAATGCATTGGAAAAAATGCATATAAGTCAACACAGAATCAATCTTAGTATAAATTCATTATATTAAAGATATATATGGGAATAATAGAATTCAGAAAATGTATTTACGTGTATTCAGCGTATTCCCAAAGTCTTATTGCAATTTTAAACTGCTAAAGCTTAAAATTGAACTAAGATATTAAAGCTGAAAACTGAAAAAAGAAAGACTTTGGGAACATTCTATGTATATACAGGTAGATGAAAGAATGAATGAACATATAAACAAATAAATGAATAAATGAAAAATATTTATTAGGCACTATGTGCCAGGCATTATACTAAAACCTCAAGACACCATCATGATTAGTGAATGAGTTATACTGTTAAATGCTCTGAACAGGGACCACCTTCATAAAGTCCTCAGCCTCTTAAATTCTCCCAAGACTGCACAATTACAGGGCCACCTATAAACCTTTGGACCCAGTAATCAGGGCACCAGCTATGTTAAAATTTCCTTGCAAAGCTTTAGCAAAGTAGAAAATCTTTGTTGTTCAGTTGTGTTCAATTCTTCATGACTCCATTAGGGTTTTATTGGCAAAGATGTTAGAGTGGTTTGCCATTTCCTTTTCCAGCTCATTTTACAAATGATGAAACTGAGGCAAACAGAATTAAATGAGTTACCCAGGGTCACACAGCTAGTAAGTGTCTGAGCCCAGATTTGAACTCAAGAAGATGAGCCTTCCTGACTCCAGGCCCAGTGTTCTGTTCACTGCACCATCTAGCTGCAGAAAATGTTCAGTTTGTTACAAATATTTCAAGGACCTATTCTATTACCAGTGTGGTTCTTCCCTCCACTGAAATAAATCAGAATTTTTCTATAACTTGGTGGAATGTCTTTAAGAGTTCAGGTGTCTAGAAAATTCATCACCTAATGGCCCACCTGGTGATAAGGGTTTCCAAACAACTAGGTTTGTCCAAAGACAAAGGACACTCCTAGGACCATAATGGAAGTTCTTCAACCTTGTTGGGAATTGCCAGACATATTTTTCTAGCATGGCCCTAAAAAACCCAGGGTCATGCATGATGAAGGAAGGCTTTTTTTTTTAAGTTAAAAAAAAACATTGAGTGGGAAGTTTTAACACAAATTTTACATAGGTTGAAAGACAAAAGCTTTAGAATTTTAATTTAGATTGAAGTAAATTTTAAATTAAATTTTAAATTAATAATTAATTTAATTTAATTAATTTAGTTAAATTTTAATTAATTTAGACTCAAGTAACTCAGTTAAGGAAACTTACACTCCCTAGGTAACACAAATTTTTCTCTCTTTGCTGTTGGACAGATGCTGCAGATTTCTGACCCTTAATAGCAATAATTAACATATAGTTATCCCTTCCACATTATGGGGGTCAGAGGTGTGCACCCCCACAATCTGGAAAATCCACGTAAACATTTTTGGACCTCCCTTTGTACCAGAGAAGTCTGAATTATTATGGTATCGAAATATAAAATATGTTGATATTATACAATATATACAAATATTTTATGAATTTCTGAGTTGCTAAATTTTTTCTGTATTGTCTGCTGGCCTTCACAGCTTCCACAAAACTCCAAAATAATTCCTACAATTTCTTCAATTTCTTATGCCAACCACCACGACGGGTAAAAATATCATATAGAAAGGATGACTATATTTTAAAACATTCTTGTGAATGTTTTGTCTGAAGGCTTTAGACAGTTTTGAAGCACAGATTTGGGGGCATTCTGAAAAAATATAAAATCCCATCTGCAACATGTTCCACAATTTTTCTACAATGTCAATTAGCTAACAGTGTGATATCATACATATATCATACAACGATCACTTTCACTGAAATAAGTGAAAGCAACTGATCTCAGATCTAGAGTTGGAAGGGGCCTTGGAAAATATCTAGTTCAATCTCCTGATTTTACAGAGGAGGAAACTGAGGCCCAGGAAAACTAAGTGACTTGCCCAAAGCATCAGATAGAATGCTGGGCCTGGAGTCACGAAGATCTGAGATCAAACCCAACTTCAGACACTTATTAGATGTGTGGCTTTGGGCATGGTCACTTGACCTCTGTCTGCCTCAATTTCCTCAACGCAAAATGTAGATAATAATAAACACTTACCTCCCAGAGCTGTTGCAAAGGGGAAAAAAATAAATAATAGCTATAAAGTACTTAGTATAGCACCTGACACACAACAGGTACTAATTAAATGCTTATTCTCTTTCCATGCCTTCCCAAGGTCACATAGTAAATGTCAGAGGCAGAATTTGAGCACTGCCTCCAGCGCCAGTGTTCCTTCTACCTCTAGAGGGCAGCCTTAGGTATATACAATTATCACCACTTCCTTCCCTTTCTTCCTACAGGCTGTGCTTCTGCATATTTTTGTTTGTTACTGGGTTGCGAGTCTAGTTGAGATGGCAGAGAAAGGAAGAATTGAATGTAGTTGAGTGGTAGTTGCTACCTGATGGAAGACCAAAACTTAACCCTCTTTTCCACTTACAATAAAATAATAACATCTTAAATCTATGGAGAGCATTATGGCTACAAAAGTCTATATACATGATCTCTTATACCTCATGGTATACAGAGAGAGATACAGATATAGATGCATTGTATACACATACATATATAATTTCCCTTTTCCTCTTGTGATAAAATAATAGCATCTTAAATCTATAGAGAGCATTATGCTACAAAATTCTATATACATGATCTCTTATATCTCACAGCATGAGTGTGTATTTATACATATATATTCACATATACGTGTATACATATTTGTGTACACACACATATGTATTTAGTGTGTGTATATATGTGTGTGTGTGTGTGTGTATATATATATATATATACATATATATATACATAAAAAATATTTCCTCTGCCTCATATATCTCTCTGTGAGGTAAGTAGTGCAAAATATCATCTCCATTTCATAGACAACAAAAAAGAATTTTAAAAGATGACTTGATTTGCCCAACAACACATACCTAGTAAGTGGAAGTCTATAGCCTCTAAGCCAAATCTTCATAGTCATACAGTGTTCTTTCCATACTGTGTCTCAATGATACAAGCAATCAGATCATTTGGTTATGCTGAGTATTTTTGCCCATGGATAGAGGCAAGAGAAAAATCTTTTGTATAAAAGAATTAACTATCTAGTATTTGTTATGATCAAATCATCAAAGAACTGTTTTATGAGCTCTCTCTCATAATATGGAAAGTACTATTAAAAAGAATATTTTTGTAATAAAATGAGATTTAGCCTGAATGTATCAAAATCAAACTATATACAGAGAAGAATAATTAGCACCTGTATACTTCTCTGGTAAAAGATAATTATTTGTTTAATAAGATGCTATGCCTTCACTGATATTATTAACAACTAGAGATAAATGTTTAAAATTCTATGCATCTAATATTTCAAGGGAGCAACCTAAACTCAGTCAATAATTCCTAGAATATATAATCAAAGCTTAGGTTTAAATCCAACTTCTCTCTCCCTTATCCCTTATGTACAAGGACTGTCCATTTCTACAACAAGTTTGAGGACACCTAGGTGATTCAGTGGATAGACTGCAGCGCCTGGAGTCAAGGAGACTCATCTTCCTCAGTTTAAATCTAGTCTCAGGCACTCACTAGCTGTGTGACCTTGGACAAATCACATAATCCTGTTTGCCTGAGTTTCCTCATCTGTAAAATGAGCTGGAGAAGGAAATGGCAAACCACTCCAGTATCTTTGCCAAGAAAGACTCATGAAGAGTCAGATACAATTCAACAAAACAACAAACATCTCCTACTCTCTACTCTAACTGCCACTACTCTCATTACAACTATTCCAATAGCCGCCTAATAGGTCTTCCTGCCTCTGCTCTCTGTATTCCAATCCATCTTTCGTAAAACTGTTAGATTAATCTCCCTTTTGCATAAATTTTATCATGTTTCTCCTTTGATCAAAATCCAGCAGTGACTCATTTCTGCTTACTGAGTAATGCTTAAAATTCTTTGCCTGGCATTCAAGGCCTTCTACAATCTACCTTTTCAATTATATCTTATATTGCCCTCTTCCAGTCACTCTACAACCAGTCAAAGTGGACTATTCTCTGCCCTCTGAACTTTCAATATGATTTTCCTCCTCCCTGCCTTTGTAAACACTATTCTCTGCACTTGGAATGACCTTTCCTCTCTCTCTGCCAGTTCAATTCTTGACCATCTTTAAAGTCCAACTCAAATACCACTAAAATCCACCATTAAGCTTTCTTTGATCTCTCCTTCTACCGCATACATGCTCACTTCCACTGTCCATAACAACCTTCTTCCTCAGACCTCACATAATACTTTGCTTTGTACCAGGTATTAATACACTATAGTTATCTATGCATATGTCTTATCATCTTACTAAATTGTAAAGTGCCTACCTTCATCATTGAGCTTATCTTTGTAATTTTCCGTTTGCGTAGTACACACACTACATACAGTAAGAGCTTAATAAATGCTTCTTGAATGGGAGGGGAGTAGGGAGAAGGAAACAACATAGAGTGGTAAATAGAGTGTTAGACCTGGAATCAGGAAAGTCTTGGTTCAAATCACACTTTGTCCCTACCCAACTGTGTGACCTCCCTGAGTTCCAAGAAACTCCTGCCTTTCTGGCCCCCATGGCAGTATCATGAAGCTTCAAGATCTTCTCAAAATAATATTTTTAAACATATAAAGTAAAATGCATATAGTTATAAAGGAAACTAGTTACAGTGAAACACAGTTTTATATGTATATAGATACATTTATGTACATGTACATATATGTGTCTGTATACATACATATATTTTTAAAACCAAGTTCATGAATTTCAGGTTAAGAATCCCTGCTTTAAGAACTTCTACTACACCATAGAACAGCTGTGATCTTCTTTGGTAGAAGGGATGATCACAAATCCTTGCTATATTGACTGCAAACAACTGAAAAATTGAATCAAAATATAGTCTTAGTTAATCTAACAAATTATTATCCTTCACAATAAAGACCACTAATTTATGAATTTGCATCATTAGTCATAACAATGATACATTGGCCAAGGGCCATTTTCTGCCTGATATTCATTAAAGAAAGAGAAATGAGCAGATTATGCCCAAGATAATATATCTGTCCTCCACCTCCCAGCTGAGACATATGTACTTTGAACTGAAAGATGCCAAGCTTGCTCTGAATTCTGTGATGGAGAACAAAGACCTTTGTCTGCTTCTTTAATGCTCCCTGCTCTCTGAATTCTCTCCTATCCTCCATTCATTTTACTTCTCTTTTTGGTACTCTTATTTTTATCTCTACTTAATTATATCATTCCACCCACATTCATTTCTATCTTCCAGGCTTCTGATATGAGTGTGGGTTGGGGTAGAGTAAAGGGAGGCAAAGCAAGGCAGGAGAGAAATGTTTACTACCCTCCTACGTTTTCTATTTTTCTCACTAGAGGTACAAGCCTATTAGTGACTCTTAGCTCTTCTGTAATTCTAAAATTGACTCACACATGAATGGTACTTTTGTCACTGAAAAGATGCAATCCCAGTTTTGGAAAACACCAAGAAAAACAGAAATTAAAAAAGAAACATGAGTTCTTCTGCATATTTGAATAGCAATGAAATTCCCACTTGAAATACAGTAGCAAGCTTAGTCATGTCTTTGGAAAGATGCTCTTTTCACTCACCACCATGAAGTACAGCACACAGTCTGCTGAACAGATGGTCTCAAAAATAAAACTTATCCTTCCGAGTTCAGAACCTGTGGCTCCCGTCATGGATGTTGGAGGCCTATTTGCCAAAGCAGAAAGGCAATATTTACAATGTGTTCCCAATACATTTGGAGACAAATCAGGCTCGAGTTTTTAGTGAAAATGAAAGCCAAAAGCTTCATTTCCGTTGTGACCTCCTGCTGTTACTCATTCCATTTCTGCCTCTCACTGTATTTAGTACAAGTTGTAATAAAGAGTATCATAGATACCTAGAAACCCATGGCAAAATGTGGCTGTTCGCCATTCTTAATGCAAATGACACCATCATTCATTGAAACATCTGAAAACATAATCATGGGATAAAGCTCTTCTAACCTCTGACATAAATGCCTACCATCTACAAGGGCTAAACAAAGACAAATTGGAACCAACTGATTTGTACAAGCTGCCATCATAATTTATGGGTAGAGTTGAGAAAAGACATAAATATTCTTGTAGTTGGCTTTAACCAATAACTCTCTCTCTCTCTTTCAAGCATCAACAAATTCTTGTTACTACCGCATTTTAGATATAATATTCCAGCTGTTACTTCCTGGAATTAAATAATAACTAATGTAGCACTAATAGTTAGAACAGTCTCTGATCATCAATCCTATAAAACAGTTTGTAAATATTTATCTTGTGGCTGATACTATTTCTCAATAATTTTAATTAGTAGACAGAGTATTATATTACTGTATTAACACATATAAAGAACTTCTCTTTCAAGTATTCCTATGAGAAAGAAAGTACAAAAATTCTTAAGGGCAGTGAATCAGATTTTCCTTACTTAAATCCTGGGATATGCAAGTTTAAGATCAGATAATCATTGTCCGAGCCTCCTGCCCCACTCTGAATATGGTCTCCAGCCACCTCCCAACCTGCAAATATAAAAGCCAAATGTATATTTTCATTAAGAAGAATGAAATGTAGAATTATATATAGTAGATAGAGTTAGCCTTGGAGCCAGGAATACCTCAGTTCAAGACTTGTCATTGACACATGGTGTCTATGAACCTGTGAAACTGTCCAAGACTCTTGGCTGCCAAACTTATGTAGATCAGAATAAATGGAGAGATGTTTCCCCCCTAAGTTTCCTAAACTGATGGCATCCCACATCTCAACCACAAACCTCCAAATAATATAAGAATGATAGGACCAATTCATATATTATTTTACAGTTTTCTAAATGTTTTCCTTATAACAATGCTATAAGGCATATTTTTAAGTTTTTTTTTAATTTAACAAGCATTTGCTAAGCACTTACTGTGTGTCAAGTACTATGCTAGAAGCTTTACAAATATTGTCTCTTTTAATCCTCACAACAACCCTGAGAGGTAAATGTCATTATCCTGATTTTACAGATGAGGAAACTGAGGCAGTCAGTGATTAAATGATTTACCCAGAGTCACACAACTACCAATGTTCTATCCACTGCACCAATAATACCATTACTGGTATCTGTGTTTTACAGATAAAGAAACAGAGGCTCTCAAAGGTTTAGTGAACTGTCCAAAATTTCCCAATGAGCTAAGTGGCAGAGCTCAGATTCAAACCTGGATCTTCTAGCTCTGAATGCAATGCAATTGTATTATTTAGAAAAACAGCCAACAGATTCATCATGGAATGTTAGAGCTAAAGGGACCTTAGCTGCAGGGATCAATCCCATTTTGCTGATGAGGAAACCTGGTGCCCAGAGAGCTAAAGTGAACAATGCAAGGTCACAAAGCCAGTTGATGGCAGAGCTGGGATTAGCATGTAGGTTTCTTTATTCTCAGGTTGCAGTTGTGATCACTCTTATCATTCTGCTTCTTCTCATCAAATAAATGTACGTTTTTTTAAAAACAAAACTATCTACCAGAAATTCATTTCTACATATTTAATGTTCTCCAGCAATGGCTTCAAATGAGGTTAAAAAGATCATCAGCAGTCATGAGACTCAAAGTTAACAACTCTCAAAGGGGAGGTGCTACTTGCCAACCTCAGTTGCAAATTAAATGCTGTGTTGAAAGGCTCCCTGATAACAGCAAAGATGTTTCTTTGCAAAATTCTTTATGAGAAAACAGCTGAAGGTTTGCTTTGGGGGAAAAAAATCTTTAACAAGAAAGCTAATAATTCTGTGCCTCCACAAAGCCTACATTTTCTAAAGTAAAACAGATTTCTTTTCCAAATACTAATATACCACACTGGAAATCTCACTCTAAATCAACACTGATGAGGGGAAATTTGAAGCTATCTAGTGGATAAAGGGGGACAGGGATGTTCAGCTGAGAGATAAATAACTGAAGCTGGAAAGTCCTATGCCAGATTGGTATATTGGCTAGTCTGGCTGCTTAACAGTGGGGGAGGGGGTGACCTGTGTATAACCAATAGGGCTGCACTCAGCTGCCATGCTCATTTTGGAAAGGGAGGAATGAGGGGTAATAATCTGCACTTGCAATGAACTTTAGAGTTTACAGAGCTCTTTCATCACAATAATTCTGTTAGGTAAGAAGTACAAATACTAGGAACTCCAGTTCCCAGCTAAGGAAATGGAAGCTCAGAGATATTAACTGACTTGTTCCATAAACACACAGGTAATAAATGTAAAAGCCAGGACTGATTTTATTTCTTGACAAGTAAATCCAGTGTTTGTTTAACTATGTCAGGCTGCCAACACTAGAGAGAAGGAGAGGGAGGGGAAGAGGGAGAGGGAGGAAAAAAGGGAGAGGGAAGGGGAACAGGGAGAAGGAGAGGAAGGGGGAAGGAGAGAGAACACCCTCTTCATGGTGTTTTCTTCTTGGCTGACAAAACAAAATAAGCCATAAAAGGTACATTTGGGCCACTGATAGTCCCCTAGTCTGTTCAAGTTGCTCGAAGTTGATAGAAGGAAGAACTGAAAAGAAGACAAAAACATTGACATTTAGAATAGGATAATTAATGGGCAAAGACAGTTGGGTATGAGTATAACACAGAAACTGCTCAGCCAATGTATGTTTTTGATTTTAACCAAGCTCCATTAAAACATAGATGTCCATGCAATGCAAGGCAGGTCATATAAGAGCTCAAGAAACACTCAAGTTTTCTCCCACCACTACTGCTCCTTTCACCTTATTTCTGCTTCCTGCAACACAGCAGATGAGCTAGAAGGTGAGCTGTTCCTATGTCCCACTAACCCCACAGTACAGAAGATCCCAGAGCCACTACAAGAACCTAAATCCTCCCCAAATTTTCAAATGAATATTTTCAAGCTGTAGGCTGTTCAATACAAAGTCTTTAATAATCAGGGCAGATCTAACTGGTGCCTACTTGTCTGGACACTGGAGATAAGTAACTCTTATGATAGACTAAGTGGAAAGCTACTACCGTTACAGGCATTGGACAGGAATTGGGACTGGATCTAGGATGTTATTGGTATATCCTGAGTACGTAAGTTCCCTCTATCAATAAGTACAGCATAATTTTTAGCTGGAAGGGAGCATAGAGGCTACTGAATCCAACTCTCTCATTTTACAGATAAGGAAACTGAGGCTGATAACCTCTGGGTAAGTTACAGACTTGGACATGCCTAGAGAACTGAAAAGTTAAACAATTAACCCAAGGTCACACAGACAGTTTGTGCCACAGGTAAAAGTTGAACCCAGGTCTTCCTTATTTCAAGACCAGCTCTATGTCCACTTTCATAATGGTTTATGTTCATGTAACATTATAAATCACTTCAAATATCCTGTTTCATATTTGGATCTCACAACAATCTTATGAGGGATATGATATATGGATATGATTAATGTCCTCATATTACTGCTGAGTAAATTCCTTCATCCATTGGATAAACATTTATTAAGCACCTATTATGTGCCAGGCACTGTGTTAGGCAGCCAAAAAGCTAGGACAATATTGGGCTGCATTAAGAGATGCAAAACTTTCAAAAATGAGGACCACATCTGGAGTTCTGAGTAGCAACTACTTAAATTGGTAAATGAATTGGTAAAATGAAGAGTGTAAAACGAAGGCAAATTAATTCATTGGTAAAATGAAGAATAATTCAGAAGAGGGCAACCAAAATGGTGAAGGGCCTTAGATCCGTATCATACAGGAGCTATTGAAGGAAATAGAGATGATTAACCCAGAGAGAGAGGCCTCAAGAAGGACATGATAGCTATGTTCAAGGATTTGATGAGCTGTTCTTCTTGGCCCTAGAGGGCTGAATCAAGAGCCATGGGATGACAAGATAGAAATTAGCCTTGAGGTCAGGAAAAACTTAACAATCAGAGCTGTCCAATGAGTTACTTCAGGAGATAGAAGGTTCTCCCTAATGGAGGTCTTTCAGCAGAGCTTAGATGATCACTCGTTAAGTGTTTTATGTTGAGAATACCATTTCATGGATGGGCCGAACTAGACAGCCACAAAGGTCCCTTCCAAATCTGAATTGCTATGACTAACATAGTGTAATAAATAAAATAAATGGAATCAGGAGAGACTCCTGTCTCCTAACTGTGTCATCATCTGTAAGTCAAAACATCCCTGAGTCAATTTTTTCTCATCAGTAAAATGAGGATATCACCTCTGATATCTACTTCATGGTGTTGTTGGGAGGATAAGGACTAGATCCTTGGTTTCAAAGTTATAGGGAACTCTCTGGGCAAAAGTAATTTCTGGCTAGGAGAATGAAGGATGGCAAATGGGGGAGGTACCATTTGAGTGGGACCTTGAAAGACAAGTAATTAGCAGAGATGTAGGGGAAGACATCCTCCACAGAGGAAAGCTCAATATGCAATTAAGGGATATTGTACAGTTTACTTTTCTTGGTTCTGTTTTGTTTTCCGATGGTGAGTGACTGGAACATGGGGTATCTGAAACAAGGTATTGGAATGAGATAAAGGAGGGTCTTGAATGCCAGGCTAAGAAAACTGGGCTTTAATTGGTAGACAATGCAGAACTGCAAGGGGCAGTTAAGGGGCACAGTGGATAGAGTACCAGCCCTAGAGTTAGGAAGACCAGAGTTCAAACCCAGCCTCAGACACTTACTAGCTGTGCAACCCCGGGCAAGTCACTAAACCCTGTTTGCCTTAATCCACTGGAGAAGGAAATGGCAAACACTCCAGTATCTTTGCCAAGAAAACCCCAAATGGAGTCATGAAGAGTCAGACACTACTAAAACAACTGAACAACAACCACCGCAAAGCAGAACTATGACTTTTTTGAGCAGCAGAGTGGTGATCATGTCTATAGGGATAGAGATATTAAGATAGGGATTAGATGTGTAACTTCACTGACATAGAAAATTCTCAGGTAAGGAACTCCCTCTGTATCAATGCAGGTCAGCACCTTCTCTGAAACTTGTTGTCTTAAAAAACGGTCATTCTAGAACACTGGAAGGTGAACAGCCTTGCCTTGGGTCACATAGCCAGTATACATCAGAGACAAGATCTGAATTCAAATCTCCCTTGTTCCAGGGCCAGGTATCTACCCACTACACCACTCTGCCTCTTACAGAATTGTTGTGAGAAACAAAAGGTATAGAAGATGTGCAGTGCTTTGTAAATTTTAAAGCTGTCTATAAATGTGATTATTAATAATTGTTATTGATAAATTGCTAATATTAACAAAGTATTACTATATCAATTATCTTTGTTGTTATTGAATTATTAAAATTATTAATAATTGTTAATAAATATCAGAACTGTGGTTTAAATTCAGGTCTTCTGTTTGCAGTTCAATATTCTCTCCATTATACTACCTCATCTCTTAAACACCCAATTTCCTACTCACACATATCACATCTATGAGAAAGTGAAGCAATTTATTACCATGATGGAGGGGAAAATCATAGTCCTTTGACCACAATATCCAGGTTTGAAATAAAAGAAAATATCAGTGAGACTATTTTAAGTTCCTGCTCACCACCATTTAGTATGCTCAGACAGAGATAAGTCAGAAAACTGTTGCGTGTGATTCTTGATCTTACCAAGAAGCTCTGGATTCTGACTCACCATTCATTCCATCACATTTTGAGTTTCCAACATTGAAGCAAGAGGTTTTCATATTGGCAGGCAAGATATTCCACCATTTATATTCAAACCCCAAAGCGGGTTCTGTTCCTGCTGGGCATGGCTTGCATTCTAGGGGAGACATAAAGAAAGACAATAACACCAATTATGCTGTGGCACTGAAAGTTCTCCCTCTTTCTTTCACCAGCATCACTGATGATTCTTTAGCTTGGGACTGGAGAGGAATTAAAAAGAGTGGGAGAAGAAGCTTCTAGAACCTCTTAAGCCATTTTGGAGTCAATAACATTTCCCAAAACAAAAAACCCCTAAAAATATCAAGACAAAAAAAAAATATATATATATATATAGACACACACACATACACACATATATATTTGTTCATAATCAAAAAGGAAAGAACCAATAAGTGACGTTTTAAAAATATTTCCTCACTTAATTTCCATAGATTAATTCCCCTTCATACAAAGATAAACCTAAATCATAAAGGCAGTGACCCCCCCCCTTACTATTTCAGCATTATTATCACTCCACAATTAAGGAATGGCTTAACACTAAAATTAGTGCAATTTTCCTGTGAGTATCTGAAAACATAAGTTTGTCCCACTGCCAAAGCCTTCACACAAAATCCCATTAAACACCTAACACATTTAATGGCATGTCTCTACTCATGGTAGATTAAAGTGATGCCATTTAAAACTGGATATTCACATCTTTAATTTATTTTTAATCAATAGTTATCATCTTCTCCACTCCAAGTTATTATTGATATAAGAATTATTTTGACTTGAAAGGGCTTTGATCTAAATACATCATTCAATTGACTTTAATTAAATAATAATTTTTTAAGCAACTACTAAGTGCAAGTAACTGGGACCAAGGAAAAGACTTCCCATTAGAGCCAGAGGTTTTTAACCTGAGGTCTGGGAATGTAGTTTTTAAAATAAAGATAGATTGATAGATAGATAGATAGATAGATAGATAGATAGATAGATAGATAGATAGATAGATATAGATAGATAGATAGATAGATAGATACGCAGATAGATAGAAAGAAAAATAATTGAATTTCTGCATAATTCATTTCATTTGTAATCTTATTTGCTCTACTTTATGTTTTTAAAAACATTTTTCTAAGAAAGGGGTCACAGGTTTCGTCAGACTGCCAAAGAGGTTTGTGACACAGGAACATTTGGAACCCCTGCATTAACTACATATGGTCTCTCATGAAAGATTTTCTTTAAACATTACATTCTGGGGAAAGTTAAATTCCTACCCTGTGTTCCATCTGAAAACGTTCCAGGTGGGCAAGGAGTACAAGAAGATGAGCCGTTGTTATAAAAGCCTGGGTTGCAGGGTGGACAATCCCTCTTCTCTCCAGAAGGGGGAAGCCTCACAGCATCTTCAAGGTCCTCTTGGCAAATCTTGGGCTCTATCCACTTGTACATTATCTGTGTCTATAAGAAGAAGCATACAAGTCACATGTTAGGTCTCAATTATGTTAAAATCCCAAACACCTAAATAATCTCAGTTGAAACATAGCTAAGACATATTAAAGTAACTGAAAGGCTGTGTGAAAGGCTGCCCCATCGTCAGAAAACAATGTAAAATCACAGAAGAAAGGGGAAGAAAGAAATTTGGGCACCAGGGAGAAATATCAGTCTATAAACTATGCTTCAAGGGTCTCTCCTCCCCTGTATCATTTCCCTGATCATTTCAAGAAAACATTCTTTAAGAAAATGCATCAGATATTATAGTAAGCATTTCATTGGTATTCTATTATTTCACAACAGTTGGAAATCAATCACAGTCTTTCTAATACCTAATATTAAGTACACAAACAGGAGATGGGAGGTGGCTGGAACATTTCTTTCAGAGGCATTTAGGGATGGGGAACTTTTCGTTCATTCTTTGGCACAGAGCATTAAAAAAAAACAAGGTATTTACATGTGTATTTTTAAATAAATCAAATATATTATTAACTCATTTACCAAGCTCATCTTTCATAAGGTAATCTGATTCAAACTTTTTCTTTGACCTGACAGTCATTCTATTTTTTTAAATAGTAATGCAAGAGGAGACAGCCTTTGAAGAACATAGTCCCAGTAAACATATTACAAAGGCATCCAAGAGAATGACCCAAATAAAAAGGGGGGGGGGGATCAAAAATACAGCGGCAAGAGAATTAAAAGTTTCCTTTCCTTAAAGATCCAGGCTTATCTAATAACGCTGTCCTCTTCAGCAAATAGTCAAGTGATAAGTCTAATAACTTTAGAAGGTGGATTGGTAAGTCAGAATTTCAATGTAAATCAGAATTTCAGTGGTTATTCTGAAAAGCTTTTTCCAATGATAGAAACCCAGTAATAAAAAGTCCTTGTAGGTCATTGGCTTTTTCCTCAAGAATCCCCTTAGGAAGATATAGGAGTCAACTTATTCCAATAAGGTTATTTAGAAAAAGACACATTGCTCAACACAGTTATAAATGGCATTTTTCTTTCTTAAACAATCTCAGCTATTTCAGCTCGCACATTTTGGCCTCTCTAAGCAATTCATTTTGACCAGTC
Source organism: Phascolarctos cinereus (assembly GCF_003287225.1). Taxonomy (NCBI): domain Eukaryota; kingdom Metazoa; phylum Chordata; class Mammalia; order Diprotodontia; family Phascolarctidae; genus Phascolarctos; species Phascolarctos cinereus. The sequence continues at coordinate 158,348,469 of NW_027555514.1, forward strand.
ATTGTACCTGTCTACCTCAATTTGCCATCTATAAAATAATGGGTAAGCTTTGCCTTGCTGAGAAGCTGAGAGAATCAGTTAGCACCTCTAGCTATAAAGGGCTTTCAACTCTAGAAAAACCAGGGGATTTAATTAAATGAAATAACATTGGTTACAGTTCAAATTGAGTCACAAGGTGAAAAAGAAACCATATTGGGGACACTAAGCAGATCAGTTGTACTACCATGTTAAATTTAATATATACTTTTTAGGGAAAAAAACATAATCATTCAATTTCACATATGTAAGCCTAATTCCAAAGTCCATTGGTATTGGACTTTCTCACCTACGTAAGGAGCAGGGCAGAGCTGGGGAAAGCAAATGATAGAGAGTTCTCAAATATTCACTGAGCTTTCTTTGAGCCACACAATAACATGCCCATGCTACATGCAGGGGACAGCCCTCACAACAAGTGGGGCCTTGCCAAACACATGTGTACATATATGAATGAATGTGTGTGTGTATATATACATACATATTTTTTTAAATGAGTTTTCTCCTACCTACAATCCAGCTACAATGACCCTCCTTGCTGTTCCTCACACACAACAGTCCTTGTGTAGAGAAGCTTGCAGTTTCTCAACACAACACTAGAATATGAGCTCCTTGAGGGCAGGGTCTGTTTTTGCCTTTATTTGCATCCTCAGTTCTTAGCACTGCGTTCAACATATTTTAAGTACTTAATAAATGCTTGCAGAAAATATTCATGTGTGCTTATATTTAAGTTCATAATGAGAAAGAAACAAATTTTAAGATCCTAAGGAATATAAATCCACTCAGAGAAGACAAATGTGTAGCCCTTCCTTGATGTAGATAAAATTCAGAACACAACACATGAGTTGACCGAGGTTACACAACCAGTACCTATTAGAAGTGGGACTTGATCCAAGTCTTCCTAGATTGAAGACTGGATGTCTACCATACTGCCTTTCTATACATTTAGGAGACTTATAAATGATTGTTGAGTGATTAGTTCCTCTTTTCCACAAGCATATAGAATCAGTCACAAAGGACCTTAGATATCATATAATCCAACTTCTTCATTTTGCAAATGGAAAAACTAAGACCCAGACAGCTAAGTGAACTCAGCTAGTTAGTGGCAGAGCTGAGATTAGAAGTTGAGCACCTAAGTCTGGCTCACTACAATAAGCTGCCTCCTTCAAGAGAAACTGTCAAATTAAGATACATCATATGCCTATAGAAGAGATGTCAAATTAACTACCCTAACAAAGAAGCAAATGAGGTTAGTTTGGCATAACTAATTACCAATGAATATATACTGTATCATAGTAACCATAGATTTAGAGCTGGAAATGGTCTTAAATATCATATATTCTACCTTGTTCATGTTTTATAGGAGAGGAACCCAATGCCTACAGTAGTTAAGTGATTTGTCCAAGGTGGTAAGCAGAATAAAAACGCGTTCTTTTAACTACAATACAGTGTTCTTTTTACTGCTACAATACTGTCACTTACCCTGTCTTTTCTGAGTGTTCAAAATTCTACCAAAGTCATAGCCGTGTGTGTGATTATACATACTTAAGGACATAACTACTCCCATACTATGGGAGATTCATTATTGAAAGGAATCATGTGATAGATCCTTCCACAGTAAATTAATCTGCTTTGTAAGTTTCTGGTTTTTTTATGTTGAACTTTCTTAAGGGCATATGGTATATCTTCATTTGACAGTTTCTCTTGATAGAGGCAGCCTGTTGTAGTGATCCAGACTTAGGGTACTCCACTTGTGTATAGTAGTCCCATTTACTTATTTCTAGCCATACTGTTATCTGACAACTTATCTTGTTTCCCTCATTTAGGCCGCAGGTTTCTCGAGAACCCTAAATTACCTACTATGCTACTCCACAACAGGGCACTGACAAATTACTACTACGTATATAGGAATTGAGATAGGGACTGGATCTTCGATTTCTCTGTTATGGAAACTCCAGGATGAGGAAACTCCCTCTTCCAGTACTGGTTAGTTTCTTCTCTGCAACTTCCAGTCTTAGAGAGGTTAATTACAGGTATTCCTGAATTCAATCCTGGATCTCTACCATGCTGCCTTTCTATGCATTTAGTAGACTTTTTTTTTTCAACCAAAGATAAGGTTTATTAGAACATCTGTCATATTGGCCAGACTCTTAAGGAGTCTGAACAATAGTGAGCAATGGCTAGATTTTAAGAATCTGAGCCATATAGTAGACTTTTAACAAAAATTTAATGATAATATAATAATGATGGTGCCATGCAAACAGGATGAAATTTTAGTTAAACATAGTATGACATCAGCAAATATATGTTAAATCAAATTGAATTAATTCTAATGCCCATGAATAATTTCCCAACAAAAGTTAGGGATCACCAAGTCCTCAGATAAGTAAGGTTTTGTCGGGGTTTTTTTATTATGCACAAAAGCCAACAATCTCTGTTTCATGCCTGAAAGGTATTTCTTACAAAGAACTAAATGGCCACTTCTGTTCTGAAATCAACTAAAGGCTGTCCTCATATGTTAAGAATGAGACTATAAAGGAAGGCAGAAGAGAACATGGCAGAGAGCCTGTGAGAAATGGCTGTGAGCATTAGAGCCTCTTTCTGGAACCACAAATTCGCTAAACCACAGGGAGAATGACACACAACCATCCATGGACAAATCATCATACCTACTAAGTATAAATTCTATTTCTTTGTAGAAGATGAGATTAGGGCAAATAATTGTCAAGGCATAGACATCATAGAAATAATTGCCTTAAATCAATTTAGACAAACAAAATCCAATCTAATTCAATGAGCCTTTTGAAGAGCTTTCTCTGTGCAAGGCACTGTGCTAGAAAACAAAGTTGAAATGAAAAATATTCCCTGCTATCAACTTACATCTTGCAATGGGGATACAACATGTAAATAGATAACTAAAAGTGTGATAATTTGAGGGAGGAGAGAATGCTAATAACTAGCAGGGATTCTTAACCTGGGGTCTGTAAACTTAAAAAAAATCGATAACTCTGTTTCAACATAGTTTCCTTTGTAATTCTATGTATTTTGCTTATTCATTTAAAAACATTATTTTGAGGACAGGTCTGTAGATTCGCCAAACTGTCAAAGCCTGCCAAATGCATCATAGAGAAAATCCCTTCTTAGGTATGGGTTGGACAGTTGGCTACTAAGGACCCTTCCTGATGACACAAAAAAGGTTAAATACCCTTGAACTGGGAAGAATAGAAAATATCTCTCTCCTATAGGAAATAGCACATGAGCTAAGATTTGAATGCAGCTACAGATTCTAAGGAGTAGAGTTGAGAAGGGAGTGGATTCTGTACATAGGGAACAGACTTTTCAAAAGCACAAAGGATAGAAATGGCATGCCAATCTCAGGGAAGAGTAAGTAGTCTAGTTTAGCTGGAAAAGAAAATATGTGAAGGAGAATAAGGCAAAATAAGGCTGGAAAGTTAGGCTGGGGCCAGATTGAGTTTTAAATGGCCTGAGGAATTTGTATTGCATCCTACATGCCAGAGAGCCACTGATGGCTCTTAAGCAGGGCTATGACATGGACAGGCTTGATAACTGTCATCAAGAATATGAAAGGTTATCCTACAGAAGAGAGATGCATAACTACCAATTGGTCCCAGAGGGCTGGATTAGAAGTAATGGAAAGAAATTGCAAAGAGGCCAATTTAGACATAACACAAGGAAAAACTTCTCAATAACTGTTGTTGTTGTTCAGTCATTTCAGACATGTCTGACTCTTCATGACCCCATTTGGGGTTTTCTTGGCAAAGATACTGATGAAATAGCTTGTCATTTCCTTCTCTAACTCATTTTACAAATGATGAAATTGAGGCAAACAGGTTGAGTGACTTGTCCAAGGTCACACAGCTAGTCAGTGTCTGAGGCCAAATTTGAACTCATGAAGAGGAGTCTTCCTGACTCTAGGCCCAGTGCTCTATCCACCGCACCACCTAGCTGCTTCCTCTCAACAATTATGATTATACAAAATTGGAATGGGCTGCTTCCCTTGCGATCTTCAAGGAAAAGCTTGCCAGATATATCATAGAGACAATTCTTTTTCAGGAATGGGTTGAACAGAACTGAGAATGCTTCTTGACCCAAAATTCTGTGATTCTGTTTCTCTGGGTTTGAGATGATTATTTGAGGGACTGTGAGGAAAATAGATTTCAGAAGGAAAAGCCTGGGAGCTAGGAGTCCAATCAGTAGCCTATTGCCACCATCCAGTAGGGTTGTGTAAGTGGAGAAGAGGGGATAACTGGGAGGCAGAAATAAACTAAGACTACACTAAGGATTAGATAAGGGATGGGGCAAGAGAGCCATGGGAAAGTGAAGGCTCAAGAATGACTCCATATTTATAAGCCTGAATGACTATAAAGATAGTGGGAGCCTCAACAGAAATGATGAAGTTTGGAGGAAGGATAGTGATGAAATGGTTCCCAATGTTTTTTGCTCCACGAACTATCATAACCTTTCAATTAAAAAAAAAGTGCCCACACTCTGGTAGGGGTTGGGCAAGAAATTTATGAAACTATATCCTTAATGCAATTGCGTAATTATTTACTACTTAAGGTGATGTTAAGAGTTTTTAGCACAGACTCATTGCACCATTGTTATGAACCCCAAAGCAGTTCATGAACCACTAAATGAGAACTGCTAGAGTAGAGGATTGTAAGTTCTATTCTGGACATGTTAAGTTCGAGACGCCTTTGGGACATCATGCTAGAGATACCTAAAAAGCAGTTGGTGATATGACACTAGAACTCAGGATAGAGACTAGAGCTGCATGCAAAGATCTGACCAACATCTGTAAAATGATGATGGTTGAACACATCAGAATCAATGAGATCACCAAGAGAGGGTATAAAAGGAGAATAAAAGAAGACCCAGGAAAGACCTTTGGGAACGTCCAGAGTAAGAGGCACACAGACACTGTCTAACAAAAGAGCTGAAAAGGAGCAAAAAGGACAGTAGAAAACCAAGAGAAAGTACAGTTATTCCCTTCCACATCATGGGGAGTAGCAGCACAGCACCCATTTGATGTGGAAAATCCATGTAAAAAATTTTGGCCCTCCCTTCATATCAGAAAAGAAGTCTGAATTATTATGGTATTAAAATATAAAGTATGTTTATATTATACAATACTATAAATATATTTTATGCACTTCTGAGTTCCTAAATTTTTTTGTGTGTGTCATCTGCTGGCCTTCAAGTGTCATCTGCAACTTCTGCTAACTCCCAAAAAAATCCCCATTTAATTTCTTATGCCAAACCCACGATATATGGAAACCATGATAGGAAAGTCACAATGTGGAAGGGATAACTAGTGTCACAAAAATATAGCAAAGAGAGACTATGTAGAAAAAAAGTGTCGGTTAACTGTCAACATGCTACAGAGAGGTTAAAATGGAGCAAAGAGAAACGACCATTAAATTGAACAGTTAAAAGATCTCATTGCTAACCTTGAAAAAGAAAAAACTATTTCAGTTGAATGTATTCAAAGCTGGAAGGGACCTTAAAGGTCAGTTAGTCTAATATCCTCATTTTACGAATGAGGAAACAGAGGTTCAGAATGACTCGTCCAATATCAAATAATTAAATGTCAGAGGCAGTATTGAAACCCCAAATGAAGAACTCCAATTCCAAATCCAGGAGTCTTTCTACCACATGAGACACCTCTTCATGTTGAAAGTCGTTGCTGCTGTTGTTTTTTAATTAACTATCCACTATGTAGCACGTTGGCCTCCTCATAAATTTAATAACATTTAATTTGAAAAACAGAAATATGTGAATGAGTAACATTTGGATTACAGCAAGTTATTAAACAACACTGAAAATATTTCTTTCATGAAATGGCATTTTAAAGTTATAGTTCCTATAAATAGTTGAGTAAAATGGATATTACAAATATTTGTAGCATCTATTTGCTACCTCCTCATTTCAGATTTCAAAGACTCCCTACTATAGAAATATTAAGAAGAAGTATTAAGTCTCAATGCACATCTGCTGAAACTTGCCATTAGATATTTAGATTCATGAGTAAAATTGCTAGAACTGTGAACTTAATACACTAAGCTTGCAGATAAAGTTAAAAAGAATCACAGACCTACAAAGTTCTTCCATTCTTTTCTAATCACATTCCCAAATAGCATCCCACCTTTCCTAGATGATTACATACTTAAATGATAATATAATAATAGAAAAACAAAAAGGATAACACATTCAATGCATTTTAAATTCACTGCATATTTCATTAAGGTCCAGGTCAATTATTAATTTGGATAATTGAGGTATCTTCTTCTCATAAGACTTTTTGATTTTGGTCTTTCGTGTATCTTTTTTGTAATACAATAAAGACACAAACAGTTTGAATATAGTAGAATCTTACTGATTTGGTTATAACTAATATTAAACTAATTATCATTCTGAGGTAGATTCGGTTGAAATTTATTTTACTAGTAATTAAAAGCATAATTCACTATGTTAATACAATTAAACTTAAGGGGTATGTGCTAAAGAAAAACTTTTTTTTAATCCATCTTAGTACATGGATCAGTGGATATAGCTCCGGACTCTGAATCAGGAAGACCCAGCTTCATATCTTACCTTAGACAATTACAAACTGAGTGACCTTGACCAAGTCACTTAATCTTTCTGTACCTCAGTTTCCTCTTCTGCAAAACGAGGGCACTGGGCTCAATAATCTAAAGTCATTTCCATTTCTAAATCTATGATCCTATGATCCAAGCTAACCACAGTCTGCTTATTAAAGCAAGAACTTCTCTTGAAAATGCTTTTTAGTTAATAGTTGTTGGTTTGAGTTGCTGTATGTATCTGGAAACAATAAACCAGTTTGTATCTTAAAAACATTTTATAATTTAGATATTTAACTAATTCAAACAAGCCTCCCTCTGAGTTATTCTAAACTGGTAAGGTTTTACTGAATTGTGAGTATTAATATAGTTTTACTGTTAAATACTCAAAAAAATCATTCTCTGAAAACCTGACAAAGTTATAATTAAAGTATAATTTTTTAAAAGTATAAATGTGACGTAAGATCTAGTATATAAAAGAAAGTAACTATGCCCTGTATTCACCATCCAAAAAGCTTAGAAGCAATGCATTTATTCCCCAAATGCAAAAATAGATGGGAAACTTGCCTTTTTTAATGCTATTTTTGCTTTATTCATGCAGTGTCTCTGGATTCTTTAATTAAGAGAATGGCAGGGAAACTTAGAGTCTACAGATACATTCTCCCTCTGGCAAAGTAGAGTTTTATGCTGATTGCTTTGCATTTGCTAATGCAATTATACTGCTATTTGCCAAAAACTGCATTACCCAACAGCTGCATGGTTTTTGACTGATGAAACCCACTACGGTACAAAAAAAAAATTAAAGAGCTGTAAGACATTAGTTCCCTGTAATTTAAAGTATAAAATTTGGAGTTACAAGTTTAGAAATGACTATTTCTAGAAGAAAAAAAGTTCTTTAATGTATATTGCTTAAATTCATCTTCTTGTCACTGACTTTGGAAACTGAAGATTTGAGTTCAAAGCAAACCTCTGATGTTCACTACCTCTACAATCTTGGGCAAGTCTGTTAACTTCCTTGGTTCTCAGTTTCCTCATCTGTAAAATGAAAGAATCACACCAGATGACTTCCAGAGGTCCCTTCTAGCTGTGGATCTAGGACCCTATCGTAGAGTAACAACTCTTTTAACACCCTAGTGACTAAATACAAGGAGGCTTAAACTGATGGGTTGTAGGTGGCTTCACAACAACTGTACCTTTCCTTCATCATCACATGGAGTATGAATCTGAAAGTAGTCTTTTTGTGTACAAGGAGGGCGCTCCATACATTGGCTAGATCCTTCATCTGCAATGCAAAAAAGTGAGTCTCAGAAATGGAGCACTTCCTTTTGGAAGCCAGGAAAAAAAAGGGAAATAATTGAATCAGCAAGTGAGATTGAATTGGATTCTGATTCCCTCTAAGACAAAAGGGAGGCTGTGTTTCTTTCTTAGCTCTTTTAAAGTGATAGAATATTGGAAAGGTAGTTTCTTTTTCTATAGACCAACACAACTCAAACATCTTTAATTACAAACTGGCTATCTTAATATCATGACAAACCTTTTCTGAGAGCATTGTATTTACTTAGCTCTAGTCACATTTACTCTACCCAGACACTGGGAGCTCTATGTTTCAAGGAGGCAACAGAGGATAGTAGGCTCCCAAGGTGTTGTAGGGAAAGAAAGGCATTGTAACAATGGAGAAACTGAGGACAAAAAGCATAAAGAGTAAGAACTCAAACCGCTTTCTTTATAGTTCAGCCAAGAAAGACTTTCCTATCACCCTTTCAATTTTGATATTCTGCGCATTTTTATGATATAAAAATCCTATTCAGAAAGAAAACATAATTCCTCAGAAGAATATCCCTACCTGCAAACTGGGTGTCTTCTTTACATTTTACGCACTCTTTAGCTCCTTTCTCAGAATAGGTGTTTCTAGGGCAAACCTGACAGTTGGATAAACCTGGCTTGTCACTGAATGTGCCTGGCTTGCAGGGAAAACATTCTGATGTGTATGCAACACCTGTGAAATTAAAAAAAAAAAACAGACTGAATGGGAGGAAAGATATAATACAACCCAGATAACATGTCAATTTCATTGCTGTGATATGAGGGTACATCAAAAAGAAAGTTGGATCTGGAGTCAGAGGAATTGAATTTGAATCTCAGTTCTGCCCCTTACCACCTCTATGACCTTCGCAATTCACTTCACCTCTGGACCTCAATTCCCTCCCTCTGTAAAAGGAGGGGTTTGAGCTAGATAAAGTCTAAGGTCCTTTCCATGTCTGAATCAATGATCCTATAATCTCTATTGCCACCACCCTAATTCAGATATTATCTTTCATTTAGAATTTTTTCATATCTTTCTAATTGTTCTCTCTGCTTCTAATCTCTTCCCTATCCAATCCAAACTTTACACAACTGCCAAAGTAATTTTTCTAATCCATTGAGCTAATGTAATACCACACCCCTTCTCAAAAACCTTCAATAGCTCCCTATTCCCTCTAGAATAAAATAAATACTCCAAAGACTCCCATAATCCCAAGCCAGCTTTGTAGCTTTATCACATAGCTACCCTCTTGTATAAGAGATAGAGATAGGTGATAAAGCCAAAATGCCTCTGTGCAGGCTTTTTCCCATTCCTAAAACGGTCTCTCACCCACAGTTGTACATTTTGAAATCCTTCCCTTTTTTCAAGGACAAGCTCAGGCACTACGTTCTCAAGAAAGCCTTCGCTGATCCCCCCCTACCTATAAGGATCTTTCCCATTATTAATCTTCCATAACACCTTACTTTCTACAAATTCACATAACTTTAACTACTTTCCACCCAGTGAACTCTCTCACCAATTAATTTAAGAGAAAAAAAGAAGCCATGACCTTCATTTCCTCTACTCCATCATTCAAAATCCCTCTATATCTTCATTTATTCTGCATTTGCTCCACTCCCCGAGAATCATAGATCTAGAGACCATCTAGTATAATATTTCATTTTACATGTAAGGAAATTGAGAACCAAAAAAGTTAATTGATTTGCATGACATTCACAGATTGTAAAAGTCAAGGGCAAAATGTGAACCCAGGTACTTTAAATATTTCTTCTGTATTCCTTCCACTGGACGAAGGATGAAGTAGTCCTTCTTGCAAGACAAACTGTTGTACGCATATCACTACTGAGGTCAAAGACAGAAACAAAGTTCCAATATATTTAAAACTATTTATAGCAGCACTTTTTTATGATAACAAAGAACTAGAAATAAACTGGATGTTCATAAATTGGGGGAATGGATTAAACAAATCCCAGTTTACAAATGTAATGAGATATCACTGTGCAGTAAGAACTGACAAATAAGATATATTCACTGAACCATGAAAAGACTTATATGAACTAACACACAGCTGATAAGCAGAAGCAAACTAACAAACATACACAACTACAATGTTAGGGAGAAGGTCACTAAACTCCAAGTAAATGAAAAGCCAGTAGTAGTCCCAGAGAACAGATAATAAAAAATAAATATCCTCTCAGTAGAGAAACTGAGGGAGAATGCTGTATACTTGGCAGAAATGGCCATTGTGTGGGGTGTTTATGCATAACTCTTTTCCTCTGTTATGTGAGAGGGTTCAATTGGGGGCAGAGGAAGGAGATGAGTATATCTAGAAATATATAGACATAGATATCAATGACAATTTTACTGATCAAAGAAAATGCATCAGTAAAATTTAATTTTAGGAACAAAAATCCTTCACTTGACCCTGCTGTCCCCTCAAACTATTATCTGAAATCATCTTTCCCTGTCACAGCCTAATGATTGGAAACACTGGCTGCCTCTGCTTCTCAATTTTCCATTGTTGGATCCAGCTTTTGCCACCTAGATATGGTTTTCCTTCAAAACTCTGTCCTGGGCCTTCACTTATTCTTTCTCAACTAACAAATCTTGACTTTTTTATGGGATGTACCCCTTTGGAAGTCTGGTGAAGCCTATCTCTTCTCAGAACACTTTTTTTATTCATAATGGAAGGAAATGTTGAATTTTAGTTAGAGGGTTTAAAAAATGTAATTTTTTCCTCCCTGAGTCCCTAAAAACCTCTCCATGGACCCCTTGAGGGTTAAGAACCCATGCTCTAAGAACCAAGAGAATGATTTACACAAAGACTAAAAATTGAGAAGTAAGACTAGTCAATGAGCTGATCAGCCATGACCCCAGAAGATTGATGATAAAACTTGATTCCATAGAGTTGATGAGCTAGAGGTTAAGAATGAGACATGAATTTTCAGAAATGGCCAATAAGTGTGTTTTTCTTGACCATACTCATTGGGTAAAAGGAAATGTTTTCAAAAAGAATTGGGATAGGGAATGATAGCAATAAAAAGAATTAATGATAGGAACATTGATGAAGTATTATTGAAAGTGGAAGTTCCCAGAGAAATGTAAGCAAGCTGGATAGCTTTGGTACTAACATGCTGAATGCATTTTATATCTAAAAAACAAGCTGTTCTTAATAGAGATTCATGGTTTCATATATAGTCCACTTTTTTAATTGTTCTTCTTTATATACGGAAATCCTCATTTCCTGGTGTTTGACAGGTTCAGAATAACAAGAAAATTATATTATAAATGGTGCTGAATTTGTGAAACAGAATTGTTTTAAACCAAATTCATACAGTTAAATGAAGCCTTTCTGGTATATAAACTTCTTTTGTCCACTTCTTTCCATAGATACCCTGATTCTAAGGATTTTGAGCGATTCTGACACTATTATACAACATGGAATCAAAAATCATGAATATTATGTTTATGTCTTATTAAAATTTCTTCTGCCTTTGGCATTACTCACAACCAACATTCCTTGGGAATTTCCAAATAGCATCTGATATACCACAAGATACAAGCCCATTGAGCCCAATTTTTATAAGATATCTGCAACATGCAATTTTTTTCCTAATGCTTAGTTTTATTTATATGTAACAATAATATCTTAATATTACATATATTATACATATAAGATATAATTAGATATTTAAATAGCTGCAAAATTAAATTGCATATTATCTTGAAAATAAATTCTACTTTTTCCTTCTAAAAAAGAAAAACAAGCTCTTGTCTAGACCCTCTCTCAATGATCTTACCTACTTAAAATTTAATTATCACCTCTAGGCAAGATAGTGATAGGGACAGAACCAGGAAATTCCCTAGATGAAGAAACTGCATCCACCAATTCATGTCAATACCTTCTCTGTATCTTGTAGTCTTAGAGAGATGCTCAGATAATCAGAGGTTAAATGACTTGCCAGAGTCACAAAGCTGGTAGAACTTGAACTCAGATCTTCCTGCTTCTACTTCCCCATGGTGTTTCCTACTCAGATAACAGTGCTAATTCTAGAGTCCATATACACTGGGCACTGACCCAGCCCTTTCTGGGGCCAAGGGATGTGTGCATTTATCAGAATATCAGTTATGGTTTCTTTGGCTAATGTTCCCTCCTGTTTGATCATTCCACTGTATCTCTGGTTCTATTCTCTCTTCATAACTCCAGTCCTTCATTACCAACAACTTGGTGAACATCACCTGAATGTCTCAAAAGTATCTAAAACTTGATATTTCAAAAGTAGAACTCATCTTCTTTCCCTTTTCTTCTCCTCTGCCTCAGTTGATGGTGCCTACCAGGTCCCCAGATTCAAAACATTGGAATCATCTTTGGCACTTACTTCTCCCTCACCCTTCATGTCCCATCAGTTATTGAGTTGTCAGTTCTATCCCCCATATTGCCTCTTATATCTGTCCCTTTTACCTTCATTCACACAGCCACCACCGTAGTTCTTAGCAACTCTCTCTTTAATGATTGTGATCAACCTCCAGATTCAGTTACCTTTTTCCAGTCTCCACCTAAGTAATCCACCATCTATACAGATGCCAAAATATTCTGCCTAAGGCACAGTTCTTACCATGACACTTCCCAGCTCACAAACTTCTATTGCCTTTAGGATAAAATACAAATTTCTAGCCTGGCATTTAAATCCATCACAATTTGGCTCCAACCTATCATTTCAGCCTTATCTCATGATTCCCCTCCTTCACACTAGATTGCAACCATACTGTACCACTACCTGTTTCTCGAATTGGGCATTATCCTATCCACTACTTCTGTGCTCTCACATTCACCAACCCTCATATTGAGAACATGCTCCCTCTTGTGCTCCATCTTTCAAGTTCATTAATTTTTTTGCAAGGTACTGGTCAGATGCCACCTCCCACCCAAAGTATTTGTCAGTCTCCCCAGCTATTAGCATATTTTCCCTCACAAAATTACCTGGTGTTATTATTGTCGGTGTGCGTAATAGGTGATTAATGTATCTGTCTCCTCTTACTAGAATGACAGTGTCTTTACTCATCTTTGAATCTTCAGCACCCAGTATGTGACCTATTATCCTATGACACTGTAGATGCTTAATAAATGTTAACCTATGGAATAGCATCTAATAGACTCTTCTACCAAAAGTTAATTGATGGGGAAACCTTAACAAATTGAGATTCAATATTCTTTCCACTGTGTCATCCTCCTTGCCTAGGATAATACAATGTGAAAATCACTGAATTTAGAATTGGAGCAACTGGGCTCAAAACTCAGCTCACCACTTACTGCCTGTATGACCTTGAGCAATTCTCTGGGCCTCAGTTTCTTCATCTATAAAATAAGGAGGTTGGACTAGACAGCCTTTAAAGTCCCTTCTAGTTCTAAATCTAAATCTTATTTTTAAAACCAAACTATTTACCTATGTGATTATAAGCTACTAGTGTCTACCTCCTCAATCAAGTGAGTAAGATCATCAAAGCCAGGTGCTTGGACAATTTGCAATGAGCAGATTTCTAAATTAGTAGTCATAAATTTGGAGTTTGGATCATTCATTACTCTATCTCTTAAGATTTGAATTCATAGTTATTTTTTTCTTGGTCTTTTATAATATTAGCCTTCATTCCTCATGGACTGAGGTACTTGAGGTATATTCTAGGAAAATGTCATACAACAGGAGGAAACATACCTATATTCTGGTTATCACTAATCTAGAAAGTCAATTAACCATAAGCATAGGATGGACAGTTGGTTACATACAGTACTCTAAAAATGTTTCACTTTATATCTCCTCTGTCTGAAGCTATACTATACCTCTGGGACCAAGGCAGGGACCAAGTTACTTAGTCCCTCTCTGGGTCTCAGTCTCTTCATCTAAATATAAGGTACTATCCCTTTCTCATGTGAAGAAGTTGGTACTAAGAGAGGCAGAAAAACAACAATGGTGTAAGGAAAACTAATAAAAATCTGCTTGTGAAGAAACACAGTCACTCAAATACAATATAAAGGAGACATGGACTGTTCTGAGAACCAGAAAGAGAATTCTCCCTCAGATAAATGCACTGTGAGGACTTTTTTGAAATCAATGCAATAACTGTGATGAGGATGGTTTCAGGGCATCATGGTCCATCAGCTCATATGTAAGTAACTGATTTTTAGGGTTTTAAAGGTTGTATCTGACTAAATTATAAATCAAACAACTGTTTGGGAATTGTAGGGGGCTATTTAAGGACTGTTGGGTTCATATATGACACAAAAGTGGATTTCTTAAATTTTATCTCATGAGGTAGTATTGAATCACTGAGCTCCAAGAAGCATTAATTTGAGAGCATAAGAAGACAGCAGGAGAAGAAGCCATAGAAAGAGATAAACAGAAGAAATGGGAAAGTAAGCTCAGCTCTGGAGAGGTCATAAGACTCTGACAGGATTCTGGAGAAATCATAAGAAACTGACAGGAACCAAGGGGACTGGAAGGCTTTGTAGCTGTATATTTGGGGAACTTGTTGATTGAAAGAAAGGCATTGCTTTATGATTAGCCAAAGAGTCAGCTGAGAGAGTTCTTCAACTGTTTGATGATGTGAAGAAGAGCTGAGTCCTGTATCTGTTAGAGGATTGAGTTTGTAGTTCTCCAAATGTCATCTACAGCCTGAGAGAAGGGATATTTCTCAGAGGTGCCTGGTTGCCCTTTATTACCTTTTCTGATTTGAGAAGTAAAAACAAAAGAGAAAACATAGGCTTTTCATCTGCTTTGCTGTTAAAAGAGGACTGGCTTTGCTGAGAGCCCCACTGAATAAAGCAAAATTCTTTTGCCATTTGTAGATCTGAAAATCTTGGCAGCTCTCTGGCTTATGGGAACTACCTGTCACTGAAAAAAAAGCATAACACCTTTTTTATCTTCCTGTTAAGAGGTAGCTGTAAGCTAAAAGAACTTGACACAGCTTCATGAGCTTCAGAGCAGAAGAGCAGAAGAGGAGTAAGCTTTATCAAACAGGAAAACAGTAAAGACCAGAAGGGTCTTGCAGAGAAGTAGTTTAATGTAGTATAAATTATTCCTGAGGAGACCAAAGACATCAAAACCTACATTTCAGAGAGGTGAGTTGCCCTATGCACATGGGTTTCCCTATTCATGTGTCTCCCTGCTACAGTTCTATAAATGTATGTCCCCTGTTTCCCACAGGCACTACACTGATACATTGATAGAAGAATGTGACCAAAGTTTATAGGTCAACTGTAATGTTTCAAATATTACTGCTCTGGGAGTAAAATTTATAATTATTGTGTGAGGAATAAAATTTATGATTATTCCTAGTCTTTTCTTCTGAATAAATATTAAGACTATTATTTTATTGCTTTTGTCTGATAATTTAGTAAATATTTTATAGTTAAGAGTCAATGATGTCACAATCACTGATTGATTGTAAAGAGGAAGTGCATTGGTAATGGCACAGGACACACACACACACACACACACACACACACACACACACACACACACACACACACATACAAAACTCTCTTTGTCTTCCCACTGTTACCCTCTAGGATTCTGAGAAAACAAATAGTAAGTTGCAGTCAAGTGGCTATGTTGTATCCTGCTCTCCTCCCCAATACCAGACCTGCTGGTATACAGGTAGACTGGAATGACTGGGTCAGCCCAGAGAGACAGACAAAAAATAGAGATATAGACAGAAAGAGGACAGAAAGAGATAGATACACACAGAGACAGATAGAGAAACAGAGTTAGTGCCCACTTTACTCCTGCGACATACGTAAAATTAGGAAGTTATACTACAAGATTCCTAAAGAGTATTCCAATTCTTAAGTCTTGAATCCTATGATTCCAACAATATACTAATAAACTTGGTTTTCTGCCCTGATGCATGATTCCTGACTTGGCCAGCAGATGTCCTCATTCACTAATGTTAGCGCCTCTGTAGCATTGAGCTCAACTCATTCAAGGATGGAATTGTACATATATGAGATTCACCGTTTTAATTTTTTTTAAAAAGTATCCTTTGTGCTGAGCTGAAACATACCTACATCAGCATGTTTTGTTTTTGTTTTTCTGTAATAGCCAGAACCACAGGAGACAACAGAAAGGCACTGATTTTGCCATTTAAAGGGATAAGCCCAGGAGGAGGGGCAGGTTTTCATCTTCACTTCCATAGCTGTATTATTGGTTTGTGACATTTTACATTTTCATAACATTTCTCTTCTCTTACCCATGAACATACTCAATTTTCCTTAAATATCAAAAGGTTTTCTCCAGGCCTACTCACCCAAGCATTCTCTCCATTGCTACCATATTCATTCATTCCTTGCAATGTGGTTTCCACCTCTTCTCACCTTTCTGAAACTGTTCCCACAAAACTCACCTATAACCTCCTAATTACCTAATCAAATAGCCTTTTCTCCTTTGTGTTGGTTTGTCCTTGGTTGATCCTTGGGGTTTCTGTGATATCTGTTTTGGTATCACTTCACTTGCCTTTTAGTATCATAAGATCATAGACTTAACTAATAATAAGATATTAAGAAGAAGAACATTTACACAGTGGCTGATGATTTACAAATAGCTTTATAAATATCTCATTTTTATCTTCATAACAACCCTGGGAAGTTATCATTGTCCTCATTTTACAGATAAGGAAACTGAGGCTGAGAGAGATTAAGTGACTTGTGGTCTATCCCTGTCTTGGAATGGACCTTAAAGTTCATCTAGGTACATCGCTTTACAGAAGACGGAACTGAGGTCCAGAGAAATACATCAACATGGAGTTATTAAGTGGCAGAGACAGCATTTTAATGCAGGTCTTCTAACTCCAAATTCTACATCACTGCTTTCTTTTTATGGTTAATGTCTCCTTGAGTTCCATGACCCTGTGCTCTCTTGGCAATGTTCCTGGTTCTCTGATTGTTTCTTCTGTCTACCTCGATGATTCTTCTTGCTCCTTCTACCCTCTACATGGAGAATTTCTGGTCTATTTCTTCTCTATATATTTTCTCCCTTGTTAGCCTTATCCTTTTACTATGGCAGTATTCAGGTGACTTCTAATCTATAGCTCAGACCTCAGCTCCAACTTCACTTCAACTGCCTTTTAGACTTATATGCCTAGATATACTGCTTTACTCCTCAAACCTAATACCCCTAAAAAAAATAACAGATTTCATCATCTTATCATGTGTCCCATTTTCATTCCCACGGTCACCAACATAACTCAGACACTATTTATCTCTCACCTCAACTACTATAAAAGTCTCCTTATAGTCTCCATACTTCAAATCTTTCTCTCTTCTAATCCATCTCCTATGCATATGCCAGATTCCTTTTCCTAATGCAGGAATAGAATCACCAGTCTGTGGCTCCAAAGACTCAATGGGGTCCTTAAAGCCTGCTAACTGAAATCCTCACGCTGGCATTCAAGACCCTTATCTAGCAGCAATGTTGTTGGTTTTTTTCCACAAAACACTCTCATATACACTATGCTCAAGAAGAAAAAAGAACTTGACCATACACTATCTCCCAAACACATCTTGCATTTCCTTACCTCCATACCCTGGAATGTCCTCCCCCATGTCTCTACCAATTAAACTCTTACTCATCTTTCAAGGCTAATTCAAATGCTACCTTCTGCATGATGCTGCTCCTGATTCTCCCTGCCAGAAATTATTTTTTCCTCCCCTAGACTGCCATAGATAGCACTCTGGACCTCGCTTAGAAGTATAAATAGGTTCTGTTCCATTTGAACCACAGCTGGAGGAATGCATTGAACTCTCAGGGATGAATCTCAGCTCATAGTTATCTTTTAAGAAAGAACATTGAACAACAAGAGAAGGACACATCCAGAGGAGGACAATGAGAATGGTGAGAGACCTCAAAACTGTACCATCTGAAGATCAATGAAAAGAACTAGAGACTTTGATCTTAGAGAAAAGAAGACAAAAAGGAGATGAAGGACAAAGGCCTGTTGTATGGAAGGGAAATTAGGCTTGTTCTATTTTAGTCCAAGAGGACAGCTGAAGAGTAATGGATAGAAATTAGAGAGAGGCAAATTTGAGCTAAATTAAGGGAGAACTTTTCAAACAATACAAAGTAAAAAAAAAAAAGTAGAATGGGCAGCTACTGGAGTTCATGAGTTCTTGTATCACTGGGATTCCTCAAGAATGCTGTAGAGGTCGATTCCAGTAGAAGTCTAGGCAACATCATCAGTTCCTACCAGCTCTAAGATTTTTCTATATGTCTTATCTCCATCACTAGATTGTATCCTCTTTGTGGGCAGGAATAATAGCTATTAATCGTTGCATTTGTCCCAAGTGCCCAGGATACTGTTCTACACAGAGTAGGTTCTCAATAAATGGTTAAGTTAAATCACAAGACATATACTTGTCTTTTAAATAAGTGGCAATAAAATGACATAAAAATAACATCTTACAAACAAAAAGCCAATTGGCAAATAACAAGAATAAGCCTGAGTTCTCCTTACATCCAACCTGGAACACAATGCATTACTTCACTTTGATTCATCTTTCAAAAAACTGTATCGAGCTACATGTAGGAGGGAGAGAGAGAGAGAGAGAGAGAGAGAGAGAGAGAGAGAGAGAGAGAGAGAGAGAGAGAGACCGACCTTATATTGGCTCACCATACCAAAAACAGTTTTTAAAAAGTTAAAGAACATGAAACAGAAGTACATCTTATCTATTAGCAAATTAAAAAGACGAATAGATTAGTATCACATGGTGGGGGAGGGAGTATCACATGGAGGGAGATGACTATACCTTCAATAGTGATGTTTTTCACTAGTACAGGTTTCACCACTTTGGACCCCATGAGGATCCCTGTGGTCCTCCAGTATAATATGTTTGTGCCTGATTTTAACATGACCTATGAAGAAGAAAAAAAAAAGTCACTACAATCAGGCAAGTCTGTATTGCTTCTAAACATACCAGAAAGCTTACAATCTATTCATTCACATCATTTTCTCTTTTTCTGATTACTTGTTTTTAACATTTTTTTTATCTTCGAATCCCAAATCCTCTCCTCTTCCACCCCTTCTCCACCCATTAAAAAGGCAAGAAATGGGATATCAATTACTCATGTGAAATCATGCAAAACCTATTTCCAAATTAGCCATGTTGCAAAAAAAATGCAAGAAAAAATAAAGTTCAAAAATTATGCTTCAATATGCATTCAGATTCCATCAGTTCTGCCTCTGAAAGTAGACAACATTTTTCATTGTAACTCTTTTGGAATACTCTTGGATCATTACATTGATCAGAATAACTAAGTCATTCACAGTTGGTCATCCTCACAATATTTCCAGTGTTGTACACTGTGTACAGTGTTCTCCTGGTTCTACTCACTTCACTTTGCATCAGTTCATATAAGTCTTCCCAGGTTTTTCTGAAAGTAGCATGCTTATCATACCTTATAGCACAATAATATTCCATCTCAATCACATACCACACCTTGTTCAGCTATTCTCCAATTTTATGGAATTGGGATACAGATCTAGTAGTGGTATTGCTGAGTCAAAGGGTATACATAGTTTTATAGCCTTTTGGGCCTAGTTCCAAATTGCCCTCTAGAACAGCTGGATCAACACCATTTCCTATTAGCAAATAAACTCATTCATCTAGACCCTACCAATTTAATTCAAAACTAGTGCCATAGACTTCATAGAGATATGGGCTCTACTGAAATCTACCTTGATACTATCTATGCAGGAAGAGTTTGCTAACCCGTTGAATGGGACGAACAAGACAAGGAGGAGGTGAATTTTTCCACTTCAGAGACTAAAGAGGAAAAGATAGCAAAGTCCTTTATTTGAAATATTTATTTACACTAAGGGGCCTCTTTTTAGAGTGTGAAAGTTTCAACCTACATTTATCTACACAGTCAGCAGCTACTCATAGCTGCCTCTGAGGGCTCTGAAAACAAAAAAGTAAATAATGAGCTTGTTTGCTTCTTTTAAAACCAGTCATTTAATTAAACTGTGGAAGCAACAACAGCAGGTGACAAGAGTGTAGTGTCTTGTTCTATTAAAGTATATTTCTCTGGGTTTGATTTCCTAGCCTGATACCCCTAAGCACAGAGCAACCAGGCCTTTGCTCCAGGGCACCAACTTGTGGTGAGAGAGCTCTTCCTCCCCACAGGGTACTGATGCCCAATGGGGACTGGGAGTGAGGGGAAAGAGAAGATCAGGGAGATGCATATCCTTCTCTCAGCAGTTACACCAAATTTGGCAAGGAACTTAGAGACATGGAAGACCACCATTAAAAGCAGTCACGCCACACCCCACTTCCATCTCTTGCCTTATACTCCATCCCCAGAGGATTCTGTACCTATCACTTCCCAGGCCTAAGTTAACTTGCTCTACCACTGCCCTGTTGGCACAATTGTATCTTACTGGGGACATACTTACCTGATCTGAGGACCTGCACCAGGCAGATGTGGGCTCAAGCAGGACTCTTCACTGTGCCCAGGTTTCTGTTCTCTATCCCCATCCCCATTATCCTGCAGCTGAATCTGCCCCAGGCACTGGAAATGCCACTCATGACTGTGCTGATAACTAAAGTTGTTTTCTATCTGCTATTTCTTCCACTATAGGTACTCTTCTAAGTTATAAATTAAGCTAACTTTCCTTTGCATTTTAAGTTTGTTCAGAGAGAAGAACTCTTCATGGAGCTATTATTATCCAAACTGGCACCCTTACTCTGACATGCAGTCTTGAACTGGCCAAACAGAAACCACATCAAAGAAAGCCTCACCAACCACCCATTTCATCTTGCCCAGAAGTAAATAATAATAAGAGTTGAAGAAGTACTTTTCACCTTGTGCCAGAGAAGGCAAAGAAAGTTCTCATATGACAAGTGGCACTCAGACCTTCCCAGTCTAGGAGTATTCATGGACGTGAGCCTGATAAGATATTAGCCTCACTCAGAGGCCACAGATAAAGAAATGCCTTGAAGAAGTACATTCCATTAAGCCTCAAAGCATCTATTGCTGATGCAACCAAAGTATGCAGACACCTTTGAGGAATCATACTAGTGGTGTGCTGTTAAATGTTTAACAACCAGCTCTCAAAAAAGTTCCCGTGACACATTTTTAAGTTTAATCACATCATTAACATTTTCGCCATCACTTCCTTAAATCTATGCAATGAACAAAACAATAAATCAAGCCCTGATTTGTGGGGCTGACTAGTTTCTGAGATATAAATGCTCACAATGAAAAAAAGCAGCTTAGTTCAAGCTGGCTCTTGCACAGCCTGGTCATAATGTAGTTGTTAATTATATTAGTTTTTAAGCATTTCAAAAAAGGTTTCATTGGTGAAATAATAACCTATAACCTTCAGTGGTAAGTTTAAAGCCCTCAACATTTCTGCATATTGATTTTGCATTGGCCCTATCTCTGGCCCACAGCTAGGTGGCACAGTGGGCAGAGCACTGAACTTGGAATCAGGAAGACTCATTTTCCTGAGTTCAAATCTGGCCTCAGGCACTTACCAGCTGTGTGACCCTGGGCAAGTCACTTAGCCCCATTTGTCTCAGTTTCCTCATCTGTAAAATGAGTTGGAGAAGGAAATGGCAAACTTACTTCAGTGTCTTTGCCAAGAAAACCCCAAATGAGGTCACAGAAAGTTGGATACAATGGAACAATAACATCTTCTACCCACTATGCTTGAAGGACCAGGCACAGAGATGGAGGTTGGTAGGAACAACAGTAAAAATCTACTTGATCTAGTCTAAACCACTTTGTAGACCAAAAAAAATGAGGCTTAGAGAAGATAAATGTCTTGCCCAAGACCACACAAGTACTAAGTTGCAGAACTGGGATTTGAACCCAAGTCCTCTGACTCCAGAACTGTATCTTTTGACTATACTCTTTCCCCTTCCCTTCACTGAACCTGAATGAAGGAAACTTCTTTCATGACTGGGAATTACTTGTACTTTACTACTAATTAGCATCCAGTTTTATTTCTTTCCCTGTGTTAAATGTCAAATTATTTAAAGCCAAATGTGAGTGGGGAAATGCAAAGAAAACTGAAAATGAGAACAAAAAAGGAAAAGTAGCATAAGACTTACAGAATGAGAACCCCATTCTCCATTGTCTGTCAATTTTACCCACTTGTCTGTGGTGGAGTCCATCTCCTGGCACTGGTCATTTTGTATCTGTGAATTAAACACAAAGGCCCTAATTGAGCATCCTGAGGAATAGTTTCCATTTGCTTCTGCAGCCAGCAGAGGACTGTGCATGAGAAATTCTAACAATGCACACTAAACAGAGATCCCTCATCATGAGTAATCCCCTGGAAGGACACACAACAAAGCTCCAGGTGTTTAAATGGTGACTAAGAAAAAAGTCATGCCCTACAGCTATACGTAGATTGTCTAGAACTATGAGGTGGCTGTTATTATTTTAAGGAAACTGATATGACAGTAAGAAGTAGGGAAAGGCTATGTCAATAAGAACCAAAAATTAACTAGCTCATCAAAATATGTTATCAATAGACTCTGTTCCTGCAACAAATTGCTACTTAAACTAGGTGAATAGGTAGGTGAGTGACTAAGTCCTATGTCAAAGTCCTGAATTTTTATTCTATGGCAAATGTTAATCCTAAATTGCTATTTTTTTTTAAATTCAGTGTTAAATAAGTTAGGTCTTGCCCAAATTGTTTTTAACAATATTTTAATTTCTTCCCAATTACACATAAAAATAATTTTTAACATTCACTTTTTTTAAACTTTTAAGTTCTAAATTCTCTCTCATTCTCCCCACCTCCTCCCTAAGATGGTAAGCAATTTAATATAGATTATACATGTGCATAAACTGCTATATAGTTAACATGATTCTCCCCCAACATTCCTCTTATTTAGGACAGTATAGTTCTTTTTTAAAAAAATATTTAATGATTTATTTTGCATTAATGTCACTGTTAAAAAAAAAGGAAAAAGAAAAGAAAAGAAACCTTCTCCCTAATGCTTCCACATCTACAGAGGGGAAAAAAAGCATGAAGAAATTATGAAAAATGGGGAGTCATGGAAATTGGAGAGGAAAAACAAAGTGAAATTTTGCCCTAGTTTGAACAACAGGGTTGAGACTCAAAATCAGAGCTCTTATCTCTTGCTCCTCACCCCAAGTGACTATTTTCCTACTCACCCCAGCTCTCTCTACCTCTCCTTGGTCCTTGTCCCAACAAATCAGCTCTTCACATAAGCTGGGGGGGAGGAGGGAGGGGAAGGCTTTTTTAAAGAACTACTTACAGTAGGAAACTTTATATAACAACAACATCATTATAAATGCAAATAACTTTGAAAGTCTTCAGATGTCTGAAATGACCAATCTCAATGAAATGACCAACCATGATTACAGAGGATTGATGTCAATGCATGTTACTCACCTCCTGATAAAGAGGCAACATATTCAAAATGCAGAAAAAGACATGTTTTTTGACATGGACAATATAGAGATTAATTTTACTTAAATTTGCACATTAATTACAAGGAGTTCATATTTTTCCTTTTTTTCCCTTTTAAGTAGGAAAGAGAGAAATTAAATGTTTATTAATTAAAAAATGAAATGGGAAAAAATCACCCACAAAGACCTAGTACAAATAATTATTCCTCTAAATGTTTCAACTCCACACTATTCAAAGTTACAATTATGTAAAATATGGTCATTGATTTGCAAAAAGTAAAATATGGTTCTTGGTTTCATTGGTTCTGATCTACTGGAAACATCCAGTCTAAATTTGAATATTTCAATCATGTCAGGTGATTCATCATTCACACTAATCAGGATCCACTTGTATTAGATACCTGAGTCTGTTTTAATTGAATTTAAAAGCATGCCCTTTATAAATAGAATCAAGGCCACCTTCTTATACCTCACCATGGCATGAAAGTGACATTGAATTCTTGAAACCTATGCCAACAGAGCTCTAGCAGATTCTAACAAGCTGGAAATTACTGAGAACAGACTGTGTAATATATTATAGCCATTATCCAAGGATCGGGTTTGCTAAGTTCCTGAAGAAGGCTCTTCACTAGAAAGCTAGCTACCATGGGAGTCATTTTTTTAGCCACAACTCAATAAAACCATCCACTAAGGTGCGGGAATTGATTGAGATCTGTATCAGTAGAGGAAGTATTCCTATCAAGGGAATCCTGGATCTTATGCAGTACTCAAGAAGTCATAAGGATCAGAGGA
Source organism: Phascolarctos cinereus (assembly GCF_003287225.1). Taxonomy (NCBI): domain Eukaryota; kingdom Metazoa; phylum Chordata; class Mammalia; order Diprotodontia; family Phascolarctidae; genus Phascolarctos; species Phascolarctos cinereus. The sequence continues at coordinate 158,372,636 of NW_027555514.1, forward strand.
TCACAGACTTAGACCAGGAAGGGACCCCAGGGACCACCTAGTCCAACCCTCTCCTTTTGTAGTTGGAGCCCAAAGAAGCCACACAGGTACTAAATGGCAGAGACAGGATTCAAACCCAGTTTGTCCAACTCCAAATCTGTCATTAAAAACAAATAGATATCTGAATATACTCAAAGAAAAAATAAGGCTTGGATTCCTAACTCTTCTTTTAGCTGGAAGCATCTCATACCAAAGAGCAAACCTAATACATCTAGGTCCTAATTAGTGCCAATAAGGAATCCCCTGAAGTCATCATCTGTATTTGAATTAACATTAAAGTTGTAATTGTGTAAAATATGATAATTGGTTTTAGCCCAGTAGAGATATGTAGCATGCATTCTAATCATTCAGCTACTTCAGGGGATTCCTTATTTGCACTAATCAAGACCTACTGGGTATAATACAAAGACAAGAAACAGAAAACCTGGGTTTTAGTCCTAACTGGTGAAAACTAGCTCAGTGATCTTGGGCTATTCACTTAACTTCTCTAGCCCTCAGTTTTCTCTTCTGTAAATGGAAAGACTTGACTCTAGTTTCCTCTAAAATTACCTTTAGCCCTAAGATCCTATGATTTTCATGGCTGAACATGGTTGAGTAAATTTCATGTGTTCTCGACACTGTAATTAGTTAACATTCTGCTGATGAGAGTCACTGTCATTTCTTCCCTATTATTCATCAAGGATCAAGGATGAGTCAGAGAATTTCTACTTAAGGTAACAAGCAGGAGCAGCCTTGGACAGATAAAAGAAGGAAAGAGAGCTACTAGACATCACCATCTCTTCTGACAAATGCCAGAGAGGACAAAAGCATTACTGCTATAATGAAAAAGAATGGAACTTTATGCCTCCCTAGAACCTTTCACCAATTGATCTCAAAGCATATAAAAGTCTCCCATGGGGGAGGTGGGATTAGAATCTCCATTTAATAAGGGCCCCAAAACTGGCCATGTCTCATTCCTCTCAGGCTTGTACTCTGGACTTTCTCTACTGTATCCTAGGTCTTCATCTTGAAGCTCACTCCAGCCCTGGAATAATTCACACATTGGAAACACCCTCAGCCTCTTCTGCTCTCCCTTTGCTGGGATGGCTCCTCCAAGAACCTCTATTTAAGGAGGGAGCCCAGGCCAGCCAGGGCTCATTTCTCTCCAAGCTGCCTCCAGACTTCCTCCGATGCCTCTGTGCTGGGTACCCTCCACCCACCACCACCCTTACCACCAACATTTTAGCTTCTTTTTATATTGTGTTCCTCCATTAGAATGTAAACTCCTCAAGGGCTAAGATGGTCTTTCTTTTTACTTGTATTTGTATTCAAAGGCCTTAGTACAGTGCCCGGCAGAGAGTAAGCAAGCACTTAATAAACCCTTGGACTGACTGGACTGACTGACGTAGAGAAATTAAAGAGCCTGGATAAAGAGGTTTAAAGGAGCTTATTCAGAGTAGGCCCCCAAAAGTTTCCAGCAAAGGCAATACAAAGCAAAGAGATTTCCAGAGATTATCTGGAAAGTTTATCCTACTTAGCCTGTCAACTGCGGGGGGGGGGGGGGGGGGGGGGGGGGGGGGGGGAGGGAAAGGACAGGAAGGACAGGAAGGAAGGAAGGGAGGAAGGAAGGGAGGAAGGGAGGGAGGGAGGGAGAGAGGGAGGGAGGAAGGGAGGGAGAGGGGGGGGAGGGAGGAGGGAGAGAGGTAGGAAGAGAGAGAGGAAGAGACAGAGGAAGAGAGAGAGGAAGAGAGAGAAAGCGAGGAAGAGGAGAGGTGAGATGTGGCTGGAGAAAGAGAGAGAAATCTGAAGCCCAAACCACTTGGATGACTGCCTTTCTTCTCAACTTCATTTTACCTATGTATCCATAAAGTCTCCCATTTGTTCAGTCATTTCTCAAGTCATGGCTGATTCTTCGTGCTATCCGGATGGGATCACAAGGCATAAACCAGTAGGTTTCCATCTACTCTGGGAAACATTTCACAAATGAGGCAGTTGCTACAGAAGTAAATGTGCAACTTGGGTATTGTTTAGCAGTTTAAATATTTCATTGAATTTTAGAGCTGGAATGGGATTTAAACATCATTGAATCCAATTCCTTATTTTCAAAACTATTTTTGTAATTAAAGGAAGAAGCAGCAGAAAGGACAGACAAGGAAAAGGAAGAAAATCCATTTACTCAGCACAAGGGTTCAGTGTTTTTGCAGCCACCTGAGCCACAACAGATATTTTCCAGTTTATAACAATTAAGTAAATGTTTTAATCTACAGTAACTAAATCAGTTAAAATAGCTATTCTTTGTTATGATCTCATTTGCCAGTCCTTTCCAAGATATGTGTAAATTGTCACCCTTGAGATAAATAAATCCCCCAGACATAGAAATCCTATACTTATTTGCATTTCTGAAATATTACATGAGTACACTTAAATGACTAATTAAATCTCAGAGAGGCATATTTTAAATTATAATGAAAGAAGAAGAGCCCTTTAAATCCAAGCTGGAATTCTATAAATACACACAATAGGATTTTAACAAAGTAGTGCCAGTCACTGAACTCCAAATAAAAGCAAACTTTCCAGGAAATTTCAATAAAGTACTAAGTTCAAAGAAAAAGGCCAAGTGTTTGCAGCTACAAAAAAGCAAGTGAAATTGTCAATTATCATTTCACAAGGTAAAAATAATGTGATTAGACAATTTCAGATCATATAATTTTACTTTCCTCAGCAATCCAAAGGTTGAAAGAGGGCAAAGCACCGATCAATCAAAAAAAAAATTAAAAGATAGGCAATTTAAAAACAAATAAAATCCAAGCAGCTATAAGAGAACATGAGGATCCTTATTATACAGGTAAAGGAATGAAAGGTAGAAGGGAAAGGCAAGATTTAAGATATCAAAATTTATCTATGCCTTCTCATTTAAATCTAAGTATCTAGTGGAGTGGGGAGGACAGAGGTTGGTGGGGAGGAACAGAAGAAATTCCAGAGTTTTAAACCCCTTACAAAGAATTCAAAGAAGATGTTGTTGTCAATATATTGATATTCAAAGAAGACATAACCAGACTTCTTTAGGTGCACTGCGTAGATCAAAGAAACGGTGCAGTCATCTCGATTGGACTCAATGTAATTTCCACGAGGGATCCAGGAAGAGCTGTGGAATCAAAGCCAAAAAGAATGTCATGTTAGTGCACAGGACTACCTTCTCTCCGTTCAAATATGTGACTTGGGTAAGAAAGACTTGCCACATGAGCCAAAGTACTGGGCAATGCACAGAGGAGCCACCATTTCATTAGCACTCTTCAAAGCCCATATATCATACAGGAAAATGTAAATTCCCTCTGCCACCTAACTTCTTGTATCCTGGGGAGAAGCCCTAGGATTGATGAGTTTGAGGTAGCAATTTATCACCTCAAGTGAGATCACTAAAAATACTTAATTGTTCATTCTTTTTAGGTAGAATGGAAGATAAGACAGAAGCATTCTTCTGTTAACTCCTCATTAACACACAAAGTCCCATCTTCCTTAATGATGTATGTAACTTCAAGGTCATTAGACTGGAAAGGCTGTAGCCAGTTGTGTGCTGATAAATGTTTAACAACAGGCTCTACACATATACACATATACATATACACACACTTTTAAGTTTAATTTGAATTAATTTTTTTCCACCTCTTTAAGTCTAGATGATAAACAAAACAATAAATCAAATCCAGAGTAGTAGCATTTGCCAGTTCCGAAGATGTAAATGATCCCACTGAAAATTTAACAATTAGCTCACCTGAGCCAGTTAGGTGCTCTCTAGAATGCCTCTGGCTGTAGCTTATCTTTTGTTCCCTGGGGTATTTTTCTTAAAAAGGGGAGCTGGAATTGTAAGGCCGAAAGCATCTTAAATGTTATTTGTTTTACTCCAGAGTCCTCCAACTAGCTGTCTAGCGCCATATTCTTAATAATATTCAAAATAAGAACATTCTGTAGTTTGGTTAAGTCATTTTAATGTCTCAGAATTCCAAGCCAAGTCCTTCCTAATGTGGAATTTTTAAATGTGAATGCCATGCAAAAGCCAAATTTCAGGTGAAAAGATGCATTACTCTAATTCCTGCCAACTGAGAAGTTTGTTTAGCAATATACTCATGATAATAAATTCTCAACTAGAGGAGAAGACTTTGGAGTTTATCATTACAGAATTTTCCCTACACCCCACCCTTTAATTTTGGACTTTTTGGACCAAACTGATTTCACTGGGATATGGAAAGGACATTCTTTCTACCAATGCAGATTGGCCGCCGGGGCAATTAATAATGCTAAAGAGTTTGAGTGATTTGCCCATGTTACACAGGAAGTACATGTCAGAGTTTGCATTTTCTCCCAGATATCTAGACTCTGAGAATAACTTTCGTTCCCCTACATCATGCTTTAAATCTATATGATGCATGTTCAAACAGAAACCCAAAAAGGTGAATTAACTTGTATAAAGTCACAGGAGGAAGTAATTTCTAACAGCATCTAGAAAACAACATTCAACTTCATTTTGATCCTTCTTACATCTTTTACATTCATGTTTTTTGCAAATACTCGAACACACAAAATTAACTGAGATGTTTAGACACCAAAACTGTAACCTGCTTATACAGCTTCTACAAGCAGGATATAGGATATATTATTCTAATGAGTACCACCCAGAAAAAAGATACATTTAACAACTCCATCCTTGATCCCCCTCCCATTAATTCTCTGATCAGAGTATCCTGAAAATTTTTCTAATATACCTTTTAATATTAATATATATACATATATTATGCATAATTAATATATAATAATATATTCCTCCTTTATAAGTAATCCATTTTCAATATGCTTCATTTTTTAGTGGCCAATGTTGCTTTTCTTGTTTATTTGTAATTTTCTGTCACTACATCAGAGATCTGCAATTTCACTATGGGGAAATTCTCTCCAATGATACAGATTGAACCTCAATACATTTCAGTAAGTGGTCTTTATGAGTAATAATGTTTGAAAAAATCCATCACCTGGAAAACAAGGGAGCTAGGTGGAACAGGGCACAGAAACTGGTCTTTGAGACCTGAGTTCCATTATGGCCTCAAATATTTACTAGCTGTGAGACCCTCTACAAGTTACTTCAATTCTGTCTGCCTCAATTTCCTCAACTGTAAAATGTAAATAATAATAGCACTTACATTGCAAGATTATTGTATCAAGAAAAATAATATCTGTAAAGATCTTAGAACAGTATCTGACACATAGTAGGCACTTAATAAATGGTTGTTTCCTTTCCATTTTCTGAATTTAGCTAACCTAGTCCTCCAGAGACAGATCTGCAGATACATACTTTACAACCCTTCCAGCTTGCTCAGACCTGAAAGCTCTTACATTCTCCTGGAATAGCCATCAAGAGTCCAAACTCAGAGTGAGCAGAACCAGAAGAATAATCCATACAGTAACAGCAATAATGTAAAGCTAATCAACTGTGAAAGACTTAGTAGCTCTCAGCAATACAACAATCTCCTCACAACTCCAAATACAGAACTGATGGGTTCAGAGAGCAAACCAAAGCAGATTTTTCCTTTCTTTTTATTTTTATTTTTCTTGTTTTCTCCCAAAATATAGCTAATGCAGAAATGTTTAAATGACTTCGTATTTATAATGGCTATCAAATTTCTTGCATTATTAATGAGTGGGAAAAGGGTAGAGGAGGTGAAAGAATATGTAACTGAAAATCAAAAGAATTTTTTAAAAAGAGTCCAAACTCAAGTTTCCTCCACAATGAGACACAAGATTAAAATTTTAAAACTTACCCAGGAGTAGTAAATAACCTTGTTAAATCATTTTTCAGTCATGTCTAACTCTCCATGACCTCATTTGGGGTTTCCTTGACAGAGATACTAGAGTGGTCTAACATTTCCCTCTCCAGCTCATTTTGAAAATGAGGAAATAGGGTTAAGTGACTTGCCCAGGGTCACACAGCTCGTAAATTATCATTCAGAGTATGAGCAGGGATGATAGGTTTCTGGTCTATTAGTAATGTAGCAAAAACAAAGAAAACAAAAAAAAAACAGGCTTTTTATTGACTGCCAAAGCCAGAATTAGGTGTGCAATCAATAGGCACTAAATAGCAAAACCGTATTGTCTCTGTTTTCTGCCTGGTTGCATTCAAGTGAAGAGGCAAGAAGTGCTATGAAGCTTCTGGGTGCAGGGAGAGAAGGTGGGAAACAGAGCGGGAGACAGGAGAGAGAATGGGAGAGAGGGGGTGGGGGAAGCTAGCACCAGAAACAAGCTCTCCCCCTCCCAAGCCTACATTATGCCTTGAATATATGGCCCAGCTGTTGCTTCTGTGACTATTATGTCTATTTTTTTTCCTGCCTTTAGTGGAGGCTTTCACTAAATGGATTAGGCTTCATGAAGACAAAATGAACTAGGCTTCAATCTTATGAGGAAGAAGGGATCGGGAACCTAGGTGTTATAAGAGTATGCTCCCAATTCATGGAAATGTTTTGTGCTTCTTTATATCTTCTCAACAAATATCCTTTTGTAAAAGTAAATTGATTTTAATTGGTTAAATGATGCTGGGACACTAATCACTGTGTGGTATTGACGATTGTAACAGAGATGCTAACAATATATGTGATTGTTATGGGAGAGAGGGAAGACCCCAGGATAGCGTCTTAAGCCAAGAGTATTACAAAAATTTCACTGTCTCTCAGGGGTATCCCTAGAAAACTGAATGGGAAAGAGATGTATCTACCTGCCCTCTAGGCACCTGACTCACCAATGATATCAGAAACTGACCTAAGGACCCCCAACTATATCCTCTTCCTAAAGTAACATCCATCCAGAGTGATTCTAGATCTCAGGATCTAGAGACATCAGGTTTAAGTGGAAAAAACAAATGCATTTTTTTTTTAAATGTAACATACCAAAGCTTCATATGGCCAGAGGACAAGAAAGGGGCTTTCTTTAAAACCAGTAAACATTTTCCCATCACAGCCTAAGGTCAAGTCAATGGCTTGCTTTAGAAACTTGGAAGACTGATTAAAAAGTCATATAATGAGGTTTTTATCTTACTCTTCCTCATCTGAAGTGAGGAAATATCTAAAGCTTAGCTACTCTTTCTTTCAGAGGACGAGAAGAAAATAAATCTCTAAAATCAACATTTTAAAATAGCTTTTCAGAAAAGCAATGACTTTTCTTGAGTAATTTATATTACCTTTAAAATATCATTTTTCCTTTAAGAATGTACGTTTTAAAGGCTTGACACAATCCTTAAGTTTGATTTGTAATTATATCCTGTGGTTATTCTCTCAAAAAAAAATAGCCAAACTGTCACATGTGTAAGAGTGTGTGTGTGTGTGTGTGTGTGTGTGTGTGTGTGTGTGTGTGTGTGTGTGAGAGAGAGAGAGAGAGAGAGAGAGAGAGAAAGAGAGGGGGGGGGAGGGAGGGAGGGAGGGAGGGAGATGGTTTGGCAATTTCATATATACATACACATATATAAGATACATATATACATATACACACACAAATTTACTTCCTGAATATGAAAAGAGCTATCATCATGGTCCCATAAAGATTACTGAATTTAGAATGCCAAACCAGGAATCATGATTTCTGATGGAATTCTGGCTCTGTCTTTCTTTTCACTTCCCTGGGCTTCTCTTCCCTCACCTGAAAAATAAGGCAATTGGACTAAGTGGCCTCTTGAAAGGTCCTTTCTAACTCTACCTCTGTGAACCTACGAAACTGCCTGGGTTTTAGTTTTTTCATCTGTAAATGAGGATACTGAAATATATAATCTCCCCAATCCTTTCCAGCTCTCCATTTATGACTCTATGAATACTTATGATACCAATAGGTCTGTGGCCACACTGGAGCATCTGAGAAGAACTGCCCCATTTGAAGCTCCCAAGTCCATCAATCCTGTCCAATTGCAGTCACTTTTTTCCATGCACTGTATGCACTTCTAGAACCTCATTTCAACAAAATTCTTCTGCATATCCTAAATACCCACCACCAATCAACACCATGAAAATCTATAATTTTCCAAAGATTATTAAGCGTACTCTTCTCTGTTACTCAACATTAACCAGCCCCTTTAAGTTTCTTACTTGTCACAGCTATCTGGTTTGTTCTCAGCAGGACCCACTGCCGTGTCCATGAATGTTGCAACATTGGAAAATCCTGCAGGTAACTCATCCCATTCATCAAACTTGATGCCACTGCCCAAGGAGTAGGTGCCTTCCTCACACTTACTGCAAACCTGGTTCTTCATTTCTAGGTATTCACCAGAAGCACAGGAGAAGGCTGAAAAGAACCATTTACAATCAATTAGTTATGAGGGTAATCAGGCACAAAGACAATAGGCTGCCATTTAAAATACAGTATTGTTAACCAAGAACTCCACTGGGAAAACCATGAACATAATTATGCAATTATTCATGCTCTGCTATATAACTGAGACAATCCAACCTGCCTAATTTCCCCACCTACATACTAGCCCTAAAACCAAGCTCTCCAGTTGTTCTGATTTGTATCTAGAGGAAATCAGCATATACACTGTGAAAAACAGCCTTTTTACAGCAAAATATTTAGCCTTGGTACAGTATTATTATTCATTCATTCAATAAATATTGAGATGTTTGTGTGGAAAGAACTCTGTTAGGTTATGGTATCATTCACCCTTGGATCTCAAAAAAAATCAAGTTGAAACATTTCTTTAAAAAAATAAGTATCAAAGATATGCAGGCAATGGAGTATAGAAATCTATCCTACCCTACAGGAAAATTGAAGGGAAAAGGGATATGAGAAGGGGGGTGGGATAGAAGGGAGGGCAGATTAGGGGAAAGGGTATTCAGAATACATGCCATCTTAGGGTGGGGGGAGGGATGAGATGGGGAGAAAATTTGGAACTCAAAATCTTGTGTAAGTGAATGTTGAAAACTAAAAGTAAATAATTTAAAAATAAAATAAAAAATAAGTATCAGAAGCAGCATTTGAACAGAAGTCTTCTTGACTCCAAGGTTTTATATATGCTACTATTCTACCCACTTATGACTGTAGAGTTTGGCAATTAGAAAGTATTATTCTATCTCCAAACCATAGATGAGAAAAGACAAGGCCTAGGTGGAACAATAAACAGACAATGCAAATGTCTTTCCCCCAGGGTGCCAATATCTCATAGAAAAGGGACATTATTTTAGTGTATTACTCAATCTCTAGTGGCCTACACTGTAACGCATCATAACCAATCCTTGGGGTACCCCACCCCACCCAAGTCTCATCACCATGGTTCCTTCCCTCTCCACCTAATTCCCGATGTAGAAGCAGTAGTAAAGCCAGAACCATCTACTATTCCAGCACATATGTGGTGATGGTGGCCAAGCAAAGATGTTTTAATCTAAGAAGTCACAGGAGTATTGAGAGGAGCCAAAGAGGAAGCTGATGGACACATGCCTTCCAGAAGAAATGGCAACATTGGTTTGCTTATGGTTTTGGAAGCAAGAGGTTGAAAAGGAATTTAGAAGGGAATACATATAGCACAACAATGCAGATGGAAAGAAGATGGTCAGGGTGGATAGATAACTGGAACATAAAGCATGGTCTATAACCAATTAGTTCCAGGGAGTTTATGCTCACTCAATCATCAATCAGCATATCTTGCAGAGCGGATGGCAAGAATATGGCAAGATGCCCCAAGTAGAAAGCTAGATGGGATGCCAGATATAATCACTGGAATGTAATCATGTCACTCTATGTGCTAACTGACAGTCTACCCTGAGTCAGTCATTCTAGTATTAAACAAATGCCCTCACAAGTGGAAGAATACTTTTGCAGGAGCTATAAATATAAATTTGTGACTGCTAACATTCAATAAAGATTCCATAGCACGCGTGTATGTGTGCCTGTGTATGTGTTGGAGGACAAGGGGAAGGGAACAAGAATTAAGTGCCTACTATGTGCCAAACACTTTACAAATATTAAACATTTTTCCTAATTCTTTAAACATATTTCAACTGAAGTAATTCTAATTTGCACCTTGCCCCTTAAAAAAAGGCAAGTAATTTCAGATGAATCCATTACTGTGTAATTCATATTATTCTTTATTTCCTGTCCTGAACTACTGGGCAGTGTTAAAATGCATCAATAAATAGCAACCAAAACCCACCCTGAGATGTTTTCATTGTTGTGGTATCCAGCAGATACACAAGAGAGAGCAAAGCTAGATGCTCAGAGAGAAATGCACTTTTTCACATACAATGAGCTTGTCTCAAATAGTCAGACTATTTCCTGAAAGTGAATTCCACAGACAAGGTGTTAATTCTTTGTCCTGGGTCTTCGTTGCCTAACCGATTTTGTTGTGTGAGATACACAGATTTAGAGATATCTCATTCCAAATGTTCAAACTATTTGTGCCCAACTTGTGGTATAGCCTTGTGAACTCATAATAGCCTCATCAGTCACAGCTGGACACACTGTACTTTGACCCCAACAATCCTGATGTCATTTTGGTCCTCTTCGAGTACAAAGGACAACAACAATTTTGTCTGAGCAGCAGGAGGGAGGGTCAATGAATTTATAGAGTTCATACACATAAGCTGGTCCTCTGGATTAGCCCTTTAAAACAGGAGCCAGGGACTCACCTGGAAATAGGCACAGAAAGAAAAAAACACAGAAGGCACAGACAAACCAGACTGTCAAAGAGGAAAGTTTCTCCTAAGGGAGAATACATCAAAAGCTCCAGAAAGTTCTTTTGGAGAAAAAAGACAAAGGGCAAGTGACAGACACAAACACAGAAGAAATAGTGAGTACAAAGACCTGGAGAGAGCTCCAGAAACCGGACCATTTGCATAACTCCCACGTGGGAGAAAATCAACAGCATGGAACCACGTGCATGGAGGAGCGCTCCCAACCTGCCCCTTTGCTAGCATCACCAGTCATGTTATCTGTATAGTTTCAGAGGGAAAGGAGGATTGTTTGCTGCCTTCTGGAGAAAGGAAGAGACACTCCTTTATTTAGAACCTCTTTTAAATTAAATCAGTTCTATATGTAATAATCTGTTACCTTAAATTTTTGCAGGGATGCTAAGTGGTATTAGTTAAACTCCGATATTTCCAGGATTAGCCCTGGATGAGGATAAGAACCATTGAGATTATTGACACTAAACCCCATTCACTGTGTCAGGGACTAAGGCTCAATGGAGTATGTGTTATATGTTTCTTTCACTTCCACTACCACAGTGCAGTATTTGTAACATAAATGGGGGAGCACAAGAGGGAGCTTACCATTATGAAAGTTGGTACTTAAGGGATTGGTCCATAAACCTCAAAGTAAAAAACTTCCATTTACTTGATTTTTTAAAATATTTGCTCAAAATGGTTTAATAGTAGTCTAAGTCAAGTTCTAGTATTATTAAAGAGGCCTAAGTTCTTTGTATTATAAATATTTTTTCCTCTCTTGTCTTGTCTACCAAGGACTAGGGTCCTTGAAAGTCAGCTCCAGAACCACATGCCAAGAGAATTCATGAAATAACATAGTTTAATGGCACACAGCTTATTGAATAACCTGCACCCCATGATGACCTCTGCACAATAAATACTGTCGGGCCAACAGGTGGCACAGCGAATAGAGCACCGGCCCTGAATTCAGGAGGATCTGAGTTCAAATTTGGCCTCAGACCAAACACTTGACACTTACTAGCTGTGAGACCCTGGGCAAGTCACTTAACCCCAACTGCCTAAAAAAAAAAATACTGTCTTCCTCTCTCTACAAGCACTGCTTTATACTATTTTATTCCCTGTGATACAGTATGATACAAAATGTCATGATTTTACTTCCTTTGAATTCCGTTGTGCTTTTCGTTGTTGTTTGCATTTTCAGTTCCTGCAGTTATAGAATGACCACAGTGATTTTCAGAGTAGTTTTTTTGACAATAAATTTCAATTTTGTTGAAGGCTTTTTGGTTCCACACATGTTTACCAGTAATTGTGCTTTGTCTACTTTGTTGACAAGGAAACAATCATGTGAAAAACTGATAAGTGTAAAAAAAAACCAGTCCATTCCATTCTCATGTATTACTGGTAAGAAATTGAATATGGCTTCCACTCTATAACCTGAGCAGATCTATGCTTAGCATAGTCCCATAGGAGTACATTCAAGAGCTTGACGCAAATAAAGCATTATGCAGTGAATATCCTATTTTGAATCACACAAAACAGACTATCCATGAACAAAAGCATGTGGTATCCTTTATAATGTTATAGGGCCCAAGAATGTCACAAAAGGATACAACCCCAATGCTGCTGTTGTTAAGACTAAGACACCTAACAGAAAATGTGATTATTGAATGTACAATTCTTACCAACACCATCATTGTCTGGAAATTTTAATTTCACTGACAGAATCAACAATTTGTGGGCATGCTGCTGTTTATATTGCAATACTAGCTGTCTTAACACCGAAATTGCTCAGATGCTATCACTCAGAATAAAGCTCTCTGACAATGACTCTTGTCTGATCCAAATGTAATGTCTGCTCGAAAACCTGCTAAGCTGATTAAGTTAAGATAAATAAATTGTAGAAGAGATTCTTGTTCAGGTGTGGGTTGGACTAGATGGCTTCTAATGTCCCCTGAAACTCTGAGAAAGAGAATTCTAAGATATATAATAGTCACTGACTTTTAGTGTTGCTGTCCTTATTCTATTACTTCAAATAAGATTAAAATGTCCTCATAGTGACAGTAATAGTGTAGTAGATAGAAAAGTCAGAAAGATCTGGATTCAGGTCCTGCCGCCAATCAAGCCAGGACACCTGAATAAGTCACTTAAATTCACAGAGACATAGACAACGCTCTACAATTCTATGTGGCAAAATAGTTGCTAATTTCTGTTGGTAGGAGGAGTTTCCTCCCCCAAGAATTCTCTATACTGGGGCAGCTAGGTGGTGAAGTGGATAGGGCACTGACCCCGAAGTCAGGAGGACCTGAGTTCAAATCTGATCTCAGACCAGACATCTGACACTTAACTAGCTGTATGACCCTGGGCAATTCACTTAATCCCATTTACCTTAAAAAAAAAAAAAGAATTCTCTATACTAACATCATCATAGGTATAGAACAAAAAAAAAGTAGTTGAGGAAAATGTATTTAAGCAAACATTTCATAGGTTGTATTCTTAGGTTGTAATTACAAGATGCATGAAATCATTTGGTGATGAGAAAAATGATACTAGACAGACCCTAACAAATGAATATGTAGTCATTTCTAAAAGTACAAAATGGTACTTTGTAATTACAGCATGAAAGTCCTGGCATTACTTTATGCCTTTACTTTTCAGTGACGGTACAATGTTTTGTATCTGGGATATATAGGCCAGAAGCCATTAGCTGCCTCACCACTAGGGAGAGACTTCTAGTTATCCCTAAAGCTAATATAAGCCTGACCGATAGTGTTTTACTATCTTATCAGATAAACATCTATAATTGCCCAGAATTATTCAGTGCATAAGCAAGATAGGACAGATCTGCGATTGTTTAAACTATTAATCACCAAAAACATCCCAGCATCAGTGCAAAGCACAGATATGATTAGCATTCCTGAAAAAAAAAAAATAAGAATCCAAACACTGCTTTACCTTGGTTTATTCAAATAAAGATTCATCCTGTGCTAATTAAAAACATAACTAGTTGAAAAACTGTCAGATTACTGTCAAAGTACAGGTTCCAAATTAATGAAGGAAAAGAGAGAAATGGTTTCCAAAGGGAATTCAGCACCATCTTGAAGACACAGCAGGCTTCAGATCTTCATGTTCGACTGCTGGCGCTGGTGACCATGGAATACTACTTTTAATTGGGATAGTATGTGTTCTGTCCCTTATGGTATGACATGCTTTGAGAGAGAAGAGAGAAAAAACTTCATCTCTTATTTAACAAAAGAGAAAGCAACCATCCATCCTAGACAGAAGGACCACACAACACTACATTCAAATTATTCAGCTTCCTTGCTGATGTCATACGCAAGCCATCAAGCTCATTCTTCTTCGGCTTATGAGGATTCTTTTTTTTCCCTTTTATTGGACAGATCATACCACCTGCTGCTGTGAGAAGTTGCTTTGCTTGTCAGAACCTATACAGCAACTACTAAGGCTAAGTCTACTACCAGCTGCCTGCCACATTCAATCTAAGGAAGAGAGTGACTAATTGCAGAGTGAACACCTTTCAACTCACTAAAAGCTACAGACGTTACCTTATTACTGGCAATAAAAAACAGACGCAGACCTGGCAGGTGAGAGATACAAAATCAATAGAGCCCCCATCTAATGGCGGTACCAGGAGATGAGAGAAACACTGAGAAGAAATGCAGTATCTACATTTTAATGAAAAACAGAGCAAAGAGCAAAGAATGCTACGCTTGGAGTCAAGAGATAGATTTAAGTCCTGCCTGTGTCAACTAACCTTGGACATATGACTGTATGGTGCTGGATCTCAAGACACTCATTTATAAAATGAATGGATTAGCCTACAGCAAGATTTCCTAACCTGGGAACATAATCATAACTTTTAAAAAATATGTTGACAACAGTATTTTAATATAATTGCTTTCCTTTGTAATCCTGTGTGTTTTATCTTACTCATTTAAAAAAGAAGGTAGGGACATAAAGAAAGGGGAGGTGGAGGCAATTAGCATTTCTATAGTGCCTACTATGTATCAGGCACCTGCTAAACACTTGAACAAATATTAGCTCATTTGATCATAATAAGAACCCTTCGAGGTAGGTGCTATTATTATTATCCCCATTTTACAGATAGGAAGCAGAGACAGAGAAGTTAAGTGACTTGTCCCAAACCACACAGCTATTAAGTGTCTGAGGCTGGATTTTAATCCAGCTCTTCCTGAATCTTCAAGACCCAGAACCCATTCCACTGCACCTCCAACCTGCCTCAACTGGTGTTCACCAAACTCGCCAAAGGGATCCATGACACAATAAAGATTAAGAATTCCTGGCCTACCTTATCTGTAGTCTCTTCTACTTTGTTTTTAGTTGTTGTTTTTTTATTTGGTTAGGCAATAGGGTTCAGTGACTTGCCCAAAGGCACACAGCTAGTAAGTGTTATTTCTAAGGCCACATTTGAACTCAGGTCCTCCTGAATCCAGGGCCAGTGCTCTAACCACTGTGCAAACTAGCTGCCCCTTCTTCTACTTCTGATACCCAAGACTCTTATGTGATTCATCATGTAGAGAGGACACAATCTTAGATACAACAAATATCTTGTGTATATACCCTAACCTTTTGCCTTACTCAGAAGGCACTCTCTTGAGCTCCTGCTAGCCTTTCCTTGAGAAAAGATTTCCTTTCATGACGGTCTATTTTGCCTAATGCTTCTGCATCCTCTCTTTTGTTTCCTTTTATAGGCCAGTTATAGAGTTTTTGAGCCAGAGAGAATCTTAGAAATCAGCCTGTCAAACCATCTCATTTTGGTAGACGGGAAAACTGAGACCCAAGGGAATTATATGATCAATTAGTGGCACAGCCAAGACTATCTTACAGGTCTTCTGACTCCAAAGCATTTTTCCCCATTATACTATATTGTCACTCCAGTGGTGATGTAGTTTCTAACAGGGCTTTACTACAGTTATGTTGACAGTTATGGAAAATCCAGCGATATTACTGGGAATGAATGGTTATCTCCAGTGCATTATTCATTCTAAGTTAGAATTTTACAAGTGTGATCCCACCAAGGACAGCTCTTTGCTTAGGGGAAAGATGGAAGTTAAGAAAAGTTAGGAAAAAAGAACTTACTAAATTTAAAGTGTCTCCGCACCTCTGAAAATTTAGACTCCAACTCTATTCTTTACAATATCATTTCAAAACTACTTTAAACTTTATTTAAAACTTCACAAAAACCCCATCAGAGATGTACTATCATTGTATGTGCCACGCCACATTAAGCCTTCCCTGATCACCTTCCCTCCACCTATAGCCAACTATTTTCTATTTTAGACTTCACATAGTAGTTGAACTTTGCCTCTTCACTGGAGTTAGAATGTAATGTTTGTAAAGATAATACTAATAGCTAACAATAGCAAAACAGCCCTTTGGGGTTTGCAAAGTGCTTTGTATTTGTCAATTCATTGGATCCTCACAATAACTCTGTGAAGTGCCATCATCATCATTATTCCCATTTTACAGATGAGAAAACTGAGGCTTAAATCAAATGGCTTGCCCAGGATCACACAACTAGTAAATGTCAGAGACAAGATTCAATCTCAGGTGTCTCTGGCAAGTCTAGCACTCTATCCACTGTACCACTAAGCTGCCTCTAATAATACTCAATTATATCAATTGTGCAATTTAAGTCGAATCTGTGCTTCTGCTTGATCCCTCACTAGGCTGTAAGCTCTAGCAGGGCAAGGACTGTGTTCTATTTAAACTTTTCTTCTTACCTGACACCTGACCTAATATCCTGCACATATTTAATGTTTGTTGAATCAATGAATGTTCATTGAATTATTAGTCATATTTTAGATAACAGTAACTTTGACAAGTTTTTTAAAAGCCATTCACTTATTATACTTTGAATAAATTTCTCATATACCAGGTTGATAGACTTCACCTACCCCATAACCCCACACTTGGGAAAGAGAAAAGATAAAAACTGGATCCATATTATATACTCCAGGTGATCATAATGCAAATAGAAAACAGGTTGAAAAATTCCTTCTTTTTTAAATGCAAAACTGTCTAAGAAAAATTAGAGCTTTCTCATTGGCCTAAAAAAAAACCAAATAATTCATACTGGGGTCATAAATTTGCTAATTTGGATAAATAGAAATATACAAGCACACACATACATAAATAGGAGATAGATAAATAGATAGATAGATAGATAGATAGATAGATAGATAGATAGATAGATAGATAGATAGATAGATATGTTATCCTCTGGATGTTTGGCATAGATCAACACATGGTGGGTATAGGCAAAGCTACACAGAAAGTCAATGGAGAAGAAATGCACAAAGTAGCTGATGAGATCACCAATAACAGAGAAAAATGGGTCTAGGA
This sequence comes from Phascolarctos cinereus, assembly GCF_003287225.1. Lineage (NCBI taxonomy): Eukaryota > Metazoa > Chordata > Mammalia > Diprotodontia > Phascolarctidae > Phascolarctos > Phascolarctos cinereus. The sequence goes on from NW_027555514.1 coordinate 158,389,717, forward strand.
AATCAATTTTCCCTGAGTAGTAATTACATCCTGACTCCTCAGTCCTTATCATCCTTTACTTTTCCTCTGCTTTGGAAAATGTCAATCTCCACTTCTTAGCACCCTCTCGGACCTCGAATTGTGTACAATTATTTTCTCACAATTCTCTTCCTTCATCTTTCAAAGGTAGCTCTTCACCAGATTTCCTGTTTTCTGTTATTTTTTATTACCTCAAAATCTGGTCTAGAGCTCCCTATTCCTCTCCCTCTGTCTGATTCTTCCCTCATTTTCAATTTACATTCCTATCATGCTAGTACCCATCTAACTTTCAATAAACTGTCTCTGCCCATCAATGCAGTCCAACACCTCCCTTTGTCTTAGCTTGCATACTTCTAAATGAAAAAGACAACAACCTCTCAAGATGAACCAGGCAAAAAATTAATTTCCTTTGTCTCTTTATTGGGGTCTGTTGCCAAGAATTAAATGGAGCTTTACAGAAGAATTTAAAAAGCCAGACAATACTGAAAGTAGTCAGCCCTTTTATTTGACACGTTTATGGTAAGTCCAAATAGCTTAGCCAGAATCATCCTAGGGAAGAAACCATGAAAGGGCAGAGAGGACAACCAGCAGGGGCCATCAGGGCAGCATTCACCACTTCACGTGAGACATCAACTGACTCCTATAAAATTAAAGCAGAGCACCCAGGACCTCCGAAATACAACCAAAGGACAGTAAAGGGACAAAGCCAACAGTTTTTGCCAGAGAATCTCAGCCATGGTGGACTTCAGAGAAAGCAAGAAGAGCCCACAGTGGTCTGTAAAAAGTTGCTCCCAAAACTTGGCACATTACTCAACTCCATTCAGCTCTTACCAGTTCTATGGGTGGAAGTCAGCACTCCATATATGAAAGCAATTCAAGTCAACCCAAATCTGAACAAGATCAGGTGTTTTTTAAATGGCAGGGCGGAGAGGAGAGAGGAGTCTTACTTAGGTGAATTTAACTGATTTCCTACTTCTGTTATCACAGGCCAGGAGTTACCAATCTGCAAGATTGAGTGGGAGATAGAAGTTTCTAGCCCTACAGGATTCAGAAAAGGGTAGGAGTTCCAGGCAGGAGGAAGTGTCATAAGAGAACCTATCACCAAAAAAAGACTACCCTGCAAAATAATTTGCTTTTTTCTCATCTATAATTCCCTTTACATATTGAACTGAAACACAGCAAGGAATCTTAGAAATCTTTACACACAGATGAATAAGGCATCAAAGTTTTTAATGGGACAGCAATAAAATGAAGGGTCTGTTCGCATAGTGTCAGGTGTGAGAGATACAAAGGAACATACAACACATGATCTCTGCCTTCAGAAACAGAAAAGAAAAGAAAAAATGAGCTTTCATTTTATTCTAAATGTAGAGGCAACTTGGTGTAGTAGATAAAGATTTAGCCTTAGAATAGCAAAGACAGATAAAAATCCCATTTCTAACACATTCTCCTAGACAGGTCTCTTAAACTCCCACAGTCTTAGAAAACTATCTTAAGACTTTAAGTTGCAGAAGAGATGCTGGGGATGAAGTGTGGAGATGGTGGGGGTACAGGGGCATTCTTCACTGGGAGCTAACTATACTGGCAAGATAATAGGTCTTCACCAAAAAAATTAAAAAAAATTCTACAGATAAAAAACTCAAATCAAATCTTTTTTTAACTTTTAAAAAAATGTTTACTGTATACCTTGATTCCCTTTTTGAGTCACCTGTGCTTAGCACAATTCTTGGCACATAGCAAGCACTTAATACTCCCTTTTTTTCTTCCTTCCTTCTTTCCCTTCTTCCATCTTTCTCTCTTCTTTCCTTCATCTTTCTTTGTTCCTTTCTCACCAAGTACCAACAATTGACAATTGAACGACAGGCAGCACAGTATAATGTGTTGGATTTGGAGACAGACAGACCTTCAGATTAGAAGACTACTTCAAGTCTCCCCTCTGGTGCATGCTGGCTGTGTAAATCCCAGACAAATCATTCAACCTCTCAATGCCTCCAGAATATCCCTAAGACTTAACTAATAACTCCTAATAGATAGACTATTATCTGCAATCTATATACTGGAATGTTCTCCATACTAGTGAAATCACAGATTCTTGAGTAAGCCCCAATAATATACTTAAGGATCTATGAGTTCATCAGTTTGGGTACTCCTAAATACAGATAGTAATAAGCTCCCCTACAGCTTATTAGATGGTCTTTGGGAGTTGTTGTGGTTAAAGAAAATTTATCACCTAGTGGGCAACTTTCTAGGAATGAGCCTCTTCAAATTTAGCTGGATCCTTGGAAGGTGCCCAGATAATCCTCCTCTGATCCTAGAATCCAAACTTTTCCAACTTGGTAAGACCTACCAGAGCTTGTATCCCAGTGGTACAGCTTGTGAAAACCCAGCATCACCTTTATCACATATAACAAGATGACTTTATTGAGAGATCAACAGCATGTACTCAGAAAACCAAAGTTGTCTAAATACATTCCATTGGATTGCAGCATATAACTACAAAGGGTGGCTGGATTCTGGATTTCCTCTTCTGCTCTTGCAGAAATATTTGTACAAATCAGAATGGAATCTCAGGGATGCAGAGCAGGGAGTCAATAAGACTGGTCTCAGATACTTACTAGTTACATGACCCCGGGCAAATCACTTGACCTTGGCTTGCCTTCATTTTCTCACATAATAATAATAATAACAATAATAATAATTATTATTGTTATTATTATTATTATTATTATTATTATTATTATTAGGGTAATAATACCACCTACTTCCCAGGGTTGTTGTAAGGATCAAATGAGACAATATTTGTAAAGTGATTAGTACAATGGCTAGCACACAGTAGGTGCCATACAAATGTTAGGTAGTTGTGGTAGTAGTAAGAGCAGCAGCAGCAGCAAAACAGTGATAATCAAGGCTAATAGAGGCAATTCAGATTTTGGTAGGGAATAAGGTAAGGGAAAGGGTTAGACTAGATACCCAGAAGTCCTTTCCAATTCAAAGACTCTCTATAATTCAGTATATCTCTTCAGGTCAGGCCATGACCTTCCACCTTCTCTCCACCCCTGTTTTCAACTCCCTTTTATGCACTGTTTTCCACCATTAGAATATAAGCTTCTTGAAGGGAAGGACTGTCATTCTATAGCTTGTATTTGGAACTGATCATGAGACATGGGAGACACTGGTCCAGAGCCACCCAGCATGGTGTTCCCGTATTAAAGAAAGAAACATACTCTATGAACAAAGCAGAACTTCAGTTGTTCAAAAGAAACTCAAGATGCACAAATTTAGAGACAAATCCACTCTAAATGTTCATGGGGACTATTTGTGCCCAACCTGTGATAGAGCCTCCTGAGCTTGTATTGGTCTGATCAGCCACAGTCGGACACACCGTCCTTTGATCCCAACATAGTGGTGCCATTTTGGTCCTCTCTGAGAAAGAAGGACAACAACATTTGTATTCCCAGCATGTAGCAAAGTGCTTGGCACATAGTAAGCACTTAGTAAATGCTCTGTCTAGCTAGCTATTCCTGTATCTTCTTATTCTTTCATACATACATATATGTATGTCTATAATTATACACATATTTGTGAGTATTCATATACATGTATAGGTGGATATAGCTATGTTTACTCTAAACATAACATATAGTCTTAGAAAATTTCCTAGAGCAATGAATGAGTGATTATATGACTTAGCCAAGGTCACAGATGGTATATGTCATAAGTGGTCCTCAAATCTAGGTCTTTCTAGCTCCAAGACCAACTCTCCATCCATGATGTGACGCTGCTCATATATATGGGGAAGGGGAACAGGGAAGAAAAGAGAAAGAAGGAGAGGTGAGTGTAACATTGCAGATTGAAAGTTGGCCTAGGAGCCAGGAAGATTCAGTTCAACCTACATCTGACACATACTGGCTACACAACCCTGGGCAAGTCATACAATCACTCAGTGCTGTAGAAAACTGCCTAAGACTATACATCTCAGAAAAAATACCAACCAGCATTGTTAAAGGAACTTTCTCATCTAGGAATTACTATACAAATTAAATCACAGGCCCAATCTCTCTTCCCTAGCCCTATATATAAACAGATGTAAAACATTTACATATGTAACTACAAATGGACTCTATATAGTTCAGTATCTCTTACAGATTCTATGCCAGATTAACAGGTTAAGTGAAATTCAAAGAGAGAAATAAAGGTAAAAACTCTATTCATGTCTATTGGCTAGGCCAAAAGTATGAAAATGGCCTTGATTTTCTAACTAGGAAAGAGATGGATGTGTATTCACAAAGTATAATCCTACTAAAGACTGGGAAAATAATATTTACAGTTCCTCTACCTACATAACTGAAATTACCTCCCAGATGCATGGGTTGATAAATAAGGAATTCAAATACAAGTAGTAACCATATTATAAATCAAAATGACATAAATCAAAAATCTGAAGTCACAAACAAACCTCACAATTTTACAGGACTACATATTTTAAAATGAGATGAGCTAAAACAGAGTTGGAAATTGGATCCAGGACACTTTTATAAAATATAGTGTAGAACTGTGGTCATTCCTCTTTAATGAAAATAAGTAAAAGGGAATGTATTCAGGCTAAATTCTGTATATCTAGTCTTCAAAGAGAAGCACAAGGGCCTTTTTAAACTGTTGCTTTGATATCTGTGACTTCCCCAAAGAAAGGAAGTCCCATTGCAGAAACTCCCTTCACTGGCACCGATCAGTGATTTGTTTCTAACTTACAGTCTTTGAGAGTTGCCTGGATGTGGTGAAAAATTAAGTAACTTGCCATTGGTCATACATATTGCCTGTGAGAAGTAGGCCTTGGACCCAGGTCTTCCTGACTCCAAGGCTATCCTTCTGTTCACCCTGTTTCAGCTGCCTTCTTATGCCAGACCACTGCAGCCTCTTCCTCTTCCTCCTCCTCCTTTGATTTGTGAGTTCCTCTCCAGAAGTTCCATTTGAAAAAGTACACATACAAACTACGTATGGCCAGTTCAGCTCCTGACTCTCTTTGTCCTCCCCTTCCACCGTTTTCATTTCCTTTTAATTCTGTTTTCATCCATTAGAATAAAAGCTCCTTAAAGGCAAGGGCTTTCATTTTCCTCACATTTGTATTCCTAGCATTTAGCACAATGTCTGGCATGTGTTTACTAAATGTTTCCTAACATAATCTAATGCTGACCTACCTTTCTATAGAAAGGGTGGCTAATATAATATATTCAAATATACAGCCTCTGCTTAGCAAAAATTCTTGTCAAATTCTTGTTTATGTAGGTGGAGAAATCAGCTGAGATTTCCTTTACAAGGTCCTACCTTTCCATTACTCTATTTGAAATGCTCCCATTTCCAGTTCCACCCACAAAGAAAGTGTTTTTGCTTATCATAGAAGACCAAAGAAGGTCTGTCTGTCATTTCCTAGAAAATCTCTGCCTCCAAATAAATAACTATTAATCACAGTGGCATTCCAACCAAACCCATAGAATACTAATTTCTGATTATGTTCAAACACAAATTTCATTTTCTGACTGCGATGACAGTTTTACTTTACTTAAATCCACTCCTCTTTTCTAACCAGCTTGTTGTAAAATAATGTACCATTTGAAACCAAAAAAATGAGGAAGCCAGAGAAATATGGGAAGAATTGTTTGAACTGGTGCAGTATTAAGTCAGGGAAACTATGTATACAACAGCTTATAGTATAAGTGAAAAACACACTTAAAGGCAGCTGAACTTCATTAGTTGTAACAATCCCTCTTATTCCAGGAACACAAAAGATGAAGCATACCTCCTTCCCCTAAGGAGACAAGTGGAGAACCATGGTTTACAGATAGCATAAAATGTCAGATGTGGTTGCTGTGTTGGTTGTTTTCAGTTGCTTCAGTCATGTCTGACTCTTCGTGACCCTGTAGGGTTTTCTTGGCAAAGATACTGAAGTAGTTTGCCATTTCTTTCTTCAGCTCATTCAATAGATAAAGAAACTGAGACAAATAGGGTTAAGTGGCATTCCCAAGGTCACACAGCTAGTAAGTTTCTGAGGCCAGATTTGAATTCAGGTCTTCTTGACTCCAGGCCCAGTGTTCTATCCACTGTAGCACCTAAGTGCCCTACTCTATTGGTTAGTTTTGCTTAACTGTTTTGCTTTGTTATATGGAAGAGTTCAATGGGTGAAGGGTGGTATTAAGGAATGGTAGTGAAAAAGACAAAAGCCATCAACAAAATTTATAAGTAATAACAATATGCAATTTCATATTTTAAAGAAATATCAACATTTTTTAATCCAAACAGCCTATAGCAACATATGGAATTTTAGTTTTCAGATAAACTATCAAAGCAAAATTTGCTCAAATAATCAAATGCAGTAGAAATAATAATAATAAATCATATTATATGCTGACTAGCTTTAAGTCCCATGAATCTAATCTAAGATCATCTTATTAATGGAATTATTACAGGGTTGACAAATTTAGAAAATGATCTATTTTGAATTAAAGTAAATGACAAATGACTAAAAATGAGAACATAGTTCTTTTCTAGAATGTCTAAGCCAATGTCTTCTGAACACCACCATCCCAAACCAGGTAAAATGAGGGAGCTCTGATACACCTGAGGGTGAATATCTCAAACAAACCTTACCTCTATGACCAACATGAGCTCAGGATTCTTCTGACCCCTGCCTTGATCTTGAGGCAGGAATAGTGGTTAGACATTTGCCTTGCTACCATGGGTCCTATGCCCCCCACACACACACACACACATACCCCATATCCTACCTCTTTCTCGTAGATTAATAATCAAATCAACCTTTTTGTTACTATGAAGAGAGATGCAATCTGTTGGCCAATGCCATCACTCAGAATCCCTTGGATTCTGTCATTGGTTGCTTGGAAAGAGGTTCCCTTCCCTGACCACCACTCTCTGTTCCTTCATGCCCATCTGTGTCCGTCGCATCTCCTTGGTGCCTCTATCCCACTCTTCCTTCCAATATGTCCTTTGGAAATCTGGTTCTATCATTAACAAACTATCCTTCATATTAGACCTGCATTCTTCCTTGGAAATTGCCTCTACATATTTTGTATTTATTTGTATGTGTACATATTTCCTACCAATAGAACATAAGCTCCTTGAAGGCAAGAACTGTTTTATTTTTGCCTTTGTAAACTGGAGCAGAATGGGTACCTAACCAATGCTTGTAAGTCAATACTCTATAAGTGGAAGGGTAAACAGGTTTCAGCAACAGAAATTTAAATGAGAAAAAAATTCATCTTGTGCAGGAGCTCAAATTATTCACAAAAAGGTAGAGTTTACAAAAGAAAAATATGTAAATGGTTCATTTCCATTTTAATTAGAGATGCCTCTGCTTTCAAACCAATTTGTTTATTGCCATAAGACAAGGTGTGTTTAAATGTGCTGAGCAACCAGATTAATAACAGGATATTAAGCAGCTTCCAGAAAACCTCAGTAGTATAAATGCTGAGGTGAAATACAGTGTACTCCCAGGACTTTCAGCAGCTTAAAAAAATTCAATAAAATAAAAACACTGCTACTCCACCCTCTAGCTTGCAACAATGAAAGTAAATCAAATAAAAATAACATTATTTCCCATTGTGTTTAAATCACTGCTGGCTTTAGGCACAGAGACACCTGGCTCTATTTGTCTTTCCAAGTATAAATGCAGAGGGTTCCCTTTTGCAAAGGTCTCTGTGTTTATTATAATTTACTATTTGAGCTAATGCAAAGCATTTATGTTTTAATCAGGAAAACAGAAGGTCAAAAAACATACTGCATTCTTTCCCTTTCACAGGGTCAGGCAGTCCAGAACAGTCCACTGCGGAATTGGGAACGGCAACTCTCCACCTGGAGCCACTGCTATCACATTCCGTATATTCAAAGTGGTAATCTTTCTGCAAACAATTACAAAAACATGTTATTCATTTCATGCACAAGAGTCCATGTCATCACAAATCCATTAGGAATTTTGCCAACTGCAGTCTCTCAATTTGGGCACTTTGGGACCCTCCTATTCCTGCCTTCATGCCCTTTCCCAACAGAATGTAAGTTCCTTAAGGGTTCATGATGTATCCCCAGCACTTAGCCCAACATCGGCCACATAGTTATAAAATGCTTGTAGCTTCATTGATTCTTCCATGTTGTACCCTCACTTTAGCTACTTTTGCCCACAATTCACCAGAACACCACATTTCGTTTTTCCCCACTTTCTTCTATAATTTTATCTTCCGAATGAGGGGAAGGTAGGACTAGATATTTCTACCTCAATAAGATAGAAGAGGTGTCACTCTCTCTATGGTCCAGCCTAGTTAAGGATGAAAATACCTCTCTTGCCCTCCTTCTCAATATGCTCCACTGCCCTCCACCAAGCCTGTGCTTGGCCCAGGGAGGAAGAGGAAAAAAGAGAATATGTCCTGATCTAATTCTCATTCAGTTTAAAACCTGACAGAAGGTAAAATAATTAATCATCCAAACACTGAGTAGAAGACTTTCCAAGTTTTTAAGTGCTTCGCACAGGCTCAACACACACCCACCCCCAACATGCCATTTTTCAGCATATTTGCAGAACATCAGTTACAGGGTTGAGCCAAAATACTCTTCTCTATTTGATGCTATGAATTCTCACTTTGCTATTCCATAATCAGCAAGCACATTATATCTCACTTATGATCAAATGTAAGCTGGTACAAAGAATATCAACTCACCACTTGGGGGAGGGTAGTGGGCATGAAAGCCTTAAATCCATCTCAAAACTTTTTTACTACTTCAAATGCATCTGAAAAGAGGATTGCTTTTATCTTTCCTTATCTTTTCTCTAGTCGTCCTTTCCAGAATAGGATGATAATGGTTTAGTCAGAGTTAATACCAAGAGAAATAATATGTGTATTTTCTGGGGGTGATTTTTAAAAACCTTTCTTTACAGAAGCTGGAGATCGTGAGTGTATAAGACCACATGTATTGTCAGACCTCTCAAATGGTTTAGTTACATTTTCTGAACTCTTTTCCTCTTTTTTATTCTTTTTTCTAAGTGATAGCTTTCTGGGAGGGGGAGAGATATACTAAGAAATGTAAAGCTGGTTTAAAAAAACAATAAAAAGAAAAAGAAAAGGAGGAAGGGAAAAGGTAGTCACCATCTCTATTCCTTTTTACCTTACTTCAACTGCTGCAAGTAATAACGATAACAATACCTTCTATTTGTTTAACATTTTGCAATTTATAAAGTACTCACACATACATTCCTTCATTTAACAGACACAGCTAAGTGGCACAGTAAATAAAAGACTACATCAGGAGTGAGAAAGAATTGAATTGAAATGAAACCTGCTTTCAGACATGTGCTAGCTGTATGACCCTAGGTTAAGTCACTTAATCTCTATTTCCTCAGTTTCCTAAACTGTAAAGTGGTGATGATGAAAACATCTCCCAGAATTCTTGTAAGGATCAAATGAAGTAACAATCATAAATCACTTAGCGCAGTGCCTGGTACATAGTAGATGCCTATTGAGTGTTCCTCTCCTTCCTTTCTCATTAATTCTTACAACAAACCCACAAGGACAGATATTAATTATAATCCTCATCTAACAGACAAATAAAACTAAGTTTCAGAGAGGTTGATTGGCTTATCCAAAGCCACATTGCCACAGGGGGAAAAAAGGACAATTTCAGGGCTTCTGATTCCAGGTCCTGGGATCTGTCCACCATGTTACATTGATACATTATTAGGGGAAGTTACAGGAAATAAGAGACTATATAAATAAGTTGACAGACAAATTTAAAAGACTTCCCAGTGTGGGAACCTCCTCCATCAACAAAGATTGCAATCCATCTATGAATAAGTAAATAATTCCTACTTGGTTGCCTCTAGTACATTAGATTACTTTAAGTTAGTTAAGTTAGGTTTCCTTCCAAACTTCCTTTGACTGAGAATAGCTAGTCCTCAGCACTGAACTTCTGAACAGCTCCAGTGTAGGGAGTTTAGATAATAACGAGGAGAAATGAGAGCCACCATGGGTGGTGAAATAGAGAATCAATCAGGGAAAAATAATAAGATTGCCATGCAGCACAGAAGGCCCAGTCTAGATAACATAAATTTTAGTGAACAAAGTTACTATGCGTACATGACTTCTTCCTGCAGCAATTATCAGCATACATGTAGGAACAGAGAAAGCGAATGATGAAGCAGTAACCCAGAAACGAAATATGGCAAAGAATTAGCAACAACAGGACAAAGGGCCAAGGAATGAGGGTAGAGGAGAGTGTATAGTTGAACTTGGTTACTATAGCATCAATCCTACTAAAGGAGAAAATGCAAAGCCTGAGAAGAGATGATGAACAGGAAAAACACAGAAGGATATAGTGACTATAGATCTTGGTGAGAATAAAGTATTTTAAGAGAAGTAAGGCAGAAAACAATGTGGAAGGGAATCAGATTATGATCAGAGAAGAATTTCAAAAGTCCAGATTCATAGAGATTACTAGTTTATGGTGACAATAACATCAAAATCCAACCATCACTGAGTGCAAAATTATAGGTCACAGGAGTTCAGAAAGTTGTGGAACTGGCAAGCCAGGGTATTTTAAGATTTATCAATGTGAATATTGAAGACAAGAATAAGGGGTTGAATGGAAGAGGCTGACTACGAGCCAATTGCTGAGATCTTAAAGGGGGAGAATGATCTGAGAGTCGGTAAACAACTGCATCAAGGATATGAATAGGGTGACACTGAGGACAAAATCAACTTCAAAAGAAAAGAGTTTGAAAGGAGAAGGAGAGTCTGGAAAGAAAAGAGAGGAAAAAGGAGGGGCCCATTATTTCTCCTCTTGGCCAGCATGTCAAGATCAGATAATCAACAAGAAAGGACTTAGGAGATCTAGTCCATTCCCCTTATTTTACAGCTAAGGAAACTGAGGTTCAGAGAAGTCAAGTGACAACCAAGGTCATGGAGGAAGTTAGTGGCCATAATCACTCCCTCTCCAGTGCTCTTGCCAGTAGATTACTCTGGTTCCATTGGAAGAGGATTATGAACTAGATCAAGACACCGAAGAGCAGGGCAGACTAAGTAGAAAACACCTTTCTTCCTTGCTTCAATTTAACCACTCTCACCTATGCTAAGAGTGGATCTAAATCAGTGACTGAAGCTTACAATCCTATTAGGCAACTGAATACCAAGTTAATCAATTCCATAAGCACCCATTGGGCACTTAACTATATGCAAGACACTATCACAGAAAACAGCACAATATAGCTATCCTCTAAAACCGTGAATCTGTGGCGGAAGGAACTTTATAGGATCATAGGCTTAGAACTAAAAAGGACCCAAAACAGGCCATGGAATCTACTCCCTTATTTTACATGTGAGGAAACCAAGGATCAAAAAGCCTCAACAATGGTCACACTTGTGGTATCTTAAGCAGGTTCTGAACCCACTTCTGGCTCAAAGTCCAGTACCTTTTCCTCATTGAATAGAAAGAACCACTACTGTTTCAAGTTCTTAGTTATATGAGGTGCTAAAGACAGCAGAAACAGGCCACAAAATTCCTGGATAAGAAGACTAGCTTTCTTCTCTCTACTCTCCATTGGCCTTAACAAATGATGCTATGCTAGAATAATTATTTCTGGCCTGTAGACTCAAGTGCCTTTATTGGAATGCTCTAAGTAGCATTCTCTGGGAAACTTGGTATTCCAGTGGTATGGAAAATGACCTATGCAAATTAAGTAAGAGGTGGTTGAGTTGCTACTCTACAGATGGGAACTTGAGGTTTTTTGTAAAACAGGCTCTGTTTAAAAAAATACTTACAAAGAATGGAATTTAATCAAGAATGTAGGAATGGAAGAAAGAAAAGCATTTAGTAAGTACTTACTATGTTCCAGATATGCCTTCTATTTATACAGGGGTCTTCTACCATCACAAAAATCATGATACATAAGAAAAAGTGCTGGATTTAGAGTCAAAAATCCTAGGTCCAAATTCCAATTCTACCACTCAATAGCTGAATGACCTTCGGTACTTAATCTCTTTGGGCCTCAGTTTCTTCCTCTGTAAAATAAAGGGACTGGTCTAGATAACCTCTTAAGTTCCTTCTAACCCTAAATCTATGAATATATGATCCTATGAAAATAAGCTATATTCCTGTGAACACAGTAGAAAACTTTATTAGCTTTACCTGAAATATCCTAAGTCTACAAAAAGAGTTCCAATTCCTGGTTTTTGATTCCAAATCAGATAAGCTTTATTTTAATTAGTACAGTCATCATTAGGCTCTTAGGAGGAGGGGATTGTCTTGTTTCTTGAGGGTAGAGAGTTAAAAGTTCCATTATCCTCTCATTAACCCCAGCCCCCAAAAAAGAGAAACAGGCATTTACAAGCAATTTTTAGGCACTAGCAAAGGACCACCAAAAGTCTAAATATGTTCATTTAAGTTAAATTTACACAAATATTTACCATAGTAAGCTACTATATGCTTAATATTAAGCAAAGGAGAGAGGAGGCAGAGTTGTACAAAGGATAAGACATTGCCCCTACCTTCAGAGAGCTTACTATCTTGAAAGGAATAAGACATAACATATGAAACCCTTCAAAAATAATTTTAAAAAATAGTAGATAATTAAGAGCTAAAATGAGTTAGATATTCAGAATTGAGAGTTGATAGGAGAATTCAGTAGACTGGAGTGGCTTGGGAAAGACTTCATAAGAAAGATGGGTCTTGAATTCAACCCAGAAGAATAACTAGAATTTACAGTTAAGCTAACTGGAGCTATCAATTCAATTGAATTCAATAAGCATTTATTAAGAGAAATTCACTTCTTCCTCATCTCTGACTCTTGGCTTCTTTCAAGTTTTATTTAAAGTCTCAGCTTCTGCAAGAATCCTTCCCTAGTCCTCTTTGATCTTAGTGCCTTCCCCCTGAGACTATTCCCAATTTATCCTGACTCTATCTTGTCTGCACATAGACTTTTGCATGTTGTCTCTCCAATTAGACTGTGAGCTCCTTGAGAGTACGGACTGGTTTTGTCTTTCTTTGTATCTCTAATACTTAACACAATGCCTGACATATAGCAGGCACTTAATAAATGTTTATCAATTTGTTGAGACTATATAAAAGGCATTGTGCTGGGCTGCTGTTTGTCCTTTGTTCTTGAAGAGGACCATGTTGTCAGAAAAGTGATGCCATGACTTGCAATGGAATTGGATTTAAGTGAGAGAGGGCTGTGCAAAGTCACCAGCCTCAGTTTCTCCTCTGGAGCCATCTAAGGTCCAGCGGCAAGATACAAATCAAGACAACTGGAGATGGCCCTGGATACAGTGAAAGACGTGGGTACTGAGAATACAAAGATGAAAGACTTCAATTAGAATCAACCAACATTTATTAAACACTTACCATGGGCAGGACACTGGGAATATAAATATAGGACACAAACAATGCTTTCATGGAACTTATAGTCTAATAGAAGAGACGAACTCAAATAGATATAATATGTCAACCAGGGTGAGAAAGCATTTGAGTTTCAATCTGCACCACTGTAGGGGTTGTGTAATCCCTTTACTCAATCACTCAATTTAATTCAAATGATTCCCTATTATCTTCAGAATCCTGCGTTAGTCATTTTAAAGCTTTTCACAAACTGGTACCTTCTTTCCTTTCCAGTGTTCTTACACATTACTTTCCCCTCTGCAATCTAGCCATAGTGGTCTACTCACTGCTCCACATCCACATATGCCTGGTACACAATCCCCTCTCACCTTTACCTCCTGGAATTCCTGGTTTCATTCAAGAAAACTCCCAAAATACCTAGGATTTATTTTGTATATTTTCTGTAAATACTATATGTACATGTGTTCTACCCATTAGAATGCAAGCTTCTTGAGGGCAGAGACTGTTTCAATTCTGTCTCCGTATCAACAATTCACACAGTGCCTAATGGAGTAGTAGGAGCTTAACAAAATGCTTATTGATTGAGTATGCACATCACAGAGATCCCAGATTCACCCAAATGTCAAAGTCACGCTGCTTTACATTTGTACATCACTTAGTTTATAAAGGGTTTTAAGGAACATTATCCCATTTGATCCTCACAACAACCACTGAACAAACAGATTCCTGTTCTCTTTACTTTAATCGGCAAACTGCCAGTACTCACAGCAGCTGTGTGTTTCTCCCTGCCCAGCTTTTCTGATAGATCAAGACAAAATGCACCAGGGTACTTCTCAGGGCAACAGAGTTTAATTAAAAGGGGAGAGATGCAGCAAATAATCATAAATGCCACTGCAGGATTAAACAGGAAAAGGAGAAGCAAGGTAAAGATTGCTGAAGAGCCTCTAGCCAAAAAAAAGAAATATCAGTAAAGAGCCAGTGGGGAGGGAAAAAAAGAATAAATACATTTTCTTCACATAAATGTTCATTTTTCTCTTGTACTTTTTTAAAAGTCCAGCAATGTGAAATGTAGATGTCCAGAATAATGTAACCTTGTAATCTGATAAGGTTTAAAGCTCTTCAGGCAGGAAAACCCCTGCCTTTTAAGTATTCAAAGTCCCGTGCGCACTTAGCTTGAAAAGAATTGGATCAGTGAACTGTCTGAGTAAAGTTCTAATTCAGATGAATGCAAGTGCTCATTCAACTACATGAAGAGTTTAAGGTAATGATCATACCTCCTAAATGCATAAACAAGACACTCAAGTTATGTTGAAGGTTCCTTTATCCTACATCATCAAGAATATAAGAACAGAACATCTTAATGGGATTTTTTTTTCTTTAAAAAAGAAACCTAATGTATTAAAGTTACCATGAGAACTCACTGCTGAGCAAAGATTCACTTATCATTTCTGGTTATCATACCTGGTTAATGATGCATACCTCTTAGACTCAGTTGGCAAAAATGTATTGTTTTTATGAATTGCTTTTAAAATCATTTTAATTAAATCATATTCCTTTTGATTTTCCCAGTTTAAGTTACATTGTTTTGTGGGGTTTTTTTTCTACTCCAACTTCATAGGTTACTAGAAGGGCGAGAACAGTAGTCAGGAGTCTAGAGTTCTGCTTCTATCCTTTGCCAGTGATTAGTATATTCATCTTGAGCAAATAATTCACTCCTCTGGGCCTCAGTTTCCTTATCTGTAAAATGAGGGGCTGAACTATATAATGCAGAATACATACAGTAGAAGTAAGGCAGATTTTAGACTCAGAGGACATAGGTTCAAATCTTGGCTCTAGTCCTTATAATATGTGTGACTGTGGGCAAATTACTGCACCACTCTAGGATCATATAGCTAAAACTGGAGAGGAACTCTGAGCTCTCTGATCTAACTACCTTCAGCATCAGATAAAGAAACCAGAGGCCCAAGGCGATTAAGCAGTCCAAGGTCATACAGGTATTAACAGTTATGTTATCAGTAAAATGAGTGGAGTTTGACTAAAGGCCTCCAAAGTCCCTTTCCAGATTTAAATCTGTGATCTCAGGGTTTCTAATGTCTGTTCTAGCTCCAGCATTCTCTTATACCCAAGTGGCCATTGCTCATAGAGAAAAGGAAAGCAATTCTGTCATTGCTAGGGGCAAGATTAAGGAAATGATGGTTTAAAACAAGATATCCACATGACCACAGAAGCTGGAAGGGATGTTGCAATCATTCTCTTCCAGAATATTAGCTAGACGATCTACAAATAGATTACTATCAAAATCACAATTAGTAATTAAACTACACACAAAGGGAATGTGGTACTGGAGAAAAGGCTTGTGGACTTCCTAATTGTATATGCCTGTTTTAAGCATATGCTGGTGACCCTTCTACTTCCCATGGTTAGAGGAGCATGGAATAGCATAAATCATTGAAATAAGATGTACAAAAATATCCTAATTTTAGACATTTGGTCCATTTGCAATTTTACACACACACACACACACACACACACACACACACACACACACACACACAACTATTATACTCCCCTTTCTTCAGATTCTCTAGTGGGTGTGTTAACAATGAAATGACAGGGGAGCTGGAGGGAAAAAAAGGGGGCAAAGAAGGAACCTAGAAGATGGAAAAAATGGATAATCAGACCTTTGAACATCAAGAATTGACTGAAAGCGATACTGAACTGTGTTAAAAAAAATTCTCTGTTAAGCAAGAAATCTTAAGGGACTAATTAAAAGAATACAAATTGAGGACCAGAAGCTGCTGCTGCTATTTAACATCTGATTGGCCACAGTACACTAAGCAGTACACAAAGCACATAGGCAACACAGATTTACCCTATTTCTGTTAGCATACATAGGATCATATATGCAAAAATTTTTTAAAAATTACACAAAAATTCATCCATATAGTGTAAATGCAACCACAGCAAGATGTAAATGTTGAAAGAGACAGCGAGTGTGTGCATCTATGTGTGCGGATGAATAAAAGAGAACATATTTGGCAAGTTCTTACCGTATTCAAAATATAGTTATCCCTTCCACATCATGAAGGTTAAGAGCGCAGAGCCTGTGAGATCTGGAAAATCCTTGCAAAATTTTTTGGCCCTCCCTTCATACTAAAGAAGAAATTTCACCTTTTTTTTCTTTTTTATGGTGTTTACAATACCTTATTGTAAATTTTGGGTTGATACTTATATAATACTATACATATATTTTATGCATTTCTGAGTTTCTAAATCTTTTCTGTCATCTGCTGGCCATTACAGCTTCTGAAAGACTCCCAAAAGATACCCATTTAATTTCCTATGTCAACCCATGATATATCAAAACCACAATGAGAAAGTCATGGTGTGGAAGGGATAACTATACTCTGCTAAAATCTGTAAATATAAGCTATTATTTATACAATCTTTAAAGGTTTGCAAAGCACTTTACAAATATTATCTCATTTTAAACTCACAACAACCTTGAGAGGTAGGTGCTATTATTATCCCCATTTTACACATTAAAAATCTAAAGCCAGATTTAAACTCAGGTTTTCTGAACTCCAGGTCCACATCTCTATCTACCTTTCCATTCAGTTGTCCCTTTTCTCAAGAATCTCACATTCTAACAGAGGGAGACAACATATAAAGCAAGATTCAGCTCCAGGTCTGTGTGTTATAACAAAGAATTGTGTGGCCCTGTGGAAAGCATAGCAGATTTGTGCGCAACAGTCATCAGGGGGAATCCTTGCTCAACTTACCAGCTGTGTAACCAGTCACTTAATGCGTGAACCAGTCACTTAAATCTCTTTAAGTTTCAGTTTTCTCATCTGTAAAATGGGGATAACATCACCTCTTGTACAGTTATGAAGATTAAATGAGATAACCATATAAGGATTTCGAACCTTAAAGCACTAACAAATATCTTCAGTGTAACCTGAGGCAGGACATGACTTCTCTAAGTCTATTTCCTCACTTATCAAAAAAAAAAGTTGGATTAAATGATTCCTAAAATCTTTTCCAGCTCCACATTGTCAGAATAGTTTGGATACTGCTTAATGTAGAAAAACCCTAGTAAAAGAGAGACAGTCAGACAGACATCAATCAGTTTACAATTGTCTTTATTTACATTTCACCTATTTCCTAAGAGAAACACCAGGATGTTACATTTGCCTCCCACAAACAATAGCTTCCCAACTCAGTTGTTTCCTCTTCCTTTGTAAACTTCTGCTCAACTCGACAAGCAAACCCACCAATGTAAATGTTTCACTGTTTTTCCTCATTTAAAAAAGCTACCCACAATGCACTACACTTTCCCTCCTTTCGTCCAAATACTGTTGCCTCTAACCCTACTGGCTGTATTCCCTTCCCCATTCTTTCCATTTGAGGTGGACTTCTCTTCACTAATCTGGAACTTCTCTTGCTCACCAACTCTGAAAGCCAAACCTAGATTGTTCTAGTACCTCTAATGAACTAATTCAACAAAACCAAATATTTACTAAGTGTCTGATACGTGGTATGCCCTGTGCTAGGCTTTTCTCCCACACTTTACGCTTCAGGGATACTTCAGCAAACCCTAGCTCATCTATCTTCCCATCTATTAACAGTTTCTCCAACCCTATTTTAATGCTGCCTCTTCCTAAATAGTTTCGGGGGGTATTACCCCAAACTCAGGCCTTATACCTGACCTGCTCTCTAGAAGTTTCTTTTGCAGCTGACATTAACTATAATTTGCCAAAATTTTATACATACCATGTACACGATAACTATGACTTAAGCTTTTCAGCATCCCTTTTATACAGGGTATTTCACCAGATTTGACAATAATCCAATGAAGAAAACAGGGATTATAAATTGTATTACAGATGAGGAAATTAAGATAGAGAGGTTAATTGACCTGCTCACAAAGACTGTGGGAGAGGAAAGATTAGAATCCCTGTCTCCCAATTCCAAATCCATTGCTTCATCACCTACACCATCCCTTTCCACACTCCACAATGGTAAATTCTATCTATATCAGTAGGACTCTAGATTTAGAGGTGGGAGACACCTTAGAGGTCATCTAATCTAACTCCCACCTTTTTGAGAGGAGGAAAGCCCATAGAAGTTCAATTATTTGCCCAATTATACAATAGCAAAGCCCATATGCTTTAAACCTAGGTCTTCTCATTTTAAACACAATGCTCTTTTGACTCCATCAGTACACAGCACTGTAAAAGTGGAAAATGTGTGAGACCTGGAGTCAAGAAGACTTCAGTTCAAATGCAACCTCAAATATTTAATAGCTGTGTGATCCTGGGCAAGTCACTTGATCTCCATCTCACTTTCCACGTCTGTGAAATGGGGATAATAATAGTACCTTCATCTAAGGGTTGTTGTGAGGATAAAATGAGATAAAATTTATAAGGCACTTTTCTAGTCATAAAGCTCTATATAAATGTTACTACTATTACTATTATTAACATTATTGTTATTAATTTACACTTATTTTTTTTCTAAAAATCACAGGGCAACCTGACTCCTGACAGACAGCATATAGACTGCTGAGATCTCTCATAAATGTAAGATCTCTCTACATAATTCTGGTACCAAGCAACATGACTACATTTTTTTGATTAAGGGGTTAACTATATATAACCCTTAATGTATATAGTTATGTCAGAGGGATATAATTGTACCAGTGGTAAATCTGGAACAATGTAACAAAAAGTCATCTTATCAAAAGATTTACTGAATTTGCTGAATCGATTGTTCTTTTTAACACACTCTCATCCTAACAGCTGAATCACAAGGAAAGCATTTCCCTCCTACCTGTCTTTTGGCTGAATTTCACAAAGACCTGTCACTCTACAGGCTTCTCGCCTGAAGGGAATATGTCTTATTTTTGAAGGTGCTTGAATTCTGATTTCTAGAGAATCCAGTTTAACTTAGTTACTTTGTAACTAAGCTACTTAGGGACCTAGCCTGCCTAAAGGGAAACATCAAATCCTCAAAGACCCTCCTGTTAACTGTATTTGCTTATGATAATTAGATAATGCACCCTGGAAGGGAAGAAAAGCATCTAGCAAGATTCAGAGAGACCATAAACCCAACAGGACAACAAACTCAACTAGGAATCAGGCTAAAAGTGACAAAGTACCTTCATTCCTAGTTTACCAATTCAGGCAACAATTATGTGACCCTAGACAAGTCACCTGAACTCTCAGGTGTCAACCTACATTGCTATAGGGAATTTTTTCCTCGGAAAGTTCCCTGTATCAGAGAAACCATAGGCATTGTCCCTATTGCCATCTCTATGTGGCAGACATTCTGTCAGGCAATAGGGCCACAGAGACAAAAATAAAATAATCCCTGTCCCCAAAGACTTTATGTCTTGGGAGGGGAGGGGAAGTGGGGAAAGTAGAATACATGTACACAGATAAGTAAATGCAAAGCAATTTCTCTTGGGAGGGGAGGGGAAGTGGGGAAAGTAGAATACATGTACACAGATGATAAGTAAATGCAAAGCAATTTCAGGAAGAAAGTAAAACTAATAAGTAGGGGGATCAAGAAAGGCTTCACAGAGGTGGCAGCTACCATTGACCCTTGAAGGAAGCTAGGGATCCTTAAGGGCAGAAGGAAGGAAGTAGCCCAGGCAAAAAGCCATGGCAATGAGGGGCAGCATGTTGAGTCTGGGGGGGAGGAGGAGGAAAAAAACAGAGAACAGGGGATAATGTAGATGAGAGGTCTAGTAAAACTGGAGAGGATTTTTTTTAACCTGGTTTGAAGTCAGGGTGTTCAATAGGCCATCAACGGAAGGAAGGAAGGAAAGAAAGAAAAGAAAGAAAGGAAGGAAGGTCGGAGGAAGGGAAAGTTCTAGGCACCTAATATGGGTAAAGAAAAAGAGGCACCAAAAGGAAGATAGAAGATCACTGAAAATAAATTTTATATTTTTCCCTTTTTTGCTCAGAGTATGCCTTGCTGCCATGCATCTGATTTTATGTCTAGCCAAATGACTAGAAGAATGCATTCAGGTACAAATGATTGTGAAATACAATTTAAATGCAAAATACAAATAGCTAACCCATGGCAATGTTTCCACTGGGAATGGAGCTTGACTTACAAATGATGATTAGGGAAAGCATAAGTCAATAATTGACTCCCAGAAAATTTGATACAAAAGATCAAAAGTTATTCTAAATATATACAGTTTATTGTTTAAGTCTTGAATTTAAGGATTCAGTTAACTCCTGAGTACCTTCTGAAAGAGAAGTCCCATAGCTCCATCTACATTGTCATAATAATGATCCTCAAGAGCAAGAATTTTTAAAAAAGGTTTTTAAAAACAAACTCATCATATATTTAAATCTAGGCCTCATAAAGTTACCTGAGGAAAATGATTCTCCCACAACACATCTTCCCAACCAGCTTATTTGGGGACCTTGCTACCAGCCCTTCTTCCATCTCCAGAGCTGCCCAGCATGGAAGGTAATGTAGCCAGCAACTATTGCACTCTCAACGGCCTCATCCCAACCTCAGCACATTTTAAAACATTTCAGATAAGAAAAATAAGACACCTCTCTCTCTATTTCCTTTGTTGGTGGGAAAAGAAGGCAGAAGGAACAATGGATATGAAATATTGCATATGTCAGATATTGTCAGTGTACAGACTGACTTTACTGAATTTTTTTTAGCTTTCTTCCTTTTTAAATTTGTTCTTTTATTTAAAAAATCTTTGTTATAAGGGATGATTCTCTGAGGCGAGTGAAGATGAATGTGAGGAGACATCTAGTTGATGAAAAATAAAAGATATCAATAATATTCTATTCTTTATTTTAAAAAATACTTCAGATAAATCAAGATGGGTCCTCACCAGGAAGACTTAAGGAACCCCACCCAGTCTTAGAAGATTTTACTTGCTCTCAAAAGTTTCAGCCTAAATTCTAACTTCCTCAAATTGTGCTACTTTCCTTCAAGCCATACGTAAGAATCAGTGTCCCACATCATCACTGAAACTGAGAAAAATCAATGTCAACAAGAATTTATTAAGGACCTACTATGTGCCAGCCAATGAATATACATTTATTAAGAGCTCATTATCTATCAGGCATTGTGCTAAGCACTACGGATTCAAAGAGGACAAAAAATAGTCCCCATTCTCAAGGAGCTCATATTTCAATGGGAGAGACAACATACAAACAACTACGTATAAACATGATATGAAAGGAATAGTGATATATAATGAATTAGAGATAATCAGCAGAGGGAAGTTACTAGCATTAAGAGGTATCAGGAAAGGCTTCTTGCAGAAGGTGGAGTTTTAGCTGGAAGTTAAAGGAATACAGGAGATGGAGATGAGGAGGGAAAGAATTCCCAGGAAAGGGAGACAGCCAGTGAAAATGTCTGGGTCAGGAGATAGTGTCTCATTCAAAGAACAACCAGATGTGATTCTGAAGGTTAGAAGAACAATAGGGTTGGATAGGTAAATTTGAGGATCATCATTATAAAAATGATCACTGAATCTATGAGAGCTGATAACATCACCATGTAAAACAGTATGCAGAAAAAAAAATAGAAAAGGGCCCAGGATAGGTAAACCAGTTCTTTTTTTATAGCTCTCCACAGCATTAGGAAATAAGATTTGTTGTTATTTAGTCAGGCCTAACTTTTTGTGACCTCATTTGAGGTTTTCTTGGCAAAGATACTAGAGTGGTTTTCCAGTTCTTTCTCCAGCTCATTTTACAATTGAGGAAACTAAGGCGTATTTTTAAGGGATTTGCCCAGGGTCACACAACTAGCAAATGTCTGGGGCCACATTTCGAACTCAGGTCCTCCTGATTCCAGGCCCAGTGCTCTATCCACTGTGCCAGCTAGCTGCCTTGCCTCTTGACTCTAAATCAGAGCTCTTTTCACTATCTGTGCCATGCTTTCTCAATTATGAGGAAAAGAAGAATTTGCACCTGGTACACAAGTGATAAAGAATCCCTGGAACAAGTCAGTCTCTAGAATACCGATCCACCAATCTGTTAACAGATGCATAAACTGTCAGGGAGCTCAGCTGGACCTGATGCTGAGTCCTGTAGGGCAAAATTAATCTTGCAGAGAACTACAAAGTATATCTCTCGTGGAGAATGCTTACAGAAACTTAGCTTAGACATAGCACAAATTGAAGATGCCTAGAACAATGCAAAGCAATTCTGTTTTCTACTTTGCCAAATAGTTCTATGACTGCATGAGGCATCTAACAATTCAAAACAAGGTAAGTTCTGCCATGGACAGCTAGATGGCTCAGTGGATAGTGCTTAGCCTGAAATAAGGAAGACTTGTCTTTCTGAATTCCAATCTGGCCTCAGAGACTTACTAGCTGTGTGACCCTGGGCAAATCACTTAAACTTGTTTGCCTCAGTTTCCTTATCTGTAAAATGAGCTAGAAAAGGAAATGGCAAATCACTCCAGTATCTTTGCCAAGAAAACTCTGAATGGGGTCACAGTCAGATATGACTGAAAAAGTACTCAAACAACAAAGTACTGCCATTCCAATAAAACTTTCTTTGTTTGGTATGGTATTATAATTAGCCATGGTACTTACATGAAGTTTATCTGCTCCTTCATTTGAATAACAAACATCAGTTAGAATAATCACCATGACATCTTTAGGGTAAGGGTCAAAGGGCCAAACAAAGTTTCCAATGTTAAATCCATGGGTAATCTTGCACCCTGTCTCTCTATCCCAATTGGTCCATTTGCCCAGGACTCAAGTAGACACAAGCATGTACCATGGCATAGTCTGTAAAAAATATTATCGGGAGGTCTAGTGTTCAGAATGAGGTAAGGATGGAGAGGAAGCCTATTTCAAGAGAAAAAGGAGGATTAATGAAGGGATAGGATCTTTGCTTGGGAGGGACAGGGCAGTTTAATAGGCAACTGAGAAAAGGCAGAGTTGTCCAATTGTTACTTTGCTTCTGTTTTCTCTGTCAATGAGAATTAGCTATGAACTGGAAATGACAGAACAAAGATGGAGATGTGGCATGGACTGACTAGCTCATAAGGACCAGTCCTGAAATCTGCCTACTTTCAGTCTCTGTGACCACCAGAATGACTCAGGGGTTTGATGAAATGTCTTCTAATTGACTGTGGATCTGGAGGAACAGATGACTCAGGGGTTGCAGAGCCAGAAGTGAATGAGTGTACAAAAGCAGCAGCCCCCCTTTCATGACTCTCTTTTATTCCTGGTGGTGAGTGACGTAGGAAGATTTTGAGTTGCCAGGTGAGAGGACAGCTCTCTATATTTCCCTCCTACTTGCAATGTGTCCATAAACATAAGAGGCCATTGTTTCTTTTGTGCTTGTTCCTTCCTAATCTTAGATAAATGGAAATGTCTAGTCATCTTTGTGAGCTCAGGAGTTCCAGAGATCCAATAGCACCAGAAGAGCAGTCCTAGGAGTCAACAGATGACCAAGCAGCAATCTGGAGATGAGCATACCCAGCCACTGACCTTGTCAAGGTCTGGAAAGATTGCAGGGTGACAGCTGGTGTATTGCCCTCCTCTGTCACCTAAGCAGAAGGCAAGGAGATAGCGTCAGAGTGCCTGGACCAGCAGTAGGCAGAGTGACCTGTCCTAGCAGCAGACCAGCCTGTCCCAGTGGTGGATTGACCTGTCCAACAGAGATGCCATTCCCTGCAAGGAACTGGCTGAGGAACTGATGGGCCTCTCTCAGCAAACTCCATGAGGACTCCACAAAGGAAAAAAAGCAATGACAGGGCTAGAAGTCAGGAGGTATCCCTTTACCACAAGCATTTTCCACAATTGTAGCTTAAGTTTGTGCCCACTCACCCCTACCACAGATTCTGTGTGCATTTGGTGGGAAAGGGCACCCAGGCTATTGAGGAGAAGAGGGGAAATGTTTTATACCAACTGTTCTTACTCTATACTTTCTTAGTAAAAGTCTTTTTTAAAATACTAACTGAATCATCTGGCAGATTGTTGCTAGGGAGAAGATCAGTTGGGGGCTGTGATCAACAATATTGGAAACCTCAGCCCATCAGAGTTGTCCTTAAAATCCTGAAAAGAGTAATAGCCAACCACTAAGACAGCAGACTCTAACCTGAGAGTGAGAGTGCAGGGTGGGGAAGCCTAGAAAAAACATTAGAGATAACAGGGAATTAATACCCAAGACCAATAAGGAGAGAATAATAGAACACCTGGTTGTCCTTGATGAAATCAAGTCACCTGACCCAGATGAACTACATCTTCTGGTACTACAAGAACTTCCAGATGACCCACCATCTAGAATTTGCTGAGCCACCTTCAATAATATTTCAAACAAGAGAACACCACAAGACTGGAGAAGGGCAAATGTCCTGATTTTCATAAAAAGAAAGAAAAACTAGATAGGTAAAAGTATAGGCCAGTGAGTTTGACTTTAATGATCTGCTGTAGAATTTTTTTAAAGAGTCAAAGAGTTGGTGAACATCTGGAAAAAGAAGCAGTGATTACAAAGAACCAGTATGGCTTCATCTGGAATAGATCATGCCAGACTACCCTCACTTCTTTTTTTGAAAAAATTATTCAGTTGTTGGTAAGGAGAAAGCTGTAAATATATTTAATGTAGATTCTAGATACCATATCATATCTTATTCTTGTGAAGATGGAAAGATGTAGATTAAGAGATAATACCATCAGATGGGCTGAGAATCCTTGGGTAGTTAGACTCATAAACTAATTGGATCACCTGGAGAGTTATGTTGAACTCAGTGGACCATGGTTTATGAGGATGTTGATAAGCTGGAGAGTATCCAGAGGAGGACAGGGCAGCTAGGTGACACAATTGATAGAGTGAGTGCTGGCCCTGTAATCAAGAGGACCTGAGTTCAAACCCAGCATCAGACATTTACTTAGCTGTGTGACCCCAGGTAAGTCACTTAATCCTGTTTGCCTCAGTTTCTTCATCTGTAAAATGAACTGGAGAAAGAAATTGCAAACTATTCCAGGATCTTTGCCAAGAAAACCCTAAACGGGGTCAACAGAGAGTCAGACACAAATGAAAAGATTCAACAGCAACAAAATCCAGAGGAGGACATCAGGATAGCCAAAGGCCTTTAGTCATGTCATATGAGAATTGGTTGAAGTAACAGAAGATAATTTGGCCTGGAGAAATGAAGACTCAGGTGGGATATAGTAGCTGTGTCCAAATAGGGGCAGGAGAGTTTAGACTTGTTATTTTTGGTCCCAGAGGGTGGGAACTAGAAGCCATGTGTGAGAGTTGCAAAGAGGCAAATTTTGGTTTGATGTTACTAAAGACTTCCTAACAATCATGGCATAGTAGGTAGAGTGCTGGACATAAGAGTCAAGAAGACCTCAGGTCAAATCCCGCCCCTGACACTTACTGGCTGTGTGGTCATTAATGTCCCTCAGCTTCAGATTCCTCTTCTATATAATGAGGCTAATAAGAGTGCCTATATCCTAGGGTTGTTGGAGAATCAAATGAGATTACATGTGTGACTCACTGTGCAAAATTTGAAGTAATATCTAAATATTAGCTATCATCATCATCATCATCATCATCATTATTGTTAAAATGGCAGCCCATTGGCTGCCTCAAGAGGTGGTGCATTCCTCTTCTTCGAAGGTCTTCAAGCAGAGGCTGGATTTCCATTTGTTAGCTATGATATAGGGAGCATCTCTTTCAGGTATGAGTTGGATGACAAGATGACTGAAGTCTCTTCTGATTTTGAAATTCTATGATTGTGCAATTTTCAAAACGAGCAAAAACTTAGACAAACTTGAGAGTCTGACACATAGGACAACTAGCACAAGAGTCCTTCATCTTAGAAGGCTTCTTCACTTCATGTTTGTTTGGATCTCCTACTCAGATACTTGTGGGATTCTCTGTAGCTTTCTACTCACTATTACTATGGTAAAGTGATGGAGGTTGTTACCAAAAATTAATTTCCTAAACTTAGGGCAATATTATCCCCCCCATGCTCCAAAATAAAGGGAAATTAGGAGCAAATGTGAAGCTTGCTCCCACAGGGTTTGGTGCTTTGACTGTTTGTAATTTGTACTAGAGGAAAAATAATGAAGGAAAGAAAAAAAGTCACAGCAGACTTTTACCCAAGGGATGATCCTAAGGTCACAGCGCTAAGCAACAGATGAACTGTTGACAGAACTGAGACTGTATTCCTCCCAGTAATGAGTGCAATCATAGACCACCAGAAATATAATTCTTTCCCAAAATCCTAGATCTGAAAAAGACATTAAGATGTCATCTAATCCATCTCTTTGCCTCCAAGCAAAAGTAGAGTCAACTGTTCTAGTAACTAAGAGCTTTTCTGTTGAAGTTTCCAGAGCCTTCACAGCTTCCTTTAGCAATGAATCATAGTATCAAATGGCTCTTACACTCCAAACTTTCTTCCTGAGGTCTGATTGAAGTGTCTCCTACTGTGATCCATCAGCTGCATAGTATGGTATTGCAGGGAAAATCAATTCAATGTGATGTGCTAGGACCTCATTATGGACAATGCAATGTAGGTCAAATCCCATTACAGTGGGCCCCAAGGAACTGTCCAGATTCTTTTGTTGTACCGAAATTGCATTAAATATTGCTTTACTTTAATTGGTCATGGGTTATGGTTTAGTGCTCTTTTCATAATGTAATTTTACCTACACTGACATTTAACATCAACTATATGGCTCACAGCTGCTAAAATTATAGCTCCACAACATTTTTTTAAAAATCTCTCCTTTGCATTTAGTTAAAATATCTCCTTTAAAATATGTCTATATTTATGGTATTTTTGCATTACTATACCACCTGTTCAGCTCAAGAAGCAACTACTTTCTAAATAAAGCTTTCCTGATACTCCCAACAGGGAATACCTTCCCCCCAAAAAATTACATATTATAATAGTAGTTAGCATTTAGGTAGGGATTTAAGATTTGGAAAGTACTGTACATATTTTATTTCATTTGATCCTCACAATGACCCTGGCAGGTAGGTGTTATTATTACCCCCATTTTATAGTTCTAGCTCCAACTCTATGATTCTATGATCATTTAAGTAAATCACCCAAATGACTTTATGGTCAAGCCTGCTTTCTTTTGGGTCCTAACACAAACTAATTTTCACACCATTATGAAGCCATGTATGTAAAATTATAAAACAGAAAATATCTGTTTTCATAAAACTGAAATAAATATTTCAACTAAATGTCCTTATGTTGTCAAAATAAAATCAAATACCTGAGGGCTTCCTAATCCCACTCCTTGGACTTTTCATTCCTGTCTTCATTCTATCATATTGCTAGGTTTATTTTTTTTTAATGCAGGTTTATTTTTCAAATCTAGGACTTCAGTCAATGTTGACTTTCTCTTTATAAATCATTCAGGCTGCCTGCTCTGTGCTCCAAATGCTCACTCTGTCTAGCTACAAGGCAGATAGCAAAATATGCACATATTTGAGACAGGAGATTATAGCTTGCTAGCATTTAGCTACCTTGGCCCACAACTCAAAGTTGCTTGAAACAGATTGGCCATCACCAAGTGTTTGTGAGGTGGTAACGTAAGGCTTAGGCTCGATGCTTCCAAATCAACGAGGGTGGATGAATTGTAAATGAGCATACAAATAGAGCCTCCTCCTCTTCAGTACCTCCCCTCTTTCTCCTTCCTATTCACAGGTGACAACCATGATGCGCTATCACGGCTGCTACTGCAAAATGCACGAGTGGCTGAACGGAGTCATGCCTAACCACCTCCCTGCTCTCTAGATAGACAAGTTTGGTCTATCCTTTCCCCAGAATGGGGGCAAATGGATGGCACAATGGATAGAGTGTAGGGCCTGGAGTCAGGAAGACTCATCTTCCTGAGTTCAAATCTGGCCTCAGACACACAGACACTAGCTATGTGACCCTGGGCAAGTCACTTGACCCTGTTTGCCTTGGTTTCTCATCTGTGAAATGTGATGGAGTAGGGAATAGCAAACCACTGCATTATGTCTGTCAAGAAAACCCCAAAAGGGGTCACAGAGTCAGACTCAACTAAAAAAAAAAATGACTCAACAAACTTCCCCAATTGCTGGCCACGGTTTAAAAAGCTGTTTGCTGTTTTCGTGCTTCTGCCTCTCAGCAGAGAGGCTTCACAGCATCACTTAAGTAAAACCATCTACATTACCAGCAATTGGAATTCTGATGCTAAGGGGCATGAAATGAATGTGCCTTGAAGCTAGAAAAGAATCAAAGAGGGTTCAAGCTGGAGTGGGGGACCTTAGAGATTCCTATAACTCAGCACCCTCATATCACAGATGATGAAAGAGAAGCTCAATGAGGTTATATGACTTCCTCAGTGTTTCAAAATAAGAGAGCCCAGGTTTCTTGAAACCTAATTCAGTTCTCTTTCCACTCGGCTGTATTCCTTTGGGCAATTACATGCTTTATTTATATATTTAGATAATTTATTCTCTGGCCCCATCATGAGAATTTTGTACACTCTCTCTCTCTCTCTCTCTCTCTCTCTCCTCTCTCTCTCTCTCTCTCTCTCTCTCTCTCTCTCTCTCTCTCTCTCCCTCTCTCTCTCTCTCCCTCTCTCTCTCTCTGTCTCTCCCCCCCCCATATGGAGAGAGCTCCATACTGCCAAAAAAAAAAAAAACAAAAACAGAAGTGGGGAGAGACCTTGGGAAGACAAGAGTGTGTAGCAAAATTAAATTAATTATACCAGCCTTTTAGGGCAGAAGGCTGGAAAAAAATAATAATTTGACATAACAGCCAGAAGAAAACAATTCTAGCTTTTAAGTTTAACCATATTTGAAAACAAGGACAAGTGAGGTGATTTTTTTTTCATCTTCATTGACTAAGAATATAAAGACTCAACTCAAATCAGGTTTGCTAACTTCTAGTGCAAGGCTCTATCCCAGGACAATGTTCTCCTGAACTGTGGCCTGCAAGAAATTTCCAGCAGCTCCTAGCACCTCTGTTCCCATCCACTTCTTGTTTTCCTCTCACTTCCCCTCCATTCCCATGTTTTCTACTCAAAACTGCTTTATTGAAATGCTCTTTCCAAAATTGCCAGCTAGGTGGCACAGTGGATAGAGCACCGGCCCTGGAGTCAGGAGGACCCGAATTCAAGTACAGCCTCAGACACTTAACACTTACTAGCTGTGTGACCCTGGGCAAGTCACTTAACCCCATTGCCTAGCCAAAAAAAAAAGAAAGAAAAAGAAAAATCAAAATCACCAATGAATAGATCCAAAGGCCTCATCTCAGTTTTCATCCCCCCTTGAGCCCTCAGTAGTATTTAATGCTGCTGAGTACCAGCATCCACATTAAATTCCCTCCTCCTTTAGTTCAAGCAAGGTCATCCAGTCCTATTTCTCCTATCTTGTCCTTTATCCTCTCTATAATTGACTCCACTTCCTCTTCCAATCCCTAAAGGTGAGTGAACACCCAAGAGCAAATTCTTCTGCTCTTCTCCTTCTAATCTCTCTTTCTCTCTTTCAGAGATCTCATTCACACTCAAGGCTTCCATTATGATTCCAGACTCTACAGCTAAATGAGAAGCAGCATAGCATACTAGATAGAGTTCTGGACTTGCAGTCAAAAAGACCTAGGTTTTTAGATCCTGCTTCAGACACTTATTAACTATGTGATACTAGGCAAGTCATTTAACCCTCTCTGTACTTCATTCTCATCATCTGTAAAATGGGCTGGATGGCATCTAAGGCCCCTTTCCAGATTGAAATCTTTGGTTCTGTCCACCTGTAGGGCTCAGTTTCCTTATCTGTGGAATAGAGAGTTGGCTTTGATGGCCTCTCAGGCCCCTTTTCAGCTTGCGTGTGTGTGTGTGTGTGTGTGTGTGTGTGTGTGTGTGTTCCTCACTTCTATAGGTGTCAGTTTCCTTATCTGTAAAAGGAGGAGGTTAGATAAGATTTTCTCTAAAATTCCGTCTACCTCTGAATCTATACTATAATGGATGCAGAGGAAAATAATAGTGAGGAATATTAAGTATACTGATTCCTCCTCTATGTCTTGTGGGTTTGTGGTTATGAGAACAGGAGCTGCCAGCCCTGGAGAATAAGTAGGTCAAGAGACATGATGTCTTCTGGAGAAAGCCAGATTTCAATGCCAGTGGATGGAAAGAATATATAAGAGAATAAGAAAAAAAGATCATTAATAATATAGAAACTGAGAAGGGAAATAGTTGTGCTAAATATCTATGAGACCTTAGGGAAAAGTAGCAAGGAAAAGGAGATTTTTTTTTCCCCAAGCAAATGACTTTTCAAATCTGAGAGATCAGATAATAAAGACTGAGATTTTATTTGCCAAGACTAAGATTTTATTTACCACAGGGTAGGGGAAGTAGAAGTAGGAAATATCTTAAGAATTAAATTTGCCTCAGGGTCCTAATGACAATGGTATGAAGGAAGATTTGCAGGATGATGCCTTGAGAGGGGACTTTTGTTTCCTAGTGATGAAGGGAGAAAAAGAAAGTCAGCCAGCAAGGTTCTGAAATAAAGGAGGCTTCTACAAGTTCCCATCTTCAGATGGGGTCCTTCACATCTTTTAAAATATAAACACGTCCCATATTCCCTAGTGCTTCATTCAGTGTGATCCACATTGATTAAAATTGTTCAATAAACTCCACTGGTTCCCTATTACCTCCTGGATCATATATAAAATATTCTATTTGGCTCTTAAGGCCCTTTGTAACCTAACTCCCTTCCTACCTTTACAATTGCACAGTGGATAGAGTACCAGACCTGAAGTCAGGAAGACCTGAGTTCAAACCTGGCCTCAGACACTTATTAGGCAAGCCCTGAGTTCAATCCTGGTCTCAGACACTTAGTAGCTCTGTGACCTTGGGCAAGTCACTTAACCCTGTTTGCCTCAGTTTCCTCATCCATAAAAGGAGCTGGAGAAGGATATGACAAACCACTCCAGTACCTTTGCCAAGAACACCCTAAATGGAGTCATGCAGAATCACACCTAATTGAAACAACTGAATAACAATATACCTTACTCCCCTCCATTTACTCTGTAATGTAGTGACAATGGCCTCCTTGCTATTCCTCAAACAAGACATTGCACCTCCCAGTTCTGAGAGTTTTCACTGGCTGTCTCCCATGCCTGGAATGCTCCTCCTCCTCATTCTCACCTCCTAGCTTTCATGGCTTCAAGTTTCAGCTAAAGACCTACCTTCTGCAAAAAGCTTTTCCCAATCTTCCTTAATCTTACTGCCTTCCAAGACCACCTTCCATCTATCTTGTATATATTATGTTTGTATGTTATCTCCCTCATTAGAATGTGAACTCCTTGAGAAGAGGGACTATTTTTTGTCTTCTTTGAATCCCCAGTGCTTAGCACAGTGTCCAGCACATAGTAGGCACTTAAGAAAGGCCAGTTGATTGGCTAAAAGAGGATGACTCTGATTTACCAAGTATTCTGCTCAGACTGATCAAGACCCCTGTAATAGCATATATTACGGAGATGCCCATTTTATCTGGTGTGTAAGTTCAGAATAAAAAAAAATTTAAATTGCCTATGGAACAATCAAGGTTCTAGTTTCTAGTTCAGGTCTTATCTCAGGAGTAAACAGTATTGCTGTCAAATCCCTCCCTTATGATTTGAATGTTGAGTAGGTGAGTAAGTTTAATAAATAGGGCCTAAGGGAGAGAACTTTTTCCTGGGGGAAGAGGACCTAGTTCAAGTCAGAATTTAAAAAAAAAAAAAAAGTAAGACTCTATGCTGGGTCAGGTCAGTGTTACCTGGGTACTCCAATACAAGAAATTATACTGGTAGTAGGAAAACAGTTTGTAGCAGTGGCCCAAGGCTAGGGAAACCAGAAGAGAGACAAGGAAAATGGACTATAAGAGAGAGTAGAAGGCATCAGAGACATGACTGTTTTTCACACACACACACACACACACACACACACACCACACACACACACACACACACAAACTTCTCTACCCAATATAGGTTTATGGCTGACTAATTCTGTGTTGGCTTTGCCATAGTCTTGTATACATTCATGGGGCTCCAGGAATACTTCAATCTTTGAATTACTAATGAAGGATGCATGTAATATATAACCTGCAGAGGGTAAATCAGTAGCATCCTCCTTTTGGGGACTCAAATCTGTCTCTAAGGTAGTGAGGTAAACTATTTTGGCCATAATTTTGGAGACTATAATGACATTTTTGGTAAATAGTCCTCTCAGGAACAAATTGCATCATACTGCACTTTTAGAAACAACACACCTCACATTGCCCAAGAAATAGCTACAGGGCACTACAGATATTTTCCCTGGAGAAAAAAGACATCAAGAGAGATGAAAACTCAAAGACGTATACACTAAAGAAATGTTGTAACCACTGGATGAATTTAGTATTTCAGAATCTGAGACATTCATACCTAAAAATCTCTTTAGAGTCTTTCCTTACTGATATGTACCATAGTAATGTAAGGTCTCTCCCATTCCCCAAATCATGCACACTGCTAAGAAAGAATCAGTGTCCTTTCAAATGTATGCAAGAATTCCAAAACTAATTCTCCATATTCTATATACAACTAAAGAAGAACCAAATGTTTGTAAGAATTTTCAAAAAAATTTCAGCATACACTCAACATACACAAGTAAATAACATATTGTCATATAACACAAAAACACAATTAAGCAAATCAAAATTTGGAAGTCTATTTATAGAATTTTAATGCTAGAAGGGACCCTAGGCTTTCTAGGTCTCTGTTTCCTTATCTGTAAAATGAGGGAAATGGACTAAATGTTTTCTCAGTGACTTGTCCAAAGTCAAACAACATGAGTAACAAAGTTATTTGGTTGACCAAAGAATTTTGTTCCTTTTCCAACTTGTCCAAATTAGGGGAGGGCAATTAAAGAAAAGGAAGTTCTTGCAACTATAGCAGGAAGTTGATAACAAAACTCCTTGAGAAAAGAAATTCCTGATGCCAACTGTCTCTGCTAATGATACCACAATGTGCTTCATAGATTTTTGGATTTCCCTCATCAATTCAATGGTCTTAGTCAAGACAAAATCCCAATAAGGTTGATACAAATGCATTTTCATTCCTAAGATACAAGGTTATGTTGGGATTACCAAAAGCAATTTGTCTTACTGAAACCAACAACTACGGTCAATGCTTCTTCCTCCCAGAACAAATCAAATCCATCTTCTCTTCTTAGCCTCTCTCAATTGTACATACTTGGTAATCCAAAGAATTATATTTATTTTATAAGGAAATATTTTTTTTAAATTTATTGTATTCATATCCCAAGCACACAGCACAGAGCTTGACACATAGTAGGAACTTAATAAATGATTGTTGAGTGATTAATTGGTTTTCACTCAAGTTGCTGACCCTGACTTCACAAAATGAAACTTTGGTGAAATTATATAGAAACTAAAAGGTTTCATGAATATATTTCCTTAATTAAAAGAATTCCTAAGTTCCTCTCTTATTTTAGAAAATACTACAGATATAAAAACTATGGAGACTCATTGAAAATTAATATATCTTTTAAAATTAAAAATTGCATTTTTTAGGGCCTACCACTAAAAGGGTCTGGAGATTCAAGAAAGAGTAATCACTAACTTGGAAAACATACCTGGTAGAAGTCATCTACGCAATGAATTAAATGGGAAACAGTCCTAAAATAAAATTTTAATCAAGTTCAATATTTCCCCATAAAAAAGATTCATGAGGAACAGTCCCTTCCCTCCTCCACCTCCCACTCCCTACAATTAATTCAGAGAATTACAGATCTAGGGCTGGAAGGGATATCAGGGGCCATCTAGTCCAAACCTTCATCTTCCAGATGAATAAATTAAAGCCCAGGGAGTTTATGTGATCTGACTAAGATCGCATGGGTAGTGTATGTTAAAGGCAGGGTAAGAATCAAGGTTTTTTGTATCTAGAAAAATTTATTTTTCTATTTTACCATATTACGTCTCCAGATGGAATTCTCCTAACCTGAACTGATAGGAGACGAAAGAAAAAATCCAAACCCTGTGATTGGATCTATCCTTATCTTCTTTGCTGAAATTGATGTCAGCACCATCAATTTTATCAAAGGACACTCTGAACATGAAAGACTCCAAATCTCATACCGTGGGCTAGGCTTTTGTGAAAACAAATAGGATAAGGCAGGAAATCAAAATGCTTTATCTTACATTACTACACTGTATCTAAAACACGTGCACTGACTCATTAGTCCGTCCTACACATTTCCTCTCATTGAATCACCACACACAGCCCAACATGCCCAACATGGCGTCAATGAGTGATACTCCCAACATTTTTAATGAGCCATCTAGAATCAAGGAGATTCTATGGGTGGTAAAGATGATGATCAGCCATCAAATTTGATGACGACAAAACTTGATTGTTTCATATGTGAAGCTCTCCTTAAACACAGAAATTCACCAGGTTCATTAACATTACAAAGGCTCTCACTACACTATTGACATCTTGCCCATAGGATTTAGAGCAGAAAGAGATGGTAAAGACTATCATCTAATACAGGAGTGGGAAACTTGCAGGCCATACATGGCCTCGAGGCTCTAGGTTCCCTACCCCTGATCTGGTATAATAATCCTTTCATTTTACAGATGAGAAAACTGAGGCCCTGAGATTAATCCACGACTTTGAGACTCAGCACATAGGATCAATGGCACCTAGATATAGAGTTAATCAGTGACCTGAAAGTTCAGGCCCTGGATTCCATTCTCAAATCAAATACTGACCCTCACACATTTGGACAATTTAATTCAATGATGGAGGTGAGGGTTCACTTCTTTATATCCCTCATGGTTAAGAGGCACTCAATTAACGTGCTTAAACTAATGCACAGAAGAAAAGCCAGAGTGACTGGGCACAAGTTGCCTCATAATACTTTCTGTATTTGGAGGGAGGAGAGAACAAGTCTGCATTAGGCAGCTAGACAGTGGATAAAATGTTGGGCCTGGAGTCAAGAAGACTGGAGTTCAAATCCAGGCTCAGCCACCTACTACCTGTATGACCCCGGGCAAGAAACTGCTACCTCAGTTTCCTCAATTGTAAAATGGGGATAATAGTAGAACCTACTTCTCAGGGTTGTTGTTAGCATTAAATGAAATTATATTTGTAAAGCTTTTAACACAGTACCTGGCACATAGTAGGTGCTTAATAAATGTGTGTTTCCTTCCTTTCTCTATCTAACTCACTAGATGGTTCAAAGGACTAGGACTGAACTTCTACAAAACTGCTCTGGAGATAAAGCATTAAGGAAACAAAATGAATAAAAATTTGTCAGGTCTTTTGAAATTTTCAGATGAAAGATGCCAAATAAATATAAAGTGTTCAGACTTTTTAAAACCATGATTGTCATTACCCTTGATGTTTAAATGATGGGAAAAAGAAGGAAGGAATGAAATGCACTCAAGAAGTGACAGCTCCACTCACATTCAACATAACACACTTAAAAAAAAACAAAGAATGCTTATTAGAGAAAAATGAAATTTTAGAAATGGAAGAGTGGTTAGGGGTCACCTAATCCCACATTTCACCCAATTCAATAATCTTCTTGAAAACATCTTTGGTGAGTTGCTTTGATGCCTGGCTCAAATCGAGAGCTGATCAAAAATGGAACAAGCTTCCTTAAAAGACAGCAAGTTCCCACTCTGACAGTTAGAAAGGTCTTCTTTACAGCAGATTCATATTAAGAGGCAGCAAGGAGTAGTGGACAGAGCACTAGCAATGGAGCCAAGAAGACCTGAATTCAGATCCTGCCATTTATTAACACCGGTTTGTGTGACCCTGGGCAAGCCATTGAAACTCCTGGTGCTCTAGGCCACCTTCTAAGATTCCAAGTTGCAGAAAACTTGCTTTGGTAGAAGAATATTCCTCATCCCAAAGTTCTCTTTCATATCAATGAAACCACAAGCCCAGGCAATCCCTACTCCTATCTATTGAATTCAAGTCTGTCTTCCTATAATGTCTACCAAAACTTCCACCAATTGGCTTGACCTGAATTAAATCGCCTAAATTTGTAAAAAGTCAGTATTTGAACTGAGAAGAGAATCCACAAACTTGACACAAACTTTACAAACTAACTTCTTAGAGGCCATTCCTCTGTGACTAAGTTCCACTGGTCATATGTGCTGAGTTCCAGAATCATAGATTTACCCCCAGCCCTTTTTCTCATCTCATATATTCAGGAATTACTGATGATAAACCCAATCCCACTTCTGAATTACAATCCTTCAAACGTCCAGAGACTATGATTATGTGCCCTGTGTCTTCTCTCCTTTTGACCAAACATTCCCAATGCCTTTAACTTACCCTTGTATGTATGTGTGTATGTATGTATGTATGTATGTATGTACAGTTCACAAGTTCTTAATCATCTGGTTGTCCTTCCCTGGATACACTCCAGTTTGTCAATATCCTTTTGAAAATGTGGCAATGAAAAGAAGAGGAAACAGCACTCTAGATGTGATCTGAGCAAAATACAACATTGTCCCCTCCTCTGGATATTAGGCTTCTATTAATGCAGCCTAAAACCAAATTAGTTGTTTGGTTTTATTTGGCAAAGGCTGACCAATTGGCTCAATAAAGACTTTGCAATCCGCTACAACCCCAGAGTCCTTTTCATGTAAACTGCTGTTAATCCAGTGCTCACTCATTCTGTAGTTGTGCAATTGATTTTTTAACCAAGTGTAACAATCTGTGGCTATCATCTGAGTCGTGAAGTATTTCCCTAAGTAATACTTGATAGTAACACATCCCCAAGATATGAGAGGCCCTGAAAAAGTTTCTTAATCTCCCTTAGGGTTAATTTCTTTATCTGTACAATGAGAAAAGTAATACTGTCCTGATCTTTCTCATAGGGGCATTGTATATGTATGCTGCATATTCAGCAAATGCTAATGTTAAATTATTTCATTAGTAGTGGTGTAGTTGATGAAGTATTGAATCTGTGAGTCAGAAGACCTGGGTTTGAGACCCATATCCCTTTAAATGAATGAGCAGTATTCTTTAGAAACTTTCCAGGATTTAACCGTGGCTTATATGGAACAGGTAGGTGGTACAGTAGATAGACTCATCTTTCTGAGTTTAAATCTGGCCTCAGACACTTACTGTGACACCCTGGGCAAGCCACTTAACCCTATTTGCATCAGTTCCTCATCTGTAAATGAGCTAGAGAAGGAAATGGCAAACTGCTCCAGTGTCTTTGCTAAGAAAATCCACTACTGAAATGCCTAAACAACAATATATAGGTATAGAAAAGGGAATTAGATTATATAGAT
Organism: Phascolarctos cinereus; assembly: GCF_003287225.1. Lineage (NCBI taxonomy): Eukaryota > Metazoa > Chordata > Mammalia > Diprotodontia > Phascolarctidae > Phascolarctos > Phascolarctos cinereus. The sequence continues at coordinate 158,427,420 of NW_027555514.1, forward strand.
TATAGAATGTAGAATATAGATTATAGCAAAATGGAAGAGAATGTGGTATAGTAGAAAGAGTGCTGACTCCATATTGGTTTCAGGTTCTAAAATTGGATCTGCCACTTACTACTTATGTGACCTTAGACAAGTTACTTAACCTTCCTTGACTTCAGTTTCTTCATATGAAAAATGAAGAAATTGGATTAGATGACTTCTTAGGTCCCTTCTAACTCTAAATCTATGTTCCCATAACTCTATGCTATTATTATTATTACTATCACCTTTAAATTGTTTTCATGCTAAATCTGTGATTGGTAATATTTTTATTTATGTTCAAATTACTTAGTAATTACATAAGCAAATGACTTACTTAGATGGCCACACAATTCACAAGGCTTTTTGTGCATTTATATGCCTGGCATAATTTGTTTTCTCTAAGCCTGTCAAAATTGATTCTCCCTAATTAAAAAAAAATAAAGGAAAAGGATCTATATGTATAAAAATATTTATAGCAGCTCTTTTAGTGGTGGCAAAGAATTGGAAACTGATGGGATGCCCACCAATTGGGGAATAGCTGAACAAGTTGTGGTATATGATTGTGTTGGAATACTATTGTACTATAAGAAATGATAAGCAAGGTGTTCTCAGAAAAACCTGGAAAGACTTATGTGAACTGATGCAAAGTGAAATGAGCAGAACCAAGAGAACATTGTCCACATTAACAGCAATATTGTATGATGACGAAGAGTGAATGACTTAGCTATTCTCAGCAATACAGTGATCCAAGACAATTCTGAAGGACTTACAATGAAAAATGCTATCCATTCCCAGAGAATGAACTGATAGAGTCTGAATGCAGATAGAAGCATACTTTTTTTAAAACTGTATTTTTCTTGGAGTTTTTTTAATCTGCATTTTCTTTCACAACACGAGTAATATGGAAATATGTTTTGTATGACTGAACATGTATAACCTATGTTCTCAATGAGGGGGAAGGAGAGGGAGGGAGAAATTTTGGAATTCAAAATTTTAAAAAACTAATGTTAAAAACTTTAATTGGGGAAAATAAAATACAAAATAAATATTTTTTATTTTTTAAATTTTTTTTGAATAATAGTTTCTCCCTGTACCTCTGTCTCTCTTACCCAAGCCCTTTCCACCAGTTAAACAGAAACTACATATGTATGTATGTATGTATGTACGTATGTGTGTATGTATGCACAAAAAATAAAGCATGTAGAAAAAGGTTTGCTATACTATTTGCCATTTATTGATGAGTGGCTAGTACAAGGATGAGACAGACTTTTTTGGAAAAAAGTTACCCTGTGGAAAAGACTGGAAAGTAACCTAACTAAATCTAAATAGTATTGGCTTTGAGGAGTAGTCTTCAAATACAAATTTAAATGAAAGCAGATGTCTCCCAAAGAAGGCAGTCATTCCTCAATGATATACCAAGTGAACTCTAAATCTAAATTTCAACACAAAAAGGAAATATCATAAGCTTCCAACATTTCCCCTTCATTCTTCCTTTATCCTTAGAGGAACTCTGTTCCAACTGAATGTCACTAGGGACCATAAGCTCTGAATGTTTTCTTTAAAGTGGTATAATTCAATCAAATTGTACATCCAAAGTCAAACGAATGACTGTTGTTAAGTTATAATAACTTCTATCCATCAAGAACTCTGTGCTTTTATAATCCTGAAACAAAACTCCCTTCCCATGGGCTACTCTAAATGCTGAATAACTTAGAATGGGAAACCAGAAGGCCAAAGGCATCTGACCAACTCTCCCTCGAGGCTCACTGAATATCAAGTCAAACATAGAAATTCAGTACTTTCCACACCCAACCATATACCCAAACCCTGCTTAATTATCCCAAAATGAACCTGACCCCTGAATTTCCAGGAGTTCTTCAGATCAAGAACCAATCTATATAAGATCTGGACCTGGATTCCCCAAACATTCACACAGTCAGTACCATTTTGTGGTGATTCACTCTGAGAATCTTGTCTGATGGTATAATTGATTAAGCATTGGTCTTGAAAATCAGAAGGCCCAGATTCAAGATCAATTCCACTATTTATCAGCAGCATGGCCCTGGTCAAATCATATAACCGCAGAACCTGAATTCCCATATTTGCCAACTACGAATAATAATTCTTATGCTACTTGACTCACAGAGATGTTGTATGTAGATCACTCTAAAGTGGAGTAATGATGTGGGGTAGGAAAAGTACTTCATATCTTACTGTTCTTGTGGAAAAGATGGAGAGATGTGGGCTAGATAATACAATTAGATTGATTTAGAGCTAGTTGGAATCAAAGAGTAGTCATAAAAGATTCAATTTCAGCTTGGGAATGGACTGCCAGTAGAGTTCCCCAGAGATCTGTGCTATTTAACATCTTTATCAATGACTTGGCTACAAGTCATAGACAATATCGTAATCAAAGCTGCCAATGGCAAAAAAAAAAAAAATTAAGTGAACTAGCTAATGCACTAGATGACATCGTCAGGATCCAAAAAGTTCCTGATTAGCTAGAATGTTAAACTGGACCTAATAAGATGAAGCAGACTTCGCTAGGACATGATGAGAGGCACAGTTAGATAATAATTTCTTTTAAAATATATCTGAGGAGAACAGAGTGGTGGCTCCCAGCTACCAGGGAGGCCAAGGCTGGAAGATCTCCTGACCTCAGGACTTCTGAGATGCAACAGGCTAAGCTGATGAGGTAGCTGAACTAAGTTCAGCATTAATAGCAAATTGGCCCAGATTGGAAATAAAACAAAACAAAGCCCCTATGCTGATTAGAGTGGGATTGACTTATGAGAAGCTCCTGTACATTCAGATGCCTGAGAGTTATAGAGAGACTCAGTCTTTAGAAAAAAATAAAAAGACAAACAGACAGATAGATGGTAGGCAGATGGATGGATGGATGGATGGATGGATAGATATATAATAGATATAGATAGGAATGAATGTAGAAAGATAGATGATGGATAGATGGGTGGATAGATAGATTATAGATATAGACAGAAATAAATGTAGATAGATAGACAGATATATAAATAGATGAGGAAGGGGTAAACAAACTTCAAGATTAATGAGTCAACAGTATGATGTGACACTTGTTAGAATGGAAAACATCCAAAGAAAAACATCCAGAATGGTGAAAGCCCTTTAGTCCAACCCATATGGAGATGAGTTGAAGAGCCCAAAGAGGGTTAGCCTAGAAAAGAGAAGACTAAGGAAGGATGCAATACCTGTCTTGAAATACTCCTAAGGCTGTCATATGGAATAACAACTAGATTTGTGCCATTTAGTCACATCTAGGAGCGGACAAGTAGAAGCTGCAAAGATGCAGATTTAGGCTTGACATAAGGCAAAATCTCCTAATAATTAGAGCTGTCAAAACTTGAAAAGATCTGCATTGTGGCCTCATGGAAAGTCTTCTAAAGAAAGGAACGAGGATACACAACCAACTCAGATTTAAAAAAAAAACCACAGAAGATGGCATCAAGGTTGGCAAGAATAGAGAAAAACAGTGTTGCACAATCCTGTAAGAATAGAGTCATGAGGGGCAGCTAAGTGGCATAGTTAATAGAGCACCAGCCCTGGAGTCAGGAGGACTCGAGTTCAAATTCAGCTTCAGACACTTGACACTTACTAGCTGTGTGACCCTAGGCAAGTCACTTAACCCCATTGCCTAGCCAAAAAAATAAAAAGAGTCATGAATGCAAAAGCTCAAAAATCAGCTGTCTTCCAAATAATGCTAATGGCAATAAGTAGAGTTGGCTTTGTTGCTATTGTTAGCAATATTCAGGAAAAGCAAAGAATCAAAGAGAAGGGACCACAGGATAGGGTGCTTGGAAAAATGATAATTCACAAAGGATAAGAGGCATAACTACTCAAATTTGTTCTGCTTTTTGTTTTCATGCTTCCAAAAAGAATACTCTTTGTACTAGAGAAAAATGAAAAAAAGATAATTAAAGGGGAATTGATATTCAAGATAAGTAGAGTGGTATTAAGAGGACATTTAAGTGGCTTTTGATGAATTCAAGTAAGCAAGTTCAGAAGAACTCAAGGCAGCATACAGCAGGGAAGGAGTTCTGGAATTAGAGTCTAAAGTCATGGGTTCAAATTCTAATTCTGCCTCTCACTACCTGAAGGATTTTGGGCAGTCATATATCTTTTCAGAGCCTCAGTTTCCCCTCATATAAAATGGGGGGTTAGCCTAAACAAACTCTTAAGGTCTCTTTCAGTTCTCATTCTATAACCATTTAGTCCAGGCTCATTTTAACACAGATCAAAACTATAACTGAAAATGCTGAACAACTTACCCAAGATCACAGTAACCCTGTCAAAAAAAAAGGAAATGACTTCATGTCCAAATATATAGAGAACCAAGTCAAATTTATAAGAATACAAGTGATTCCCCAATTGATAAATGGTCAACAGTAATGAAAGGGCAGTTTTCAGATGAAGAAATCAAAGCTATCTACAGTCATATGAAAAATGCTCTAAATCACTATTGATTAAAGAAATGCAAATTAAAACAACTCTGAGGTACCACTTCACACCTATCAGGTTGGCTAATGTGACAGAAAGGGAAAATGATAAATGTTAGAGAGGATGTGGGAAAACTGGGACACTAATGCACTGTTGGTGGAGTTATAAAATGATCCAACCATTCTGGAGAACAATTTGGAACTATGTCCAAAGGACAATCAAACTGTGCATACCCTTTGATCCAGCAATGCCATTTTTAGGTCTGCATCCAAAGAAATCATAAAAAGGGGGAAAGGACTTACATGTACAAAAATATTTATAGCAGTTCCTTTAATGGTGACCAAAAAAAATTGGAAATTGAGAGGATGCCAATAAATTGGGGAATGGCTGAACAAGCTGTGATATGACATTGTGTTGGAATACTATTATGCTATAGGAAATTATGAGCAGGCAGATTTCAGAAAAACCTGGAAAAACTTGCATGGGCTGATACAGAGTGAAACGAGCAGAAACATAACATTGTACACAGCAACAGCAATATTGTGTGATGATCAACTATGAATGATTTGTATCTTCTCAGCAATACAAGATCCTAGACAATTACAAAGGACTCATGATAGGAAATGCTATCTACATCCAGAGAAAGAACTGGTAGACTTTGAATGCAGATCAAAGCATATTATTTTCACTTTATTTTTTGTGGGGGGCGGAGGGGTTTCATCTTAGTCTATTTCTTCTTCCACAACATGACTAATATGGAAATATGTTTTACATGACTACACATATATAACCTATATCAAATTGCTCACCATTTTAGGGAGGGGGAATGAGAGAGAAGAAAATCTGGAACTCAAATTTTTTTAAATGAATGTTTAAAATTATCATTACATGTAATTGAATAAAAACAAAATATTATTTTTAAAAATAACACACTACATTAAAGCTTTTAGAAAAAAGGAAATGACAGTCTGGCATGAGTCATTTTTGATGAAGCCATCACCGTTCACTCTGGTCATTCTTTGCTTTTCTAAACGTCTGTTAAGCAATATTAGAGATGAATACAGCCAGATTTGTGCTCTGCATTCCTCCCTGTGTCCCCAAGTGTCCACTGAAAACCATCTGCTCTTGTAGAACAAATGAATGCCTTAGGGATCATTTGGCCTAAAATTTCATTTTACAGATGCAAAAACTGAGTTCTTACCCCAAAGAGGGTTAAGGGACTTCATCAAGTCATACAATAAGCCAGTGACAAAGCCAAGTTTTGAATATATATATATTTTGACTTCATTTGGTGTTGTTTCTACTACACCACAATGACTCTGGCTTCACCACAGTGCTTCCCTTTTATCCTTGGTGACTCATGCACAGCATTCAGTTTTCAATATCTCAGCTTTTGTTGGCAGTATGGCCTTGTTTTAATTTCTAAAATCATGTACATTACACCATCCAGGAGGTACAAAGAAACCTCCCCAACATAATTCTGAAGGGGAAATAATTAGAATGAAAAATGTTCACCCATAGTAGTAATTTCATTAGAATTATACTAAGCAAATATTATTAAATGAAATATTCTATCAATTATCATCCTGATTATTAAAATATGCAAATTCATTCTGAGGCTATGAGAACAGGTTCTTCAGATCTCAGCAGAAAACTGGGTCAGTCTCCATAACCACACAGTCTGGGTCTCTTCTTTCTGCATCTGCTTATTAGACATATAAAACATAGATAATACACACAACCTAACTAGCTTTTATCATCATTCATTCACCCAACAAACATGCACTCAGAGTGTACACAGTTACAAAGCACTGTTCTAGAAACAGAGATAACAATTAACAGCTCACATTTATAAAGCATTTTACATTTCCCCACAATAACTCAAATTGATATGTGTCTTTAAAATTGACACAAACCCTGTAAAAGCCCATATTGCAAACTTGTTACCCCTATCCAACAAATGAGGAAATTAAGGCTTAGGATTTGAACCCAGGAGTCTCATGATAGCTGCTGGCACAATGGATAGAACACTGGGCTTGGAATCAGGAACTCCTGGATTCAAATCTAGCCTCAGGCGCTTCCTAACTATGAGACTCTGGGCAAGTCATTTAACCTCTGTTTCCCTCAGGTTCCTCTTCTGTGAAATGGAGATAACATAGGGGCAGCTAGGTGGCAGTGGATAGAGCACCGGCCTTGAAGTTAGGAGGACCTGAGTTCAAATCCAGCCTCAGACCAAACACTTGACATTTACTAGCTGTGTGACCCTGGGCAAGTCACTTAACCTCAATTGCCTAAAATAAATAAATAAATAAATGAAACAAAATAATTGAGATAACAATAGCACCTACCTTCCCCTCAGGGTTGTTGTGAGGATAAAAATGAGATAATATTTGTAAAACACTTAGCAAAGTGCCTAGCACTTAGGTGTTTACTGAATTCTTGTTTCCTTCCTATGCATTAATTCTTCTCAAAGATAAATAAGATAGAGCCCCTGCCCAGAAGGAGCTATGCTTGTTGATGTACCCAAATACTGGAGAAATTGTAAAGCTATGATTATAATGCTTAATAAATGCTTATTGATTACTAAAGAAATCAGTAGTTCAATAGCTTCTAGAATCATAGGATGCTATAATTTAAAAGGACCTCAAAGATAAGCCTCAGATACCTCAAAATATATGTTTGACTAGATGACTTCGAAGGTCTTATTGCCTAGCTCTAAATCTGTGATCCTTTCATTATACCAAATATTTAGCATTTACATAACACTTTAAGATTTGCAAAATGTTTTATGTATTTTACAGTTAGCAGAGTAAATAGCTATGAAGACTTGGGTTCAAATTCCCCCTTCTGACACTTAATACCTACATGACTGAGCATGTTACTTAACCTCTGGGTGTCCACTGGCAAATATAAAAACCACATTAAAATGTAATTGGGAAATATTTAACAAAATAGATAAAAATACAATACAACACAGATAATGGCAATTTGTGGTTTTCTAAGTTCACCCACTGTTTCATATGTACTGTTTAGCATCCCCATTTCTCTTTGAGTTTGATACCACAGGCTTTGCAACTTATAAATTACAGAGACATCCCCCTGAATCAGTAGAATGAATGTCCTCATTTAAGTGTTCCCTGTATCAACGAAATCAAAGGTCCATTCACTACTATATTTCCATATGTTGTCTAATTAGATCCTCCCAACAACCCTGTAAAGTAGATTTTTATCCAGCCCCCTCAGTTTACAAATAAGGAAACTGAGACCTCAAAAACTTCAGTAACTTTTCTAAGATCATACACCCAGGAGTAAGTTATGGTATAGTTGGGGGCAGGGAGCAGGCGGGAGAAGGGGGAAGCCCAGCCCTGAGAAACAGGAAATAAGAGGTCTCCGGCCAGCTTCGCCACTCACTAACCAGCTTTCCTTAGAGTTTTAGAACCACATTTTCATTAGGACCTGCAGTGCACTGATCAATATCCTCTAAGTCAACCCTTCTGCACGATGGAAGAATTGAATCATCTCAAACAGCCAAGATTCATTTTGTCACCATACTCATTATATTACGGAGAAAAGTCCACCTTTCCCACATGACAAGGTTATTATTGCTGCATTATTTCAGTCTGGATCTGACCCAGAGAAAGTTCACATCTAAGGGAATGTCACAGCACTATGACGATGCAGCATTGGGCCATCACAGAGCTGTACAGAACATGCCAGATTCGACTGGGAGAAAATCAAACCAAAGCATCCTTGTTATCTTTCCTAGAGGTAGAGGAAAGAACACTAGCTGTTCTTATGTAATTCAAAAGATCATATTGAAAATTCTGGGTCCAAATGGGAAATTTAACTGAAATTCTCACAGGCAATCACACCACTCAGTGTGGGCCTGTTGGCGTTTTTTAGTGGTTCCTTGAAAACAGCAATTGCTCTCATTTTTTGTCTTTGTCTCTCTCTAGTTCCTCGCACAGCTCTTGGCACAGTTGCTGTTGTTCAATCACTTTCATGTTCAACTCTTTCTGAGTTCGGGGTTTTCTTGGCAAAGATACCGGATACATTTGTCATTTCCTTCTCCAGTTCATTTTGCAGATGAGGAAACTGAGGCAAAGCGAGTTAAGTAACTTGCCCAGCATCCAAAAGCTAGTAAGCATCTGAGGCCGCATTTGAACTCAGGTCCTCCTTACACAGTAGTCAGTTCATAAATGTTCATTGATTGAATCATTGATCTGGATCTGGGTTTTTATTTGTGAATGACTGATCTGGTTTCATTTGTGTAAAAAACATCCCTAGTGAGGAAATTCCCTCTACCAATGCAGATCAGCTTTTTGGCAGTTTGTAGTCTTAGAGAATAAGCTAAGGCTTTAAGGGCTTAAGTGACCTGATGCTCAGTGCTTGAAGCTGGAACACACACACCAGTATATGTCACAAGCAGATCATGACTCCAAGTCATCCTGACTCTGAGGGTAGATCTCATCCATTGTAGCCCCACTGTCTCTCCTGAGTCACTTGCCCCCAGGTCACTTATTTATCAGTGACAGCAGAATTTTCTGATAGTTGTCAACCAGTTCGTTTTATAAGAATAAATATGTGTATGTATATTGTGAGATGGAGAGGCTAATGAACCCCCAATATAATGCACTACTGACTGCAACATGCGTACCCTGCTAGAGGGCGTATGGTATAGCCATGTGCTTATAGCAAAATCTTCCCTGATAGATCATCTGGTCTAAACTCATTAGAATCTTTCAATAAATGATTTTTCTTGAATTTCTCTTCTCCAGTCAGTTGCTGTTTTTATTGTTGAGTTTTGCCCAGGAAAAAAAAAGGAATAACAATAATTAATGACTTGAGTTGTTTTTTTCTCCCCACGTTGCCCCACCTTGCAAAATATAAAAGCATCACATAAACAGAGTGCTAGCCAGAGAGGCCAGATGGATGTCTAGAAAAGTAATGACTGGATACATTCATTGGCGTGGGCTCTCCAACTGAGTCATCACTAGAACGTCACTGACTTGCAGTAGAGCTCTGGGCAAGCCATTTATTTTACTGCTAATATTTTCATTATTCTGACTCTGTTATTAGCCTCAGTAGAGTGCCAACAAGGAGCTTTCATAGTCTATGGAATTAGCAATTAAATGTGAGCCTTACCCACAGGCTTCACATTCCAAGCTACAGCTTTCACCAGCTGTAAAATACAGAACACTGCATTTGGAGAGTTTGCAACTGCAAGATAAAATAGTAATAATAATAAACTGTATGTAAAGGAGGCCTGAGTTGTTTCTTTATAATTAGCCGCTTCTTTGTCCTTCGTTGCATGTTGTACAAATAGGGAAACAGAGTCACAGAGCACTGCCCTGGTCATACACCTAGGCAAAGACAGGATGGTATAGAGGTTCATGACCAGTAAGTCACCGACCCCGTGGCCTTCAGTAGTGGTATACTACATCTCACAGTGGCACTCAGGGCCCCTCTTATCAGGCTCCCTGAGGAGTGACTTGTTAGTCATAAGACCTGCAGCGCCTCTCTTGTCCGTGAACAAGACAGTCACCATGGATAACGTTTGACTGAACTCTCTACCCACCCTGGCAAGGTATAAAGGATAATGAGACTATGGAAAGGATACATTTCATTCTGTCATGGGTTTAAGCTCAGCCATACTGAGAATCATTCATTCTCTCTCCTCTCTCCTGCCTTTGAAGATGACAAGTATGACAGGCTGACTCTGCCAGATCTAACTAATTAAAACGTATTAACCAGCACAGAGGCACATTACCCTTTCAAAGGGGAGAGAACTGAGCCCAGCCTCCAGCAACAGAAAAGATAATTAAGTAAAACTGTTTCTCACAGATAAATAATGGATATGTTAACAGATGCACTTTTTCCAGAATGGGAGGGGAAGAAAGAAGAAGGAGGTTGTATGTGTGACTACACTAAAGTGAATGCAGAATAACTGCACGTTGACACTCCAAGAGCCATTCACGTGAGAGAATGAAGGAAAGAAAACAATGTCCCAGCCCTGGCAAAAAAAAAAAAAGGAAAAATCAATGTTTCTCTGCATTTTTCAATTACATACAGTACTTTGCTTTATACTTACAAAGAGGGTTCCATGATAATTTAACGCACATCCACATTCCATATACTACCTTTGTCATCCATTAGCAGCTTCCACTGTGAGCTCTGAGCATCTTGACACCAGCTATACACTAGGAAGCACAAGATGCATTTCTTGATTGCCTTGAATCATCTACCTTAAGGCTGCCTGCCAACCTGCCTGCACTGTCACCTTCCATTATTCTATCTCAGCTCCAGGGTATTTGGAAGAAAAACATCTGCACCCCCCACTTCCTGTCACAGTTATATCCCTGCAGGCATTGAGGCATTTAGGCTGAAGGGTTTTGTGGGCATATGTGTTAGGGCTATCATTAGCCAAACAACTAATTACAATCCTTCCCTCATTATGGGTAGTCACAGATACTAAAAGAAAAATAATAAACCTGGGAAACTGCCACCTGCAAAATATTGACTCAAACCATAGAACACAACAATTATGGGGGGTTTTTTCTACTTTAACAGGAACCATGTTAAGAATTTTCCTCCAAAATATAAATTCTAGTCCAGAACAGAAAATTGATAAATTTGGACACACGCTCTCTCTCACATTCTTTTCTCTCTCTCTCCCTCTCTCTCTCTTTCTCTTCCCCTCTCTCTCCCTCCTCTCTGTCTCTCTCATTTACATAGTGCTTTAATCTTTATATTGTGTTTTCCTAACAATAACCTCTATGAAATAATAGCTAGTATACACATTATTGATCCCATTTTGTAGTTGAGGAATATTGTTCAGGGTCACATAACTAGTAAGTGGTTAGAAACAGGACAGGAACCCCAGTCTGCCTAGCTCAAAATCCACATTCTTGCCACCATCCTATTCCGACATAAACAAGGTTCGATGATCCTGGAAGGAGAAAACAAAAATTTTGACTTCTTTTCCAGAAAGTAGAGGTAATATAAGACAGGCATCCAAGATAAGCTCCTTATTTTGTGGCTGGCTTGGTGGGGAAGGTAGGGGAGTAGAAGAAAAAAGGGAGGAAGAAAAACAAAGGAAGAAAGTGGAATTCATCAATTCAGTAAGCCCTGCTCTAATCAAGATGACAGGACACATCTTGGTTGACTGATAGCCAGAGTGGTCCTGATTATTTCCACTCACCAACTCACCCAAATTTAGGGACAATGTATGCCAGAATAGAAATATAGCAATTTCATGCATTTAATCACCTGTGACACAACACATTATTGCATGGATACATATATTTTTGGTTGTTGTTCAGTCGTTCAGTTGTGTCAACTCTTCGTGACCCCATGGACCCCGTGGGGTTTTCTTGGCAAAGATATTGGAGTAGTTTCCTTCTCCAGTGGTTTTCTTCCCCATTTTACAAGAGAGGAACTGAGGCAAATAGGGTTAAGTGACTTGCCCAGGATCACATAGCTAGTAAGTGTCTGAGGCTGGATTTAAACTCAGATTTTCCTGACTCCTGTCCTGGCACTGTATCCACTGTACCACCTAGCTGTCTCCCTGGAGACATACATACATATACATACATACATACATACATACATACATACATACGTTTTATTTATATTTATGTATATGCATATGTATAACATGTGTGTATAGAGATACATATATACATACATATATACACACATGCAAATATGTAGTATGAATATGTAAATTTGGTATACTTTTTACAAATCTATCCATGTATCTAAATGAATCAAGTGTTGTGTGAGGGGGCTTAGACAAGTATAGAAACTTTTTGAACTGACAAAGGAATAATATTTGGAGGAGCTAGTGTCATGAGCATGAGTACTCAGTAGGGGATTTCACTTTGCAAACCTACTGTGAACTTTAATCACACTGCTTTATGGAGTCCACATTCCCATAATGCTTTGGACTGAGAAAACCTCACTTAGTGGGGGCAATTTCCCAAGTGCTGTACCTCCCAGAAAGTTGTGCGTGCACATCAAATCATGGCAGCGTTGCCCAGCACAAACTTTGATTGGATTGGTTCACTGCAAAAAGAGGAGAGAAATGAAGAATTCTACTCTGGTTCCTGAGAAATTTACAGTCCTCCCTAGACTTCACTACAAAGACTGAAGGGTAAATGAACAAGCCAGGAGTTTGTAGTCATCTGATACAGGTGCTAAGAATGCACAGTACCTGATTTATTTCCATGTCACCCTGTTATTCTGTTTTAATTAAATGCCTTTTTGCTCATGTATCATTTGTCAAATTTAGCATAAAGATGCAATGGACTAGAGACTCTGTGCTATAGATTAATACTGACTCAAACTGCACATCAAATATGGGAAACAGCAAGGGTTCTAGAGACAACCTAAATGGAGCTGAGTTTTCTCCTTCCCAGGATCACTAAACTTTGTTTGTGGTAGAATAGTGTGGTGGCAAGAACATGAGTTTGTATGTTATTATAAAAGCACCAATGAACTCCTGAAACTTCTTGAATTTCAAGGGAATGCAAGTTCAGACATATGTCTTAGAAATATTATTTTGGCAGGAACATGGGGAGAGAAGATTGGAGGAAAGAAAAATGAAAGCTTCAAGTCCAATTAGGAAACCACACTGGAAGAGGCCAATCAAGAGGGGATAAGGACACAATAAATTAGGGTAGCCATTGTGTAAGTGGAGGAAACGATACAGATTCAAGAGATGTTTTAGAGACAGAGTTGATAAAACTTAGCAATTGATGGGATTTGGGGATCTGAAGGAGAAGGAAGAGTGGAAGATGACTCTGAGTTTGTTTCTGAGGGACAGAAAGGATAGTTGTAGCAACAACTATAGATATTGGGAGGAGGGATGGATCTGGGGAAAAAGATGAGTTCTGTTTTAGGTCTTCTGGAGTTGTATATAGAACGGCACAAAATATTCTGAATTATTGAATATTTTTTTAAAAAAATTGTTTTTGGCTGTTCAGTCATGAACCTTAGTGGGTGGGGGAAGCTCCCTGGTGAAGAAACTGCTTATACCAATGCAGATCAACAATTAATTGCTTTACAATTTGACAGTCTTAGAGAGTTGCCCAGGGTCGTAGATACAGTATATCTCAAAAATGTGCCTTGAACTAAGGACATCCTGCCTCTGAGGATAGCTATCTACTATACCACACTGTCTCACTTTTTAAAAGTATATGTAATATACTGTAATAGTAATAATAATACTGTAACATATTTTTAAATTTATTAATTATTAGTCACTAGACTAACACAAGAATAAGTGTGTCATAGTAGAATGAATACTGCATTTAGAGTTGGCCTGGGTTCACATCTAGGCCCTGCCACTAGGTCACTCACTATACGATATTAGGTAAGTCATCTTACTTCTCTTCACTTATTAAAAAAAAAGAAAGAAAGAAAAAAAAAACAGAGATTAGCCTTCCTGTGCTGCTACCATAGTGAGGAAAATGAGCTTTACCAAACCTAGGATGCCTATTCTACCTCTGACCTGAACTCAGAAGGATTTATTTGTCATTAACCCTGCCAAACTGATGCCTTCAAATTCACTTCCAGTGGCTTACTAGAAGCTGCTGATGGGAGCCCTGATGGCCCTGGGACTGACAGAGCCAGCAGGCAGCAGCTTACTTGTGTCCTCAGTTCTGGACAAGGGCAGGGGAATTGGGCATATGTCTGTGTTCTAACCCACAAGGAACAGAGGCTGTGCTAAGGATTTATTATGCCGCGGAAGATTGGGAGAGTTTGGAGAATGGAGTGGCTGTACCATGCCTGACCACTCTTTATATCTCCTTATCTTTTCCTTCCTATCCTATTCCCATCTCATGTTATACAATTTAACTTGTACATATTATAGCCAAGTGAGCATGTGAGAAACAAATATAATGTAAGATAATAATAGCTGGCATTTATTTAGCACTTTAAGGTTTACAAAGCACTTTCTAAATATCATCTCATTTGATCCTTACAACAACCCTGGGAGGTAGGTACTATTATTATCCCCATTTTACAGATGAGGAAACTAAGCCAGACAAGAGTCAACTGACTTGCCTAGGATCACAGAGTTAGCAACTAAGACAGGATTTGAATTCAGATCTTCATGACTCCAGGAAGCAGCTAAATGCTCAGTAGATAGAGAACTGGGCCTCGAGTCAGGAAGACCCAAGTTCAAATCATGTCTTGGACACTTCCTAGCTGTGTAACCCTGGGCAAGTCACTTAACCTCTGTTTGCCTTAATCCTTTGGAAAAGGAAATAGCAAACCCACTCCACTATCTTTGCCAAGAAAACACAATGGATAGCATAGATGCATTACTGCCCACAGGGTCACAAAGAGTTGGACATGAATGACTGAGCAACTTCCTGACTCCAGATACAATATTCTATCCACTGCACCACCTAGCTTCACATAAAAGGGCTAAACCAGATTATTTCTGAAGTCCCTTTCAGCTGCAAATCTTATAATCCAGTATTGCCAATTAGAAACCTAACTGGATAAGTTCTAATGAAAATGTAAGAAGCATTATTAATTGACACATTTGTTATTTATACACAGACTAATACTACTAAAGGTTTTCAAGTACACATAATAAGAGCTTAATTAAGTAACTACTGGTTTCAATGAAAATTTCATTTAAAAAAGTTTGTTTTAAGTAAGGTAAATAGCCCCTACACAATATTTTGACACTATTCAATTGTTTAGCAATTTTTTTTTGGTGCAAAGGTAAGCCAGCAAGCTTCCAGAATATCATGAATTGTAAATTAGTAGAACCTGATATAATGAGATTTTTACTGTAGTTACAATTTAGCCTTGAAAGGTAGGTAGAGAGGAAAAATCCAATACCCATTTTAAATGTGAAGTAAATTAAATATCAATAACACACTAATAAGGTCCCTTCTGGCTCTAAAATTCTGCTTCTAAGTACTGTGTTGGACCAAATTTTGGCCGCATATGAATATAGGCAGCACTTCAAGAAAAAAAATCTCTTCAATGGAAAAAATTCTCAGGCATATACTGAAAAATAAGTACACAAATTACCATATTAGGAACTATATATTTACTGTGAACATTTTTAAAGGTATCTGCATTTAACAGGAAAATATATTTTACTGTAAAAAGGTTTTTTTAATATTAATCTTTTCCATTTCTTTCAGTTAAAGTAAGAATGTATTATTTATTTTTGTCATCATTGCTCTCCTTCATAACTTTCTTTGTTGTTCTTTTAATCATGTGTACTTGTATGGCACACTAAGGGAGCATAGAAGTCAAATGAAGGTAGAGAGGGGCCTACGTTCAGATCCATGCAGTCCCTGGGAAATGTAGCTACATCTCCTGATCCTTTGGTCAGAAGGAGTTCTCACCTCTAAAAATAAACCATAGCTACTTTACCATTCTGATATGTTAGGTGGTGCTGGTGGTGGTGGTTGTCTTTTCATGTTGTTGTATATGTGTTGTACTGTCTGGCTACAAGTATGACTCTGCTTTTAAAAACAGTTGTATGAAGTTCCCATTAAGGCAACCTATTAAGACTTCAAACTACAAAGAGCAATAGATTTATTTATTTAGTGACCCCTCTGTTTTCCTGTAAACTCATTAAGTTTTAAAAGGGTACCATGTAAAGTCCACCATGTCCTCATCTTTAAAAGATCTAGCTTTTATAGGATCATAAATTTAGAGCTGGATGGTGCCACAGAGGACATCTAGTCCAACCCCATTATTTTACACATAAAGAAACTGAGACCAAAGAGGTTAAGTGACTTTAGTTTGTTTTAAGTAGACTAAGCAGGACCCAAGGTCACTTGGATAGGAAGTGGCAGAATCAGGATTAAAACCTAGGCTCTTGTCTCTTGAGTGTCCTATCTTTAAAAAGTCCTTCTAGGTCTAAATAAAAAGGTGTCTAGCTATAAAAAGCTTTCAGATTATTAATACAGCAATGAGGTCAAGAGTATTTCATGCTTCCAGAAATTACTTTCTCCCTTTACATACAGCAGTAAAATTGGCTCTCAGACATATTGTCTAGACTTAACAGATTTATACCATCTTTAAATGATAAATCTAAATATTATCATCTCGCTCCCAATTTTAATGTATCCAAATAAACATAAAACTCTTCTTCCTAAGAGGAGGCAATTTCAAAACAAATCTCTGGGTACTTTCTACTTTCACATTCATGCCAGTTTTCTAACAAGAATCCTTGAAACTCCTATTTAATTTGAGCTAATCAGGATGAGAGGAAACAAACAAATTGTTACCTGGCATGGGAACACAGTATCAGGAGCAATGTCAGCCTCATGCCTGTTCAGACCCACAGTCTACAAACATAACATGCAGCAATGTCAAGGGCTATTTGCATGTTGACAACAATTTACACTTCAGCCAGAGGTTTACCAAATACTTTGACAAATACACTCGGAATTTTTCCCGTAATGGGAAAACAGAGGAAACAGAGGAAAACTTAGATAAGAGAGTAAAGAAAACCAACTGTTGCTCTTGGTTAGGTTCAGAGGTCTACCCTTGGTCCAAATGCTCACCATTGCAGTTGCCACAATGCTGTGCCTCAGTTACTCCAGAAAAAAATGGCAGTATTTCACCCTATGTATTCTATGGGGGATAGTCTGAAAGGATTTACCAGACAAGGTCCTCATGAAGAACCTGCCAAATAAGCCATTATCCACAGTTGTCATTCAAAAACCAGAAGCTTGGATAAGGTAAGCAGATTTGTATAAGATAACAATAGAACTCCGCATGTATAGACTTCAATTACTCTTCATTTAATGAACAAGGTAACCCATGCCACCAGTCCACATTTCTAGGTTTTCTATTTTTAGTACCAGTCCCTAAAAGATTTTTTACTTAACAGCTACAAAATTAGTACCAAGATAAATAGATGTGCACATCCCTAATCACAGTAAATCAGGGGTCAATCACAGAATTTCAGACTTGGAAAGGCCCTCATTGGTTATACCACTGGACTTGGCTGACTCTGGAAGAAACAGTGAGGTTGACGACTTTGTGCAACTCTGCCTCACTTAAATCCAATTCACACCCAAATCAAGACATCACCCCATGATGCCACTGGTCCTCTTCAAAAAACAAAGGATGAATAACAACAGCAACAAGTTCAAACCTTAGCTGGAAAAGAATCCCCTTCATAAAATCCTTGATAAGTAGTCACCCAGCTTCCACTTGAAAACTGTCAGTGATTGGGGGACCTTCACTACATCCCAGAGCAGCCCATTCTACTTTGGAGCAGCTATAATTGTTAGGAAGCTTTTCTTTACATCAAGTGAAAATACAATTGTCTGAAACTTCCCACCCATTACTTCTAGTACAGCCCTCTGGGATCCAAAAGGACGAATCTAATCTCTCTCCTAGATGACAACCTTTCAAAGACTTCAAAACAGCTATCATATTTCCCCCAAGTCTTCTCTTCTCCTAGCTAAGCATCCCCAATTCCTTCAACTGATTTTTGCACAGTGTGGACTCTAGTTCCCTCATTCTAGTGGTCCCCATCCTCTGTTTGGATGTCAATGTTCTTAGGATTAGAGAATTTAAAGGCAGAAGGGGCTTTGGAGGGCACCTAGTACAATTCCTTCATTTTACAAATAAGGAAAGTTAACGCTCCAAGTTAACATAGACCTGTCAAGACTACTGTTTGTATCTGGTCATTCAAGCACTTCCAAATCTCCTAACCTTCCTGCTGTCCTGCCCACATCTGTCTATCTTGAAGGATGGGTAGATTTTCAATAACTACAGACAGATGAAAAAAGCTAGAAGTAGAAGAAGATGACGAATGTTGTCCAATGGTTTGTCAAAATCTCAGTAAGTCACGTCTTTGGCATTCTCCTGAGCTAATAAGCAAGTCCAGTAAAGGAAATGAAGTCAATCTGGTATGACCTGTTCTTGATAGGGACACGCTGGCTCTTAGGAATCACCATTTCCTTTTCAAAATGTTCATTAAAAATCGTTTTACTAACACATTCTATAACATTTCCAGGAATAAAAGTCAAGGTCACTAGCCTATAATATACAGATTTCACTCTCTTCCTCTCTGTGGAAATTAGAACAACATTTGACCTTCTCTACCTCTATGGTCCTTCTCCGTGATCTTTTTAAAGGTCAATAGCAGTGGCTCTGCAGTCACATCTATCAGCTCCTAATTGTTGACCCTCTAAGACCTTTTCTAGCTTGCAAATTAAAGTGTCCTTTTTTCTCCCTTTAAATGGAGGGTGAAATTGAGGAAAAAGAAGAATTCCTCAGATTTTAGAGGTGGTGAATTGTCTCAAGGTCCCAGACAAAATGATAATTATCATTCATCATAGCTGACATTTATATACCCTTGTAAGGTTTACAAAATATTGTACATATGCTACCTCATTTGATTATCACAATAGCCCTGGGACATAAGTGTCATTATTATTACCATTTTACAGATGAGGAAACTGAGGCAAGCACAGGCTAAATGACCTGCTCAGCATTATACAGCTAGTAAATGCCTGAGATAGAATTTGAACTCAGGTCTTGCTAATATCAAGTGCAACATTCTAACCCACCGGTAAAAGAGCTATTTTTTTTTTTGCATCTAAGAAAATGTAACTACTCCTGGTGAAACATATTTCTCAAACCTCCCCAACCAAGGCAGTTCCTCTTTCTTTCTTTGACCAGGAAACTACCAAATCAACACGACAGTAAGAGCCACCCAGACTCTAGGTCTGGATTGCCCAAATCAACTACATGGAATTAAAATGCACATTTTATTAAGAACACTCAAGAATTGCAGGCAAGCAGCCAAGCTAAAGTCGAAAATTCATGGGGAACACGACCAATATCTGAAAAACAAACTGAAAATTCAATACCTAAAATTAAGTACCTAAAATGTACAAGGCAGTGTGCTAGGCACTGAGGACTTGGGAAAGAGGGTGGTGAGTAGGAGGCCATTTCTATGATTTCTTGGGAGTAGGGAACTCCCAGGGACGAGCCCCACCACCACCATCAACACAGACCTGCAACTATACTGCAAGTTAATAATCTTGGAGAGTTGCCTGGGAAACTGAGAAGTTACCTGACTTGCCCAGCATCATACAACCTGATGTAGGACTTGAACCTCCATCTTGCTGACCGTATGCTCTCTTCTAATGATACAACAACAGAAGTGAAAACAGTCCCTGTCCTAAAGAAGCTTACCTTGTATAGTCTGTCTGAAAAAAAACATAAGGGGAAGCTTTATTTGTACCAAAAAGCATTCACACCTAAGAAAGAAAAAAAGAAAATCAGAATTTGGAGTAATCACATAGAGTTAATGGAAAGCCAAAGCAGAACGCCCAATAGAATGCATTCAGCAGAAAGGGTGTATGCTCCTATATAGAGTTCTTTAAAGAGCTATTCACTCAAACGTACTGTCACTATCTTGGGCAGACGTCAAGGTATACCAGAGCTACATCTACAGCCAAAAAAAAAGAAAACAAAGACATTTCCTCTCTCCTGTTCCTTTTCTAATGATTATCAACCTTTTTTTAAGTCCAAACATTAATTTGAACAGCCAATGACTGTCTTACTGGCAACATTCATTTCCTTCATTGATCCAAGAGTACTGTGGTGCTCCATTAACATCTATTCCTAAGACACCACCACAGAATCACTCACTGGTCTACAGCAAAACAAAATTGGGCTAGATGTTTTTGCCAAAAAAAAATGTAATGGAATAAAAAGAAATAATAACAAAGAAATAAAAATAAATAAATAATAAAAAGAAACTCTTCTAAATAAACTCTGCTTTCTCTAGATCTGTGCCCTGCCCAGCTCATTTGTGAGCTTCATTAGAGGTAGCTAGGTGGTTCAATGGATACAGTGCTAAGCCTAGAGTCAGGAAGACCTAAGAGTTTATATCTAGTCTCTGACACTTACTAGCCATATGATCCTGGACAAGTCACTTAACCTCTATCTTCCTCAATTTCCTCAACTGTAAAATAGGGATGATAATATGATGTATCTCCCAGAGTTGTAAGGATCAGAGGGATAATATTTGTAAAGCCCTTAGCACAGTACCTGGCACGTAGTAGGTGCTTAATAAATGCCTGTTTCCTTCCTTCAAATCAGTGCTGAAAATTCAGGGGGGGGGAGAAATAAAAACTCAAAGTCATAATTATGGCATAAGGTACAGGAATAGAGACAACCTGTGATTCCATTGGCCTAGAAAACTCCTGATGAGGAAATTATCATCACAAGCTGTCACCTTCTCTACAAGTGATGGTCTTGGCTGACTAAAGCATTGAGAAGTTAAATGATTTGCCCAGGATCACATAGCCAGTATTATGTTAGAGATGGAACTTGAACCCAGGTCTTCATAACTCTGAGACCAGGTCTCTCTATTCATTATATCTCAATTATGTAGCTAAAATAAACAATTCCACAGTAGGATACTGGGACCAGGAAAGTGAGGATATTCCTTTTCAAACTCCCATAAATCCAACTTCAGAATGCCTTCTTTCTACTTCCAGAAGTCTTAAAGAGTAAAAATGAACTTAATTCAATCCCTATTAACAAAAAATTGTTGGCCAAAGATGATCTATCTTTCACTAGTCTGATGATACCTTGGGAGAGGGGCCAGTTTCATAGGAAAGAAAAACTATCTATGATTAAAAGCATGGCAGGCTATTCATTCAGGAGTCTACTCAGCCCCTTTTCAGTTCGATTGTCATATATTTTTTAACTATTATTCTCATGAAGACCAGTATAGGAGGGAAGAAAAACCAATTAGGAAAGCAAGGAGACAGCAGGGACATGTACTCACATTTTATAAGCATGGTGCCATACATACTCAAAAATCTGAGTTAAATTCAATTCAACAAATATTTATTGAGCACTGACTATGTATAGGACACTATGATAAGTAGAGCATGGAATATAAAGTTGAACAGAACACAGTACCTGACTTCAATCTGCTTACAATCTAGTAGGTGGGGAAACAAGACATGCATGCAGGTGCAGCTAGTTGGCACAATGGATAGAGTACCAGCCCTGGAGTCAGAAGGACCTGAGTTCAAATCCAGCCTCAGACACTTGACACTAGCTGTGCGACCCTAGGCAAGTCACTTAACCCCAACTGCCTCACTCAAAAAAAAAAAAAGGCATGCATGCAAGCAATTATAATACCAGGTAGAATTCAATAAGTACTAGGAGAAACATACACAGTACTATTAGAGAAAAAAGAGGATTTCTGTCTGAGAGTGACCAAGGAAAGTTTTGCAGAAGAGATGGTATTTGAACAGGGCCTCAAAGGATGAATAGGATTCCAAATGGTGAATAATGTGTGATGAGGTTGGAGGAAGAAGGAATCCCAGGTGGGAAGAGTAAAGTGAACAAAATCACAAAGGTAGATAAGCATAGAACCTATTTTGGAAACAGTATTTCAGTTTTCCTGGAACATAGTGCTGCTAAGGAGAAATACTGTAGGAAAAGATTAAGCTGGAAAAGTTAATTTAGGTTACATAAACTTAGGTCTTGGACAGTCATCCTTAGAATTCTGGACCTTAATGTAGAGGCAATGGTAACCCTATTGAAGATTTTTCAGTAACAAAGGGGAGTGACATAGTCAGAGTTGAATTTCGGAAAGAAAACTCTAACAATGGTACATAGGAAAGGAGGAAAATGTAATAAAAGTCATCAAAAGATGCACAAAAAAACCTGATTTTTAAAATAATTGATGAAAATAAGTAACTCATAAATCATAAAGATAAAATATTACCCAATAACTTTGTTTTAGAGACAATCAGGGTTAAGTGACTTGCCCAGGATCACATAGCTAGTAAATGTGTGATACCACTTTTGAACTCAGGTCCTCCTGACTCCAGGACTGGTTCTTTATCCATTGTACCACCAAGCTGCACCCCAATATATTTTATAAGAAAAAATTTGATGACTTTAGGACCTGGCAAAGATAACAGTTAAAAAGACATTTTCTCCTTGCAATGAAGCTCAAGCACCATCTTTTTTCTGTATAAAGCCTTAACTGATCCTGCCAGCTGCTGGTGTTCTTCCTCCAAACTACCTTGTATTTAACTACTTTGTATTTAATTGTATTTATTCACTTTGTATTTATGCTGAAGATACATATACATATATATATACTTGTCTTCTCCTGTTGAAACATAAGCTCCCTGTGAGAAGGGATTATTTTATTTATTGTATTTGTAACTCTAGAGTCTAGTATAGTACCTAACACCTAATAGGAGTTTAATAAATGGTTTTGATTAGTTAATTTATAAAATGATCAAATGATGTGAACAATTTTCAAAAGATGAAATATATTGATAACTACTTGAAAAATGTTCCATTTCAAAATAAAATCAAAGATATACAAATTTAAATAACTCTGAAGTATTACCTCATACCCACCAAATTAGTAAAAAGAAAAAATAATAAAGCAAGTAAAATCAATGCTGGTTAAAGCTGCGTTAAAACAAATTTATTCATTCATTGTTGGTAGAATTGTTCACTATTGACAAAAGTCTTTTTAGAAAGAAATCTGGCAATTGTAAAAGTCATAAAAATATCCATTCCCATGACCCAGAAATTCCATTGTTGGCAATACATCCTGAAATTGTTGTCAAAAGGGGGGGGGGAGTTACCTATTCAAAGATTCTTATAGCTTCAATATTTATAATTGCAATGAAAAAAAGAGAGGAAGGAAGGAAGGAAGGAAGGAAGGAAGGAAGGAAGGAAGGAAGGAAGGAAGGAAGGAAGGAAGGAAGGAAGGAAGGAAGGAAGGAAGGAAGGAAGGAAGGAAGGAAGGAAGGAAGGAAGGAAGGAAGGAAACAAAACTAGATATAACCTAAAACTCCAAGGATAGAGGAAAACAAATTGTGGCACGTTTAGAATACTACAAAGTGATTAAGACTGGTTAGTGTGAAGATTATAAAGACATGTGGAAAGATCTTTGTGAAATAAAACAAAAAACAAGTAGAGCCAGAAGAGCACAGAATACATGCTAACTATGATTATCTAAAAGGCAAGTAGGAATGAATGATGCCTATGAAATAATGAGACTTTAGGCATTGAAACTCATTTATTTAAATGTAAATGGTTATGTTCAGTCGTACTGATGTCTAATATTCAGTTTGTAATAAACAGTCATAGAAAGAAAAAACATAGCAAATAGAAATTAAAAGGAGAGATTGAAGGCAGGAAGACAGTTCACAAACTATTATAATAGTCCAGATAAAGATGAAGAGAACCTAATTTAGGGAAAGGAAAGGCAGGGACAGACATGACAGCTGTTGCAGTACTAGAGTTGACAGAATTTAGCTACTAATTGGACATGTGGAGCAGGCATGTGGGGGAGGGGCAGGATAGGGAAGAAGGAGAAGAGAATTTTGAAGTTTCAAGCCAGGGTTACTTGGAGGAAAATGGCGACATTAACAGTGATAGGGAAAACAAGAGAAGCAAGATGGGCAAAAGGGGTTAAGGTGGAAAAAATCATAACATGCAATAACAAAACAACAGCATTTCTGAAATAGGTGGAACCTTAAATCATTTTAAAGATTAAGAAACTGGTGGCTAGAGAAATTAAAGTAACTTATCCAAAGGCCCTGGCTAATTAATGACTGACAGAACAGCCCTCTAAACTCTCTAAACTCCTAACTCCCAATCTAGTACCCTCTCTACTTTACTGTTTCCCTAATCAGGATGCTTTAAATCAATGGTATTTCTTCTAGTCATAGATTGTTAGAACTGGAAGGAATCTTGGTGATAACAATAACAATAACAAAACAACAACATAACAACCATAATAGCAAGCATTTATATAGTACTTTGAGGTTTGGAGAATGCTTTATAAATATCATTTTGTCCTCATGACCACCCTAAGAGGTAGCTGCTCCATTTTACAGATGAGAAAACTGAGACATGCAGAGGTCCAGGGTCACCCAGTTAGTGTCTAAGGTCATATTTGAACTCAGTTCTTCCTGACTGTAGTGCCAGCATTCTATTTACTGCATCACTTAAATGCCAAATCAACCCACTAATGCCTTTTTTTCATATAAAAATGGGGAAATTGAGGGCCAAAGAAGTTAAGGGTTACGCAGCTAGTTACATACAAAGTTGCATAGCTAGTTAGTGGACAAGCTAGCTAGTGGCTGACCAAGGATTCCGGATATTTAATCCAGTGTTCCTCTCACTACATACATTAGCATATTAGTGAAGACCATATGATTCTTAGAGAAAAAGGCTTTCCCTTTTCTAATCACAGTTTGTAACCCTAAAAGAAAACACAGCAATATCTAAAGCTAGAGCAAGTGTAAGCCAGGACAGCAACCTGAAGGAAGACAGTGTAACAAAAATCAGATCTGACTTTTGGCACTTCAATAGGATTGCATCCTAAATTTGTAACAGGGCTGAGGAGGCAGGAGAAAAGACCATGTAATCTGCTACTGCAGAGGGAATTTAGGAGTCTAAGAAACAGGAACTCAAGAGTCTAAAGAAGAAATTTAAAGAATTCACATTCTTTTAGAGAGGAAATGTCAATGGGAAACAGAAATTAAAATCTTATGTAAATGTAGCTATCATTCAATTAGACACAGTGCCCATAAGAACTTGGCAAACTTCCCCACTTGGCCTTGCCAACCTAAAATGTTAGATTGGTGTTTCCAGTCCCTAGCCTCTCTGTAGCAGACAACTTAGCTACTGCAGCAATGATATATATAAATAAAAGCTAACATATGGCCCCTTTTTATCATAATTGATAGTTGACCCTGAAGGCACCTGGTAAAGCTCAAGATGCTAACTCATGATGGAAAAAACATCCTCAATTACCCAGAGATCATATTTCTATCCAGTTCAACCATCCAGAACACAGCCAAGGACTTTATAAAAGCCATCATAAAGATCATGTATTTTTCTCTGTTAGAGAAAAATGGAATATACCTAGACACTCACAAAACAGCCATTGATCCAGAGTTATGTATAAAATTAAGTTTACTGATTTAACAAGCTGTCTGACTTCCCCGGTAACTATTAGTTCTTTCTAGGTTACTCTAGATTAAAAGCAACAAATGGGTTAGTGGGATTTTTGGAAAATTACACATTTAGAAATAACAGCTAAGAGAATAAAACTAACTACAATGCAGACTTGAACAGTTTAGGAAACAGTCAAATCTTCACCAAGGGACAAGAGCACCTGAGGGTGTATTTTAACATAAAATCTCAAATTCTTAAAATATTTAAGTAGAATACAATAAAATACACAATGATTTTTAAAACTGTATTAACCATGATCCAAACTTTCTTTGATGATTCAAAAAGCTCTTGCTATCCAAAAATGGGATGGAGTTGCCTTAAGGCATCCCAGTTATGCTGTAAGATCACTATTCCAAGCATAATTTATTACTAATGACATATAGTATACATTTTTAAAATTGGTTGTTTTGGGGGATTCTTAGGTTGCGGATTTCAATGGGTAGAATGCTAAAAAACAGAATTTATTTATGAGGTATCCTAGGCTTTCAAAAAATTGTGTATAGTTTTGTAATATAAAAGATAAAAAAGTGACTTTTTAATTTAAATTTTTGTGTCTTTTTGGCTAAATTTTCTATTTAAATCTACATCCAGGTTTTATACCTGCAATCTTTACAGGAGAATGAATGACAGTCAATTCTAAATTATCCAATGAATTATCCAATTTGTAAATTAGCAGTCATCAATTTAAATCCCAGGTTAGGTTCTTCCAGATTCCTGGCTCCTGAACATTCCAAAAATACAAAAGAATTTCAATGCTAAACGCAGAAGCAGTCAGTATGGCAAATCTGCTTTAAAGAGGGAGAGAGAGAGAGAGAGAGAGAGAGAGAGAGAGAGAGAGAGAGAGAGAGAGAATGCAACCCATTCCAAATCTAAATCCCAATAAAGAAATAACGAGTTAGTAGGTTATCTGATGACGAGGATTATGGTTTTGTAGAAGGGATTCCTGTAGAAGTATGAGGTGGCCTAGGTGCCCTCTAGGGTTCTTCCAGCTACGAAAGTCTGTGATTTTGTGATATGGAAACCATGATTCTTCAGGGCTGAATTATTCTTAAATGGGATTAATCATTTGGAATCAGGAAAATTCAATTTGAGAGAATGCTTTATTTTCTTGTACAAAAAACAAACCCTCCACAAACATAGCCTAGATAAAAGAACTATAAATATTTACATGTAAGTTTTAGAAATTTAAATGGGATTTCTTTTACCCTCTGGGATTTTAACTGAGTTGGGCTGATCACAAGTTCTGATGCTGCTTCCTCTCAAATGGCATTGTGGAAACAGCTCAGGGTCTAGAGTGAAGTGAATCTTGGCTCTACCTCTCTGGCCCTCAGTTTCTTCATCAATAACGTAAGGGAACTAAATTAGATCTCCAAGACCTCTGTCCAGCTCTAAATCATGGATTTTATATCATGTTCTAGATTAACTGTTTTACTGTAAATCTCCATAAACCTGGTTCCATCTTGAGGGCCATAATGGATTGCTTTATGTTGGTCCATTCGTAGATAATAATAATAAGCAGCAGTAGCATTATAGCTAGCATTTACATAGAGCTTTAAGTTTTACAAGGTGCTCCTTTACAAATATTCTTATTTTATCCTCACCACTATCCTGAGAGGTAGGTATGATCATCATCCCCATTTTACAGATGAGGAAACTGAGGTAAATAGCAGTTAAGCAACTTGCCCAGGGCCACACAGCTAGTAAGTAATCTGAGAATGGATTTGAACAATTCAGGAACAGCTCAAAGCATATGCTTTGGAACGATGATATCACTCTCTACAGAAGGCAGCCCGTCCAATAGGATACATCCTCTCTCTGTGTGAGTGACAATTTCATAGCGGAGAAGATATTTCATTAACTTGCTTGTAACGCTCCAATAAGCAAAGAAATGCCTACGTGTAGACATGGGCAAGCCAGTGCCAAGTGATGTTGTTCCAAAGCTACAGCCCATACTGATATGAGACAAACTCAACTCTGATTCATTTGGAAGGCAGTAAAATTGATCAAGCATGGTGAGAACGGTTCCAACCCGTTAGAAATATTTATAGTAATGATGAATTCATAAACACTTTTTCCCAGGGTGTTCAGAATCTAATATGCATGAGCTAGTGAACCTTAAGCCAATCCTGTCAGAAGCTACTACTCCTGAACTTATTTTAGGATAAAGAATTATGTCTTTGCATGAAGGCGGTAGTGTATAGTGGAAAGGATACCAGATTTAGAATCTAAAAACCTTGATTTGAGTCCTATCTCTTCTATATGGTTCCTATGCAACCCTGAGCAATGCACTTAACTTCTTGGGGTTCATCTGTGAAATGGGAGGAGTTATGCAAGGGTGAAGATGAGGAAGTATATTACCTCTTAAGTTTCCTTCAAGTTCCAAATCTAGTGATTCTTCTCCGATTTAAGATCTCTCTGCAAACATATCCAATCCAATCTCCTCTAAATATATAATATATATAGGCAACTTCCATTCATCACTACATACACATACACAAACATGCACATACACACACACACACACACACACACACACACACATCCACCATTTAAGGCATGCAATAATATGCAACTTCCAGAAATATCAACTTAGCTTCCTTCCTTTCCTCACTCCTTTCAAAAGTACTCAAGTATGACCGTATTAACACAAGACATCTTAGGTGCCCTGTGATCTGCATCAAGAGACACACTAGGAAGTTCACCCCAGGCCAGACTAGCTGCAGAGATCTCTAAGAGGATGGACTAGTCAAAGGATACCCCACCTGTGCTCCCTGATTTGCTTTGAAATAAACAGAATGCATTAACAGAGGCTAAGAACTAGAAAAAAAAAAAAAGATATGTGATACAAGTGTTGTAATAAAAAAATGCAACATTTCCAGCTTGCAACTTAATTTTCCAAATTCCCTTCCCACTCACTGACAAAAAAACTTGAATTTATTTATATATTTCTTATATATAATTACAAAGGGATGAATTATCTTCCCCATAGAATGTAAGCTCGTTGAGGACAGGGCCTGTTTCATTTTCATCTTTGTACTCCCTAGAACAATGCCAAGTACACTGTAGGCCTTTAATAAACTCTTTTCAGATGACTGATTTGCAGGGAGGAAAGTAGCCAGTTAACATGACCCCTGAGAGTACTGACTACAAAAAATGGGAATAATGCAGCCAAGGGTGACAGGGAAACTTCAAATATTGTCAATGTAGCCCTGTTACATTTGTCTGATCAGTTTTCAATGATGATTCACTCTCTTTTCCAGCATACCCACATTTTCAGGGGGTGTGCTGGCAAATGTTTAACAATCAGTTCTCTGTGGAAAATATATGCACAACACATTTTTAAGTTTAATGCAGATTAAACTATATTACTATTTTCTCCATTTTCTTAGGTCTAGAGACTCTAGACAATTAACCAATAAATCAAGGCCTGATTTGTTGCATTTGCCACTTCTCAAGGTATAAATGCTCACACTGAAAATTTAACAATCAACTCTGCCATCTGTAACTAGTTCTAACACACATCCGCCTATACTGATGCAGTATTGCATAACGACCAGCTTTATATTCCTTCTCTGCCATATTTTCTTCCTTTCTTGAAACTTCCAAAGAATTAGATAAGCCCTATGTAGTTTCGAAGGTAACAGCACCTTGCCTGTAGAGTAGAGGTCAGGATACGTGATGAGCAACCATCAGTATACACTAACACCCATTATCTTTAAAAGGAGGAGATAATACTGAGGAAGATATTTGGCTAGAGATCCAGAATAGACATGACCAGGGATCTTTAAGGAGCAACTAGGTGGTGCAGTGGATAGAGCACTGGGCCTGAGGTCAGGAGGTACCGAGTTCAAATTTGATCTCACACACTTACTAACTGTGTGACCCTGGGCAAGTCACTTAACCCTGCTTGCCACAGTTTCCTCATCTGTAAAATAATCTGGAGAAGGAAATGGCAAAACCACTCCAGTATCCTTGCCAAGAAAACCCCAAACGGGCTCAAGAAGAGTCAGATGTAACTAATCAACCAAAAACAAAAGGAGGGGTGGTCTTTAAAATCCTATCCAAGGTAAACCACCTGTAAATTGGCAATTCACCAGGAAGAATAAATAGCATAGATTTGGAGCTAAAAGTAGACCTTAGAGATAATCTGGTCCAGTGGAGTCAAGCCCAAATAGAAACATGGGCCACTAAACCGTACGTGAAAATACCTGCAGGTCACAACATGAGTTAGTTTTAAAATATAATATTATCTATGTTTTATTATATTTTTATTTTGTCAAATGTTTCCCAACTACATGTTAATCTGTTTCAGGCCACACTAGGGCACACATACAACCCAGGTGTTTGACATCTCTAATCTAGTCCACTGTCTGTGCCCCATTTTATAGATAAGGCAACAGGAATAGGTTTAGAACAGTAGAGTCAGAGGACCTAGGTTCATAACCACCTGTGATGTTTATTACCTAAGTGACTTTACACCACACATTTAACCTCTTTGGGTGGCCCTCAATTTTCTAATCTGCAAAATGAGCCTCTGAAATTCACTCCAGTTTGAGATCTTTAATTCTAAACAGGTGAAGCAACTTATATAGTAGTACAGCTGGAATTTGAACCCAGGTCTTCTGACTCCAGACCTCATGCTTTTTTCTACTCCACCACTTGGTTCTTGTCCAACTGACCCTTTCACTTTTCTCTACTCAGGATTACAGCTTGAATAGAAGGGGAATTGTTACTGGAAAGAACACTTTAAGATAAACTGCAGTTTTCACTTAACAAAAAAGTTCATTTCCAAGAATTAAATTTCAAAAAAAGTTATCTTGTTGCTCCCACTATCTCAACAGCCTCAGGTCTGACCACAAACCAGTGAAATCCAAGTAAAATCCAAGCACAGATCAAGATAAAATTGGATTATCTATTCAGACACAAAGCCTCAGTCATGCAGATATTACCTTTCAGGAAGGAACACCTACCAAAAGTGTTGTTTAATACAGGAATATTGTCAAATTAAGGTAATATCAAGCTATATGACATGTCTTACCCAGGTTGTAAGAAAGTTACATAGTGAAGAGTCTCTATTAGTAGGAATGCCCTGGGAATGGAGTGTTTTTGGTAATTATATCTTTATCTCAACCCTTGTTCAATTCAATAAGCTACTATGTGCAAGATCCTGTGTTAGTTGTGGGGATACAAAGCAAAGTCTCAGTCCTCAAGCAACTTACATTACACTAGGAAAATATAATATATAAACAGTCAGGTAAATAGAAGATAATTTGAGGAGAAAACTCTAAAAAGCAGCGAAGCCTCATTTTCCTCATCTGTAATATAAAGGGTTTGGACTAGAGGACCTCTAAGGTCCCTTCCAACTCTAAATTTATAGAGAAGGAAATGGCAAACCACTCCAGTATCTTTGCCAAGAAAACCCCAAGAGGGGTCACGAAGAGTAAGACATAACTGAAACAACTCAACAATATGGTTCTTTCAGGTTTGCCTTTTTTTCCCCTCTAAATGTGCACATGATGTGATTACATTTAATATTATTTTGGAAGTTGAGTAAGATCCTTCCACAGTCCTGATTAGAGCTTATTCTGAGGCAAAAATCCTACTGATAAGATTTAGGGTTTTGATAATACAGGGCTCTTTACTAAATCTGTCAAGGACAGTATGTGACCAAATGAGCATCAATGGATGCTGACCAAAAGACATTAGAAAGAAGGAAGGAAGGAAGAAAGAAAGGAGAGGAAGGAAGTGAAGGAGAGAGGAAGGGAAGAAAGAAAAGGAGGTAGGAAAGGGATGGAAGGAGAAACTGCCTTATGACAAAATAACTTGACAAATGAGAAAAATGCAGACTGGGGAAATAAAGTAACTTATTCAAAGATGGATAGACTACCCATGCCAGAATCAATAAAACAAGATTTCCCTACAGAATAATCTTACTATACTATCTGGAGGCAATTTGGTATAGTTGAAAGAGCACTGACCCTGGAGGCAGAGATTCCAAAGACAACTCTAATGACCTGCCATGATTCTGCTTTATTTTTTTCTAGGGTTGGGATGGTTCACTTTAAGCTATCCAAACCTTTACTCTGGGGCCAGAGGATTTGTGCTCGTATACTATCTCTGATGCTCACTACCTATGTAACCTTAAGCAATCATAATAATATCATAATAATTGATAATAATAATAATAATAATAGCTAGTATTTATATGGCACTTTAAGATTTGCAAAGTGCTTTACAAATATCTTATTTGATCCTCACAAAAACTCTATTATTATCTCCATTTTACAGGGAACTAAGGCAAAGGGCAGTTATTTAACCTCCACAGGCCTCAGGTTC
Organism: Phascolarctos cinereus; assembly: GCF_003287225.1. NCBI lineage: Eukaryota > Metazoa > Chordata > Mammalia > Diprotodontia > Phascolarctidae > Phascolarctos > Phascolarctos cinereus. The sequence goes on from NW_027555514.1 coordinate 158,459,280, forward strand.
CTTATCTGTGAAATGAGGGCTGGACCAGATGACCTCTGGGTTCCCTTCCAGGTCTACATCTATCTGATCTAATGTGTCATGAGGGTCATTAATTTCTAGTAGAGTCATCCTTATTCAGTTGTATTCCACACCTTTGACCATATGACCAATATTTTTTTAGTCTCACTGTACTGTTATTTCCTCAGTAATAATGTGAGGTTGAAATAGGTGCTGTCATCCATTGCAGAGAGAAACTATATCATGAATGACCCCAAAAAGATAATCCACACAGTTTTCCCTATACTCTGAAGGGCGGCCTAAAATCCAGGGCTTTAGAGAATACACACACTTATTAAGGTAGCAAAGCTTTGTTCAAATACATGTTAAATTAGCCCTAACAAGTTTTTGATCCAAATGCTGACCTTACTTGGCTCACTAAACTGGATGAGATCATAAAATCATTCTACTGGCAAACACAGAACCAGTTGAAAGGAGTGTAAAAATGAGCAGATCAGTACCAACCAACCCTTTGTTCACTATTTCTGGACAACACTCATCTTCTGTAAACCATAAAACTACACATCTGTGTCCTCAGAGATGGTCAGTACTGCCCCATGGGGGTACAATCATGGCCAAGCTAGACGTAGAACATCCCTAGTGGCTAGAAATATCTAGCAAGAAACAAGGGTGCATGCAATCTTTGATTCCCTAGTAACTAATCTAATGGGGCATATATAAGGAACACAAAACTGTATTTAACCCTACTGCTGACTAATATCCTAGAAAGCACTGTCCCCCCAAAAAAGGATAAAGTAGGCTAAAGCTTTTTCTTCTGAAAATTAACAAAATATCAAATAAAGCATATCATTTACCTAATATAGGTTAAGTTGCTCATTTATAAATAAGGTGAACCCATTCAATATTTACTGATCATTTATGTCTGTGTATTAGGCACTGATTTCATATGCAACAGCTAAATGATATTGAATAAGTTATTTTAATACTATCTAAAGTGTTCTTATACAAATGTTTTGAAATTCCTATAATAATAACTATGTATGTGTAATGGGCATCACATTTCTTGCCTTCTCAATGGGTGGGAGAGAGGTGGAGAGAGGAAGAGAATTTGTAACTGAAAATAAAATGGATCATATCTTTTTCTGACTTCCCTAGGATCTCTAAAAAGAAGGAAAAAAAAGAAAAGAAATTCATAGGACAAACATATTAGATGTTTATAATATTATAGCTTGCTAGGAGTCATTTGTTCCATAGGGAATGAGGGGGGGAAGGGGATAGGTCAAATAAAGAGATTTGCTTAGTCTAGTACAAAGGTATATGTGCTCCGGCAGTTGAGTTAGAAAACAGAAACAGCTGGTGTGTGTATGCAGACACACACACACACAATCCGTAAACAAAAATGTTCTCCCGTGTATTTGTTTAAACAAACCAGTCTATCAAAACATATAATTAGGGTTTATGTGTGTCTCTGCTTCCATATGTCCTGTATTTTTTCCACTGGTACATTGATTTTGTAAGCACTTAGAAAAAGATGCATTTCTAAAATCACTATAGAAATTAAATGTTTGAGAAAGTCAGGAGGACCCCAAGGAAGTGTTATTTCATGAATGCAAAATATTGTCAAATTCATCCTGATTATTAGCGGGATAGACATTGGGACCAAGAAAAAGTAATATCATTTAACAAGTTGTCGGCTTTAATCTAGTTAGTATCTAAACTAGTGTCAGTTTTAATCTTTGGAGCAAGCACTGAGGATAGTTTTGTTTCATTTCATTATAAAAAGAGAAGACTTGCATCCCCTGTATACCCAGAGAACTATTCAAAGTTCAAAAAGTGATTTAAAATTAGGCACTAAATACAATTAAGTAAATAAAATATAATCCAATAATTAAGTAATTAATTGACTATAATCCAATTAAACACACATTAATTAAGCATTTACCACATTAAAAGTTACTATACTAGACTATAGAGATACAAAGCCAAAAAGTACAATACGTCCTGCTCTCAAGAAACTTACAATCTACTGATAAACACAGTATATACACAAACAAGTGAAATACATGATGATTTTAGAAGGGAGGGAACACTAAATGGAGGGAGAAGGGAAGTCCTCACTTCATGGAAGAAATGGCCACTGAGTTATGTTTTGAAGTAAGATATCTATTCTGAGAGACATTCATGAGGAGTGAGTGAATGTCAAGTATGAGGGTATGAAACAGAGACAGAAAATGGAATGCTGGGTTCCAGTAACACTTAGTATTACAGTACTATGAAATAAAGCTAGAAAAGTAAGTGGAAGTCACACCATTTAAATGCTTTAAATGCAAGGCTGAGAAGTTCATATTTATCTCAAAGGCACTAGGGAGCCATTTAACAAATGAAGGTAGAACTGTGTCTTAGGAAGGTACCTTTCTGGTAACTGTGTGGAGAATGAGTCAGATAAGGAGAGAGAAATTAGGAGGTGGGAGGTTCTTACAATAGCCTGGGCCCTGAATTGGAGGGAGAAGAGGGAGGAGAAACAATATTTGAGTGGAGAGAAGGGGATGAATAAGAGAGATGTTGTAGAAGATATTGTAGAGAGATGTTCAGAATCAAGGTGGTGATTTGCATTTAGGAGGTGAAGAGGAAGAAAGAGTCAAGGGTGATTCTAAGATGATGGACCTAGTCAATTTGGAGAATGATAGTATCCTCAATAGAAAAAGGAAATTTGGAGAAAGGGTGGCTTTAGGGACAGATGTTGAATTTGAGATGTTGGAATATCCAAACAGAAATATTCAACAAGCACTTACTTGGTGATGTAGAGCTGGAATTCAGGAGAGAGAGCTGAAGATGTAGATCTGAGTGTCATATGCAGAGAGATGATAATGGGACCCATGGGACCTGGTGGCATCATCAAGGAGAGACCATAGGGAAATTGGAGGGCTCAGGACAGAGCTTCGGGAGAGACCCAAGTGTATGGGGTGGGAGACCGATTATCTCACAAAAAAGATTGAAGAGTGATCAGAGATAAAGGACAACCAAGACAGAAATGAGACAGCAGCCAGGGAAGAAGAGAATTTCCAAGAGAACAGGGTGACAATAGTGTGGAAAACTTCGGAGAAGTCAAGGAAGATGAGAACTGGGAAAACATAGTTAAAAGACTGATAGCCTTTAAGAGAAGAGTTTTAGTTGAGTGATGGGGCCAGAGGCCAGATTGCAAGGGGTCGAGAAGTGAATAGTAATGGGTAAAAATGACTCTAGTAATTTATCTGTGAAAGGGAAGAAAAGTAAGACAATAGTTTGAGGGAATATCAAGTGAAGCTTTTCTAAGGACTGGGGAGACTTGAATATATTGATAAGCAGCAAGGAAAAAGACAGTAGGGAAAGATGAGTGAAAGAGGAAATTATCAATGGGGCAAGTTCCTAGGGAATATGGGAGAAAAATAGGATCAGAGACACAATTAGAAGATTTAGTCTTAGCAAGGCAAAGGACCACCTCATCTTCAGACACTGGAACAACAGAAGAGAGGGATGGTTGGTGATGTTTTAAGGTGTGACATAGGGAAGACAGAGGAATTTTGGACAGCCAGGCTTTCCCTTGAGGGAAAGGAGGGAACAAGGATTTATTAAGTACCTACTAGATGCCAGGCATCATACTAAGCATTTTAAAAATATTATCTCACTTTATCCTCACAACACTCCAGTGGTATGTGACTATTGCTAGCAGTGTGAAGTAATGCTGTTATTATCCCCATTTTACAGTTGAGGAAACTGAGGCAGATATAAATTAATGACTTGCCTAGGGTCACATAGCTAAGCATCTGAGGCCAGAATCGAACTCTGGTCTTCTTAACTCAAGGCCCAGGGCCTGGAATCAGGATACTCAGAATGGATGGAATAACAGAATAACAATTAGAAAATGTTGAATTTTGTTTCAGTTCATACTTATGTGTCAAAGTTAATCTCTTGTTGGGGCAAGTAGGTGGCACAGTGGATAGAGCACCGGCCCTGAAGTCAAGAAGACCTGAGTTCAAATCCAGCCTCAGACCCAACACTTGACACTTACTAGCTGTGTGACCCTGGGCAAGGTACTTAACCCCAATTGTCTTTAAAAAAAAAGTTAATCACTTATTGATTTAAAGTAACATTCTAATGTAACATCACTAATGAGTTAAAGTCATTAGAGATGGAGTAATTTTGTCATATATAGAATTAGTGACATATCCAAAAGCAGGTCATTAAGGAAGTGCTGTTCTGCTATTCTAGGCTACTTTTTCCTTTGAGAATTTCCAGGCACTTTGACCATAAATAAATGAAAATGTGTTTAATTTTCCAGAAGTATGTTAGAATTCCAAAGTTTTTTAATTTATTTTATTTTTATTTTATGGAATAAAACAAACATTTACATAACAGCATAATTTTTAAAAAGATGACTGCATATGAAACTGCAAATCTATTTACAACTTGATATTCTTTTAAAATTTATAATAAAGTTATCATGTAAATTTCTTTTTTTTTTTCTTCCCTTTCCCCCTCCCTACCCTAGAGATTGTTACCATTAGACAGTTCTTGCATAAGGTTCAGGGAATACTTTTATGTATTAATACCTCTAACCAAGACACTAAATAGCACCAATGTTGTTTAGTACCTCACAAATAAAGCATTTTTTCAACTAAGATTTTTTATGAGGGTACATCTTGATACACAAACATTGAAACTCAAAACTTGAAGCATCTATTTGAGGACAGCCAAAAGATTTTAGAAACATTTCTGTAGGCCAGATGCCTCTTGCTAACTCCCTTCCCAGAAAGCATTGTCAGAGACCAGTAATTTTCATGGATTTATTAGTATCCTGTGGAAATTCCTTCCTACCTCCTGGACTTCCCATACTCTCCAACCTCCCTATCTCTACCCACTCCCCTCCACCACCACCTCCAAATTTGGTGCCATATGCAAAAATGCCAGGTTGGTGACTGGGGGGTGAGAGGCTTGTGGTAAGAAATTGGTGAACATAGTAACAAGCAGGACAAATTTGCATGCTCTTGAAACACTCTCTTAGATTTTACACACTGTGATTGAGTTAACTTATAGTTAATTTTTCTGCTGACCTAAATTTGAGAAACTAACAACATTTCTGGCAAAGCAGGTCATATATAAATAGTGGTGCATTTTTTTCATGTCTTTGCAGTACATGAGAGCTGGAAGAGACCCCAGAGATCATCTGGAACAACCATCTCAAACCCCATTTTACAGATGAAAAAAACTAAGACCCAAAGAGTAAAATAATTTGACTGAGGACAGACAGACAGTTATATATCCTCAGTCTTAGGCCATTGGCTTTTCTCCTATACTGCTGGCTGCCTCCTATTTTACTGGAGTGATTTCCAGAAACTTTTTCTTCACATTTATTTCCTGAGGAAAAGTAGCAAGTTTCCACTTATCAGGCTCACCTGTTTCATTATCCTAAAAACAACCTTATTTTGGAAAGTCTAGAGAAAGAACTATAATCTCTTAACTAACTTGACCCCATTTTCAGGTGAAGCCGCTAGAAAACCATTCTATAACTCATTTTTATGCTTTCTTTCCCAAAGGCAAGTCACAAAGGGGCCATGCAGAAGCCAATGTGCATTCTGCATCAGACAAATACCCCCAAATGCCACTCAGCATCACCAAGTAAGTTGTCATCTGCAAAGATAAAATTGGGTGGTCAATGACTGGGTATAAATAACACTTGGAGGGGAATAAAACAAGAACTGGTGTAACCATAGCAAGGAAAGGCTTACTGAAAAAGAGGAAGGCTTTGAGGAAACAAAGGAAGACTTTTCAAAGCAAAATTGGGATTGGGAAGGGGTGGAGGAAGCAAGAATTCTAATAACCAAATTAAACAGTAATAATTAATTCACATAAAAATGAATTCAAGTTTGTTTTGCTTTAAGAAAAATTTGTTGTTGTTCAGTTACACCTGACTCTTCATGACCCCATGGACCACAGCATGCTAGGCCCTTCTGTCCTCCACTATCTCTCAAAGTCTGTCCAAATTCATGTTCATTGTTTCCATGACACTATCTATCCATCTCATCCTCTGTCATCTCCTTTTCCTTTTGCCTTCAATCTTTCCCAATTAAGAAAAACAGATATTTAAAACTAGCCCTCACCTCTAGCGTTATGCAGGAGAAGTCAAATTCCTCTTCCACATGAAAGTCTTTCAGACATTTGAAGCCAGTTATTATGATTCCTCCACCCAAGTCTTTTTGTCTCCAGGCTTCAACCATTCCTAATATGCCATCTTATCCAGGCCCTCACCAGCTTGGTTGTCCTCCCTTGGACATACTCTAGTTTTTCAACATATGCCTTAAAATGTGGTTTCCAAAACTGAAAACATACCTCTAGATGTTGTGCTTAGACAGATGTTGTCTCTCCCCAAAGCCTCAGCTCATTCTGGTTAAACCCACAGACAAATAATTATGATATCACATAGTGTGGAAGAAATAGCACAAGAAGAGTGCCAACAGAACAAATTTGCACATAGACACCCTCATGTATATGGAGGCAATATCACTGCTCTCCTAGCAAACAGTGATAAGTGGTATTGATCACTAGAGTAGTAATTTCTTGGTTTCTGCTCCATAAACACTTAATTTTTGCCTGTGGGAGGCCTGAATGTGTTAAGAAGCTCAGTATTATACTTCTAATTTTTAATTAGAATGTGGTTCAGAAATTTTAAAAGCCATGCCAAATAGGCAGTATGTTAAAATATGCAGAAATACAGGATCATAGATTTAAAGTTGAAAGAGACCTCAGAGAATATCAAGATCAATCCCCTTGTTTTATAAATGAGGAAACGGAGGCACAGAAAAGTTAACTGACCTGTCCAGGGTTGCATAGCCATTAAGTACGTGAGGCAGCATTGGCACTCAAGCCTCTTGTGATTCCAAGTCTAGTGCCCTATCCAATTTATCATGCAGCCTCCCGAAGGACCTGGGTTCAAATTCTGCCTCTGATGCTTGTGTGTATTATGATGACCTGGACAAGTCACTTGGGCTTTTCCAGGCCTCAGTTTCCTCATCTGTAAAATTAGGAGGTTGGATTAGATGACCTCTGAGGTCCCTCTCACCCTTAAAATCTATAATCCAGTGAAACAGAAAAAAGATGCCAGGAAATTCACTATCCTTTAAGTTAAAGAACAGTCTATACTCTCTTTACTAATAGGAACAGCTAACTGTCCTCCTTCTTGTGTCCTGGTTTTGTTCCACATTAATTCACAGAATTAAATTTAGGCCTTAAGGCACTGAGCTGCCTTCATTCATTTCCTTCACCAAGGATATGAAACTAAGCGGTTGGAGTTGGTTGTTACCGTTTTTCCTGAATCACAGATAATAAATGCAACTTTCCTTGTCCTAGCAAGACTATGGTAAATGAAGCCACCTGATAAGCAAATCCTCCATAGGGCTATTCAACCACAGTCATAGAAGCAATCGTTTAGGTCAACTCATCAGTTTTACTTCTCCATCTTTCATGTCTGTCCCCTTTTCTCCATTCATATCACTTCTCTCCTAGCTCAATCCCTCATCATCTTTCACCTAGGCTACTTGCAATCACCTTTTTGTTGGACTGACTGCTTCCAACATCTTCCCTCTTCAAGGTGACAACCTCCATTTTTACTTCTTGAATGTGATGTGTCATCTCCTCCTTCTGGCTTTTGCATAAGTCTGGGCCCTATGGTTGTGATATACTCCCTCTCCACCTCTTCCTCCTGAAACAACACCTAGCTTCCTTCCAGGCTTAGCTCAAGCATCAGGGCCTCTGCACCTCCAGGAGGAGTTTCATGCTCTGCATTCTCTTGCTTGTGTCTCTTCCTCCTAGGATTCCCCTAGTAGAATGTTGGCTACTTGAAGATGCTTTCATTTATCTTCGCATCTCCAGTATCTACAATGCCTTACAGATAATTACGAAATTATTATTGTATTGTACAGATTTGGATACCTATTTTCAATTTAACAAAAACCTGTTCTGGATTTTTTAAATATATATTAGAGCCCAGGGCATGGTAGAAACACTACTAACCTCATCAACATAACCATATTTCATCAAATCTTGCTCTGCTTTAAATGCAAGCAGGTCAGCCAAGCTGACTTTCCTAAAATGACAGCTCAATAAATTTAGCTGTCCTGTTGTGCTTTCTGGGAGTACAATTCTAGGAGCATCATGGTACAGGAAAAGGAGCTCTGAATTTGGAATCAAAGGACCTGGATTCAAATCCCAGCCCTGATACTACCAGTATGATTTTGAACAAGTTACTTTGCCCCAGTTTCATCACCTGTAAAATGTGGAGGTTGGACCAGATGACCTCTAAGGTCCCTTCTAGCTCCTAAGTTCCCTTCCGCCTCTAAAACTATATCTACAGTGTAACCAATACTTAACTACATATGGTAATGTTGTTCATTAGTTTTTTAATCATGTCCAACTCTTCATGACTCCATTTGGGGTTTTCTTGGCAAAGAAAATGGAATGGTTTGCCATTTCTTTCTCCAGTTCATTCTTCAGATGAGGAAACTGACGCAAAGAGGGTTAAGTGACTTGCCTAGGGTATAAGGCCAGATTTGAGCTCAGGAAAATGAGTTTTCCTGACTCCAGGACTGGCACTCTATTCATTGTACCAATAATGATAATAGATGACATTTATAAGACTCTTAAAGGTTTACAAAAATTAATAGGTCCCAGAGATGTTTCAAATTCCATCAAAAAGACTTGATTATTGAAAATCCTAAGCAGATCACCAGTACTGCTAACCAGATATGGGGACTCGAGTTTTGGTCACTTCTTTTTTTCTGCCTACTCTCTGAAAGACATTTTCATTGACATGGAGATAGCAGGAGCAGAACCACTAGCCTAGGTGACCAACAAACTGAAAACCAAATGCCTCAATAACCTAGAGATGACTGTTGAGTACAGAAAGCTACTTCTCTGCCTGGGAGGGAAGGCAGACTGCAGCATCTACATTCTAAACTGCTGCCAAAGGAAAGCATTCTCACTAGCTAGCACCTCTGCCTTGGAGAAGGTTATCATAGGGGCAATAGAATTTTTGCTAGGTTTTTTTTAGGTGTTCCTATGATGGTAGCTTATAGCCCTGGAAAAAAAAAATATCTGCCCAACAGCTTTCTACAGATCTACAAGGTGGCAAGCACAAAGAAATGTGAAACCAGCAAGCTCCAGCTTCCATAAGGATTGTTATTTTGTCCCAAGCAATCTTAGTATACTCTATATTTTGCTGTCCTTGCTTATAAGGATTCCCAAACTACAAGTTGCCTGCCAAGTACAACCTGTATTCTAAGAGGTCGGCTTCCGAATTTAGAAAGTCCCACTAAGCACCAGATTAATTACTTAACATCTCTGGGCCTTGGTTGCCTCATTGGTAAAATGAAGAGGTTGGGTCAGATAGCCAGAGGGCACCGTTTTATGTTTATGCTGTAGTTATAGTCACTCAATGGAAAGAAGTTTTACATATCTATGTACTTACTTCATCGTTGTTCAGTCATTTGGGTCACATCCGACTCTTCATGACCCCATTTGGGGCTTTCTTGGCAAGGATACTGGAGTGGTTTTCCACCTTTTCCAGCTCATTTTACAGATGAAGAAACTGAGACAAACAGGGTTAATTGACTTGCCCAGGGTCACACAGCTAGTAAGTGTCTGATGTCAGATTTGAACTCAGATCCTCCTGATTCCAGGCCCAGCACTCTATCCACTTCATCACATAGCTGTCCCTTGTACTTACTTCACCAGCCCTTAAAGGAATGATTGGCTGGACTTACTACAATATTTTCTATTCAGGAGCAATGTCTAATGAAATAGTGACTAGTACAGAATACACAGAAACTATGGATTGACCTTAAGCCAAGTTTCAGACTGTGCTTGGATCAAGAAGTAAAAGATCACAGAGTAACAAACTAAAAGATAAAGAAAAATCTAGTATTACTTAATCAGCTCTTTTCCTATGACAGTGTGTGATCATAGATAGTCATTTCAACTCTCCAAAGAATTCTAATTGTGAAAGAGACATATATGGCATCTTAACCCTTCCGAAGTGCCTGAAGGAGCATCTAGTCCAATCGCTTAAATCCAACCCAAAAAAGGCCCTCTCTCCAATACTCCTCACAGATGATCATCCAGTCTTTGCTTAAACACTTCCAATAATAGAGAACTTAGCAACTGGGGAAACAGACCACTCCATCTTATAGCATCACAATAAGAAAAGGTTTGCTTTTTTAAAAACCTTTAAGATCATTCTTTTTAGAGCTGCTGAAATAAATACAAAAATGTTGTAAATATTTTTTGCAAATATTTTTCTTCATTGAATTCATATAATGAGATGTAAGTCAGAATAGTAGCTGAGGTATTGGATTTGGAGTCAGGAAGACAATGGTTTGAATTATGCTGTGGACACATGAGGGTTGTGTGGCCCTGGGCAAGTCACATAAGTTCTCTGAACCTCAGTTTCCTTATCTATAAAGTGGTACTTACTTCATAGAGTTGGTACAAGCCTTACACAGAATAATGTATATGAAGTATTTTATAAACTTTACATCCTTATGTAAGTTTGAGCTATTATTATCTTTCTCAAAGAGTTTCTCTATTAAATCTTTAAAATAATTCCTATTAGAATTTCTAAAATAAATGCAAAAATAAGCATGCAAATATCTTTCTCCATTGGATTCATACAACTACAGTATAAACAAAAACATGCTTTTTAAACTTTAAAGTGCTATGTAAATATGGGCTGATATTTTTGTTACTATTGTCTCCACAGAAGTTCTACTCCAATACTGGGCACAGTGACCCTGGAATGTGAAACTGTAAGATTAGTCAGCAGAGCACAAAGTCTGGTCCACTGTACTAGGCTGTAAAAGCTTTGAGTATGATCCTAGCAGCAGTCTCTATCTGCTGTCCATTGACCAACCTATCTAAGTGCACCAAGCTTCAAAATCAGAAGCATCACTGCATGATAAAGTCTTTGACCAAAATGATCCATGAAACAGATGAAATAAAAAATGGCCTTCAGTGTCATGGCCTCTTTATCACTTCTGCAGTGATTGTAGTAGACAAGGAAACAAAGAGTTTAGAGGGTCCTAGGAATAACACAGTTTTAACATCACTTATTAACATTAATGTTTGTAACTTCTGGTACTCTAAATGAAGAGACAGCATAGCATAATGGTTAGAATGCTAAACTTGGCATCAGAAAGGCTTGGTTTCATACTCTGCTTTTGATACTGACCAGCATGATACAGGAGCAGCTAGTGACTCAATGGATAGAGCATCAGGGCCTTCAGGAAGACTTACCTTGCTGAGCTCAAATCTGGCCTCAGACACTTAATAGCTGTATGACCTTAGAAAAGTCACTTACCCCTGTTTGCCTCAGTTTCCTCATTTGTAAAATGAGCTGGAGAAGGAAATGGCAACCACTCTAATGTCTTAGCTAAGAAAACCCCAGATGGGGTCACAAAGAGTGGGACGTGACCGAACAACAACAATAACAAAACATGATACAGTAGAAAGAACACTGGCGCAGAGAACATGACTACAAATCTGATCCCTGGTGCTAACAACATGTGACCTTGGACCAGTTACTTAGCATCTCTGGGCCTTGGTTGCCTCCTTGGTAAAATGAGGAGATTGCCTCTGAGATCCCTTCAAACTATAGGGTCTATAATCCTATAAAACTATTGAAAAGGAATAAAAGTAAAAAGTGACTCTGATTATCACCATTTCTCAGGGAAATTTAAGCATAATAAAAGTCACCACGATGAGGTCAAAAGATCCTTAGAACTATGTTGGCCAACAAACAATTTCTTTGCCAAGCCTGGGTCGCAGTGACTTTGAGGACGTATTTAATTGCAAAAGACTATGGAGTAAGACAACTGGAGATTATGAATAGTACTACTTCACAAAACTATGAAAAGCTGTAGAGGGGAAGATGAGTACATAGAAAACTTGGCATCAGACACAACAAATATTCAAAGACTTGTGTGCAAGGTGCTAGGATTAGAAAAAGAAAAATGCCAAGAGAGGTAGCTCATCCCAAGTGCATTTACACATGTAACTGGAAGAAAGACAAGTAGTCATGAAATTGAAGACATTCACCAGCATTTCTGGGGCAATCTATTTTGATTGATGACAGTGATAACTTGACAGTTAGACTGTATAACCTCATCATTTGCGAGGCCATTTGAGGAACTTGAAGTGATACTCAAGTAATGAAGTCCAGAAGACCAGCTAGAAAAGAAAAGGTGTGGTATAGCGAATAGTGTGCTAGACTTGGAGTCAAGAGGACCAGGGTTTGACTCTTGCCTTACCAACTTGCTAGCTTTGTGACCCTAGGTAATTCAACTAACCTCTCTGAACCTCATTTTCCTAGAAACGGGCATAATATCATTCATATTGTATATGATAACATAATGTATTAATAATTATTAATAATAGTTATTGTGAGTATCAAATGAGATAATATACATAAGGTACTTTGCAAATCTTAAGGGTTACATATGTGTAATTGTTGCTGCTTCACTAAATATATAGAAGAACATAGAAGAAGAATTCCATTTTGAAAATGACATTTAAAAGGTAGTCAGGTATTTATTTACATTCCTCAAGGAAGAGAAGATTGCAAAATAATTAGAAAAAATACAGACATTATTAAGATGTAATTTTTCAAAGGCAAGAAGACAGAAATCATCAATTAATAACTTGTATGCCTTTTTTATTCTAAATTTAATATGCAAGCACATAAATGAGAATTTACTTCCATTAGCCATAGTTTACTTATTCATGACATATTAACTTTAATAATATAGTCACAAAAAACATTATTTGATTCTATGTTCCTTGTTGAACTCTTTCTTCTGTGTACTTTTCTGGAATTTGTTGTCACTGATATTAACATAATTATAGTCAATGGGCGTATTGTTTTCATTCTGCTTTGTCCGTGTCATGTCGTATATTTTGACATATTTCTTAGTATTCTTCACTTTTGTATCTTTCTTATGCCACAACAATATTCTATTATATTCACATTCCACAACTTCTTCAGCCATTCTCCAATTATTGGCCTCACAGAGTGATTATAGACATTATAGAAATAATTCTGCTGTAAATATTTTGTATTAATCAATTTTTTTCCTGTCAATTACATCCTTAGGGTGAGATCAAAGACCAAAGAACATAAGTATTCTACTCTTTCAAGCCACATTTAATACTCCACCATTGTAATAGCAAGTCTGCTTCTCCATAGTCTCATCAGCAGTGACTTTTACTACTTTTAGAAATCTTTGTATTAGCTATTCAATTTCCAATGCTTTCATTTGAAGTATAGGAGTATTAGCTAAATTTGACAAGTTGGTAAGTTATGGCAGTATCTGAGTTGTTTTTATTTAGATTTTTCCAATATTCCTACATTTTCATCTCTTGAAAATCTTTATTAAGGAAGGTCCTGAAGTTGAAGTTGTCCTCACTAAAATATAAGAAGGAACAGGCAGACTTTTGGAGATTATTTTCTACCATAAACTAAATCTTCACATTCATCTAATCAGGAAATTGCAGTACAGTAGAAAAATAACTAGTTTCTCAAGTTAAAGGATGTGGATATAAATCTTGCTTCTGTCAATTACTACCTTTGTAACAGGGGAAGATGCTTAACCTCTTTAAGCTTCAATTTCCTCATCTGTAAAAATTGAAGGTGGGACTACTTGTTCTCTTTGGCATTCAAAGCCCTTTAAAACCTACCCCTCTCCTACCTTTCCAGTCTTCTTACACTTTACTCCTTCACACTCTCTTCAATCCAGTGCATTGACTTCCTGGTGGTTCCACCAACAAGACACTCCATCTCTTGGCTCCAGGCATTTTCTCTAGCTGCCCCCCATGCTAGGATGTTCTCCCTCCTCTGCTACAACTATTGACCTCTCCCCAAATTCCTTTAAGTCCCAACTAAATTCCTCTTTCTACAGGAAGCCTTTCCCAACCCCTCTTAATCCTAGCACCTGGCTCCGTTAATTACTTCCTATTTATCTTGTATATAGCTTGCTTTGTATATATTTGTTTGCATGTTGTAAGCTTCTTGAGGGCAGGAACTGTCTTTTGCATCTTTTTGTATCCCCTGTGTTGTCAATAATGATTTTAAAACGAGATATTCGTGTCTCTCCCTTCTTTTTACATGTGAAGTACTCTGGTTGGAAAACTTTGTACATACTAGATTCCCAGGGCTTCTATTTGTTGTATAATGCTACTCATCAAATATGCTGTAAAGGAGAGTCATTCTTTGATTATGGGTTGGACTATATTAATTGCTGCTTTTTTTTCCTCTTTTTTCATTGCTTGTTACAAAGGATGGCTTGCTATATATGGGAATGAGGAGGAATATATTTGAGAATGATGATGTAAAATCAAAATATATCAATGAAAGCAATGTTTTACAGTACACAACACTCTAGGCATCATCTGAGCATGAAAGAATAAAACACAACTGTGACTTCTCCATCTAGATACTCTGGTTTTTATTAATACAGCCTAAGATCCTTCAGACTTCATAGCAGTTGTGTTATACTGTTGGATCAGATCGAGCTTGTGGTTCACTAAAATGTGCTTCATGCTTAAAATCCACTTCTTTTGCATGCAATAACCAAAGTAGTACAACTTTCTTTACCAACAGCCCCTAGTGTTTGTTATATTAACTTTAAAAACATGCAATCAAAAAAAAAATAGCCTCCACCCAGACCCCAACCCCTTTTTTCAAAACTATCCTTCTTGATTATTTTCTGCCAAATCCTTTTTTTTTTAAATGCTAGTTTCTTCAAAGTGGGAGGAAAATAAGCTTTTGGCATGTCTTTACTCGGCAAGCCTTTTCTCATGCAAATGCTTCTCATCCTTCTTTTCCAGAATGACTTTCCCCTAAGGCTTACAGGTACACAGATTATTGGGTACTGAAGCCTTTCCACCGAAGCTGTTGATGTAGCACTCAATCACTTCCTCATCCTACACTTCTGTAGGGAAATCCCACTAGTTTTCAACTGTAAAAAAGAGCGTTAAATAGTAGCACTGATTGCCACCTCTTATCAACTTCTCTTTCCAACCATATGTAATAATAAGTTAAGGATCCTACCTGCCAAGTAGCTTCTGATTAATACTCTCTCCTCTAGCTCAGCTAAAGCAAAGTATCATGTTCACATAGTTATACAATCTTAGAGCTGAGAAAGATCATATAGGCAAGCTACTCCAACCCATGCTCAATGAATGAATCCCTTCTAGAGTATCTCTGATAAATGATCCTACCAGATAAATAAAAGCATTGGAATCCAGGCCTTTATACTGCTCAGTCATTTTTAGCACCTCACTTATAGAGAGCCCATCCCCATGGACCAAAGCATAAAATGTATGCTCCTATGTGTCAGATAGGTTCATTTCCTCAATGAAACAAGCCATTCTCAGCTCACTATTAGTAATCCTGTAAGGAGACAATATGTTACCATAGAAAGAATGGGGAATGGGGAGTCCCATACTTAGAGAATCTGGGTTCAAATCCTACCTCTGAATCTGTGATGTTGGGCAAGTCATTTCACCTCTCTAAGGCTTAGTTTCCTAGTACATAAAAATGAGGGGTTTGAATTAGCTAGTTTCTGAAGTACTTCCATATTTAAATCTATGACAACCTTTGCTTCCTAAGGTATCATATCAAATAGAGCACTCATTTCTCTCAGATTACTAATAGGCATAGGGAGGTCTTATAAAGTCTACAAAAGCATTTTCTACCTAAAATGTAGATTGCTAATAAGTATTTTTGTTGTTGTTCAGTAGTTGCAGTCATGTCCAACTCTTTATAACCCCATTTGGGGTTTTTTTGGCAAAGATACTGGAATGGTTTGCCATTTCCTTCTCCAGCTCATTTTACAGATGAGCAAACTGTGGCAAACAGAGGTAAGTGACTTGCCCAGAATCACACAGTTTGTAAGTGTCTGAGGCCAGATTTGAACTCAAATCATCCTGACTCCAGGCCCAGTGCTTTATCCACTATGCCACCTAGCTGCCCTACTAAGGGGTATAGGGAGGTCTTTTAAAATCTATAAAATAATTTTTTACCTCTGGCATTTCCTATAATTCCAAATATTTTTAACTAAGCTTATGACCAAGCCAAATCAATAAATATTTATTAAACAATGAATGTACCAAGTCTTGTGGGAATGTAAAGAAAGTGTTTTACCTATCCTCAAGGAGCTTGCTTACAAGCTAATAAGTAAAGAAGACTTAAATTCTAATTAGGGAAAAATGACAATGACATGAAACAACACAGTGGTATGTAATCAAATACTATATTGTATAGTATACGTAAGTGGTGCAGGAATTTTAAGAGGGCAAAAAGAAAGGCATTTTGTGGTAAGGAAAATTTGTGAGAAGAAGAAGAGATGTTATTTATTTTTTATAATGTATTTATTTTTAGTTTTCAACATTCACTTCCAGAAGATTTTGAGTTTTAAATTTTCTCCCCATCTCACTTCTTCCCCACCCTCAAAACAGCATATAATCTGATACAGGCTCTACTTATACATTCGTTGAGCATACTTTCCCATTAGTCATGATGTAAAGAACAATTAGAACTAATGGGAGGAACCCTGACAATGAAGCAGTAAAACAAACCAACAGAGGAAAAGGAGAGCAAATAGTATGCTTCCATCTACATTCAGATTCCATAGTTCTTTCTCTGGGCGTGGATAGCAATTTCCAACTTGAGTCTTTTGGAGTTGTCTTAGCTTCTTGCATTGCTGTGAAGAGTCAAGTCTATCAAAGTTAGTCATCCCACAATGTGGCTGTTATGGTGTATAGTGTTCTCCTGGTTCTGCTAATTTCATTCTGCATCAGTTCATATAAGTCTTTCCAGGTTTCTTTGAAGTCTGCCTGCTCATCATTTCTTATAGCTCAATAGTATTCCATTACATTCATATGCCACAATTTATTCAGCCATTCCCCATTTGATAGGCAATAGTTTACTCTTTTTTTTTTTGGAGGCAATTGGGGTTAAGTGACTTGTCCAGGGTCACACAGCTACTAAGTACCTGAGTTTGGATTTGAACTCAGGTCCTCCTGACTCCAGGGCTAGTGCTCTATCCATTATGCCACCTAGCTGCCTCCTGAAAGAAGAGATTTTAACTGGATCTTAAAGTGCTGAATTGGTATCAGGTCCAGAGGCCTGGACAGAAGGACCTATGGTCCATTAAAATCAAAAAGTGTCTAACATGATGGAGTTTCCCAAGAATAAGAAATTACAAGATCTGCCTCTCTCCTGAAGGGTGTGCTATCAAAATAAGAATACTGGAGATTCTGCACTGTGCTGTGCTATTTTCATCTGTGCTCAAATATGACACTTCACGGATGTGTCAACTCAGTTTTTGTAAATATTGATGGTGTGATCACCACATTTGCCTAAAACATGAGAATTTGGTTTAGAGTATAGACAAATCTCAAATGGAAATTCTACCTCTGCTGGCCTGGGAAATCATTTTATTATGCTAACTACTCCAAAACAGGAGCTTTGCTCTCTTTATTCTAAGTAGCTCATGGCCCAGTATGACAGCATACTATTAGGGTAAAAATAATGGATTTGAATTCAGAAGGAGCTTGGGTCAGAACCCCAGCACAGAATTCATTAGCTGCATAACCCTGGGCAGATTATTTACCATCTCTGAGTCTCAATTTCCTCATCTATAAATTGGAAATTAGTAACATTTATACATTCTACCTCACAGAGTGGTTATGAAGAAAATACTTTTTAAAGAACTATATAAAGTACTCTTCTATCTTCCCATAAAAAAGACCTTTTCTTTACCTGTCAGATTCCTTTTGACTTTGCAGAATCTGCAGTTATTTTATATCAAAATCTTCTGATTTATTGGAGCTAAAAAAAAACAAACCCAAAGAACACCTTTACAGATAAGGTCAGTGGATTATAGGACTCAGGAAAGAAAGAGAAACCTGTAAGATCAAATATAAAATGTACTGTTTGGCATTCAAAACCATTCATAACCTATCACATTCCTGCCCCCATCACCTTTTCAGTCTTCTTACACTTTATAGTCCGCTACATACTCTTCAATCCAGTGACATTGGCCTCCTTGCTGTCCCTTGAACAAGACATTCCATGTTTCAACTCTGAGAATTTTCATTGGCTGCTTCCTATGCCTGGACTGCCTTCCCTTCTCTTCTTGGCCTCCCAGGATTTGGCACAGTGCTTGGCACACGGCAGGTGTTTAATAAATGTCCAGTTGGCTTTGTTGATGGACTGTCTTTCCAAGCTTCCTTCAAGTCCCAGCTAAAATCCTGCCTTCTACAAGAAGCCTTTTCTCATCTCCCTTAATCTTAGTGCCTTTGCCCTGTTGATTATTTCCAGTTTATCCTGTATATAGCTTGTTGATGTTTAGTTGTTTTATGTTGTCTCTCCCATTAAACTGTGAGATATTCAAGAGCAGAGACTATCTTTTGAGTTTCTTTGTATCCCCAGAATTGATTACAGTGCCTGCTACATAGTATGCATTTAAAAAATGTTTATTGACTGGAAAAAAAATTACAAAAGTATTTGTATTAATAATTATCAACTAATATATATCCAAAGCCTACAGTTGCATAACACCACCTATGATGGAAGCACGGAGGTAACTAGCAAGCATCTTTAATGATTTATCAGGGCTTCTCGACTTAAATAATGCATGTATTGGCCACTTAGCTGCTAATTCTTTTCCTCTTAAGCAGTCATCATCCATTTGGACCAAAGCCTCCAGCCTTGCTCTAACTCCCAAACTCAGTTTTCTCTTCTACTTTCTTTTTCCGGCTTAGTCTTATAATGAATGTTTCTGAGTGCCATTCCGTCTCAGACTAGCCTATCACCCCTTCATCTCCACTGTGCTGATGCAGAACCATTTGTGAAATACCAGCTTTATGCCTTTATTTCCACAGTTCAGCTTACGACACTGTTTCACATTTATGTAACGCTTTTTATTCTTCCTTATATTATCTCATTTTATCTTCACAATATCAATAGATCACATTTTAAAATCAACATTTTACACATTGGGACACTGAGATAACAGGAGACATAGTTAATTGTAATCTTGCATTGGTTTCACAGTTTTATCAGCTTCACTTCAGACGCCTAAAGAGGATAAATCTACTGCTTTGATTCTGCACTGTTATCTAGACTTTACACCATTAAGAAACTAGATATTGAAGTCTTCTCTAGCCCTTGAAGTTCAACTATGCCCTTCATCTGCTCATATTGCCTGACTCTGATTTCTATACTGTCAACCATTCCATTCCTGCTTGTGCTTTTGTTTTCATCTTATTGGTTTAATCGCCAATTGAGTTTTCCAAAATAGTCAGTGTTTTATATTATTCCATTGCCCAAGGTATAAGCAACTATAGTTAACCAGCTTTATCTCAGTCTTCTTTTCTCCAGCTTCTAACCAAGAGCTACTTCCTAGTTTCCTTTTTAGAGATCCTAACCAATCATACCAATTCTTGATTGTGCTATGGCCACTCAATGCAAGAACTGCAAAAACTTTCATTTCTCTTCTTCAATCTCCCTACTCCCCGTTAGCCATCTTATTACTCCACACCATAATGAATTACAGCAGCAAATCAGCATAGTAACCTTATATTTGACAAGTGTAAAGACTTAAGATTTGGGGATAAGAATTCCTTATTTGGTAAAAATTGTTGGGAAAACTGAAAAGCAATATGGCAGAAATCAGGCATAGGCTAATATCTCACACCATTTACCAAGATAAGGTCAAAGTAGTTACATGACTTAGATATGAGAGTCAAAGGAAGGGAAAGCTTATGAAGTTCAACAAGCAACAATAGTCACATATGGCTAATTTATTAGTACTGATTTTAAAAAGAATAAATTTACTTTAAAAAAAAAGGTGATAGAAACTATGGGCCAAAATTTAATAGTATGGTTATCAATTCCTGGGTTTAATTTACTCTTGCTCCCTTTCTTCTCATATAATTAAGAGGTGACAATAACTTCCAACTTTACTGCTCTTGATTATAATTTCCTCCCTTATTTGGTTTACTATACTAATTATATTCACTCTGTTCCTTACTTGACACTAACAAAACTATTCATATTTATATAGCCCTTTAAGGTGATACCTCATTTTACATACATTAGCTCATCTGATCCATACAATTGAAACTTCAAGCTCTACAAGTTTCAATCAATTTTGCTCTGTGCCAAAGCCAATGTCAACCCTTGGTCAATCAATCATATTACAACTGTGTACCAAGGATCAAGTGAAAGAACATGGATGGTCAGTCAGGAAATAATAATCTATTAAATATCTAACATGCACCAGGCATTATGCTAAGTACTGAGGATACAAAGAAAGGCAAAAAAAAAGCCCCTGATTTTTAAAAAAATCATAGTTTGATGGGGAAGACAACTTGTAAACAATCATGCATAAACAAGTTATATGTGGGATCTCTTCAAAACAATCTTTGATGGAAGGTACTGGCATTAAGGCAAACCAAGAAAGGCTTCTTAGAGAAGGTAGAATTTTAGCAGGGAACCAAAGAAAGACAAAAAGGCCAAGAGATAGAAATGAGGAGGGAGAGGATTCCAAACATGGAGGACAGCCAGTGAAAATGCATGGAGTTGGGAGATAGTGTCTTATGTTGGGAATAGCAAGAAGGCTATTGGATTGCAGAGTACGCTGGAGGGAAGGGGAAGAGAGAAGAAGTTGTAAGAAGAATGGTAGGAAGGAATTTATTGAGGAATAATTACAATATTTATAATCATTTATGGAGGAATTTGAACATCAAATATTTGACAGATAGGTGACACAATGGATAGAGTGCTAGTTCTAGAGTTCAAATAATAGCCTCAAACAGTTACTACCTATGTGATCCTGGGCAAGTTACTTAACCTGTTTGCCTCTGTTCCCTCAACTGCAAAATGGGAATAATACAACACCTAACTCAAAGAGTGACTGTAGGGATCAAATGAGATAATGGTTAGTACAGTCCCTAGCACACAGTAGGCACTCTATAAATGTTTATTGCCTTCCCTTAATCCTAGAGGTAATAAAAAGTCATCGGCATTTATTGAAAAGGGAGATTTTGACAGCTGAGGAGAGGATGGACTAGAATGGGGAGAGACTTGAGGTAGAAGGCTTTTGTAACAGTTCAGGTGTGTGGTGGTGGGGGTCTGGACCAAGAAGGTGTCCGAGGATGAAAAGGAGCATGTATGAGAGAGATTATGAAGGTAGAAATGATAGAAATTTATAACTTTTAGGATGGATGTTGGAGGAAGGGGGATGGGATGAGATAGTGAGGAGTTGAGGATGATGCTACCTAGGTTGAGAACCTGAGTGATTAGGGAAATGGTGGTATGTACAGTCAATAACAACAGGAAAATTAGGAAGAGGGGAGAGCTTGGGGGAAAATATGAGTTCACTGTTGGACACATAGAGCTTAATATTTCTACTGGACATCCAGTTCAAGATGTCCGATAGGGAATTAGAGCTGTAGGACTAGCGATCAGGAGAAAGGTTAGAGCTGGATAAGTAAATCTGGGAACCATTAGCATAGAAATGATCACTGAATCCATGAGAGCTAAAATAAAATAGTAAAAAGGGAGAAGAGAAAAGGGCCACAGACAGAGACTTGAGGGATACTCCCAGCCAGCAACAATGAGCTGAATGGAGATCTAGCAAGGGAGACTCAGAAGGAGCAGTCAAACATTTAGGAGGAGATCCAGGATAGAGTGTCGTCAAGAAAACCAAGAGAATATCAAGGAGAAAAGAGTGACTGACAATGTCAATGACTGCAGAGAGATCAAGAAGAATGAGAGTTGAGAAAGGCCATTAGATTTGGCAATTAAGAGATCATTGACAATGTTGAAGAGGGAAGTTCTAGTCGAATGATGAGGTCAGAAGCTAGACTGCAGAAAGTTAAGAGAGAGGAAAGGAAGTGAAGGCACCTGTTGTAGACAGCCACATCAAAGAGGTTATCCATGAAAGGGAAAAATATGAAATAACAGCTAGCAGGAATAGACAGATCAACTGAGGGATTTTTGAGGATAGAGGAGACATAGGCATGTTTGTAGGCAGTAAGGAAGCAGCCCATAGGGAGACAGGTATTGAAGATTAGTAAGAGACCAGGAATGAGGAGGCAGCAATCTGCTGGAGAAGACAAGATTAGAATGGAAACACTTGTGCACGTAGAGGGGTTAGCCTTGGCAACCTTCTGGCCACCTTCTAGCAGAGTGTATCACCATGACTGGAAAAACAATTGTAAAAACACTACATTGATATAATCTTCCCATATATTTTGTTAATTAAAAAGTAAGAAAAATGAGGCACTAGATTTAAGTCTAGTTAGTAGTAGAACAAGGAATGTAGCTTTCCTGAACCTTGATTCCTAATTGACCTTTCTTTTTCTGGTCCTTTTTCTGAATCTTGGCACCAGATTTAGTTAATCTACTTTTCCTTCTCCGTACAGACTGTGTTCTCACCTATAAGACTGCTGAAGTTGTGGTGACTAATTCATCATCATCACAACTCCTGCAGGGGCATTACCCTGACCTTCATTCATTTCTATCCATCTGTTTCCTGTAGCAGTCTCCAATAACAGGAAGAAAGTTAAGGCTTGAGAAGCTGAATATATATATATATATATATATATATATATATATATATATATATATATATATATATATATATACACATATATATATGTATATATATGTATGTATGTATGTGTGTGTGCATGCACATAAAGACATATAACGCATTTGGATTTTTATTGAACATGCTTTCTCTTTCATGTGACTAATGTTGGAGGGCAGTTTTAGTAGGGAAGGTGGAAGACTGGACTATTTTCTAGATACGATTAAAATGAAAGCTGGAGAGGAGAGATTAAAGATTAGGCACATGATAATTGGGATTTGGGGGGTTATTTTTGTTCTGTGTGTATTTTTTTAATGATCCTGATAAACTCAAATTAAACACAGCTGATTGTTGAGATTTGTCACAGATTTCCACAACTAAAGTACATCTGGGAGCTGGTAGGCATTCCTCTTATTTGTTTTTCTATTCATTTCAGTCTAGCCCAGCCTACTCTGATACCTTGCCTTAGTGAGTGGCTGTCTCTTCATCATAAATGACTGGGGGAAGGGGACATATGGGCATCCAAGGATGTCCAGAGGAAGATGCCTCCTTTATCAGAGCTAGAATAAAATGTAAATGTTACAGCAATAGACAGGGGATAGTCTGGCCCTGTTACACTGAAAGACCATCAGCTCATCTGTTTTTGTCCTGCAAATTAATTGACCTGTCACTCTAATTTATCACAAGCATCCAAAAATAGGCTTGCTTTTCTGAATCCCCACTGCCCACATCTCCACTGCTATCACCTCTCAAAGTGGGAAATTCTGTTTCTTGTCATTTATTTTCATTATGAATTCTCTGAACCCTAAAAAAAAAAAAAAAAGATACCCAATAGAAGTAGACAATGACACCCCCCAAAAAAAATTTCTTGGAACAGGAAAGCCTAGTGTCCATAATAAGAGATTTCCCTCATCACCATTACAATAAATCCACATGTAGATAGAGACAGAGATAGAATACTGTGTTGACCTCTTCAGCCAGGGCATTTAGCAATTCCCAAAAGCAAAATGTTATAGTTGCCTTTTTCTATTCTTCCAAACTCCATTCCCTCTGCTCCTCCCACCCCCCCCCCCGACACACACACACACACACACACACACACACACACACACACACACACACACACACACACACTCCTATTTATCTTCCACATTTATCAGAATCCCAATAAACACCAAAGATCTGCTTAAGCAAGTCTGCTTAACCCGTAGGAGGAGGCGTGGTGAGGAGGAGTAGAAAAGGGAGAGTGAATGGTGGGAATAGGCAAAGGCAAGGGTTCTCTGCATGCAAGGCTCTAGAGAGAACTAAGAGAAGCTCCAAATCCCACTAGTAGAGGGATTCCCCCATCTCCTCCGGTACAAAATTCCCTCCTTCGACCCGTGGTCTCCAACCCCTGGAATAAGAGAGAGAGAGAGGGAGAGAGAGAGGAAGAGAGAGAGGGAGAGAGAGAGAGAGAGAGAGAGAGAGAGAGAGAGAGAGAGAGAGAGAGAGAGAGAGAGAGAGAGAGAGAGAGAGAGAGAGAGAGAGGGGGAGAGGACTGCAGACTCCCTCAGAGCCCCCAAAACACTCACGTGCACATTTTAAAAATCATTAACCCCCAGTCACACACACACACACACACACACACATCAGTATTATTATAAGCCACTCTCCCAGTGGCCAGCCTAGAGGACGAGCTTGACCCAACAACGGACAAAACCCCGGATCTTACAAGGCAGGAACAGAGGGTGGGAACAAGCCAGGGAAAACACATACATATAAACACACACACATACACTTAGACACACAAACACACACGGTTCCAAGTAAAGGACGCGCTAAGCGGCGAGAGCAGGCGCTGCTCACCTCTTGGCAAGGAGGTAACGGGAGACTGGAGGCGGCGGCTAGGTCCACAGCCCAAGCCGCCCGGCAGCTGGCGGCGAGCGCCCAGCAGCAGAACCAAGCGGAGCGCCAGCACTGCGAGCTCCCGCTCCTGGGAGCCCGGGCAGGCAGCCTCCGGCTTCTCCTGAGCGCCGCAGCCGGGTTCAGCTGCTGCATCTCTAGCTCCAGGCTGGGGAGCAAGCGGGAAAACCTCCCGAGAGGGTGGAGGATCCAGATATCTCGAGACGCGCAGGAGCGGTTCTGCAACCGGCCGGCCGGCAGGGAGCGGAGCGGAGCTGGCAAGCCGGCGAGCCTTTGGTCTTCTCCCCTCTCAGCTGTACGCACCCCACCTGGCCTCTGCTCACTACTGCTGTTTTTGCTCCAGCCGCTGCCGCTTCCCCTGGGATTGCCAGGCTGATAGCGCGGGTAGCCTCCGTCACGCAACGGAGGGAGGGCTCGGGAGAGGGAGGGAGGGAAGGAGAGAGCGAGGATGAGAAGGAAGGAGGGAGGGAAGGGAAGGAAAGGGCCCTGCGCTGGCGCCGCGCAGAGCTGGCACAGGAGGCGGGGAAGGTTGGCGGAGCTGGCTTTGAGGGAGGGGACGCGAGAGCTTCGAGAGCTGTCTTTTAGAGAAGGTGCTGCGCTGCGAGAGGGGAGCAGGTGGTGTGGGAACTGGGGGGCCGAGAAGAGGTAGTCAGCGGCAGCCTCCCTGCCCAGCTGAGCTTTGGTTCCAAGTAGGGCTGCGGGGCCACCTAACGCAGGATAGCCTTCCCTGGGGTTGCCAGGGAACGGGGATGGCAAGGGCGTGGGGGAAGAAGCCCAGTTGGGTGGTGCCACTGCCTTGGCCTCTCAGCCACGGGGAGCATCCTCCTCCTGGGGAGGCATAGCCCTAGGGGCAGAGCCTCCAGTAGACAAGCCATTTCAGAAACCTTTTCCCCTCAAGATAACTATCCTATTAAAAAAAAATCCAAGCTAGCTAGACAAAGCCCAATTTCTAGTTAAATAGTTGAAATTTAGAAGGCTAAACTGTGTGGGCCAAAATCGGACCCCAAGGGGCACTCCAGTATCCAACAACTTTAATATCGGGGGAAAAAAATTTACCTTGTAATTTGAGATCTAACATGGGGGAGGGGGAGGTGATCTAGGCAAAATTCAGACCCCAGAGGTGTGTCCAGCACAGTGTCAACATACTCAAAACTATTAAATGTCATATTCATGCCACGTGTCATGTTCATTAATTTAAAAAAATGTTATATGAGAAAGACACAACATGCTAAAAACAGGATAGAACACTCTTCCCCTAGTTAATTTTTTTAAGTCATCTTCCTATATAACAACTCAATGAAAGAACTGCCCTACTGAGGAGAACTTGTAGTAATCTCAAGCATGCTCTTTTATATTTTGATTTCACCTATGAAATTAGATTTGATTTATCTTCAAAAACAAGAGAGTACAGACTCGCCTTCTGTCAGAGGTGGGGAATTCCAAGAAAGCTCTAAGGGCCTCCTTTATAATTTTATAACCTAACAAAATAATTTTATCCCTAAGACCAGGCTTACAGTTTTAAAAGGTAGATTATCCAGTGGTTTTCATCCATTTAATAGCTTATCCAAATAGTTTATCAGAAATTCCCAGTGGGTTTTGGTGGTGGTGTTGTTGTTGTTGTTGTCGTCTCTGTTTTGTCTGATTCCTGGGGACTTGTTTTGTGTACTGCTAAGTTGCTGGATCCTTCACTTCATTGTAGCTTAGCAGTTAAAACAGAAAAGTCAAACTTAAAACAATGACTGAGCCTACTGGATCCCAAATTCCCAGAAGAAAAAATGTGTCAACACCACTAGCACAAGTATATAAGAGGTTCTTGAAGCATAGTTGATAAGCTGAATTTAAGACCACGATGAAAGAAAATCAATGTACCAAAGGGAAAAAAAAAGATACTAGAATATATTAGAAGTCTGATGTGCAAGGGCTGGGAAATCATCAATCAATCATGAAACATTTTTAAAGGATGCATTTTATGCTAGGCACTTAGCACTCTGGCATGAAAAGCACCCTGTTCTCAAAGAGCTAGTTATGTACATATATGATACAGATTTAAAACAAAGTAGTTAAGGAGGGAGGACAGTAGTAATTGGTGAGGGAGGAATCAGGTTCACTCCTGATCAGAAAAGGTTTTATGTGATGCTTGAGCTGAGTCAGGAAGGAAGGAAGGAAAGAAGGAAGAAAGAATGGAAGAATGGAAGAACAGGATAGGATTCTAGGAGGAAGAGGTGATGAGAGAGTGCCTTCTAGTATGGGTGATAGCCAGTACAAAGGCATAAAGATAGGAGATGAAGTTTCATGTGTGAGAAGTGTCAAGAAAGTCAGTTTAGGGGCAGCTGGGTGGCGCAGTGGATAGAGCACCGGCATTGAAGTCAGAAGGACCTGAGTTCGAATTCAGCCTCAGATGAAACACTTGACATTTACTAGCTGTGTGACCCTGGGCAAATCACTTAACCCCAATTGCCTT
Organism: Phascolarctos cinereus; assembly: GCF_003287225.1. Taxonomy (NCBI): domain Eukaryota; kingdom Metazoa; phylum Chordata; class Mammalia; order Diprotodontia; family Phascolarctidae; genus Phascolarctos; species Phascolarctos cinereus. Next base: position 158,486,328 of record NW_027555514.1, read on the forward strand.
TAAAAAAAAAAAGTCAGTTTGACTAGACGGGAAAGTTCAAGAAAAGACACAATAGACAATGAAACTGGAAGAGTAGGTTGGGGCCAGATTGTGAAAGCACTCTAAAAGTCATACCGAAGAACCTGGTCCTACCATTGCTTCAGTTAGGATCATTTAGGCCCTATTAGAGCATATTGCGTCTTTTGTTCACATGTGGTATAAGTAATAGAAAAGAACAAAAGTGACGATTAAAGGGATGAAAAATAAACATTGTGGGAAAAGGTTGCTTTAAAAAAAAAGTTGCCTAAAAAAGAGAAGTGTATCTTCAAGTTCAGGACAGGTGTTTTGTTTTGTTCTGTGGGGCAGATGATGCTCATTTATTCTTCATGTCCAAGAAGTGTGAAGCAAAAGAAATATTTTTGACTGGAGATGAATAACTTTATATTCAAGATGGTAAACATTTAAACAGGCTACCACAGGGAGATTTGGAAATCTTCAGGAATAGAACTGACTCTCTAGATTTCTTTGCACTACTATCTTACAACACTGTAAGGCAAAAAATCATTATATAAATATGAGTTGTTACTGGGCTCCTCCTTGGAGAGTATAGACATTATTCTGCCAAAAGTCAGGGGACTAGACCCAGTGATTTTTCAAGGTTCTTTCACAGTAATTAATTGTAAAGCTTGGAATCAATCAACCAACCAATCCACAAGCCTTTGTTAAGCACCTGCTATGTGCCAAGCACTGGGAATACAAAGTAAATATGAACCAGAGCCTGTTCTCACATCCTTTCAATAGTGAGAATATGCACATATTTAAATATATAGAAAGTAAAATAAATACAAGGTAGTTTGAAGGGCGTTAGCAGTTGGAGGAATGAGGAAAGACATCATGTAGACTAGAAGCAAGTACTAGGAGCCAGAAGTAAAAAGATTAATAGTAATTCTAAAGTTGCTTCTCTGAAAATAACAGTCAACGTGCTTCTCAAAATACATAATATCAATTCAATATTGTCCTATGACAATATTGACAAAGAAAGCCCATAACAGTCAAAGACTGCTCCTACCATAAAAGAGTTGTTTGGGAATTATACAGGCAATATTTGCCCATCTGTTAACTAATATTGACATTACGTGAGTCATAAGTAACATGAAAACAATTGTCAGAAAAGGCCTAACTTTGAAACAATTCAGTCCCTTTCCAGTCTTTTCTGTCTTTCCTTAAAAAAATTACATTTTAGGTAATTGCCAGAGTAATTTGCATGTGCCCATTCTGTTTTCAGAAAAATTAGCAACTATTTCCTTTCCTCAGACATCTCAAAACAGAAGAGTTCATTCTTTTAAAAAGTTAACTTTCTAGCATTTAAGTGTCTGGACACAATTCTTGTGTTAAGATAATAGTGTGTAACTCAAATAGAAACTACACCATACATTAGGATCTCTGTTGACTTAGTTTTAAAATATAAAACTATGTTTCATTGTATTTTTGTTTGTTTTGTTAAGTATTTCCCAATTACATTTTAATCTGGTTCTGCCTGAATTCACAAGTGTCATTGCCTTCATGCATCTGTGTTTTTGGCACAAAGAATATGGATCACGTAGGATATGGGATCACGGAGTCAAATTAAGGATGAATAGCAGAACGTGTTAGATATATTCAATGATCTAATTAAATATATACACATATATATATATATATATGTGAATACATGTATATATACATATATTTACAGTCATTTTTCAATTGTATCTAATTCTTTGTGACCCCATTTGGGGTAAGGGTATTGGAGTGGTTTGCCATTTCCTTCTCCTGCTCATTTTACAGTTGAGGAAAGTGAGGCAAATAGAATTAAGTGACTTGCCCAGGTTTACACAGTTAGTAAATGTCTGAGACCAAATTTGAATTCAGGAAGATGAGTCTTCCATAGTCCAGGCCTGGCACTCTCTACTTCTATGGACTCATCAACTATTAACAAAGAAAGCCTCCTAACACCACCAAGTAATATCTCAATTTGGCAGGCGGGGTGAACCAAGTTTAAAAGTTAAATGTCTTCAATAATTCAATATTTATTTAGTACCTAGTATGTTCTAGGCAATATGCTAGATGCTGGAGATCCAAAGACAAAAATCAAACAGTCCCTGCCCCCAAGGGTCTTACTTTCTCCTGGAAGGATACAAGTCAGCAGTGTAGCACGTGAAAAGAGCAATGGATTTGGAGTCAGATACCTGGTTTCAAATTCTACCTGTCACTAATTGTTGTTGTTGTTTGTCCTTTGTTTTTGAAAAGAACCAATGACATCACAGAGTGATGTATTGACTTGATCACAAATTGGATTTAAGTGACACAAAGTTGAACAAAGTCTACAGTCTTGTTCTCTCATCCAGAGTCATTGAAGTCCAGCAGCAGAACAAAAGTCAGGGCAATTGGTGATTACCTGAGATACAGGGGATGAACTTGGCATCTTCAATGTCTGATCAAGTTCTAAGGGCTCCACAGCACCTGCTTCAGCTGCCTTCATGGCCATTGGAACAAATTGTTCTTATCTGCCCATTCCCAGAAAAGTCTTTACATGCTTGGGATAGACACCCCCCCTAACCCATCAGTAAGTTTGAGGCCTGTCAGTTACCCTCAACCTGGTTTAACCCATCTGCCTGTTTTACCAGAGTGTGGCTGCTGCACATGCTACAGCTTCTTGGAGCCACAGGTGAGAGTTGAGTGAACACCAAAAGTAGATGAGCCCTGAAAAGGGTGCTAGTCTTCCCTGAATACCCCATACACCCCTAGTGCCACTAACTAATTGTGTGACCTTAGGCAAGTCAACTAACCTCTCTAGGCCTCAATTTCTTCATCTAGAAAATGAGGGGATTGGACTAGATGGCTTCCTTTATCTCTTCCAGCTCTATACCTATGATGCTATAATTCTATGAAATGAGCAGACACATGAGTAAATAAAAGGAAATTCAAAAAAGTTAGAGAATACTTACAGCTGGAGACCCCAGGAAAGGTTTTGCAGAGAAAGTGCGGCCTGAGCTGAGCTTCAAGGGAAGATTTTGTCATCAACTTCAAGCGATAAATGTCAATACATCAAGGACCTTTGTTTTTGTTCTTGTAGGAAATTCATCCACCAATGCAGATTCCAGTCCACCCATAACTTGTGGTCTTAGAGCTACCAGGGTTCAGCTACCTGTGGTCATACTACTTGTGTCAGAAGCAGAATCTGAATCCAGATTGCTGGTTCCAAGACTAGCAGCACTTCATCCATTCTGCCATAGTGTTTCTTACACCATATACAAAGTTGTTACATAGTATTTAAGCCCATATTGGATGTTAGTAAAATTTTCAAGCTTAAAATATTGATATTGCTAAAGTACCCTTTGGAAATGGATAATAATAACATTTCCCACCAATTTCATTAGTTCTGGATTCTGCTTCTGTCATGTCAAACTGACTCCTAATTAGAGTGTTATTTAAAGGTACCCATATGCTGTCATCCCTCTGGGAAACACAAAAGGTCACATGTTTGGTGTTCTTTTTACCTCTAGAGAAGAGAATCACTCGGCTTAACCTAAATAACCGTATTACATCTGTAATTTTTGCAATTGAATCCTGTAGTATGGTGATTTTAAAATAGATTTGGACACATCGCTTAGTTTGTAATATTTGTATTCTCTGCCTGAGAATGGTTCTATTGTATCACTTTCCTACATGTTGGATATATTCTAATGAGCTATTGTTACTAGATCTGAGAAATACAAGAGTCATGTTTTCCAACTTTCATCACCTTACAAGAATACCAATTATGTTCATTGTTTGTGATGTTGCAAATATTCTTCATTTTTGGCTTGGAAAAAGTGGATCATGGCTTTTTAATACTGTAAACTGTCATTGATACTTCCTAAAATGTGACTATAATGTGACTGGGATTTAATTATTTTTCCCCTTATTCAGATTTAAATAATGTGCCCCTTTCTGTCATATTCTCAAGCATCCCCCAAATTAAGAAATTCATCCTAAAGGCATCCTTTGCCAACACTGTACTTGTGAAAGGTATGTAATGAAAAAACTACTTGGCAGGAACCAGATCTTTGCTTTCAAAATGAGCCAGCAGACCTTTCTAGAGGCTAGATCCCAATGGCTATCACTAGCCTATTCAGTTCAATTCAACTTACATTGAGTAGGTATGTCACATATTTTAAATTGCTATTTTTTTGGACTGTAAGTTGCAAAGAAGGTGCCAACCTGAATTGATAAAGAAAATTTCCTTACTCAAGAGTTAATCAGATCACATGTCCAGTCCCTCACCCTAAATCAGAATCAGAGAAATTTAAGACTTACTTTCAGATATGCTGTGGGAAGTAGGATGAGTGTTTTTCTCTTCCTCAAACCCTCACTTCTGTTAAACTAAAAGATGTACAATAGCTGCTTTACATCTCATAGGAGGAAAAGCCACATTGATTCCTTTTAACCAGTATTGGACATGGAGATTATTCACTCAGAAAACTCTGGACATAAGCACCATTAAATTATTTACACATTGCATGACCCTATACTTTGCTACTTGTCCTGTCCACAACTGCTTTTTTATTTATTCATTTTTCATTTATTCACTTTTATAACATACTATAGATTGAATGATTCTACTTTGACCATTGCCCTATCACAAATTATATAATTTATTTTGATACTCAAATTACTTTGTGACCTTGTCTATTTACATGTTCCCTCCAGTGATGCATATCATAATTCCTCCATATCCTGTACAACTCTTATCCTCCAATAATAAGCTTGTACTCTAGCTATTTGCCTATAGCCCCTTGTCTGATCTTATCAAGTGACCAGCTCATTTTCTCTTTAGAGAAAAAACTGCTTTTATGTTTCTAACATTTACTATAGTATCTGGCACAAAGTAAATACTTAAAAGTTTGTTGGCTGATTGGCATTTCTTTATGAGATGTCAATGGCAAATGGGGCTTTTCTACCTATAATCCAAGGACTATCAAAGACAGCTTCACAGGTATCATTTTCTCTACCAGTCATAAAACATGTCTCCTATTTTCCCCCACTACCCTGGCTTAGAATTCTACTCCTGTCACACAGTCCTATCTTATATCTTTCCCCTCTAACACCACTCTATTTTATCTCATATCATTCACCACCACCACTCAATTATCAACAGCAACTTGGGAAAGAAGCTTTGGCAATGCTGAAGGAACCAGGAACTTGTACATTCTGGATAACCCTTCTGCTCCCATCTGAGATGATGTCCGGGATATTAAACAAATGCCCTATAGGGCTATAACCCTCACCACAGTTTTGACAGGGCACCTCCTTCACGGATTTTAATTTGCAAGCACTTTGAGGAGACCATTGGTTACCAGGTGATTTAAAACCAAATGAGCTGGGCAATTGCAAATTACAAAATCTGTAATGCATTAAGAACTGGCAACTAGCTGGTATTTCCATGTAGAATATATAAATTCACATATTTTTCTTTGAATCTTAATATTTTGATGTTTAAAAATTACATTCCTTCTATTCTGAAAGTCCAAATTTTAAAAGTCTTTTCTCTCCTATAACATCTTCTAATGCTTAAAACTTTTAATAGAATAACCAAATATACTGGCAGCATTTATTTTGATCATGCTGGATCATCACCAAGATATTTGCAGAGTTGATAGTTATTGTTTGATCATCTAAAAATGAGCTTGATGCAAAACAGAACCTCGGTGAGTTGGCATGTGTTTAATTTTGCTTTCACTCTAATCCATGATTAGTCACCAAAGGCTGTTGAAAATGTATTTACAACCATTGCAACAAAAAGACCACGACCATTCCAATTTACATTCACTTTTTTCATTGCTATCAACATAAATAACAGTATGTTTAACAAATACACATGAAAGTAATTGCTGATATTCAGTCTTGTAAATCAGACACAATAATTTTAATGTTAAAATTTTGATCACATGACTGGAAGGATGAAATTTTCTTATATTTTGTCATTAGAAAAGTACATGTTTACTTCAATAGTTCAAAGAGTCATGGTTTCAATAAGGCAAATATGCTCTCTCAGATTGTATAACCTATATTAAATCTTCCACCTTTTGCTGCACCTATTGAAATTCATGATCTTTTAGCCAACTTTCCAGTTATGAGTTTTAACCTTCTGGTGGTAAGAGAGAAGTACATACAAGATTTTAAAAATATATATTGCAAAGGGCTATTTTTTTTTCCTGAACAACACTTAATAGAAGAATGCTTTGAATAATTCCAAATGTAGCCATGTATGTGGCACACTCTCAGATCTCTGTATCTACCCTTTATGCATGAACCTCTTTCTAGTCCCATATTCCTTAATGCTTTTAGAATATCTCCGATTTAATGTCCTAACAGCACCTGAAATTGAGCCATCATAATTAACTTAAATACTAAGAAAATTGGAAAATAGTCTGACAGAAATTAGTCTTAGACCAACATCCTACACCATATTCCATAATGAATTCAAAATGGATATATGACATGAATATTAAAGATCATACCACGTAAAAAGTTAGAAGCAGATATACATAACTTTCCTAGTGACTTCTTAACTAAACAAGGAATCCAGACAATTACAAAAGACAAAATAGAATATAGTGATTACACGTAATTGAAAAACTTTTGCACAAACAAAATTAATGTATCTAAGATAAGAAAAGAAGTGGCCAACGGGGGGGGGGGGAAGAAGTCTTTGATGAGAGTTTGGTGTCCAAGATATACACACAGCATACTCACACACAGACACACATACCCATATATACGTGTGTGTGTGTGTGTGTGTGTGTGTGTGTGTGTGTGTATATATATATATATATATATATATATACACACACATATACATGTATGTGGTTGACTGAATGTCATTCCCCTAATAGATATGTAGCCAAAGGATATGAACAAACAATTCTTAAAAGAATTACAAACTATTAATAAGCGTATAAAGGAAAATTATTAATAAGAGAAATGCCCCACATAAGGAAGTTTGGAAGAGGGAAGAGTTTGGAGGGAAAGAAGGCACACAGTAGGTGTTCAATGAAAAGGACCATGGTATAGTGAGACAAGCCCTGGATTTAGACACATAAGACCTTAGGCACAGAATAAAAATTTCAGAGAGTTTCAGAATCGGAAAGGACCTAGTCCAATCCTTACATGAAAAAAACCCCACAATCATATCTACAATAGTGGTCATCTAGCCCCTGTTTAAAGGCCTCATAGGAGTGGAAATCTACCATCTTTCAAGTTAACATATTCCACTTTTGGACCGCTCTAATTTTTAGGAACTTTTTCTTCACATCAAACCTAAATTTATTGCTTTGCAACTTTCATTCATTGTTACTAGTTCTGCCTTTTGGGGCCAAACACTACCAATCTAATCCTTCTTCATGATAGCTTTTCAAATACTTGAAAACAACTAGTATATTGTCCCTGAGGTTTCTCTTCTCCAGGGTAAGCATGCCTGTCCCCTCAACCAATCCTCATATTTCTGGCCCTCTGCTTCCTTATCTGTAAAATTAGAGTATTTTTAAGGTCCCTTTCTGCTTTAAATATGTGAAATGTTGAGTGATTGAGTTTTATTATATACTCCCCAGGTATTCCCAGGACAGGTACAACCAAAATGAGGCTAAGTAAGTGAACTTCCATACTGTAGCATCTATAACATCATGGAAAGAACTCTTTCCCAGGACATAGGCAACCTGGAGACCTATATTGACTCTGTAAAATGAATCTGTAAATGTATCTGTAAAATGAAGGAGTTGAGCTAAGGTTCCCTCCAGCTCTGATTTTTTAATAAATTCCACTATTAACTTGTAAATTTTGAATATTTCCTATAAACTATTCATACAAATGCAGGGGATTTGTGAACAGAGCTATCCAAATTGATTATATTCACTTTTTAATTACAAAGGTTACCACTTAACTTTGGCTGTTTAAGCAGAGTCTAAGATCACAAAAACGGACTTAATGGCAAGAAGTCCAACCCTGAATACATATCCACTTTTTTCTTTGAGTCCACACAGTTCCATTTAATTTACACTGTGAATCCCTTAGGGAAGGCCTATGTCTGTTTCTTTGTTTTTAATAAAATCAAAAATTGTTTAGATTAAAAAAATAATAAGACAACATAAAGACACGAAAAGCACAGTGCCTAGACACAATACTTAATAAATGCTAGTTGATTGATTGATGAAACTTGTACATCAATAGAGGAAAAATAATTGCTTAATCCAGGTTTCTGCAATGAACAAGACTAATACTCTGAAGGCTCATTCTTTTTATTCTGGAAGGCTTTTGATTGTTAGGTCTCCAGTTTAAATTCAAATGTCCCTGTAATACTCATACTTATTAGTTCTTACCTATCTATGTGTTTAACAATTTTGGCAGTGCTTTCAATGATCCCAACCTGTTCCTTAGGAGGAAAAAAAAAAGTCCTTTCCAACACCAATAATTTCCTGGTGATACTATAAAGAATTCTATGTTTTCCAGATATGATCTCTGAAGAATTAAAATTATGGGTGATTCAAAGAGCAATAAAATATTTATCATTGATATAAACAGATTACAGCATATTACCAAAACTGATTTATATTTAAGAAGTAGCATATAGGTATTGTCAAAGATATGCATGGCCAGAAAAGGAGATGGACTGGTCATCTAATGAGAGTGAAGGATGACAGATAGACAGCCCAGAAGTCTCACTGGTATCCACAAAATATCAAAAGACCCAAAGGGGAGGGAAGCTTCCAATATATTGTGTAGATCCTCAATGGAGAACTAATGGAAGGTCCTTAAAAAAAAAATCCTAGAATCCTGGAAGTTCTATGTTTCTGTGGTAAAATGAAAAATGTAAATGTCTGGGAAGATGGAGAATTATTCTTTTGGAGAAAAAAAAGAATAATTTCAAACTAATCTCTCCTCTAGATTAAATTAATGGGATAAAATGGGATAAAAACAGTATACCATATACGTCATTGTTGGGTTTAATTTTTAGAAAGCACACACAGCCTTCCATTCTAAAAGGGAAAAAGGGTAATATCCAGTTATTAATCATTGTTTTAATGGAAAATATTAAATGAATACAAAATCTTAAGATGAGTTAGAGACTGACTAGAAAATTAAATTTAAGATATTTTTAAAGAATGTGAACTGAAATCAAGCAAAGATTATTCCCAGAAGACAATTTGGCAGTTTGACAATGGCTTAAGAAATAATGTTTGCATTATTTTTGCATGAAGGTAGAAAGTAGCAGTGGTATGTCCTTTCTGAAAGTTGAGCCCAGTGGTCTAATATTAAGGAAATCTTCCCAGCCTTAGGGGGAAAACACCATTATCCAATCTCAGGACTAGGGAAATCATGGACAATTGAAGTACACAGATAATCTACAAACCTGAAAAAGATATTTGCTTTGATCCTCTGATTTAGAGTTAGAAAGGATCTCGGGGCATCTAGTCCAACACCCCTTATTTTAAAGGGGAGATATGAAGCCTCATAGAGGTTGTGACTTGCCTAATATCACCTAAGTAGTGTCAGAAGTGGGATTTTAAAATTTTTGAAACAAAGGTGAAAGTCTTTTAGAATTTATGTTAAACTTAGTTTATTGGAGTTAGTTTGGTGGGATCTGAATTCATTCTAGGAAGCCTCAAGTCTCCTTGGATGACTTTAAGAGAAGCAAATTGCCCTTATATAGAGAAAGAAGCCAGTTTCTTATGTATGATTGTAGTCAAATGATTTTCTTCTAGGAACCTCAATGGACTCATAATATCAGGAGTAGTTTGAAAAAATACATATACTTATAGACAGACTGTAATTATGCCTTTGTAGAGGAAATAAGCTTAATAAAAAGCTTTCCAATATGAGCACTACAGATATGGTACCTTTTAAAGTGAATGTTCGGCTCCAATATCTCTTTAAAACAGGATAACCTATTAAGTCTAATTACCAGTAGAAATAGTATCATAGCATCAAACCAGAACAAGGTTTTTAAGAAAGAACTAGTTTCTCCTTTGGCAGAGTTCAATTTATTCTGTTTAACTAGAGGCAAAGACCACTCCATTTTATTCAACAAACAATTATTAAGCACTTCATATGTGCAAGACAAAAAAGAATCAGAATGTCATCTTGGATATAGGGATAATTGTGGAGTCAGGAAAATCTTGCTTCCGGTCTTGTCTCATGGAGCATCCTTCTCTTCACTCACACAATCACTACCCCTAGTTCAGGCCTCCATCATCCCTTGCCTGGACTACTGTAGTAGACTCCTATTTCCCTTCTCCAATCCATCCTCCACACTGCTACCAAAATCATCTTTCTAAAGCACAGGTCTTATCATGTAACAATCCAACTTGAGAATCCTCTGTGCTTTTTTATTGCCTTTAGAATGACTGCGGACTCTTCCAACTTCTTTTCTCTTTCTATTCTCTCTTGATGACCTTATCAACTCCCATGGGTTTATTATCTCTGTGATTCACAGATTTATATGTCCAGCTCAAGTCTCCCTCCTAAGCTCTCATTATTAACTGCCTATTGGGTATTTCATATTGGATGTTCCGGAGACAAATAAAACTTAACATGTCCAAAATAGAACTCATTATCTTTTCACCAAAAACCCATCCCTCTACAGAATTTCTTAATTTTTATCAAGGGCACCACAATTCTTCCAGTCTCCTAGCTTCATAATCCCAACACCATCCTTAATTCCTCATTCCCCACTTATCCCACAATTCCAATTATTTGCCAGATCTTGTCATTTCTACTTCTACAATGTCTCTTATATCTGACCCCTTTTCTATATTCACATAGTCAACACCTTAATTCAAGCCTCATCGCTTACAACCTGGACTAGTGCAATGGCCCACTGATTTGTCTGCTTCCCTAAGTTCCTCTCCCACTCCAATTCATTCTCCCCATAATTATCAAAGCGAGTTTCCTTAAGTACAGTTCTGACCATGTCATTCCCACCCTCAATAAGTCCAAATGACTTTCTTTTACCTCTAGAATAAAATGTCTTCAATTATTTAAAGGGCTATCAAGTGGAAGATTATATTTGATCTCTTTGGCCCCAGAGTACAGAAATAGGAACAATGGGCAGAATTTGCAGGTAAGAAAAGTGAGACCTATATAAAGAAATCTTCTTGACAATTAAAGCCCCCCCCCAAATGGAATTGGTTAATGTTTGCTATAACCAATTTTTCAACAACCCAAAGAGCAATTCTACACATGGACATCACCAGATTGTCAATGTTGAAATCAGATTGATTACATGCTTTGCAGTCAAAGGTGGAGAAGCTCTATATAGTCAGTTAAAGCAAGGCCTAGAATTGATCATAGCTCAGATCATAAACTTCTTATTGCAAAATTCAGACAAACTGAAGAAAGTAGTGAAAACCATCAGACTATATAGGTATGACCTAAATAACATTCCTTATTTATATGAAGTGGAAGTGATGAACAGATTGGATTTAGTAGATAGAGTGTCTGAAGAACCATGGACAAAGATTTGAAATATTGTACAAGAGGGCAGCAACAAAAAAGCATCCCAAAGGGAAAAAAAAGAGCAAGAAAGCAAATTAGTTGTCTGATGAGGCCTTACAAATAGCTGAGGAAAGAAGAAAAGGGAAAGGGAAAGAGATACTCAACTGAACGTAGAATTCCAGAGAATAGCAAGGAGAGATAAGGTTTTCTTAAACGAACAATGCAAAGAAACAGAAGAAAACAATAGAATGGGAAAGGCAAGAGATAACTTCAAGAAAATTAGAGATGTAAAGGGAATGGTTCATGCAAAAATGGGTATAATGGTAGGGACTTAATAGAAGCAGAAGAGATTAAGAGGTGGCAAGAATACACAGAAAAATTACACAAGAAAGATCTTAATATTAGTGATAACCATGATGATGTAATTACTGATCTAGAGCCAAACATTCTGAAGAATGAAGGCAAGTGGGCTTTAAGAAGCATCGCTAACAATAAGGTTAGTGGAAGTGACAGAATTCTAGCTGAGCTACTTGAAATCCTAAAAGATGTTGCTGTTAAAAAATGTTGCATTCAATATACCAGCAAATTTGGAAAACTCCACAGTGGCCACTGGATTGGAAAAAATCAGTTCACATCCTGGTGCCAAAGAAGGGCAATGTCAAAGAATGTTCAAATTACTAAACAATTGCACTCATCTCACACAGCTACAGGTTATATTTAAGATTCTGCAAGCTAGACTTCAGCAATATGTGAACCAAGAATTACCAGAAGAGCAGTCTGGTTTTCAAAGGGACAGAGGAACTAGAAGCCAAATTGCCAACATTTATTAGATTATGGAGAAAGCAAAGGAGTTTCAGAAAAACATCTCCTTCTGCTTTATTGACTACACTAAAGCCTTTGACTGTGTGGATCACAACAAAATATGGCAAGTCCTCAAGGAGATAGGAGTATCAGATCACCTTATTTGTCTCCTGAGAAACCTGTATATGGGCCAAGAAGCAACAGTTAGAAGTGAACATGAAACAACGGGCTGGTTTAAGACTGGGAAAAGAATACAACAAGGCTGCATGTTGTTATCTTATTTATTTAACTTACATGCAGAATTCATCATGCAAAATGCCAGGCTGGAGGAATCAAAAGCCTGCTGGGAGAAATATCAGCAATGTCAGATATGCAGACAATATGACTCTGATAGCAGAATGTGAAGAATTAAGAAGTCTCTTGATGAGGGTAAAAGAGGAGAATGTAAAACCTGGCTTGAAGCTTACCATTAAAAACAACTAAGATCTTGGCAACTGGTCTCATCACTTCCCAGCAAATAGAGGGAGAGGAAATGGAAGCAGTGTCAGATCTTATATTCTTGGGCTGAAAGATCACTGCAGGCAGCAACTGTAGCCATGAAATTAAAAGAAATTTGCTCCTTGGAAGGAAAGCTATGTCAAATCTGGACAGTATACTAAAAGGCAGAGACATCACTTTGCTGACAAAGGTCCACATAGTCAAAGCTATGGTTCTTCCAGGAGCAATATACGGCTGTAAGATTTGGACTATAAGGAAAGCTGAGCATTGCAGAATTGATGCTTCCAAATTATGATGCTGGCGAAGACCTTTGAGAATCCCTTGGATAGCAAGGAGATTAAATCAGTCAAAACTTAAAGAAATTAATTCTGACCATTCACTGGAAGGACAAATGTTGAAGTTGACATTTAAATACTTTTGCCCCATGAGAAGATAGGATTCATTGGAATAGATCTTGATGTTGGAAAAGAGCCAACTGTTAAACTTTCAGCGTGACTCTTAGTTTGATACCTCAGAAGTCAGCAAATGCTACAAACCAGGGCTTGATTTATCGTTTTGGTTGGTTGTCTATACGTAAGAAAGAAAATGTTAATGTAGATTAAATTCCAAAGCATGTCATGTGCACATTTTTTTCACATTCAATTGTTAAACATTTATTAGCACACTCTTTTATAGACTGATTTGGGAGTCAGTGGCATCCCTCTCACTAGAACAAAGTCTGAATGAACATTTATCAGCTATGTTATAGAAGAGATTCATGTCCAGGTCAAACTAGATAGACTGTAAGGTCCCTTTCAACTCCAACATTCTGCAATGCTATGTGGTGCTGACTTGAGCAAGAGACCATGACCTGGGCATGGGACAGAAAAGATACATTTGTGATTAACTGACTCTAAGCTAGCCAGAAGTGGAAAAGATCTTTATTTGGTGTAATAAGAGAATGTTCCCATGCCATCCTGAGCTCTGGGTCTCAAATGTACAAAAAGGTTTCTTTCAAAATAACAGAGGCAGGCTAGCCTAGAGGTCTATTTCTGATTTGTAACAAATTTGAGCAAGATTTCAGAGTGTTTTCTATATTTAGGCCAGCTGCTAAAGAGCTGATCCCTAGGGAACTTTATTACAGCTATCTACAGAACTACAGCAGTTCTAGAAGATAACCAAACAAGAGGGAGATCCTGGGCTACAGGAATCAGAGCGAGGAGAAAAGGGAGCAAAGCCTGAAGATAGCAACCACCACTTCTTGGCAGGTTAGATCCATAGTAAACCCTGAGCAGATAGTGACAGAGAGAAGCAAAGCCACCCTTACTCTTACTGAAATCCTACTCAGGGGTACTATATATTTTAAGATTGTACAGGTTTCTGGGAAGAGAATTAATCAGGGAAAAAGCAGGGACAGGAAAGAAATAATGACTCTCCAGTGACATATTTGAAAGTCCATTCTCTATTAATTTTGTAAATAAAACTTTACTGTATGTTTAGCTTTGTAAGACTGGGTGTTAACTGCAAGGGGATCTGGTAACTACCCTTTAGAGAATGTCAGAAACTGACAATTTCAGATTTGCCCTGGAATGAAGATAGAAACACAACAAGCTAGAGAAGTATAAATCCAAAAAGTGGTCTTTGCATCCAGTGAAACCTCAGAAATTAGAGTTATTTGTGTATAGCATGAGGCTTGTAATTTAGACAAGTGTTTATTGTAAGGTTATAAAAACCATCTTTATTTTATAGTCTGTGTGTATGACCAAATTTGTTCACAATCTTAGCTGAGTACTCATAAAGACACTGAGGCATGAAAGACATGCTGTCATATTTGACTTGGCCCATGGCATTGAAAGTTCAGCAATTTAAAGTGGTCTCTGTCTACACCAAATTGTCTTAATAATTTATCTGATATCTTTACTTGTCATGTCTCCCATTAGATTAAGAACTCCTTAAGGTGAGAGGTTATATCTAACTAAACTGTTGGTCTGACAGGCACATTCCGGTACAAGTTGTTTATTATTGTATTGTTCCTGAGCCCTTTTCTTCAAAATTTATCCTTGTTAATTTCAACTTCCTTTACATTGTTCTCAAATTTACAGGGAAAAACAGTCAACTCCCTCCTTTGACAGATTAGCACTGTTAGCCTACTTATGTAAAATGTTATCTAATCATAAAAGTTAAAAGCTTTTGTTCACAGGATACTGACTCTGTATGTTTATCTTTCTTAATCCCTTATCTTTTGTGGATAAAGTATAGTATTGAGCAGCATGAAGTCTCTTTTCCTATCTGTCATCTAGACAATCTGGATAATTCTTCAAGCTTAATGACTAAGATCTTACAGATATGTTTCAATTTGTACCTAACCTTAGAACTTTTGGAGATTCTATATGAGACAATGTGATACTATGGGAAAGTGTACTGGCCCAGGAGTCAGGAAACCAAGATTCCAATCCAGGTTGGCCTCTCGCTAGTTACATGACCTAGGCCAAGTCAACTGCCTCCTTTGGGCTCCAGTTTCCTCACTAATGAAAGCAAGATCTTAACTAAATGGTCCCTAAGATCCATTCTAGCTCAAAAATTATGTGATTCTGTTTTTTCTTACTGTAAGGGTTATGTCTTCATGGTCTTCAATAAGTTACTTTTTGGAAATAAGGGACCTAAGTATGTCTGTCATTTCATCATGGATAATATTAGGAAGCTAAACCTTTCCAGTTAATTAACTGTAATTCAACAAAACTAATGAAAAAACTTAAGTAAATGTGCAGCTTACTAAACACAGTATTGGAGGCCTAAAGAATTAATCTAGCTTGCAAAGGTACCATACATAAAAGGAGAAGGTAACATCGAGTGTCCCTAGTGTCCTAGGGACAAAAGAAATTACACAGTTTTTCATGAAATAGCATAATGACTAAAGTGCTGAACTTGGAGTATGGAAGACTTTGGTTCAAGTCCTAATTCAATTCCTATACTTACTAGCTGTAGGTCTAGGACTAAATCACTTAACTTCTCTGGGCCTCAGATAATCCTCTAATATTCATCTACCAAACTAAAAGAAGAGAGGAAACACAACCTACATTTGGTAGAATGAATTTGAACATTGCGAAAAAACAGGTCTGACATACTGATAAGCACTAGACATATCTGAGCTTCTCACAAACCCAATGAATTCACTCTTCTCCCAGAATACCTTTTGGTAACAACAACAAACTTGACACTAGAAAAACCTGAGTCTACATTCAAATAACAGTGAGGGGAGACTTAGTCTATATAAGAGAAATATATGTTTTACAATTCTTAACCATAATACATAGCTAGAATATTGATTTTTCAGTAACTACTTTGATGCAAAGAGAAAAGTTCTTATAGGAGGGAACATCTGTGTTGTTGCTGTTCGTCCTTCATTCTCAAAGAGGGCCAATAACATCATGAGAGTGATGACTTGCCAGTGAATTGGATTTAAGTGAGGCATTGCTGTGCAAAGTCATCAGCCAGAATCACCAGAGTCCGATGGCAAGACAAAGGTCAACACAACTGGTGATGGCCCAGGATGAAGTAGGTGACTTTGGCCTTTCGAAATTAAGGTCTTTCCCAGGTTTGTCTGAGGCCATACCCATTCATGATGCAGTGGAAAGAGCACTGGTTCTAGGGTAAAGGGACTTGGGTTCACATGTTACATCTGGTGCTCACCACTTCTCAGACCTTGGGCAAGTGACTTAACTTCCTTAGAGTTCAGTTTTTCCCACCTGTAAAATGAAGAGTTAGGAAGGCATACTCTATGGCCGCTGAAGTTCCTTTTAGCTATTGATTTAAGAGCTAATATCTTATCATCAAAGTACAATTTGACAAAGCTTCTCTAATGCCTCCAAATAAAAGCTAATAAATAAACTCTACTCACTTGTCAAAAATATCCAAATAAATAACTTAGCTCCTAGAAAAAAAATGTCTCTCAGTATACCGGGGTGATACAGTTTAATTAAATGAATCATAATTGCCTATTCTCCATTGTAGGAAACATAAAAAACTCTAAACAAATTTAACTATGTTTTCCTTTATGAACACAAGACTTGGAAATTCAGGAATTCATTTTGTAGTGCAGAAATGAAAGTAGCTTTTAGGTGAAAAATTAGGAGAGAAGTAGAGAAAGTTAAGACAATAAAGAAATAACTCACATCAGGAAAACGTTCTTTTACTATCAAAGAGCAGTCTGCAGCATAATCCAGCAAAGGATTCCAGCCTTTCTGTCTACTTTCCAATAATTAGTAAAACCCTAACCTGTGGCTTCAGCCTAGAAATCTTTCATTCTTCCAAAGATGGTCTAATCTGAAAACTAACATGGCTAGAGTCAGAGGCTCATTTTTTTGCTCTTCACTGCTTTCAGATTCTTGTTGCAACTTTATTGCATTCATATTTTCAGACTCCTGCAATTTTGTCCCATTTACTTCCCTCCTAAAGTTAATAGCTAGCATTTCTAAACTTAGAATTACAACCTTTGTTATTGAAAATAACCACTGTTCTTTTCACCATCATTAGCAAATAAGTCTCTTTCATTCTTATTCATCTGTGAAATTTTATTTTTCCAGCTGTGTTTCAGCCATTTGCTCAAGATGAATTTACATTATTTCAAAATATAGTAGTAGGCAGCTAGGTTGTATGATGGATATAGCACTAGAGCTGCAGGCAGGAAGACCTGAGTTCAAATCAGGCCTCACACACTTACTAGCTATGTGACCCTGGGCAAGTCACTTAACCTCTACCTTGGTTTTCTCATCTGTAAAATGGGATAATAATAGCCTCTATCTTCCAGGGTTGTTACGAGGATAAAATAAGATAATATTTGTAAAGCACTTTTAAAACCTCAAAGAGCTATAAAAATGATAGATATTATTAAATATCATATTGTAGGGTATGGTCCTTTACATACAGTAAACAGGCAACAAATATTTGTTGGTGTGATTAAGCTGAATTGGCAAAAGGAAAAGCATCTGTTTGTTTCCCAAAATTTGACCTGCATTTTTCTCCAGAGTGACAACCTTGAGAAGATGATATCAAATAGAATAACCCTGTGTTTATTCTCACTTAGTGACTTCCAGATTAATTTGCTTTCAGTTTTCAGATCCAAAGTCAATATTTCTCTTGAAAAAAAAAATTTCCTGACCTCAGAATGACAAGAGATATAATCCCAAGCTGCTTGTCCAGTTTATTCATCCATCCCATAGATAGGTGTGTGACTCTTACCTGAAAAGTTCTGTACTAGGTAATTTGAATTATATAAATACCTGTAAAACAGTGTCCCTTCTGAGAGAGAGAGAGGGAGGGAGGGAGAATCACATATAACTCCAGCATGGGAGAATGGGTGAATGATAATGCCATGAACAGAAATAGTGAATTCAGAAGAAGAAGCACATTTAGGAATGCATTTGGAAATGTTGAATTTGAGATCTAATAGGACACCCAGGTAGAGAAGTTCTCCATGGAGGCATTTGGAGATGTGTATCTAGAACTCAGAACAGATGAGTCATCAACATAGTCATTATGGAGTGGTAGAAGTAAATGAAGTATATATAGAGAGAAAGGGGGGGGGGGAAAGATGTCTAAAGACAGTCCCTTGGGAAATACTTCCCCACTCCTATCATAGGGTCAGGAAGAGGACAAGGAGCCTGCAAAAACAGAAATGGATCATTTAAAAAGGTAGAACCAGAAGAATGTGGTGTCTCTAAAGCCAAGGGAGGAGAAAGTGTCTGAGAGGAATAAGTGGAAAAGGAGAAGGCAAGGGAATGAGCCTTCTAATACAGTGCCTTCTATGTTATTTCATTTGACTGAGTTGTTAATATTATCAAAAGTTGAAGAGCAATCAAGGAGGGTAAGAACTGAAAAATTGGACCAATGGATTTGGCAGTTAGGAGGTCATTAGTAGCTTTTAAGACAGCAATTCAAGCCCTTTGTTAAAGGCACCAGCCTGACTGAAAGGGATTGAGGGGAATGAATAGCAAGAAAGTAGTAGTATCCAGGATAAATAGTTGTTTGAAGAAATTTAACTATAGAGGGGGAAAGATAGAATAGTGGTTGGAATAGAAGAGTTGAGTGAAAGCTTTTTCAGGATTAGAGAACACAGAGAATATTTGTGGACAGGCAGCAAAGAGACAATAATTAAAGATGTTTGAGAGAAAGGATATATATGAAGACTGGAGGAGACAAGAAGGAAGAGAATCAAAGACATAGATAGCTGGATTATTCTTCTCAAGGAGCAAGAATAATCTCTCCTAATATGACCAGAGGAAAGAGCAGATAGTAGGTGGTGTTGAAAAGGTTTGAGAAGGAAGAAGGGAATTGAGGAACTTCAATCAATCAAACAATCAATAAACATTTAATTTAATTTAATAAAGAAAGTGCCTAGTATATGCAGCTTACAGTCTAATGAGGGAGACAATATGGAGAGAGGGGAGGAGGGATAAGGTTGAGAGAGAGAGAGAGAGAGAGAGAGCACTATATACAGGATAAATAGGAAATAATTAACAAATGATTCCTGTAGAAGGTAGAGTGTTAGCTGAGCCTTAAAGGAAGTCATGGAGGTCAATAGTTGAAGCAGAGAAGGGAGAGCATTACAGATAGAGGGGACAGCCAGAGAAAATTCCCACAGCCAAGAGCATGTCTTATTCATGGAACAGCCAGAAAGGCAGTGTCACTGGAATGAAGAGAACATGCTAGGGAGTAAGGTGTAAGAAGGCTCAAAAGGTAGGAAAGGACAGCTTATGAAGGGCTTTAAGTGCCCTTGACAACCTCAAGCTCATCAGTGAAGTAGAAGGCTAGGTAATGTAAAGGTGATAGGAAGGAGAGAAAGGGAAATCAAAAGGGAAAAAAGATAAATTTTGAAACTATTACTGTGGAAAATGTCACTGAAAGCCAATAAAGGAGGAGTTGGAGAAATGCTGAGCAGAAGTAGAGGTTCTGTTCCATAAATTTGTAACAAATGAAATTAGCTCAATTTTGTGACTCTATAATGACTCTCCATAGCCCTGGAGCAAAAGCAGAGAAAGAGGGCTGGAGTTACTCAAGGATGAAGATAAACAGTTTAGAAATGGCAGAAAATCAGGGAGGTAAGGGATTCTCAGAAAATTTGTTAGTGAAAGTGACAGACTATAGAGTCAAGCAAATAAAGAGTCAGTGAGTGGACTGGGAGAATAGGGTTGAGTCCAGGGACTAAAGGTCACAATAAGAGTGAGAATAGATAAAGTTTAGATTGTCATAGGAGAGTAGAATTTCAAATTCCCAGATTATAGAATGTGACCTATAGAAGCCACCTATGGGTCATGAGGATGGTGCAGTTCCCAGAAATGGTGAGTCTAAGGTCACTGTTTGACTGATGTAATATGAAAAAGAAAGCTGTTAAAGTTGAAGAGGTTGGGGAACTGCATGGTCAGAATGTTATGGGGCTTGTCAATATGACTATTGATGTTCAAGTGATGGTAGTGAATGAGGGAAAGAAAAAGATTATGAGACAAGTGTGAAAGCCATCAAAAAAGTTAGAAGAGTGGCCCAAAGGTCAGCAGTTGACAGTAAACAGAATGGAAGAGGAGATAGTACAAGCTTTTGAGACATGCAATTCAAAAAAGGAAAGGTTATCCAGGAATAATACAAAAGGAATTGTCTAGAAGCAAAAATGAGGAGCGTGGAAACCACCCTTCCTCTTGGCCCTGTGAGGTGGAGGCAGTGAAAGAAATAGCTTTTAATGGTGAGGGTTGTAAGGTGTATAACATGTTCAGGGGAGAATCAGATTTCAAGTAAAGCAAACAGGTGGACTGAATACTGGGTATCAAATTATTTAATGATGTTCCAAGTGTCATCTAAGCTGACATTCTGTATCCATCCATAAATTCTTCATTATTCCCTAGATTCTTATTTGGACATGTTTAAGATGAATGGTTGAGTATTCCTCCATGTGTAACCTCTACCCACCATGGCCCTGTGCCTACTTTGCCCTGGCTGTACCTGATGCTACTGTTTCCCCATCTTTTTAATAGCTCTTCTCTTTGTCCTCCTTATTCAATTCTTTGCCACTTTCAGAAATTGTGACACAATATTAAATGCTTTGATTGCTATCCGTGGTGATTTGACCTGCTTGCCTCTAAATTACTGTAACTGCAACCACTTAGAAATATGTCTGGTTTTTTTTTTTCATCACTGAGGACCATTTTGTTACTTTGAAACAAAGCATAGGATGAAAAACTGAGCACAGAAAAATTTATCTTTGCTGTAAAAGTTAATTCCTGCAGAGGAGCCATCTGTTCAATATGTACTATGCCCATCTATGCTCATTATATCATTGCTAATGGGAGTTCTGAGATCAGGCTATGCAAAGCTAGTCTTTCTTGCAACAACCTCCCCCAGTAGATCCATCTTCAACTGCTAAATGCTAAAGTCTCCAAATTTGGACTTTCTCTGCAATATTACATGAGTCTCATTTAGCTCAGCTTGCTGCTGTTTCACCTCCATTCATTTGCTTCTTAACCTCCTTCCCCTTTATTTAATTCTAAGATATCAGAACAATAAAGATATAGTCAGATGAACAAGACTGAAAATTTACTTTCTGGGAGATAACAGTTTAAGAAGCCAATTCCATACAGCTGAATCCAACAAACATTTATAAAGCACCTGCTTTATATGTACAAAGCACTGTGTTTTGTGATAGCGATGCAAAGAGAAAATGAAAAGCATCTCCTGCCTTCAAATAGCTTACATTCCACTGGGGGGGGGGGATGCATCAATAAAAATGGAGATTCAATAAAGAAACATGTGTGTGTATGATAATTTAAGGAAAGAAACAATACCAACAACAAAAGAAGTCAATAAAGGTTTTCTGTATATGGTAGCCATGTGACTGAGCCTTGAAAAAAGATGGAGGCAAGAAGGAAATGCATTCCAGGCATAGAGGAACAACCTGTGAAAGGTACGAAGGTGAAAAATAGAATGCTGAGTTTGGGAAATAGCAAATGGATCCGCTTGGCTATAATGTAGAGTGAATGAAGGGAAATAATGTACAGTACACTTGGAGATGTAGTTTGAAGCTAGACTGGAAAGGGCTTTAAATGCCAAGGTGAGAAGTTTCCATCTTATTCTTGAGGCAATGAGGAGCCCACTGAAAGTTTTCTAGCAGAATAGTGACATTGGCAGCCTTTTATTTTAGGAATGTCATTCTGTTTTTTGTTTTGTTTTGTTTTGTTTTTCTACAAACTACAGCCTGAAAGAAGGATGTAGCTTTTATTTTTTTAAATATAAATTTATTTATTTTTAGTTTTCAACATTCACTTCCACAAGTTTTTGAGTTCCAAATTTCTCACCCCTCCCCCCACCCCAAGATGGCATGCATTCTGAATACCCCTTCCCCTAGTCTGCCTTCTCTTCTATTTCCCCCCCCTTCTCTTATCCCCTTCCCCTTCTATTTTCCTGTAGAGCAGGATAGACTTCTGTACCCCATTTCCTGTATTTCTTATTTCCCAGTTGCATGTGAAAACATTTTTTTAAAACATGTGTTTTTAAAACTTTGAGTTCCAAATTTTCTCCCTTCCTCCCTCCCCACCCACCCTCATTGAAAAGGCAAGCAACTCAATATAGGTTGTACATGTGCAGTTATGCAAAACACTTCCATAGTAGACATGTTGTGAAAAACTAACTCTATTTCCCTTAATCCTATCCTGCCCTCCCATTTATTCTATTCTTTCTTTTGACCCTGTCCCTCCTCAGAAGTATTTGCTTCTGATTACCCTCTTTCCCAATCTGCCCTCCTCTCTATCATCCCCCTGCTCTCTTGTCCCCTTCTCCCCCTATTTTCCTGTAGGGTAAGACAGATTTCCATACCCAATTGAATGTGTATGTTATTCTCTCCTTAAGCCAAATCCTATGAGAATAAGATTCCTCATTCCCTCTCACCTTCCCCTGTTTCCCCTCCACTGTGAGAGACTTTTCTTTGTTTTTTTTTTGTGAGATAATTTACCCCATTCTACCTCTCCCTTTCTTCTCCGAGTATCATCCTCTCTCATCCCTTAATTTTATTCTCCAGATATGACCCCTTAATCTTCAACTCACCCTGTGCCCTCTATCTATCTATCATATACATACATTAATTTTTTTCCTTCAACTACCCTAATACTGACAAAGTTCTCATGAGTTACAAATATCATCTTTCCATGCAGGAATGTAAACAGTTCAATCTTAATAAGTCTCTTATGATTTCTCTTTCCTGTTTACCTCTTCATGTTCCACTTGAGTCCTGTATTTGAAAGTCAAATTTTCTATTCAGCTCTGGTCTTTTCATCAGAATGCTTGAAAGTCCTCTATTTCACTGAATGACCATTTTTTCCCCTGAAGGATTATACTCAGTTTTGCTGGGTAGGTGATTCTTGGTTGTAATCCTATCTCCTTTGCCCTCGGAATATTATATTCCATGCCCTGCGGTCCTTTAATGTAGAAGCTGCTAAATCTTGTGTTATCCTGATTGTGTTTCCACAGTACTTGAATTGTTTCCTTCTGGCAGCTTGTAATATTTTCTCCTTGACCTGGGAACTCTGGAATTTGGCTATAATATTCCTAGGAGTTTTCCTTTGGGGATCTCTTTCAGGAGGAGATCTGTGGATTCTTTCAATTTCTATTTTGCCCTCTGGTTCTAATATATCAGGGCAGTTTTCCTTGATAATTTCTTGAAAGATGATGTCTAGGCTCTTTTTTTGATCATGGCTTTCAGATAGTCCAATAATTTTTAAATTCTCTCTCCTGGATCTATTTTCCAGGTCAGTTGTTTTTCCAATGAGATATTTCACATTGTTTTCTTTTTTCATTCTTTTGGATTTGTTTTACAGTGTCTTGATTTCTCATAAAGTCACTAGCTTCCAATTGCTCTATTCTAATTTTTAAGGAAGTATTTTCTTCAGTAATCTTTTGGACTTCCTTTTCCATTTGGCCAATTTTTCTTTTTAGGGCATTTTTCTCCTCATTGGCTTTTTGGACCTCTTTTGCCATTTGGGTTAGGCTATTTTTTAAGGTGTTATTTTCTTCAGTATTTTTTTGGGTCTCCTTTAGCAAGCTGTTGACTTGTTTTTCATGATTTTCTTGCATCACTCTCATTTCTCTTCCCAGTTTTTCCTCTACTTCCCTTACTTGCTTCTCAAAATCCCTTTTGAGCTCTTCCAAGGCCTGTGACTGATTCATATTTTTCTTGGAGGCTTTGGATGTAGGGGCTTCAACTTTGTTGTCTTCTTCTGGTTGTATATTTTGATCTTCTTTTTCACCAAAGTAAGATAATATAGTCTGACTCTTTT
Source organism: Phascolarctos cinereus (assembly GCF_003287225.1). Taxonomy (NCBI): domain Eukaryota; kingdom Metazoa; phylum Chordata; class Mammalia; order Diprotodontia; family Phascolarctidae; genus Phascolarctos; species Phascolarctos cinereus. The sequence goes on from NW_027555514.1 coordinate 158,510,408, forward strand.
TGTGCTGCTTGCTCATGATCCTGCTCAATTACTTGAGTTTTAAACTCTTTGTTAAGGTAAGAGTCTGCTTCCAATGTGGAGAGTGTACTGTCCCAAGCTTCAGGGTTTTGTATAGCTGTTTTCAGAGATACTTGTAGGGACCTGTAAATTTTCAGTTCTTCCAAGGTGGTATGATAAGGGGCGAGGTGTTTACTCCTTTCCTGGCCTGTGACCACAAGTAATCCTTTCTGTCCTGTAACTGTGAGGAGGGGTTCCTCTCTACAGCCACTACAAGCTCCACCATGCCAGTGCTCCTCCTCACCCCAGCACTGCAGCCCAGAACCGTGACCCAGATCCAAACACGGGCAAAGCAAGAGATTCCTGCCTCAGCACTGGCAAAGAGATCCCTGCATTCCCTCTCTGATCAGCCACTGGCTTCCCCCTCAGCCTGTGGGCCAGAAGCTTGGGAAGCAGTCCCCCCAGGGCCACGCTCTTGGGGAATGGAGCTGAAACCCCGCCTTCCTCTCTGAGCACTGACAGAAACAGACTTTTCCCACTGACCTTCTTAGTTGTCGTTGGCATTCATGGATTGAGGAATCTGGAAACCTCCACGGCTGCCCGCGATTCAGTCCTCTGAGGCCTGCTCCAGGTTTGCTGCGGCCTGCGCACCCATGCTGCGCTGTGCTCCCAGCCTGGCGCAATACACCTTTCTGATCAATCATCCAGGTTGTCTTGGGCTGGAAATTCTTTTCACTCTGTCTTTTTGTGGGTTCTGCTGCTTCAGAATTTGTTTAGAGCCATTTTTTTATGAGTATTTGGAGGGGTTTGGGGGACAGCTCAAGCAAGTCACTGCTTTCACTCCGCCATCTTGGCTCCATCCCCCTAGGAATGTCATTTTGATAGGTATGTAGAGAATAAAGTGAAGGGTAGAGAATGGAAACAGGGAAAGCAAATAGGAGACTCTAAGAATATTCCAAATGAAATACAAAGAGGGTGTGAACTAGGATTGTGGCTGTGATAATAGAAAGAATGTAATAATGGAAAAGGATATGAGAGATGTGAAGATAGAATGAACAACATTTGATAACTGATCAGTTATGTGGCATAAGAGAAAGGGAATTATAAAGGATAATTTTGAGACTGCAAGCCTTGTTGAGTAGGAAGATGGTATTACCACCAATAGAAATAAGGAAATTCAGAGGATGCATAGGTTTAGGGAGAAAGATACTAAGTTCTGTTTTGGATATGTTTATTTTCAGATTTCTAAAAGCCAATGAGTTAGAGTGTTCCATAGGCAGTTGGTGATATAAAATTAGAGCTCAGGGAAGGAATTAGGCTGGATATATAGATCTGAAAGTCATATGTATAAAGATAATCATTGAGCCTGTGGGAGCTGATGAGACTACTGAGAGAGGGTTTAAAGAGAGAGAATAAAAGAGCCCAGAACTTACAGCTCATGGGTAAAATCTGGATATTGCACTAAAAATTTAAAGGTGACCACATAGGTGGGAGGAGAACTAGAAAACACAAAAGAGAATATCCAAGTGGAGGGCCAGATCAAATTGTCAGTGCTGCAGAAGGGTCAGGAAAAATGAGGAATAATAAAAGGACATTGCATATAGCCATAAAGGAATCATAGGTAACCTTGGAGAGATTAGCTTCATCTCAATGGTAAGATCAGAAGTCAAATTGCAACAGACTGAGAAGTAATTTAAAGACAGAAAGGAGAAGTAATGAGTTTAAATGGCTTTTTTTCTAGAAATTCAGCTATTGGAAGGAGAAGAGATATGGGGTGATTGCTTGAGAAGATGGTAGGTTCAAGTGAAGATCTTAGGATTGGGGAAACCTGGATCAATTTCTAAGTGATACAGAAAGAACCAGTAGGGGAGAGAGAGACAGAGAGAGAGAGAGAGACAGAGACAGAGACAGAGAGAGAGAGAGAGAGAGAGAGAGAGAGAGAGAGAGAGAGAGAGAGAGAGAGGAAGAGACAGAGAGAGGAAGATTGCAGGATTGCAAGAGCAGGCTACTGAAGAAGACAAAAGAGGTTTGAATGAAGAGAACAAGTAGAGTGACCAATTTTGACAAAGAGGTTAACTTTTTCTTGAGGACTGGAGCAAAAGAAAGAAAGAGGCTGGTATATAACCTAGAGGAGGCTTGAAGTATAGAACAGAGTGGGAATGACACAAAAGACAGCCTCTATTTTCCTAGTAAAGCACAGTGGTATGTAAATTGCTTGGAACAAGAAGTAATTATGATATTCTTTCAGTTTGTGACCAAAATAAACATGCCTATGCACTTCTACTGACACTAACCTGACTACTGACCCTGACTTATTGAAACTAAATCGTACTATTTTTCTCACCTTTAGTTAGTTCTCTGTCAGTTGAGTGTTAGATAGTATATCATGTCAATATGGATAAGATAATGTGAAGACTGGAAGAGTGAGAAACAGTCGTTTTTACTGATGAAACTTCCTTTTTCAGTCAGGGATGTACCAAAACTATCCAAAAGATCAAGGTGAGCCTTATGACCTGAGGTTATTAATGAAACTATAAAACATCAACACCCACAAAAAATGTTTGAGGGATTTTTCACTTAGGTCCTGAAAGTTTTGTCCCTATTGGGGGAATGATGAACTCTGATAAATACATTGATAGACTTAAAAAGCAGAATTATTCTGAAATTATAGAAATTACCAAATGGAGTTGGAATAATGTAATATAACCTAGCACCATACCATATATCACCAAAAAAATTATGAAATTTATCCAAGAAATGGAAATAAACATGTTTCAATAGCATGTGAACTCTCTTGCCTTAAATCCCATCAAAATCAAGGTATAATCAAGTGTATGCTTGGGAAAATGGACTATTCAGCAGATACACTTAATATTTAATGTGATAAAGTTTGACTTTATCATAATTTAAAAATGTGTCAAAATATTGTCAATTCAATGCCAAATTGTGTTAAACAAATAATTGCAGCAAAGAAGGATAATTACACATTAAACATTTTTAATGATGAAAATAGTTTGTTCCGGGTCAATAAATTCATTTTACTTTGTCTCAGTTAATTTGCACACCACTATAGGAGGCAAGATCCTTGCCAGGGAAGATGAGGGCATGGGTGTTTAGGATCTTGGATTTATAAAAGCTTCAAAGAAAAGAGATTTAGAACAACCACTGTGGGAAATGCAATAGAGAGTCCATTAGGGAAGAATAAAAGAACTCCCATGCAACATTGAGGGCTCAGATGGGATTAGATAACATAAATCTATAGTCATGTCCCAGTTGTGTTTGTGTAACTTCATCCAGCATCATTCAGTAACTTGTGCATAAGAACAAAGAGGGTCACACATTTATTTGTATACAACGCTTTAAATATTTCAATATTAAATGAGAGCCAAGGGTTTCAAGAACAGGAAATGAGATGCACCAAAATCTAATCTTAAAAAGCAGACAGATAATCTCTACAAGAGCCCTTTAGATAGCTTTCAACTTACCCCCCCCAAAAAAAGTTTATTTATAAATAGTTTTTCAGGAGCACATCTTTGGCACAAGGCAAAGTATACCCTATACTCATGGGAATACAGTTCCAGGCTCTCTAGATGCTATTAAAAAAAAATCACTCAGCAAAGTGTAAGTTCTTTAACACTAAATATGCTCAGAATTCTGAGAATAAATAATTCCTACTCCTATCACTTCATATAGGGAAATTTAGAGAAAATAAATACAAGCTGAGTGCATTGCCATAAAGTCAGTAAGCGCAGCTTGTTAGAAAGAATCTAAGTACTCATGTAATTTAATTGCTACACATTGGAACTTTCCCCAAGCAAGAAATAATGAGTGACTGTAAAAGATCTGAAAGATGTCAAATAGCTAAAAATATCCATCCATATTCAACCAAATCCTTATATAATCAAAACCAATACTGATTGGAGAGGTAAGTTGGTGTACTAGAAAGAGCCCATAATGAAAAGACCTGAGTTCATGGCTCATCTTTGAGCTTTTTACTAGATGTGTGACCAAGTACAGGTCACTTTACCTCTTTGAACCTCAGTTCCCTCACCTGTATAATGGGAATAACATCTGTACCCCCTGACTCTTATGGTTGTTATAAGGGAAAGGGGGACAGGGAGTCACCTGTAAAGTGCTATGTAAACAAGAAGTATTATTATTTTCTTGGCAGAATTGAAAGTTGGGCTAGTTCCAACAAGATGAAATGAAAGGCCTGCACTTTCATTTTATAAAAAAAAAAAAATTTAAGGACCCATATAGAATGTGAGAGGCCTCACTTAGCATCAGTTCAAAGAAAATGTTCTGGGAGTTTCAGTAGCATGGACCTGCTTTGCTCAAGCAAAGATACTGAGCTTTGTTCTCCTATTTCTTAATTAAGAAAATTATAAACTGGCCACTCCCAGAACACAAATACTTTAGGAGTCTCTGAGGAAGCAACTTCAACTGTGAATAGAATAGATAACAACCATTAATCACTGGTTATTGATCTCCAAGAATCTAATGAGAATACAGATGATGAGAAAAAGATTATCAAAAACAATAGGGAATGGTCCTTTGGGAAAGAATTCCCAACTTTGTTATCTAGACATAGGAAAGACCCCAGGAATAAAGGGAGTTGACAGGCATCCTATTCAATTAGATTCAATAAACATTTATCAAGTACCTTCAGTGCTATGTGCAAGACATTGTACTAAATACTGGGGTTACAAAGACAAAAAGTGACATCATCCATTCCCTAAAGGAACCTACAGTATAACACCTCCACATCTGTCCCCTTCTCTCCACTCACATGGACACCATCCTAGTTTGGGCCCTTATCATGACTCTCTTGTACCATTGTAATAGTCTTTTAATTGGTCTCCCTGCTTCCATTCTCTCCTGTCTCCAAACAGCCTCAGTATATCTGTCACAATAATTTTCCTAAGGCACAGTCACTCCCCTGCTCAAAAACTATCAGTGGCTTCTCCTTGCCCTAAGATAAGACAAATTCCTTACCATGAATTCAAAGCGCTTCACAGAATGAATCCTACCAATCTTTCCAGCTTTATATCATAAACTCTCTATTCCAGCTAGCTACAGTTTTCCCACTCTTAGCTGTGTGATCTTGAGCAAGACACAATCTCTCTGGGCCTCAGTTTTCTGATCTGTAAAAGGAGTTTGGACTAGATGATAATGGCAAAGTGGATAGAACACTGGGCCCAGAGTCAGGAAGACAGGAGTTCAAATCCTGCCACAAGCAATTACTAACTATGTGACCCTGAATGAAGCACTTGAGTCTACCTGAGTTTCCCCATGTGTAAAATGGGGATAACAATTCCCAGAGTTGTTGGATCAGATGAGATAATAGGTGTAAGGCCCTAAGTACGGTGCCTGTGCTATTGTTGTTAAGTCATTTAGTTGTGTCAACTCTTCATGACCCCATTTATGGGGTTTTTCTTGGCAAAGATACTGAAGAGGTGTTCCATTTCCTTCTCCAGAGTCTTCATTTTACAGTTGAGGAAACAAACAGAGGTTAAATGACTTGCCTAGGGTCACACAGCTAGTAAGTGTCTAAGGCTGGATTTGAAGTCAGGTCCTCCTGACTCAAGGCCCTGCATGCTATTTACTATGTTGTCACCTAGCTGTGCCTGGCACATAGTAGGTGCTTAATAAATGCTTCTTTTTCTTCCTTCCTTTCTTTCTTCCTTCCAACTTTAAGGTTCTGTGATTCTCAGAATAAACCAGACTAAGGCATAGGCAGATACACTATACATAGCAGAGGAAAACATAGTCAACCTTCACCATCAAAGAATAGCAAACCAATCATATCTGTGAAGAGGACGTGGTGAGAAGACCAGGGTCAACATGAAGACTAAGCCAACAAGAAGGCAGCGCAGAGATCTTCAATGTGGTGCATTAGGTATAAGTTTATAAATGCCACTCACCTTTCTTTATATGCCTAGTGCTTAGCAAAATGCTTGTCACCTTATAAGGCATCACTTACCTCAAAAGCTTTAAGGAAATTTTAAAGGAAACAGACCTTAAAGTGTCACACAAATGTTTGTTGTTGTTGTTCAGTAATTCAGTCATGTCTGAGTCTTCACAATCCCATAGACCATCATGTACCAAGCCCTTCTATCCTCCACCATCTCACTAAGTCTGTCCAAGCTTGTGTTCATTGCTTCCATAACACTATCTATCCATCTCACCCTCTGCTCTCCCCTTTTCCTTTTGCCTTCAATCTTTTCCAACATCAAGGTCACAACAAATGTAAGTTAATTATTATTATTCCAAACTTCAATTCTCCTAGTTATAAAATGGAAAAGATAACATTTTCTGGCTACAACTTTCCAAAGGGTATTACAAAGATTCATTATTAACAAGTTAGTAGATCTAATTCCCATCTCATAAAAGGTAGCTAGGTGTCAGAAGATAAGAACCAAAATATTATAATTCCTCTTCACATGATTTCTGAAAGGAAGATGTCACCTGATGCCACTGGATCTACATTAATGTTATATAATCTCAAGATAACCTTCTCTGCAGCAAGGCAATCATTTTGCACTTTCCTAATTAATTCACTATCCTGCTTACCACAATGACTATTACAGACCTTTTCATCTCTCCTCAAGCTTTCCAAGGTACCTCTTCATCCTTTCTTCCAAGCTGAGAACCTTGCTTCAGATTTCATGGGAGAAAAAATTGAGGCCATTTGCCAAGAGCTCTCCTTCTTCTCTCCTCTTCATCTCACATCACTTAATTGTCTATTACCACTATCTTCACCCCTGTTTCATAAAGTAGTGGCCCTAGTTTTCAGACAAAGAAATCAAAGCTATCTATAGTCATGAAAAATGCTCTAAATCACTATTGATTAGAGAAATGCGAATTCAAACAACTCTGAGGTACCACCTCACACCTATCAGATTGGCCAACACAACAAAACAGGAAAATGATAATGTTGGAGGGGATGTGGGAAAACCGAGACACCAATGCACTGTTGGTGGAGTTGTGAACTGATCCAACCATTCTGGAGAGCAATTAGCAACTATGTCCAAAGGGCTATAAAACTATGCATACCCTTAGATTCAGCAATACCACTGCTAGGTCTCCATCCCAAAGACATAAAAAAAATGGCAAAAGGACCCATTTGTACAAAAGTATTTATAGCAACTCTTTTTGTAGTGGCTAAGAATTGCAAATTGAGAGGATGCCTATCAATTGGGGAATGGTTAAATGAGCTATGGTATATGATCGTGATGGAATATTACTGTGCTATAAGAAATGACAAACGGGAGGATTTCAGAAAAACTTGGAAAGACTTACATGAACTGATGCAAACTGAAGTGAGCAGAACCAGGAAAACACTGTATTCAGTAACAGCAATATTGTACAATGATCAACTGTGAATGACTTCGCTATTCTCAGCAATATAATGATCCAAGATAATCCCAAAGGACTCATGATGAAGCAAGCTATCCACCTCCAGATAAAGAAGTGATGCATCTGAATACAAACTAAAGCATATTATTTCTCACTTTCTATCTTTCTTCCTTCTTTTTATTTGAGTCTTCTTATGCAAAATGTCTAATATGCAAATGTTTTACATGATTGCATATGTATAATCTATATCAGATTGCTTACCATCTCAGGGAGAGTGGAGGTGAGAGAGGATAGAATTTGGAACTCAAAACTTTTTTAAAATGTTAAAAATAATGTTTTAAATGTAATTGGGGAAAAATAAAATATTATATATATGTATATAAAAATAAAATATAATAAAATAAAGCCCTTCTCCTTGCCAAGACATCTTTCTCCTTGCACAAGTGATCCCACCCCATCCTGTCTTCTCTAATACATTGCCACCCTCTAACCCCACTCTCCCACTAAGCTTTCATCTCCTTTATCAATTTATTGGCTACTTCCATACTATCTACAAATACACCAATCTCTCCCCAGTCTTTAAAAAAAAAATCTGCACTTGATCTGCCAATCCCCTCTATTATCTTATATTTCACTTCCCTTTCATGGCCAAATTCTTTGAGAAAGCTATCTACAATTGGTGCTTCTACTTTCTTTCTTGGTATGGGCCCTCACACACCTACACCTGGACCATTTCAATAGCCTTCTGGTTGGCCTTCCTGAATCTAGTTTTCTAGTTTTTCACTCAGCTGCAAAAGTAATCTTTATAAAGCACAGGACTGACCATCTTATCCCCTCTACTCAATAAAAGCCAGTGGCTCTGTGTCACCTTCAGGATCAAACATAAAAACCTCTATTTGGCTTTTAAATCCCTCATACCCTTTCTATTTTTCCTGTCTTTTTACTCTTTATTCTCCTACACATACTCTTTGATTCAGCAAAATCACCCTACTTTCTATGCTTCATACGTGACACTTCATGTCCCCACTACATGCCTTTTCTCTGGCTCTCTCCCATGCCTGGAATGCTTTCTCTCCTTACCTCTGCCCCCTGGCCTCCTTCAAGACTGAGCTTAAGTCTTACCTTCTGCAGACTAATTCCTTCCTTTCCCCTCCCCCACCTTATGATTTTCTTCTCAAGGTTCTTGCAACAAACTCTGTGTATATCTTATATATACATTTTTTCATGTTGTCTCTCCCATTTGAATATGAGCTCCTCAAGGGAAGGGACTGTTTTCTGCTTTTTCTTGGGAAGGGTAGAGAGAGAACAAATCTTCCAATATCAAATATGAAAATATGTAGGAAAATTAGTTGCCAATTCTTTTTCAGTAGAAGACTGCCTTACCTAACATGAATGCTAAAGTATTAAATGTTACTAAGCTCTTAGTATGTGCCAAGCATTGGGAAAGATGTTAGTGATACAAGAACAAGCAAGTAATATAGTCTCTGCCCTCAAGTAATTTACATTCTAATGAGGAACACAACACATAAAGGGGATGAGTAGGGGGTAAAGATTTGGAAATGGCTGAAGGTGTTGTGGTGGCCTCATTCCAAATAAATTAGGCAACAGCTCACTTTTCAGAGTTCCAGGGGCAGAATCTTGCTTCTGCTGATAAAAGTAATATGGCCAGAGTGCAGGCATAGTGGTTTGAGAGTAGCTGGAATCCAGCCAATGATAAACAAACTGGGACAAGAGACCCAAAGCTTTGGGAAATCAAGACATGCCACTGTACATTGGCTAAGATTCAGAGCAGCAGCCTGTGAAAAGAACATAGATGGACACTAAATGTGGGTCAACATTCTATGCATGCTTATAGGTAAAAAGGAAGTAGCTCTTCCAAATAGTGCCAAAATGATAAAAAAAAAAAATTAAAGGTCAGAGGTCTATATGTATTTAATCAGCCCATATACCACCATTCTCATTATTATAAAGACAAATCAAATGAGACTGCCCCTCATTTCCAATCATCCCACTCCCAAACCAGAATACTGTCATCTTGTTACTTCTTTTTCTAGAGTCTGTCATTGGTGTTTATTCCAATTTGATATTACCCATGTAAAAATGTTTGAGGAGGAATAGTATGTACTGTGAATTGCCCTGGGCCTCATATTCCCCTAGAGATGGCCTTGCTTCCTAGAACTGAAACATAAAGTACAATCAATAATGCATTAGCCAGACTTTTTGAAATGCCACACGTCATCAGCTATGGCCCCTGGTGAATCTTATGCTTATTTTAAGAGGTTAACCCACCCTTAATTTTATTTTGAAAATCAGAATATTAAGGAAAATACTTGTTTCCTTTCCAGAACACTTGAATCTTGAATTCATACTTAATGGCATTACATTTGCATTAGCATAACTTACAGTAACTTTGGAACTAGGAAAGTCACAGTCAATGTTGTTCAGATAACAATTGATGTGATCTTCTTGGAAAATCCTCAGGGTAAGATTAAAATAATATCCCATTCTCAAAACCCAAGTAAAGGAAGGCAGCTGATATGATGATTTTTAGGAAAACACTTTTTTTCATAAATAAATATCTGAAAAATGAAAAATTGATAAAGAACCATGCCAAGGATGTAGCTACATCTTTGACTTACTTTTAGGAGGAGAAGTCATACTCTGGAAGCACTGAGATTTTATCTTTTAAGAAACTACAAGAAATTCTTTTTTAAAATTCTACCATTCAACATAAACTATTTCTTTTAATGCATTCAATCCTAGAGTACTAAGCTATGGGACAAAATGACCTAAGCCTTCCTCAGATATCAAGTTCATGTTTGTTCCTGGTGGGCTGAGAGAGTAGGTTACTTGCTGTAAGATTCCAACCTTGGAACCAAGGCTTGTTCTTCTTCCATACCTAGGTCCTCTGTGTTAGGCCATCCACATATTTGAGGAGGTGAGTTAGCCATTTAGGCATTAAAAAAAGAAATTTTTCTCCTCTCTTTTCCCAATTTCCCAACTCTATCTACCCCCCCTTTTTTTTTAGCAAATAATCTATTTTTTTTACTTTCCTGAGAATTTGAAGAAAATTATCTCCCTCATCTTCTGTCCTCCAAAAACCAAGAACTGCTGATACTCTTGTCCATTCTTTTCTCCTTTGATCCTAGTCTCAAAGGTTGAGGTGGCCCACTTTCCTGCCAAGAGTAAAGCTTCACTTGTACCCTTGTCCTGTCTCCTTTTAGAACTTGTTCCATATCTCTCTCACACATCTTCAATGTCTCCATCTCTAATGGTTCCTTCCATTACACCCAAAAACGTGCTTAGGGTTTCCCTATCCTAAAAAAGAAAAAGTTCCTTTGATCTCACCATCCCCTCAAATTATTGTCCTATGTTTCTCATCCTTCTTTCTGGAAATAGTATCAGAAGCTCATTACTTTCACTTTCTCATCACATACTCACTCCTTTCCCTCCTGTAATCTGGCTTCTAAAACTTCTCTCACCGAGGTCACCAACTGCTAACTGCAAAATCCAAAGGTATTTTTCTCAGTCCTCCTTCTCTGTGATCTTTCTCTACCCCTTGAAACTATTAATCTCCTACCCTTATGTCTGTGACACTGCTGTATTCTGACCCCTTTCCTTTATGCCTGACTGCTTCCCCATCTTCTTTCCTGGTCCATCTTCCCCATCCCTGCCTCAATTATGGGTATCCCCATGGCTTTCACCTTGGCATTTTTCTTTTTTATTCTAAATTTTGTCTTTTAACAATCTCAATTATCACTTCTATGGCATACCTTTCCAATTTATGTATCTAACGTCCAACAAAAGTCAGTCCCTTGTGGCTTTAAGGTTTTTTTTTTTAATCTGATGTGAGCCACAGGGACTAAAAGAGAAGTTGACTCAAATCAACTTAGTCCCATTGAAGATGTTCATGGCAATACTGTTAGAAGACAGAGCAGTGTGTTTGCCCTTCAGGAAGGGCAAAGGGTCCAAGCACCAGAGGCTGAGGTCATCTGCCTTAGAAACAGCAACAATAAAGAACAGCCAAAGAGGCCAAGTTGTATTTTGCTGCCATAGTATGAATATGACTATGAAGTATACTTGAGAAAAAAATTCAGCACTGCTTTATCAAAAACTGTTGGCCCGCCATAAGGAACAGTTATGGAATAATGGATAGATAGTTACCTCAAAGGATAGGGTAACTCTTGGACAAAATGGATTGACAAATGAATTCTATATAATATTTAATGAAACAATCATTCTTACTCTATATAAGCTCTTCTAAAACAGAGAAACTAATGGATTTTAACAAAATTCTTCTTTGAGACAAATGTGGCCCTCAGACCCAAATTAGGGAAAGACAAAGCAGAGAAAGAGAACTATATGCAAATATCACTAATGAATTTTGATTTTTTTTCATTTTAGGTAAAATACTGACAAAGAGACTACAGCAATAAATTGAAAGCCTTTTCAGTATCATGACATTGGATTTATAGCAGGAATGAAAATGTGGCTCTATATCAGAAATTGTCCTAATAATGTACATAATTATTACAAAAACCTTATAAGTAGCGCAGGAAAAGGATGTGGAAAAAATAAACCAAAGAAACATATAATTATATAGAATTATTCCCATGATTGAACCTGATCTATAAAAGTTCAGAGCTTAAGGCTATGGGCCAAACATTATATGCTCTGTCCCCTAATGTATTTTTTTTATTTTGTTGTTGTACTTAGCTTTCCCCACCAGTTTCAGCCACTATGACATTCTTGACATTATTCATGAAAGACCATGCCACTTTTAAAATTGCACACTCACTTCATTAGTTTTGTACTCATTTTATATTAACTGCCTTTATTTTCATCTTCTACGTGAACTTCATAAATCTACATTAATCAATAAGTTCCCTTGGGGCAGCTAGGTGGTTCAGAGGATAGAGCACCAGCCCTGAATTCAGGAGGATCTGAGTTCAAATCTAGCTATATACACAGAACACTTACAACCTGTGTGACCCTGGGCAAGTCACTTAACCCTATTGCCTAGCCAAAAAAAAAAATCAGTAAGTTCCCTATGCATTTACATTTGTTTACTCTAGTCAATGTCTCCTTTTCCCTCTTATTTAAAGTCATTTCTTTTTCAGGCTTCATTCTTGAAAACTTCCTATCCTTCTTGAACTAATGTGCTCTGGAGAATTTTAATATTTAGGATTCTAACTGTCCTTTCTCTGAACCCTTTGAATTCTTATCTCCAAAAATCTAGAGTGTATATTAGAATATACCTGAATCTCCTCTCCTATCATGAATTCTAAGATGGAGTTATCACTTCCTCTTAATCACTTCCTCATTATTTCTACCCCAGGGAGAAGTTGCCCCTTATTGGTGAGAGTCTGTTCCAGAAAAGCAATTCCTCTTAACTTTTGGAGAATGAAATTATCATTAAGGCAAATCAAGAAATTATTAGTTGTTTTTCTTTTTGCAGAGTTCCAATAAATGTCTGGATAGAGTTCCTAATTATGTCTTCATGCAGGACTTGTGATATGCTTTTGAAACGCCTTGTCTATTTTCTCTCTTTCCAGGTGATTTCTATTATATTCCAATGACAGTATTGCTCTAGCTTCCACATCTGTCTCTGTTAATCTTCTGCCAAATTTTCAGCAAAATATTCTATCTACCTCTTTGCCAGAACATTGGATTCTATCACATTAGTATGCCTTCTTAATTAATAATTCCATTTTCTAAATTACTGTTGAGCATAGCTCGCAATAAGGTAAGAAAAAGAACTTTAAAAAATAATGTGAGTAAAGAGGAAGCTAAAATATCTCTACTGGTGAATATCATGATGCCTTATTTTGAGAACCCAAAAAATAAAACAAAAATTTAATCAGAGTAATAAGTAATTCCAGCAAAATAGTGAAAAATAAAATAAAAATCAGTTTTGCTAAGTGAAAATGCATTAAACATCTGAAAATAACCTATCCAAACATACAGAGGGCCTATATAAAGTCAATTATGAAAAGTTTTTATAGAAATAGAGGAAGAACTTAAGAATTAGAGATATTCAGTGTCTATGATTAGGTTGAACCAATATTATGAAGATGGCAATACTACTCAAATTTAATGTTATGCTAATCAAAATACCAAAGCATGCTCTTTTGAATTATATAAAATAATTTCTAGGAAAGGTCTAAAATATCAAGGAAATTATGAAAATATGACAAATCAAAAGGGGGACTTAATGCCCCCAGATCTCAAATTATGCTATAAAGCAATAATTATAAAAACTATTTGCCCTCAAAGTTCTCAAAAATAAAATTATAAACTATTAACAGCCACATTAAAGACTGCTCCAAATCAATAATTATAATGAAAATACAAATCAAAACAACCTTCAAATTTCACCTCACACCCTGTAAATCAGCAGAGATGATTAAAAACTAAAATGTCAGTGTTGAGAGGCAGCTAGACGGTATAGAGTGGTGGATACAGCACTGACCCTGGAGTCAGGAGGAGCTGAGTTCAAATCCATCTTCAAACACTTGATACTTACTAGCTGTGTGACCCTGAGCAAGTCACTCAACCCCAATTGCCTCACCAAAAAAAAAAAAAAAAGGATGTTGGAGTTGGAAGAAGATGGGCACAATAGTGCATTGTTGATAGAGCTGTGATTAGTACAACCATTTTGGAAAGCAACTTGGAATTATGAAAATAAAGTGACTAAAATGTCCATATTCTTTTACCCAAAAATTCCATTCCTAGGTTTATACAACAAGGAGACCACTGATAAGAAGAAACTCCCCAAAATATTTATAGCAAACTTTTATGATAGCAAAGAATTGCAAACAAAATAGATGCCCATCAAACAGGTAGCTTTGTAGTGCAATGGAGACAGAGCTGGGCTGGAGACAGAAAGATATGAGTTCAAATCCTTTCTCAACATTCAGTACCTCTGTGACTCTGGGCAAGTCATTTAACCTTTGTTTGCCTAAGTTTCCTCAGTGTTAAAATGGGGATAATAATAATACCTCCTAAGGTTATTGTGAGAATCAAATGAGATAATATTTATAAAGCCCTTAGCATAGTGCCTGGTACATAATAGGTACTATATAACTACTAGCTATTATTATTGTTATTAATTACAATTATTGTCATATTATTGATTAGGGAATGGATAAACAAATTGTGGTACACGAATATAATGGAATGTTACAGGGCTGTAAGAAATGACAAATGTACTGAAAACAGAGAAAGGAAAGATCCACATGAAGTGATACAAAGTGAAGTCAGCAAAGCCAAGAAAATAATATGTACAATGGCTACGCCAATGTAAATAGAAAGAACAACCACACACACAAAAAAAACCATATTAAAATTAAAAATCAGTGTTTCAAAATTATAAAGAACATGCATGGTACAAAGGAAGAAATGAAAAGATACCCCCACTCCATCCCTTTGCAGAGAGGCAGGAGGTCCCCAAGAATTATATATTGCACATATTTTCAGACTTTTTCAAAATATTGATTACTTATGCTGATTTTCTCTTCTTTCTCTTTTTTTCTTTAAATTACTATTTGTCATACAGGATGGCTCTCTGGGAGGGAAATGGTGAGGGAAATTAGGGCAAATTATGGTGATGCAAAAATAAAAACCAAAAGATATCAATAAATACTTTTTTTTAAAAAAAAATCTATTTGCTACTAGAAAGGAAGCATGATATTATGGATACAGACCTGGTTCTAGAGCCAGAAAGACTCAGGTTTAAGCCCTGCCTCTGACACATACTGGCTATGTCAATGTCAGCAAGCCATTCAACTTCTCAATGTTCTTACCAATTTTCTAAGACTGTAAGTTGCAGAGATGGTACCAACCTACATTGATAGAGTTTCCTTACCAAGCAGTCCTCTATGTTAATAAAAACACAGACCCAGTCTCTACCTCTATCACAATCTAATACTAGAGTTTTTAAAAAAACAGAAAAATAGGTTAAATAATCATAAACTAGGACCAGATATGCGTGGTAGTTTAGTGTTACACATCTGAAGGCCTTAAAATACTGGGAGAGGAAATCATTATTCAATAATATCTCTTTGGTAATTGAATAGAAGTTTGGTGAAAATAATGGGAGCAAGCACACATCTCATATAACAAATCATCATTTCATATACAATAGACAATAATGGAATATTATATCTTTTACAACTGAAGAGAGGTTAAAAAAATCTTTAGGCATTCATGACACAGAAGAAACTATAAAAAAACAAAATAGAAAAATTCAGCTATATGAAAATAAAAGGCTTCTGAAAAACAAAAACAATGCATTCATAATCAAAGGAACTGAGTGGGTGGTAAAAAAATTCTGATAAAAATCTGGCATACAAAAACCCTATAAGGAAATAATAATGGTTAATATTTATACAGTACTTTAAAGTTTACAAAGCACTTCATGTGTATTATCTCATTTGATCCTTAAAATAATTCTGCGAGGTAGGAGCTATTATTATCCTCATTTTCCAAATGAGGAAACTGAGGCCAAGTGAAGTGACTTACCCAAGGTCAGAAAAGTCAGACAGCTACTAAGTGTATGAGGTCAGGTTTGAACTTGGGTCTTCCTGCCAATAATACAAGTGAATAACAATAAGAGCCATTCTCTAACAGAAAAGTGGTCAAAGAATATGAAAAGGCAATTCTTGAAAGAGGAAACATAAATTATTAATAACTATATAAAAGAAGTATTCAAACTCTTTAGAAACCAGAATGTAATTCAAGGAACTTGTAATCTCATGAAGGTAGGCAATGGTGCAGATTAAAGTCAAAGTGTAACTTTCCATTCCATGCAAGTCGTGTCCCCATCCTTCCATCAATCTTCTCAGGAGGATCTACTTACGTATTGTTTTTCTTTACCATTCCACGTGCATTTCTCGAGCACTTCTACCGATGTAGTACTTGAGCTGTCCATTTGTTATTCCTTACTCTTTCCACATGAACAGACAACTTCATTTCCCCATCATACTTGTCTGATTATGTCTTTTCTGCACCTTGATATATTCAAGTCTTCCTTGGCAATAGCATATAATTCATCATGCATCCCTCCATTGTCCTTTGAATCACCTGTTATCTTGATTCTTCAAAGACGATTGTTCAATAATTTGTAGTCATATACTGCAGTAATATCAAACTCAAATATAAATAAATCTCTGCTACAGTATACTGATTTAGAAAACCACAAGTTAACATCATCTATGTTGTATTTGTATTTTGTTAAACATTTCCCAATTACATTTTAATTTGGTTACCGTTATTATTTTATTCAAATTAATATGCACATTTTGTTTTTCTTTTTAAAACAATCCATAGACCAAAAAAATTGATGGATATATAGACAAAAAAAATTACTTTTTTTCCTTCTTTTTCTGTTTTATTTGTTCTTGATTAGTATTCAACTCTCAAACACTGGGGTTTTTGTCCTATTAATTTAATTTTCTTGTTTTCTTTTATTTGGCTCTTATTTGTACATGGGATCAGAAGAAGTGAAAAAAAAATTTTTAAGATTCTTTCCCCACCTTTCTTCATGATATAGCTACCACCCTACATTGGCCCCTCATTACCCTCTTCTCTAGATCATTATGATATCCTCTAAATTGAGCTCCTTCATGTTAATCTTCCTATACCACCACCAAAATCGTCTTCTTAATATATGGGTCTGATATGTCACGCCTTTGTTCAAAAACTGTAAGTGGCTTTTCACTGTCTATAATATGAAATGCAAGTTTTTCAGTCTGGGATGTAAGGCCAGTCACAATCTGGCTCCGATCTACCTTTTCAGTCTTATTTCCCTGTGTGTACTCCATGTTCCAGACAAATCGAGTGAGCTGTTCCTTGATTTCTGCCTCTGTTAGCTAAAGCAAGCCATTGGCCCCTGCCTAGAACATAATCTTCTCATCTTTGCCTATTGAATTCCTTCCAAGTCCTAGTCAGATACCATTTTCTCCATGAAGTTTTTCCTAATTCTCACAACCGCCTACTACTCTAGCTAGAAGTAATCTTTCTCTTCAAATTTTTATAGAGTGCTTGATCTGGACCCCTCCTTTGCTCCTATCACACTCTACCTTGTATCATACATATTAAGGAGCATAGTTCTTATCTTGAGGACACAAATTGACCCTCCCCTGGAGTGAGCAAGAAGGAAAAGGACCTAATAGACTAAAAAGAAACACAGGTGCTCCAAAGGTTGAAGTTGTTCTGTTCCCATTGAATTTGGGGGAGAGAATATTTCCAAAAAGATGCCAGCACAGTCATACCAGTGCATCATTGCAAATTATCCAAGAAGAGAGGCCACCTAACCAAGGGAAGAACAAAAGAACAGCAGGTTGCCATTTCTCATAGAACATCCAAAAGAGAGCAGGGGAGCTGAGGAGGTGATACACATGTGACAACATACTGATTAGGGACTGGTCAAAGATTGCTGGGGGCTGATGATAAAACCTTTGGCTTTTTCTCTTTAACTTGGTCCATAGGTTTGCCTATTCCCCACTTTCTGATAACTCTCTTCCCTATAGCACTATGAGAATGAGAAGAGAGAAGGGTAGGGATGGAAGGTAAAAGGAACCCAAAGTCAGAACTCTCCTAATTCAGGTAATATTTTAGTCAGTATGCTATACTGGCTTCTCTGTTTTCCCTACATGTTTCAAGTTCAATCCCTCCTTAATAACTTGATCAGTGTTCAAATATTTATTCAACAATGATTTAAATACCTATTATGTTCAAGGCACTGTGAAACACATTATGAGAAATATAAGGAAGCATATAATACATGGACAACGACCTTAAAGACCAGTTTAGATCAGAAAAAAAGAAAAAATTAAAAGTTAATATGAGTTAAAAGATGAGATGTCACAAGTTAGTGCATAGTTAATTGTCAAATAATTAGAATTATCAAATACATGTTGTGTGTTCATAGAAGAGTAAGATTACTAAAGAGGTATAGGAAGAGCCCATTAGGACCTAGACCTTCAACTGAGCCTTAAAGGATATGAAGGATTTTTATAGACAAAGAGAAGGAAGGCACTCCAGAGTAGAAGAATGGAATAAGAAAAGGAACATAATTTGAAAATATAAAGTATGTTTGGGTGATAGATTGTAGACCAGTTTGTCTGGTGTGGAATGTTTATGTTAGGAAGTAGTAAGAAAGAATATTAGAAAGGCAATTTGGAGACAAACTATAGAGGGTTTTGAATCCCAAACCCTCTGGGCTTTATCCTTCAGTCACTGAAAGTTTTTGTTCAGAGCAGTAACATATGATCAAATACATCTCATGTTCCGTGAAACCTTTAAGCTGCATTGACTACTGTTCTCCTTGTATTGTCTAGATAATAGCAAGCATATATCATTTTCCCATTCTCTGAGCCTTTCTCAGGCCTCTAAACCCCTAAGGACAAATTTTTCATCCTCTTATTCTCACATGGCTCTCAACATAAGTGTCTTGTGCATCTGGGGATACTACATTGAAGATATTGTCAATAATGTACATTCAGTCAACAAAGCCTTGATCATTTGGTCAGAAGGAAAGAGCACTCTAAATTCAATTCATTCAAACTGAGATCAGAAATTGAAAAACAAAAGAAGGAAAGATATGTTCCCAAATAACACTCTATGAAATAATCACAATGGAAGAAAACCATATTTCATTAATGTAATTAACATAGCATTGTAAATAATGCACTCATGTATCACGACACAGTGTCTTTCCCATAGAAGGTAGTTAATAAATGTTTGCTGAATTGAATTGAAAAATATCAGGATTTCAGTTCTTTTCTTCCAAAGATGGTTTTATCTGTGTCATACTAATAGGAACAGCTCTCCCACAGATGTGATGCCTTAATTGCAACTTGATAACCACCTCCTTAGTCATCTCAAACACGAATAACAATAAGGCTCTGAATTTTTACAGTGCCTGTCTCTCAACAAGAGTGCTATAATGTAGACAAATGATAGACAAAAGGGGAATCATAGAGACTTGGGCTGGCTATCGTCAAACATGCTAAAACCACGTTTGTAAATTTAGGCAAAGAACCAGAGGTCTCTACCCAGAAAGGTAAATGTGAGTTCTTAAATTTTTTAAATGTTTTCAGAGAAGACAGCAGCAACTTCCAAAGGAAGATGGTATTGTTGTTAACCTCTATGGTTAATTATGAAACCTTGAACGGAGATATTTCAGTGGGAGGAGTTGAACAAAATTCAAGGGGCCTAATGATGCCAAAGAATAGAACCGTGTAAGAGCCATGACAGACCAACAAAGGAAGAAAGAAACCAGAGTAGGAAAAAGACAAGATGTGTTGTTCCAAAGTGCAGAGGCTTGGGATACAACCTGCTAAAATAGCCTATGACAAATTAATCAGGCAACCAACAAGAATTTATTAAACACTTACCATGTGCTTAATCGCTATGTTAAGTAATGAAGACACAAAAAAGTAAAAATATTTCTTGCCTTCAAGAACTTTGCATTCTACTGTGGGACACAACATATACATAAATCAGTATAAATAAGACCAAAGCAGACAAGGTCCAAATATAGGAAATCCACTATATAATCATCCACTGAGCAAGGACTTATGGGGAAAATCAATGAAAAAGGACCCAAGAGAAGAAAAAAAAAAAACAAAGAGATGGGGTAAAGAGAAAAGCAGATTCCTATAAGAAAGGTTCTGAGAGACATTGAATCAGTTTTTGAGAGCAGGAGGTAGCCAGAGAGAGCAGTTTTAAGCAAAAAAAAAAAAAAGATAATGGTGAACCTGGTATCAAAAAGAAATGTTATTATTCCAAGGGAGCTACTGTCATTAACTTCAACAAAACTCAGCAAATGCCTTTTAAGATCTACTATGCATTACGTACTAGGGATACAAAGGTGAACCATGATCATCCCTGATCCAAAGCAATTTACAAACTAGTTAGGGGATGACAGGTGGAGCTTCCTGCTTTAATAAGCTTTTCTTTCACTTTGAATTGTTCCTTTCTTTAAGGGATTAGCATTATGAAGTTGAATAGCCTCAGGAAATTAATGTGTCTGACTCTGGAGGGACCATTCCCTACCCCTGTAGAAATGTGTGCCCTGGAGGTGGAGCAAAGATGGCAGAATAAAAGCAGGGACTTGCCTGAGCTGTCTCCCAAACCCCTCAGAATACCTTTTAAAAATGAATCTAAACAAATTCTAGAGCAGGAGAACCTACAAAAAGACAAAGTGAAACAAATTTCCAGCCTAGGACAATTCAGAAGGTCAGCAGGAAAGGTCTGTTACACCAGGGTGAGAAAGGAGTATATGCCAGTGCAGGCCAGGCCAACTCAGCAGACCAGGCCCCAACAAACCTGGAACAAGCCTCAGGGCAACTGAATCACTGGCAGCAGTGGCAGTTTGCAGATCTCTCAGCTCACAAACCCCAATGACAATTTAGAGGGTTTGCAGGGAAGGTCTGTTTCACCTGGATGAGAGTGGAGCACAGTCTGGCACAGGCCTTGCCAGCATGGCCCCCGTCACAGCAAACCAGGAGCAGGACTTGGGAGTGACTGAAGCAGCAACAGCAGCAGCTGCTTCCAGAGCTCTCAGCCCACAGATGGTAAGGTGGTACAACAACTGGTCAGAAGGAGATTACAGGGGTCTTTTACTGAGGCAGGACTTTCTTGTTTTGCTCATACCCAGATCTGGGTCACAGTGTTGGGTCACAGTCCCACATTGAGAAGGAGCACTAGCATAACAGAGTTTGCAGATGCTTTGGAGGGAGAAACCCTCCTCACAATTCCAGAGCAGAAAAGAGTGCTTGTGGTCATTCACAGGCCAGAGCACAGGCCAGGAGAGAAATAAACTCTTTACCTCTCCTTAGATGATACCACGTAGGAAGAATTGAAAACTTACAGGTCCCCAGAAGTATCTCTGAAAACAACTGAACAAAATCCCAAAGCCTGGGACAGTATGCCCACTACCCTTGAAGCAGAGTCTTACTTTAACAAACAGTTAAAAGTCAAGTAATAGACTGGGGAAATGAGCAAACAACAGGAAAAAAAAAACTCTGACTATAGAAAATTATTATGGTGACAAGGAAGATCAAAACACACTCAAAAGAAAACAACAGAGTCAAAGCTGCTACATCCAAAGCCTCCAAGAAAAATATGAATTTGTCTCAGACCATGGAAGAGCTCAAAAAGGATTTTGAAAATCAAGTAAGAGAGGTAGAAGAAAAATTGGGAAGAGAAATGAGAGTGATGCAAGAAAATCACGAGAAATGAGTCAACAACAGCTTGTTAAAGGAGACACAAAAAAATGCTGAAGAAAGCAACACCTTAAAAAACAGACTAGGCCAAATGGCAAAAGAGGTACTAAGCCAATGAGGAGAAGAATGCATTAAAAAGCAGAATTGAGGGGCAGCTAGGTGGCGCAGTGGATAGAGCACCAGCCCTGAAGTCAGGAGGACCTGAGTTCAAATTGGCCTCAGACCAAACACTTGACACTTACTAGCTGTGTGACCCTGGGCAAGTCACTTAACCCCAATTGCCTTTAAAAAAAAAAAAAGCAGAATTGACCAAATGTAAAAGGAGGTTCAAAAGCTCACTGAAGAAAACAATTCCTTAAAAATTTAGAATGGAGCAAATGGAAGCTAATGACTTTATGAGAAATCAAGAAACAGACAAAACCAAAAGAATGAAAAAATAGACAATGTGAAATATCTCATTGGAAAAAACAACTGACCTAGAAAATAGATCCAGGAGAGATCATTTAAAAATTATTGGACTACCTGAAAGCCATGATGGAAAACAGAGCCTAGATATCATCTTTTAAGACATTATTTTTTAAAAAAATAAATTATCAAGGAAAACTGCCCTGATATTCTAGAAACAGAAGGTAAAATAGAAATTCAAAGAATCCATTGACCATCTCTTGACAGAGATCCCAAAATGAAAACTCCCAGGAATATTAAAGCCAAATTGCAGAGTTCTCAGATCAATCTATAGAGAACTGAGTCAAATTTGTAAAAATAAAAGCCATTCACCAACTGATAAATGATCAAAAGATATCATCAGTTTTCAGATGTAGTTATCAAAGCCATATGAAAAAAAAATACTCCAACTCACTATTGATTGGAGAAATGCAAATTATAACAATTCTGAAGTACTACCTCATACTTTTTAGATTGGCTAATAGGACAGAAAAAGAAAATGGCAAATGGTAGAGGGGATGCAGGAAAAAAAGAGACTTTAATGCATTGTTGGTGGAATTGTGAACTGATTGAATCATTCTGTAGAGCAATTTGGAACTATTACCATCACATTGGCCAATGGATTCAAGTTACAAAGATGCAGATGTAGTCTAGATGTCAGCAAAAAAACTTCCTAACAATTAGAGTTGTGCCAAAGTGGGATGGACTGTTCCATGAAGTAGTTAGTTTCCCTCCTCTTGTAGTCAGCTACATAAAAGTAAGAATTCCTTTTATGTATGGGTTAGACTAGTTAGCCAGAGTCCAACCCTTCCTCAAATTCTGTGATTCTGTGACATTAGTAACTATTGAATTTAGTAGTTAAACATCAACAGTATCTATAGAAGCCACTTTCACTCAGCATCTCTAGAACAACATGGAAATAGTTGCCAATCTGGTTTGTCCTTGTTTATCTAACATATAGACACACACTCTCCCATTCTATTTATAGCCTGTGCACAATTTCCCAGAGTAGCCATGAAACCATGTAATTACATTTTGAATCAGAAGTATAGTCATTGACATTAAGTATATGGAAAGAGATCAGCATATTTCTAAGAACATTGGATTGCAACCAGGAAAAGCAGTTACTGAGGTATTCTACCTACCCTAGTGTCACAGATGCAACTGGGCTCTAACATTGCTGACAATCCCAACGAAGGACAAATGAAAACTGAACTGGTACCAAAATTAGAGCAGAGGGAAGAGAAGTCAAATCAAGGCAAGGCAAAGGAAGGGAAGGCAGGGGAAGGCAAGGGAGCAAAACAAACAGCTTCATTGAACCCAGACCTCAAAAGATATTTTAAATTATTTAAAATATATTTAAAATAAAGTATTTAATTTATATTTAAATTAATGATTTATAATACATAAAAATAATTATATGTAATAATGTAATATAATAATTATTTAAAATATGTTTAAATTAAATTATAACTCGGGGACAGAGGAGAGGAAAAAAAGTGTAAACAAATGGGCTGATTGGACATACTTAACAAGGAGAGGCACGTGATAGTTACAACTAAAAACTGCTCTCAGAGATTATCCCAAACTCAGGACTGGCTCTCTGCTACTGTTTCAAATATCAGCCACAGTCAGGTTTTATGGGTAACAAAACATAAGGATAAATCAACTTTACAAGTGCTTTGTTTGTATATGCAAGTGCCAAATTGCATATACATTCTCACTTCAGGAATCCCTTCCAGAATATGAACTTTTAAATACAAAACCTCATAGCTAATGAAAGGTGCTGGTGAAAGACAGAATTTGGAAGTCTGTTATCATGATTTCGAACTCATAAATGTGGACACTCATTCCAACAATGCAGAGCCTAACTTTTGCCTTCTCATGCCATTTAGGCTTTGACCATGTCCTCCTATAAATCCTCCAAAGGAAACATATTCAACAGATACCTTCTTTTAGGACTCTAGACATTATGTGAGTTCCTATGCAGCATGCCTGCAGCGAGGTGGCACCGTAGATAGGCGCTGAACTTTGAAGTTAAGAAGATCTGAGTTCAGATATGGCCTTCAGATACTTCCTAACTGTCTGACCCTGGACAAATCACTTAACCTCTCTGCCTCAGTTTTCCTTCCTATAAAATGGGGATAATAATAGCACCTACCTACCAAGGTTGCTATGAAGATAAAATGACATAATATTTGTGAAGCTCTGTGCAAACACTAAAGTGCTATATAAATGCTAGCTATTATTATTATTATCTGTTATGCCTCTCTCCTGCTACTTGAACAGGTTATCTCCTTTTCTGTTCAAACATCTCTTCAGTGATATTATTTGCATCACATCTTACCTTTGATCCACCACTAGCCATGTGCTTCAGCCTTTTTATTCTCTTCCACTGCCTGTTGGGTGACCTGCAATTGTGATTCCTCAGAGAGAAACTGTGGTATTCCATGATTTACACCCATAGAGCATCACTGAAAGAATGCTAGTACTAATAAGATGGTTTTTTGCGCCAGGGACAAGGTTGGAAACATCAAAAGCATCACACAATTTTCTGACTACACTCCAGCCTTTTCCTTTCTTCCTAATCAATTCTGGTCCCATGTACTAGAAGCATTGAGTTATAATGATGATTTTAAAAGTAGCAACATATCAGCTGGGCTCCTATTTTTTTTAACAAATTGATCTACTGACTAAAAATGGAGAAGCAGAGTGGGAAAATTATGTTTCTCTGTGAAAGAGGACATTATGTTAACCAACTCTGTAACCCAAAAAATTCACAGACAGTTTGTATTCAGGTTCTTTCACTTAGGCAGATTATTTAGTCCATTCCATGCCTTGGTTTCTTCATTTTAATAAAAGAGTATATCATAAAGTCTAAGCAGAATATTATCCTGCGCTTTCTATTTGTCTCTTACATAAAAGTTTTAATAACAACCAAGTAGTTTATGAAGCTATCCAAAAGTCCAAAACTAAGCATGATCACAAGAGCATCCCTAACCCCAGCCATCCACCTCATAATCCACACCATTGTTTAAAAGAAGGCCCTGCAAAAGAGTTTTGATAAATTACTGAAAATTTAGTACCACTCCTGGAAAAACAATTCAAAGCAATGATGGGCCACGAAAGTCATCCTTGCATATTCAGGTCTTTATATCATCTATCTACCTTATCAATTGTATTCAAGTTTACTGACTACTTCATCTTTGAAACACTGTTCTCCCTTAACTGGAATACCGCACTTACCCAAAACCCTGCTCCTCTCCTTTCCTACCATTCCTCATCCGGTCACCAGACCCTGAAAATCCTACTTGAGCCTACTCTATCACATCAGTCTTCTCTTCTTCACTCTCTATGTCACCACCACAGTTCACACCCACATTAGAACTGCCCTTGATTACAATCTCTCCCTACTCCAAACCATCCTGTACACTCCTGCCAGATTCATCTTCCTAGTGCACAGCTCTGATAACATCACTCTCATACTCAAAATCTTTCAATACCTGCACATCACATTCTGAAAAAAAGGCCAAACTCTTTAGCTTGTCATTTAGGCACCTTTACAATATTGTGACATGTTATCATCTTGGGCTTTTTTTCCCTCATCATACATAATCTTCTCATGATCTTCTCTCTCATTCCATCTATCCCTATGCCTTACTTCTCCTAAGCCTATTTTTTATCCTCCTTGTGATCTCCAATCCCTGTCTTGATCCATATCTGGCTGCTGGACCCAGATGGCTCTGGAGGAGAAAGTGAGGCTGGTGACTTTGCACAACCCTCCCTCACTCAAATCAAAGTCAATTACAAGTCATGCCATCATCTCCCTCTTTGAGAATGAAGGATAACCCACAACAACTTTCTCAGGTCGGTACCCTTGTTCTGTATACACTCTCCTTCCTTACTAGTTGCAACCCCTTAATGATCAGTCCTCCTTTTTCATATTCCCACTCACTCCCTGTCAAATCACAACCCTGGATTATTTCCACCATCCTCCTCTTTCATTCCTGCTCATATGCTGATTATCAGAGCTGGAAGAAGTTACACAATCGTGCTAACAGGGTCCTGTACAAATTTAGGTTATGTCATCTTAACTGAATCTTCACTGCGACAAGTCAATCCTGCTATTCCCCCTTTATTGATTGCCTGTCTCACTCATCATAGTGGCTATTTCCTCCCCTTACCAGTTAAACTCTCTGAGAAAGCCATCTACACTAGATGTCTCTACTTCCTCTCTTTTCACCCACTTCTAACCCTCTGAATTCTGGCTTCTGACTTCAATTACTCTCTTTAAAATTAACAGTGATCTCTTAACTGCTGAATTCAATAAATAGCCTTTTCTCAGTCCTCTTCCTCCTTAAACTCACTGTAGAATATGCTACTGCCACCCTCTACTCTTTCCTGGATACTCTTTCCTCTCTAGTTTTCATGACACTTCTCTCTCTTGGTTCTCCTCTGGACAGACTGATCTTTCTCAGTCTACTTTGCTAGATCAAATTACACTAACTGTGGATGAACCCCAAGGTCTCTGTCCTAGACCCTTTTCTTCACTTGGTGACCTCATCAACTCTAAAGGTTTAATTATCTATCTCTTTGTGGGTGATTCTCAGATCTACCAACCCTAGTCTCTCTCCTGATTGCTAGTCTCACATTATGAACTGCCTATTCAACATTTTGAAATGGATGTACTAGAAACATCTCAAATTTGGCATGTCCAAAACAGAACTAACTATATTTCCCCCTCAAACATCCCTCTTCCATACTTCCCTATTTCTCTTGAGGGTATCCCCATCCTTCCAATCACCCAGGCTTGCAACTTTGATCATAATCCTTAATTCTAATCTCACTTATCTCATGTCTAATCAATATCAAAAACTGTCATTTCCATCTCCACATCTCTCCTACACATCTCTTTGTCTCCATTCACATGGCCAGGACCTTATCACCTCTTGTCTGGACTTGCTGGATGTAGCAAGAGCTTCCTAATTGGTCTCTCTGCTTCAAGTCTTTCCTCCCTCCAATCCATCCTCCACCCAGCTGCCAAAGTGACTTTCCTAAAGTGTCCGTCTGACCATGTCAAGCATCCTCCTTACTCAACAAACCCTAGTAGCTCCCTATCAGCAATAGGATCAAATATATGCAGGGTGTCCCAAAAGCCTTAATGAAGTTTTAGGCTTCTACAGATAAAAACTGGACTGTTTTTTGGGAGATTCCATGTTCTTCCATTTGGTATTGAAAGCTCTTCACTATCTGGCTCTTTCCTATTTTTCCGGTCTCCTTGTACTTATTCTCCTCCATAATGGCCTAGTTCCTGTTTTCCACACACAACATTCCATCTCCCAACCTTGTGCCTTCGTACTCACTGTCTCCTATGTCTGAAATGCTCTCCATTCTCATCTCTGCCTCTCAGAATCCCTGCATCCTTTCAAGACTCTGGCTCAATGCCACTTTCTTCAGTAGGCCTTTCATGGATTTCCTATCTCCTCTAACACCTTCCTCAAGGTTTTCTTTGTGTCTACTTTGTATGTATCTTTTACATATTTATACATGTATAAGTTGTCTTCCTGATAAAATATAAGTTCCTTTAGGGCAGGCACTGTTTTATTTTTGTGTTTCTAGTGCCAAGAAGAAAGAGTGCCTGGCATAGAGTGAGTGTGAGGTACATGATTATTGATTGACTGGATGACTGATATGACAGGGAGCTTCAGAAGCATGGGCTTTACACATACACCAGGAGCTGGGCTATGATGCAAACAACTGTGAAACAAGCCACACTCTTTTACAACATGATCCTTTCAAAAGCTTCTTTCAAGGCTTGGAACACACACACACACACCACCACCACCACCACCACCACCTCACCACACCCAAACTCCTACTCATCATGCAAAGGAAAATTCACTCTTCTAAAGGGCACATGAGAGACTTCAATCTCTGCAAAGTACTGGGGGGAGAAAGGGAGACAGAGAGAGAAAGAGAGAGAGAGAGACAGACAGACAGACAGACAGACAGACAGACAGAGACAGAGAGACAGAGAGACAGAGAGAGACAGAGAGAGAGAGAGAGAGAGAGAGAGAGAGAGAGAGAGAGAGAGAGAGAGAGAGAGAGAGAGAGAGAGCTCAAAAACCTGAGGAAAGAAGTGAACTAGAGACAAAGGAAGACTAAGTTTTCCCAGAAATGTGGATCCAATTGAGCTCTCCAGCAGCAGCAGCACCATCAAAACATTTATATGGCACTTTAAGGTAAGCAAAGCACTTTGCAAATATTTTCTCATTTGATCCTCACAGCAACCCAGAGAGGTGGGTGCTATTGTTACCCCCATTTTTCAGATGTGGAAACTGAGCCATGGAAAGGTTAAGTGACTTGCTCAGGGTCATAAAGCTAATAAATATTGGACTGGATTTGAACTCAGGCATTCCTGACTCCAGGTCCAGCACTGTATCCACTGTGCTACCTAAACATCTTAGAGTGACTACTCTAATATTTTCTCAGTAACCTGGGAAAGCAGCTAGCAAAAAATAACCACAGAGGCTTGGGGATTTGTGGTCAGTTCTTTTAGAGAGACTGAATGAGAGGGTGTCCCAGAGGGGCAAGGCAATGCTTGTGGCTAATTGTGCACAGCTGGCATCCTGAAGTGTGTGACTATTAATAGTTCATGATCACATGCAGCTTCCCACACCTGAGCATAAGCTCCCAGACCTCAGACAACACTAAGTTGTTGTTCAAAACAAGGCTAATATAATTTTCCTGAAAATTAGAAGAGTCCCCCAAGGAATTGATTCCCCATAATGGGGCCAGGGGAGGGAAGAGGAGAGAGACAGAGACAGACAGACAGACAGACAGAGACAGAGAGAGACAGAGAGACAGAGACAGAGAGACACAGAGACAGAGAGACACAGAGACAGAGAGAGAGAGTCAAGCACAGGCTGAATGACTATTTGTTAAGAATGTAGTAGAAGGAATTCATGGAGTGCACAAAGAACTGGATGAGATAATTTCTAAGAGCCTTTCCAATTCTGAGTTTCCACGCCTGAATCTGGCCAACCCCATTTATATTTTTTTTAAAAGTCTATCATTTTAAGAACCAAATAAAATGGTAGCTTCTCCATGGTCTAACTTTATCCCCACACTCATCCCTTAGCCAGAAATGTTCCCTCTCAACTCTTTGAGCTCTCTTGAAATTTTGCTTTGTTTTTATTCTGACCTTACAGATGAGGGGTGAGCTTGCCACCTCTGTCCCAGATTGGGCCTGCCTGCAACCTCAAACTCCACTGGGACTGAGCCTAGCTGGAAGGGGACCATCTCCAGGTGTCCTAATTTAGATCTTGCCACTGGACCCAGATGGCTCCAGAAGAGAAAGTGAGGCTAGTGACCTTGCACATCCCTCCCTCACTTAAATCCAATTCACTTGTATGTCATGGCATCACCTTCCTGATGCCATGGCCCTCTTTGAGAATGAAGGACAAACAATAACATTCTGAACACAGCAAACAGAAAATAAAATCAGCACTTCTAAATCACAGCAAAACTGAAAAAGAGGATTATACATGAAACTGAAAACGTTTATTATGTACAGTCTGCTTTTCAAATACAAAATAAATTCAGTATGTAACTTCAAAACTGTCCTATCTGTAATTCTTTTTAATCTGTCCATTTTTTATGTAGCCCTCTTTTCTTTTCACTTATTTCCTTTCCATTTTTTGGGTGGGGGGACATCCTATCCTTTCCCTTTATCCTGTTCTCCCTCCCTGCCCCACCCTCAAAATACAGATAGTAAAAGAAAAGAAAACAAAAAGCTTACAGCAAATAAGCATAGTCAAGTAAAGCAAATTTCCATACTAGCTTTGTCCAAAAACATATGTCTTATTCTACAACTTGAGTCCATCACCTCACAGTTGGAGTGGGTGGAGAACATGCTGCCTCACTGGTCTTCTAGAATCTTGGTTGTCATTGTATTGATCAGAAAAAAGTTCTTAAAGGGCAGCTAGGTGGCGCAATGCATAGAGCACCAGCCCTGAAGTCAGGAGGACCTGAATCCAAATCGGGTCTCAGACCAAACAACTGGACACTTACTAGCTGTGTGGCCTTGAGCAAGTCACTTAACCCCAATTGCCTAAAAATAAAAATGTTAAAATTTTAATAAAATTTTTTTTAAAAGTTCTTAAGTGTTTCAAAGTTTTCAATTTCACAATGTTGTTATATAAATTGTTCTCCTGGTTCTACTCACTTCACTCTTTATCAACCAAGTCTTCCCAGGTTTCTTCAAGACCATCCTTTTCTTCATTTCTTACGATGTAATAATATTTCATTGCATTCATATGCCATTATTTGTTCAGCCATCCCTCAACTGATGAGCATCTCTTAGTTTCTAGTCTTTGCTAAAACAAAAAGAGCTACAATAAATATTTTGGGTCCTTTAGTTCATTCTTTGATCTCCTTGGACCTAATAGTTATATTGATGTGTCAAAGAGTATTCATAGTGTAATGACTTTGGGGACATTATTCCAAATTACTTTACAGAATGGCTGTTCTAATTCGCAGTTTCACTAAGAGTACATTAGCGTTCCCATCCTCTTACAGTTTCATAGAAGTTTCTGTCTCTCTTATGCCCTAAAGCAAGTTTAGAAATAACCATAAGACCAAGTAATATATCCTTAATCCTTGAGATCAAGAGCTACCTTTGTTTTATCTTTCTACCTCACTAAGTATCTAACACATATCCAGTTGCTTGTCATTGTGTCCACCTGGATATCTTTCCAAAAAACCCAATCTATCCAAAACCAAACTCATCATCTTCCCCTCTAAACCTGTTCATGCTCTATATTTTTGTGGAAGGCACCACTATAATCCAAATTACCTGTGTGTGAAACCTTGAAATCATCTTAACACTTCTCTCTCTCTCTCTCATTCCCTAATATGTAGTGTTTATCTCCACAACATTTCTTGCATCTGTCCCCTTCTCTCCAATCACATTGTCAGTGCCCTAGTTCAGGCCCTCATTTTCACTCCCTGAATTATTGTAATTAATAGTCTCCTAACTGGTGTCCCTGTTTCTATTCTTCTTCCTTCAATTCTTCATTCACAAAGCTTCCAAAACAGTCTTCCTAAGGCATAGATCTGATCATGTTACTGTTCATCTCTTATTCCTTGTTCTTGCGATATAATGCTGACCCAAACCATTCAGGAATCCCCTATTACCTCTGGAACAAGATATAAACTCTGGCTTTTAGGGCCCTTTATAGTCCAACTTCCACCTACCTTCCCTTATTTTATACAACTATCTTTCATCTACTCTGCCTTGCAGCTAAACTGGGCTATTAGCCTTTGCCAAATTCAATACTCTATCTTTTGCTTCTGTAACACCAGGCCTAGAATGGACCCTCTCTCTTCAACTCCATCTTTCACATCCCTTATACCCAGTTCACCAAGCCCAGTTCATGGGCCAGCTCCTTTAGCTAGCCTTCCCTGCTACTCCCAGCTGTTCAACTAATCTCTCTTTTGCCTTCATCATTCCCTATTTCATGTTTACATTTATTATATATATTATATATTTATTATATTTTATGTCAACCATCTTGTATTCCCCCAGTAAAATTAAATTCTTTCAAAGGCAGAGATGGATTCATTTTCATTATGGAATCCCTGGTGCCTAGCATAGGGCCCAATACAGTAGATGTTTATTAAACATTAAGTTGAATGAAAAATGTTTCTTTAATTTGGCAATGGCCAGGCCTCTTTAACCCAGGCAATTGATATACTTTGGAGAAGGATGCTGTATGCTGCCTTCCTTAAGACTTCCAAGACATTCATTTCTTTCCTTCATTTTTCTTAAGTGTCTGCTGATAATTTGTCTTACCCTGTCCTCATCTCCAGATGGTCTCTATCTGATGTACTTCCAAACATTCTAATTTTAATTTGTCTCAATCAACATTGAGCTACAAATTAGTTATTCTTGGTTTCCATAAAGGTATCATTGTAACTCTTTTAATCCTATTTTGCAAAATAAAATCTAAAAGGTAATACAATCTACATGCGGGTTTTCCCTATGCAAGTTGCTAAACCAGAAAATTCTTTCCTATTTGGTCAGCACTCTAATGAATCTGTTATCACTGATGTAGATTTTTCCCTCCCACTATGCAGTTCACAAACTAGCCATGATTTCTCATCCTGAGAAGCTTTTATTCACGTCCTCCCATAAATTATCTAGGTCTCTTAACATCACATGGATAGAGTCAAAGGACTCTAGAAAGAAAGTTGGTCAAAGATGTTGGAAGACCAGACACTTTTGCCAGTTCCCACTAATGCCCAAGGAACCCCCCCACCAAAGAAGAATTCTCCACCAAAGATAGAATCCATGGGACAAAAGAGAGAGAATGCTGATAAAATAAAATACTTATTAATTGATACCAGATAATGCTGATTCTTAAACCACTCATTCAGCACCCTTCCCTCACCAACTTCCATTTGCCCAAAGGAATGCACAAACTATCCTCATGCCTGTGCCCAGGATTTATATAGATGGATCCCTTTTTCTTACAGAGACTGTACTGACAACTCTATCCCCACTCTACCCCAAAATGAGAAGAAATCAGGGTAGCTTTGAAATTCAGACCTTAACTGTACTCAACAACAAAGGTGAAAGAATCAAAAAGTTGATGAAGATGTAAAAAAAACTCTAATTCTTAATTAAGCAGTAAGCTTTACCTCAAGAAGTCAGCAGGCAGCCTCAAGAACAAAAAACACTGTTTTAAGCTTAAGAGATTCTCTGTCAAAACTCTAGAAAACCTTATAGGAATATAAAAAAGTTCCAAGAAATAAGGAAAGTTGTACTTTTTTGATGTTTCTTTCCTCTCAAGGTACCCTCTTCCTGGGTCATATGCAAGCTGTGAATTGACCTAAACTGATAAAACTTCTATATTTGTATGAATGTATAAAAACTTATAAAAATGTGTAAAACATATTCCTTGAGGAGAGAAACTTAGTATAAATTTCAGCCTTGGATTTCTCTTCCCTGCAATTACAGTAAAAAATTACTTATTCCTAAGCATAACTCACTTTGTTTGCCGAGTTTCTCCCTTAAATTGAGTGAAGGGAAATTTAAGGGGAAAAGGCTGAAATGTCAAATATTTCAAAAGAAGGAAAACTAGATAAAAATCTAGAGCACTGGCAGATAAATAGAGAAGATCCAAATACTAAAAAGAAGGGTGAATACAAAATTATCAGAGATTACAAAGCTCTCTTAACAAATATTACAAAACAAAGGAAAGTGAACCAATGGTTGATGAAACACAGAATCCTGGTCAAAGAGAGTATGACATAAAAAAAAAAAATCATAATGTTTCAAGAGAAATTTGTTGCCAGCAATCAGATAGTACAAGAAGGTGCAAAATAATGTAAGATGTGGGCCAGAAGGAGCAGTAAGGACTGACTCAGTTTATTCATCTGAGGGTACAGGTTAGGTAGAGAAAATCTTAGCCTAGCTACAAAAGAATCTTCCCCGTGAGACACTCCCCGAACATCTGCTGATAAGTGACAATACCTATTTTCTGGTAATCAGAGTTCCTAGATTGGGATGTAAAACTCCAAGACTTTTCCCTGGCACCTAGGCATCACTTGCATAGAGGGGTGACATGTAAATCTAAGGTTCAGAGAATGAGACAGAATGTCTCCCGAACCTCCCTTGCGGGGGGGGGGGGGGGGGGGAGATTTGGAGAGCCCTGCCTTGAGCCCTGTGGGTTAAGTCTGGGCAAAGGTCAAGCTTTGTCCTGGATCTTAAACCCAGATAGGGCCTTTACAGCCAGCCCTCTACAGAAATTAAAACTGTAACAAAAGAAATTGGGATGAATTTTTGTCAGAATTTGTAGCTCTTTCTTTTAAGAGAGTATAAATGTTATAATACATATTAAAAGGCTTGCTATAACATAAGAGTTGTTAGGAAAAGGGTTAAGTCTAGATAATCAAGTAAAAAAAATCAGCAAATACATAAACTTAGGAGATGGAATATACTGTAGTATACATACAGAAGCTTGTATTATACAGAAGTATGAAGAAGCTTGAATTGGACATGAACTACACAGGAGAATTTATAGCTCTTAGTGTTGTTTTTTTATATTTGTAGCTTTTTTTAAAACTCAGTTAGTGGATTGGGGGAAAAATGCATCCCAGGAGCTTTTCCAAAGAAATGAGATGTTAATAATTTAGGGGGAAAATACTGAAGTAGAAGAAAATCTAGCAAATAGAAACAAAAGACAACAATGTTACAAAAGAGTACATGAACTCTAAATAAACAAAAGATACTAACTTCAAAGAAAGAATGCACAGAAACATCTTAAGCATCATATTCTTTGAGAACATGAAAAGTCAAAAACCTGAAAACTAAATACATAAAACAAATAACCAATTGAGAAAATCCACAGATTATGTCCAGAAAATAGCTCTATTTCAAATTCTAATACACATGAAAGTTAAACTTAACAATTGTCCCTTGGTCTTGTCATATGACTAGCCACTAGGTGGCTCAGTGTATAGAGCACTGGGTCTGTAGTCAGGAACACCTGAATTCAAATCTGACCTCAGACACACTAGCTGTGTGACCCTGGGTAAGTCACTTAACTTCTTTTTGCCTTAACCCACTGTAGGTGAAATTGGCAAACCACTCCAGTATCTTTGCCAAGAAAATCCCATACTGGGCCATAAAGTGTCAAACGTGACTGAATAACAACAACAACAAGAGAAAACACAAGATTCCACTGTGCCATTTTTTTCTGGTTGATGATAACAACATCATTTAATTCAGTAGAGTAAAATGTTACCTTAAGAGCCCTTCTCTTACAAGATGTCTTTCATGCAAATGTTAAAATGCTTCATGATTCCTTGGAAGAATGACAATTTATTGATTTTTAATATTGAGAGGTATAAAACAGTGAAACAAATACTTGTCAAAGGTGTTTGCCACTATGATTGAGGATTTCCATCAGCAATTCCAAATAGATGTATTTCCTATAGATGATGAAGTCCTCTAGTAGGTCATATTTTTTAAGGATATTGTGCTGATTGCATCAAGTCTAGACTAGCAGCAGCAGCAATAGCAGCAACAATGGCAACCAGCTAACATTTTATGTAGCACAATAAGGTAAAGCACTTTAAATATATCATTTCATTTGTTTATTGGAACACTGCAGAACCTCCTAAATTAAATTAATAATTGCTTTTTTTTTTTTAGGCAATTGGGGTTAAGTGATTTGCCCAGGGTCACACAGCTAGTAAATGTCAAGTGTTTGGTCTGAGGTCAGATTTGAACTCAGGTCCTCCTGACTTCAGGGCCAGTGCTCTATCCACTGTGCCACCCAGCTGCCCCCATAATTACTTTTTTAAAAAAAAAGTTTGGCCTAACTATTCACCCAAGGAAACAAAATGTTTATGAAGAAAGTCTATTGATACCTGTGATGTATAGGTAGAAGGAGAGCACATGGAGTTCTTAGGATTATAAACCTAGAGATGGGAGTTTCAATCACATAATTTTACAGAAAAGGATACTGAGGTCAAGGGAGCTTAAGTGACTTGCCCATGGTCACAACAATAATAATCATCAGAGAAAAATTTAAAACCATATCCTTTGCTTCTCCAACTAATACCGTTTTCACCGCGCTTTTAAAGAGCTCAAGTTTCCATGTGAGACAAAAATCCATTTGGTTGACACAAATAATTTTCTAGTGAAGCTATATTGCTATGAATCATGGAATTCCAGAACTCAAAAAGAATATTAGTTCACCCAAAGAGCAATAGGAAGAGGCATTCTAAGAATAAATAGGCTTTAATACCTTACCAATTGAGCAAAAAGTGGTATAAATTACATCACTGAAAAGATGTATGACTGAAAACTTTATTTTATTTATTGTTGCCTCAAATTCATTTTCTCTATCTTTCAATCACTTTCAATTAATAAATTTAGTAATAAAGATGTTTTCTGTTGCATAAAATTGCTTGCAGTAGATTATTAACTTTTCATACCTTCATCAAGGATGCCTAAGCTATGTGAATATGTTATTCTCATAAAGTTTTCATCATCTTCTCACCACACTATCTATACTCTAAGCCATCATTCTCAGCTTCTTGTCACTGGAACTTTAGATTCTGTCTCTAGGTTTCCTAGCTCTAATGGATAACGTTTTACCTTATCTTTCACTAAACCAATCCTCCAACCACTTGCTGGCCATCTCCTTATCATGCTGTCTACACTCTAGTCACCAACCTCATCTCCCTCTCGCTGCAACTTTGAACTCTGTCTCTAGGACTCCAAGCTCTGATATGAGCTTTCAACATATCCTACGTGGAACCAGGATTCCATGACACTTCATTTCTTCATAGGCATCAATGGGCTTTCTTTACCAATTATTTTAATAAACTTTTCTCTTCCCCCTTTGAAGCTTTTAAATGTTGTCTTCCCTGATTAAAATGTAAGCTCCTTAAGGACAGAGACTCTTGCTTGTGTTTGTATCCCCAGTGCGTAGTATAATGCCTGGTACATAGAAACATTTAATAAATGCTTTCTCTTTCTATCTAGATATGGGAAAAGCATTTGTAAGGGTTGCTTTTTATTAATATTTTCCTGACAGTTTTTTTTCATTACTTAACATATTTGGCTCTGGGCTTACTATCCCAGCTCCCACTCACAGAGGGAAGTCAGGTGCCTCACTCCAAGTGGCTATATCTTTCTTCCAAGTTCACAGGGAATGTAAGGACCTTGGAGGTAGTTTTCTAGGCCTGGGGCTCCTGAGCCCCTATCCAGTGAATTTCCTCAGAATCAATTGCCAGTTGACATATTCCCCCAATATCATCTAACCAGGGACTATTATTCCAATATCAATTAACCAGTCAACATAAATCAATGTTAACAAAGCTTTGGATTTGCTCTCTCGAGAAGATATATATAAAATAAGAAGAGGAACCATGGAGTTTTGGAACACCCACATTTAGGAGGCTAACTGAAGAAGAGCTTTCTCAGTGAAGTGATGGGGACAAAAGCCAGATTTTTTAAAAGTTAAGGAGAGTGGGAGGGAAGGAAGTGGAGGCAACAGGGTATAAATAATATTCATTTGAGACATTTGGCTGCAAAAGGAAGAACAGAAATTAGATAGTAACTAGTAGGAGAAATAGGATCCATTGAAGGATTTCTTAAGATATCTGTGTATTTCTAAGTAAAAGGGGGAAAGTCAATAAGGAGGGAAAGATTGAAGATTGGACAGAGAAAGGATTTAGCTGAATTAGGTACTGAGAGAAGAGGTGGGAGGGGATGAAGTCAAAAACACAGATTTAACACACTCTAAGCATTCTTCTGAATCAATTGCAGCCCAGGACCCCGAAATAGATAAAGACCAAATTAGAGTAAACTGGCACATCAAGACCTGATGGCCAAAGGTGCTGAGAATATATACAGGAAACTTTCTGATGTAACTATTTTCAAGTAAAGGTCAGGAATAAGAAGACTGTGTTATTCATTCTCTACATGAAAAGAACTGAAGATATACTAAATAGTGCTAAAACCACTGGAATTAGCATATGGGGTTCCATTTCTGAAGATAAGATCTATAGCAAATTTGTAATTGAAGATTAAGCTAAGAAGTGATTAAAAAGCTTAGCCAGAATACACTCAATTTGGCTACTATAATCCTTTTAACTCTCTTTATTACATTTCTTCAAAACCATGCCTTGTCCTGGAACTTCCCTCAATTTCTAGGGCCTCCTCGCCTAGAATATTCTTGCTCCTGGAGTCTCCATTTTTATGGAGGGAACCAGGCCTGCCAGCCTTCATTCCCTTCCCAGACTTGTTCTTACTTCCCAAATTTCAAGAATCTTGCCCTAGAGCAAGGTTGCTTCATTTTTCCTCCGGCCCACCCCTTTTTCAGACCCAGTTCATGTGTTTTCTTCTCCCATTAGAATATAAGCTCCCCAAGGACAGGCTTGGTCTTTCTTTTTGTTTGTATTTATATCTTCAGTATTTATTATAATATCTGGCATGTAGCAAGTGCTCAATATATATTTATCTACTTTCCTCTTCTTTATTTCTTATACCAATAATTAAATGAACACATAAATATTTTCTACCTGAAGAGAATCAGAAGATACTGGTCATAGTCCATACCAAACATTACCAAAAAGAAAAAAGGAAAAAAAAGAAGAAGAGAGAAAGAAAACAACTAGAAATTGATGTGGAAATCATAGTAGAATCAGCTATATGTATGTGCAATCAGTTCATTAGCTGGTTAGAGGAAAGGTCGAAATAAAAATCATATTAGGAAAAGAGATTAAAAAAAGATAAGGACACTATGAACAACAGTCATAGCATTAGCCTGAACTATTTAAATGAATTGTGAGAGCTGAAAAGTGGGAAATGGAAAATGACAGATATTGACTTGACTTATCATCATTTTCTACAAAAGTTTAACTGATGTAAAACAGTCACTGCAAAGAGAGGGCCAAAGGAACCTCAAAACTGTCTTAGCCAGCCAACACTTGATCTTCTTGTAAAGTAGAGGGAGCTGACAGCCAAGAACTGCACTAATTCAGAATATAAAAGCTCATTTGTAAAACAGTACAGAAGAAGATGGTGGAAGATTATAAGCAGCACCCTGAAAAGCAGTGGGAGTAAAAATGAGTCTAAAGAAAGCTTGGAATGATACCTAAATGAGCCACATCCTACCAAAAGCAACATCTCTTGAATCTGCCCCCCCTTTTCTCCTCTGAGAGGAGAGAACTCTGCAGCCACTCTAGTGCAAGCCCTCATCACCTTACTCCTGGACTATTCTAATAGCCTGATGGTGGGTCTGCCTGCCTCAAGTCTCTTCCCAATTCGATCCATCCTCCATTCAGTCACCAAAGTGATCTTCCTAAAGTGCAGGTCCTACCATCTTACTACCCTCACACTCAGCAAACACCAGTGGGTCTCTAATACCATCAAGATCAAGTACAAAATCCTCTGTTTTACATTCAAATCCATTCATAACTTAGAACCCTCCTACCTTTCCAGTCTTCTTACAGCTTATTCCAGGGTATATGGGGTGTTCCAGGAGGACTAGCACCTCTGGTGTAAGAGATGACCCAGCCCTTTTCAGGGCTGCTCATCCACCTTCGGTGTTCACCTTTTACTCAACTCTCACCTGTGGCTCCAAGAAACTGTAGCATGTGCAGCAGCCACACCTCTGTAAACTGTCTCTCAGCAGACAACCAAACTTGGCCTCAAATCAGTCAGTGAGTTAGGCAGGTGTCTACCTCAAGCATTGGAAGACATCCCCTGATGGAATGAGTGGGTGAGAACAATTTGTTCCAATGGCCATGAAGGCAGCTGAAGCTGGCATTGTGGAGTGCTTAAAGGTTGGTCAGGCATCGAAAATGCCAACGTCATCCACTGTATCCTGGGCCATCCTGACAAACAAAAGTCACTCTGACTTTTTTACTGTCACTGGCCTTTGATGACTCTGCAAGAGAGAGTGAGGTTGATGATTGTGCAACTCTGCCTCACATAAATCCAATTCATGCGTAAGTCAAGATATCACTTCCTCCTCTTCAAAAATGACAGATAAACAACATAACAATACCTTACTCCTCACCTTGTACTCTTCAGTCCAGTGGCACTGGCCTCCTGGCTGTTCTACAAACAAGACACTCCATCTTTCAGCTCGTAGCAATTTCTCTTGTTGTCCCCCATGTTGTGAACGCTCTCCCTCTTCGACTCCCCCTACTGGCTTCCCCGGCCTCCTTTAAATCCCAACTAAAATCCCATCTTTTATCAGAAGCCTTTCCCAGCCCCTCTGAACTCCCCTGAAGAGAGAGACTTGCCTTCTCTCTTTTAATTATTTCCTATTTATCCTATATATAATGTGTTTGCTTGTTCTCTCTCCTATTGTGTTGTGAGCTCCTTGATAGCAGGGACTATCTTTTGTTTCTCGGTATTTCAGTGTGCAGCACAGTGCCTGGCACATAGTAGATATTCGATAAATGTTTATTGACTGACTGACAAAAGTACACATAGATGAAACTGGAAGCAGACCAACAAATAGATATAAAATGGAACAAATTTGTCAGCTTCTCTATAATAACCTATTTTCATCATCAGTGGTAGAAGAATGATCAATCGAATTTGGGCCTTAACATTTCAGTTTCTGAAGTACTAAGTGAAGAAATTGAAATGGAATGTAGGAAGATAGCCCAAGAAGAGCAGCTAAACTAGCTAAGTACACACAGAAAAAATCCATATAGGAACTGACTCAGTCTTGTAACCATTATGAGGCATCATTCTAAAAGATATCTCAGGGGGAGGATAATATCCCCCTCAAAAAAAGGAAGAATTATCATTTATATTATTAATATTCAAGAAGATGATCCAAAGAACATTAAAAAATCACTGACCCATATTCTGATTTCCCATCTTCTTATAATCACTGTGAGAAGGATTTACTTGTGCGTTGAAGGCATTGTAGATGAAAATATGAGAAGGGAAAACTAGTTTTCAGAAGCAATTCTCTGCATACTGTGCAGTTCTACAGACACACAATTGAATGAAAAGTGCAAAGAATATAAGATCTTGTGTTTACTGTTTGTTGATTTTTTAAAGTTATTTGATTATATAGAATGAAACTCTACCTTAAAGGCTCTCCTCCCACAAGGAGTCTCTCATATAGATATGCTAATTTCAAACGAGAGTCTGAAAAATGCAACCAAAATGGGGGGGGGGGGAATCGATTATTTCTATTGAGAAGGGGAGAGCTAGAGATAAGATCATCAAAAAAGACGAAAAGAATACATTTAAGCATTTTCAAATGCACATAAGAGAACAAAAAGAAATTCAGAAGGAATTACAGCCAAGTAGAACAGCTTTGAAAGTAGCATGTTGGATTTTTTTAAACAAGATGCAATATTCATATATTGTATATAATTTTTTTATTCTATTTTGCATATGGGAATGTTTTTGGTTCGAGTGTTCACTAGATTCTGAATAAAAATGAAGAAAAAATAAAAATGCATATAGATAATTCTGCTAGTGACTCTCTGATTCCTAACATCAAGCAAAGCACAGAACAGAAAGAGGTATCCTCACCAAAGGCGGTTCCCATTAAGAAGACATGAAGGTGGTCTTCCACAAGGTTCAAATTAAAGAGGTACTCCCTATGGATAGTAAGATCCTCTAGCTCCTCAAGTTTGCCAATGATATTGTGCTGGTTGTATCAATACCCATAAAATGACAGGCTCTTCTTAATGAGATCAGCCTAATAATCCACAAAGGAAAAACCAAACGGACAAAAAAAGTCTACTCTCCATATTTTGATATGCCAGTCCACATTGAATTAATGCTCTTGTGCATATATTTAGTGTAGACACTTCATACAATCTATGCATTGGACCCAATTTGAATAGGAGGCAGAGAATAGTGTAAAGTGCATTTGGAAAATTGCAATGCTTTTAATAATTCCAAACTGCTCTTTAATGTAAAGGCCAACTCTTAAGCATGAATATTATCCTGGCAATTTAAATCTTGAAACACCACAATCAGTCAATGAATAAGCACTTATTAAGTGTCTACTACATGCCATGCTCTGTGCAAAATGCTGGGAATACAAAGATCCAAAAAAAATGGCATACTCTGCCCTCAAAGAGCTTACATTCACTACAATTTCCAAAGAATTAAAGTTGTGGGTGACCCAAAAGGTAATGGAACCATTGGGGGAAATAAATTCATCTATACTCAAGAAGTAGCCTAATGAATATGATTAAAGAAATTTATGATCAGAAAAGGAGCTGCCATTTATGTGGCACAAGTAAGGAATAACAAGTGGACACTTGTTATTAGTAATTAGGAGCCTCAAAATGTACAAATGTAAAAAACATAGAGGAAGAGAGTGAGTGCTCAGTCCAGGATCTATAGAAATATATGGAAATAAATTGTACAGAAGGAAAACCTGCAGATGAAAAGGAATCTGTACCCAAAAGGTAATACTCACATCAGTAGGTATATAGATGCACTGAAGTTTCAATTATTGAGGCAATCAAGTCAGACTTTTGCTCTGATTGCAGCTTTATTGTTATAAAGTTAAATAAAGGGCTAGATTATGTGTCTTTATTTTACCTTTCAATTACCCACATTTGAGGACAGACCCACTTAAGAGACCTATACTACCCCAAAAATTACTTTTATCTACTTGGTAGTAGTTACCTAAACTGCAGGTATAATGCTTATGAGGCAGTAGACTTAATGATTGTCCATTATTTTTCAAAATTTTCAAACAATTCCTTCAAACAACAATGGCATACTTCTAATTTTTGGTTCTTCTGATAACTATTATTTATGTAAATAAATATCATATTAACTTTTTAAAAATTAGTTACTAAAATTGACATTAAAATATCCTTAAATAAAGAAATGTTGGTAGCAGAGAAATTAAAAATTCTCAAGAAGCACAGTTTAAGGTTCCCATGAGCACTGCATGACTGGAAAAAGAAACAGTAGAGAGACATTTAGTTGAACCAAGACACAGCAATTGTTGAATAGCAATAAATATCATAAGAGTCATGTATCAAGGGGGTAACCCCTTACCCCTTTCAGGCACCAGAAACAATACTGGGAGTAGCTGCTAAAAGCTACCAATTCTGTCCCTCTCTCACCACCTTTGCAAAGCACGACTAGTCTAGCTACCTTAGAGGAAGATGGGAATTCTAAATACAAATGAGAAGCAAATAAGAGCACCTCTAAAATGCTCAATGGGAGGTGATGAGAAGAATAAAGAGTTCACTTTCCAGGGGTTGAGGAAAGGAAGAGATAAACAGTTAGGATTCACCATGAAGTCACCTGGAGCAAAAAAAAAAAAACCTAGTCTTGTTTAAGCCACTCAAGAAAGAATTATTCCACTAGCAATCTGATTAGACCATTTGGACAAAAACTGGAGGCATAGGTTGTTTTTAGTCAATGATTGTTCAGTCATGTCTGACTTTTCATGACCCCATTTGGGGTTTTCTTGGCAGAGATACTGGAATGATTTGCCATTTCCTCTCCAGTTCATTTTTTAGATGAGGAAACTGAGGCAAATAGGGTTAGGTGACTTGCCCAGGGTCACACAGTAAGTGATTGAGGCCAGATTTGGACTCAGGAAGATGAGTCTTACTAACTGCAGGTCCAACACTCTACCTTCTGTGCCATCTTGCTGCCTCTAAGAGGTGCAGGATCCAAGTGTAAAAGAAGGAGAGGATTAAATAAGATGGAGACGCTCTGGACCTAGAGCTTCAAAAGCTCAAGTGAAATCATGCTACAGGCCTGCTGCTTCAGAGCTGGTGAGGAGCTAACTAGCACCATCTACTGAAAGGAACATCAAACTGAGTGACAGCAATGATGACAGGACTCAAAATGACTGCTGAGATCAGAGGAAAATCACAGTGGTCAGGAAACAGATGAAACATGCCAAGAAGAATGAACTGCAGCAGAGGAAGTCTATATGGGAAGAAGCAACCAGAGGCCATCTGCTGACAAAAGAGAGTTGGAAAGGAGGAGCAAATGCCAACCTCTCCCCTTTGCGTGGCCTCACCTAAGTCAGTACCGCAAGACATGAGGGGTATAACTTCTCCGGGAAGAAGGTGGCTCACCAGAAGAAGGGAAATCTTGTGCCTTTCCATGGGCTCAGATGTAAGTCTCTCTGTGTCCTTTACTTTGCAAATAATCTTGCTGTATGTTTTGAAACCTTGTGAGTCTGGTCACCTGTAAGGAAAGCTTACACTACTTTGTGATGGGTGAGGGGGGAGAGGAGAGAGGGAGAAGAATAACACTAGATACTGAAGTGCCCGGGGTTAGAACAACAAGCCAGATATATGAGATGTCCACCAAAGTGTACTCAGGTCCTTCATGCCAGAAGACAACCTCTGACACATGAGTTATGATAATATTATTGCTCCTTATCATTGGACAGTCTTAGATGAATAGTAGGTGCTCTTCAGATTACTTGCTGTCCTAATATTTTCAAAGTCCCTTGACATCACCTCTCAAAATTATTTTAAAATTCTGGAATAGATTATTTTTCTACCTATTATTAAATCTTCATTTATCTATTTTATCTGCAGAATTGAACTCTACCTTTTTCCCATTTGCTCTGGATATATCATTTCATTTCTTCACCTCACACATCTGCACTGTTGTTTATAGACGATGTGACAAACAAAACCCATGAAAAGGGGAAGAACTTGTGTTGTAATGCATTTTCCTTTGCTTTCTGATCTCAATGATAAAAAGAATATTCTCAACAATTCTCCATCACTGAACATTTACTACTTGACATGAAAATGTTACCTATCTCCAAATGAACAGA
This sequence comes from Phascolarctos cinereus, assembly GCF_003287225.1. NCBI lineage: Eukaryota > Metazoa > Chordata > Mammalia > Diprotodontia > Phascolarctidae > Phascolarctos > Phascolarctos cinereus. The sequence goes on from NW_027555514.1 coordinate 158,554,785, forward strand.
AGATAAGTAAATCCTCCTTCCCTCCCATCCATCTTACAATGTAGTTATTTTTCCCAGATAAATATGATTTTAAATTCTGACTGAGCTGACTGCTGTCAGCAGAAAGAATTTTAATGTTCTATAATAACTGAAATGTGACTTACTCAAATATATTTTATGGCCATTTATAATTTCCAATTTATGATATACCTTCTATGAATTAATCCACCAAATATCCTGAGTGATGGGCCTTATTATTTCCACTTAGCAAGTGAAAAAATTGAAACATGAAAAGATTAAAGATACCTCTACACCATGACACAGAACTGCGCCAAAGCATGGCTACATATTAATTGGGGTAATATTAAATTTGATGCCTAACATTGATCATGTGGTGATATGCATTAATAATTTAGGCATCACATTGGCTTATAATCATTACTCAAATGATCTCATTTTTCAGCTATATAAATCCAACCAAAGAGCCTCGTTAAATAAGAACAGGTAACAGTCATCAAAACAGAATAGTTAAGTTTAATTGAAAAAAAGAAGTACCATTAGACAAGTTGCTAAAATCCTCTGCTCCTAAGTTTTCTTCATATATAAAATAAGAGGACTGAAGATGATGCTTTCTCTGATCCCTTTCACTTGCAAAATTCTAAAATTCTGTTGTGCAATTAGACCTCCAAATTTGGTAGAACAGCAGAAGCAGCAAGGCTTAAGGATAAAGTACTAGACAGAGTCAAGAAGACTTAGTTTCAAATTTGACCTCTGACAGTAATGGCTAGTAGGAATCACTCTGGGCAAGTCATTTAATCATTACATTCCCCAGATAAAACCCTAGGAATGGTATGCTAAATCAAGTCAACAAGCATTTATTAAACTTAAGGAAGTGCTGGGCACTGGGCAAAGTGCTGGGAATACAAATAGAAGCAAAAGAGAAAGACTGCCCTCAAGGAGTTCACATTCTAATGGGGAAAGACAAGAAAGTCTGGAGAGTAGGGAAGAGAGCCATAAGAGGAATAAAGGAGTAAATTTAAGGCTGCCCTAGGCCATGCCATTAAAATGGAGGTTCTAGGAGCAACTGACCAATCAGAAGAAGGAGCATCAGAGACAGAATAATCTTCCCGAGTGAGAAGATTTCTGGGTCAGGACAGAAATAGAAAGGGGGGAGGGGTGTGAACAGGAATATAGCTCAAAGAAGAATGAAAAGGTTTAGTAAATAAACTAAATCAGAGATGATTGTAAAGAACTCCCCGTGCTGAAGGCATTCGGGGCATGAAGATAGATAAACACATCAATCTCCTACCTCATGTTGTAAAGAAAGACCTAGCCCCAGAGGATGATAATGACAAAGTTTTAATTAGGAATAGCTGGAAACACTTTGCTCAAAGCAATACTTCCCTGCCTCTCATAGTTGACTGGAACATTTAATGAAATTAGAATCTCATGTCTGGAACAAATTTAGCCATCCTAGTCTATCTCCCTATCTTCAGACAGAAGCAAACTTTTGCTTTTTGTATAAAAGATGAGTTTCTTTTTTTATTCCTAAAATCCTTTTGAGAAGTTATCACTATTTCTCTCAGCAACCCTTCAGTGTCAAACAACTCTATCAAAAAAAAAAATCTTCCCTTTACCTAACTTAGCATGCTTCCTCATATAATTCTGTCCATGGCTTTTGGGGAAGTCCTCCTTCTTTTGATTCAACCTTCACCTCCCCCAACCCCAGAAAGCTTTCACACAGAGAGCTCTCTACAATGACAAAATTACAGAACTATCTCTCCACCAGACAACTGAGTAGATTGACACCAACTCCCCATTCACAAGCATGCCAGCCATAATGTAAAAAAAGAAAATTTTATTTGTAGAAAAAACAAATCAAGAACTATCATCTATTCTACAGTTAATACATGATAGTAGCCCAAGGTCCTATAAGGCCCCTTAATTAATATTAGCAGTGTTACAAGCATAGCATGAGACATTCTCTCATACCAGAGTCCTCCACGTATTGGCACAACCAAGTCTAGTCTCACAAGGTCCAGCCTAGTTTGGCCTATTGCACTCTTAAGACTGCTTCTTGTTTGATGTGCCTATTCCACAGGGTCAAGGAACTGTTGCTAGGTGGGAATTTTCTCTCATTATGCATACCCTCTCTGTTTTGTGGGGATTAAAATCATCTAACCTACAATAAAAGAGACTGAGGCGGAGCTCTCAGCCAATGGCACTTTATTAAAGGGCCCATGATCCCCTCTAATGAAGTGGACCTCAGATCTTCCTCATGATCTGAGATGACCCCTCTTTCCAAGGGCTAAATATCTAGACATTCAAGAATGGCTATACCAAATACAGGTAACTCCATTGGTTGACATATGATACATAGGCTAAAAAAAATAAGCAAAACAATATATCAGCAGTGTCAAAGGTTGGGCAAAGCATGGGCATCTCTATTGACTAAGCTGTCATGAGATGATCATAAGATGGTCACTTGCTCATGTTGGACAAGAGAGAATGGTCCAGTAGGAGTGAGGAACCTGCAGTCTTGAGGCCATATGTGGCTGTCTAGGTCCTCGACTGTAGCCCTTTGGCTGAGTCCAAACTTCACAAAGGGCTGCACTTGAGGACCCAGAGAGACAAATGTGGTCTCAAGACTGCAGGCTCCCCACCTTGTTCTAGAGGTACAAAAATAAATAGGAGGACTTCTCATGCAGTTGAGTCACCTCCACCACACTGGGCTTGGTCACCATGACAACTTAAAACAAGGGTGGAGGGCCTCTAGGCAACTTCCAATGATTAAGCAAGTAAACTTTGAATCTGCAGCTCACAGATCTGGGGCCTAATATACAGATCTTATAATCACTACCCCCATGGACTCATATCAAATTGATTAATACTGATTGGAATAGAGTAGGTGTCCAAATGAATCATTTCTCACATTCCTCCCCTTCAATCCAAAGAAAGACCCAGTCTAAATGCATGGAGGACAGTCCTCCATGGGCAACACAAAATCAGTAGAGGGCAGTCCCTCACTGAGATGCAAAGGTGATGTTACTAAAGAGGGAAATTGGCACAACTTATAAGATAGTGATTATGTTCCACTTGATTAAACAATAACTCATAATATATTAAAAGTAACAATAAATGTCTGAGGTGATGCTCTCACTAACCAAGAACCATGAGGGACAGGTACCTCTTAGTAAAATATGCCTTACAAGATACATAAATCAGGGAACCATAGAACATTTGTTCAAGTGCCCTACACACAGGTTCTGGAAATCTCTTAAATTTCTGAAAACGATTCAAACAATTTTGACAAACAGCTGCTCCATTATGGTGATGAGGGGCTACATCCCTAACACAAACAGATCTAGATGGCTGTGGCATAGGGAGTGGAGGAAAATAAGGAATAAATTGAGTTCCATGAACAAAGGAATTATCAGACATCATTGTTGATGGGAGAGCAAAGGGGTAAAGTAGGAGGCTGAAAAGAAGAATTTAAGATTCCAGTCACTGAAGGGTCAGGAAGGGGTGGATTAGCAGCCATTTGTGGAGGTGATGATGACGGTGATGAAGGTGTCATGTTTACTTGTTGCATCTCCTACAGTTGTCCAGTCTCTGGAAGATCCTCTCATGCTGTCCTGTGGACCTCTGGAGATCCTCCTCTTAGGAATACTGGAATGAGTGCAGCTTCAGAGCAGCATCTTGTGGATTTGCTTCTCCAGTTCAGGTCACATGCAGAGATTCCCTTCTCTGTTAAAAATCTCTGACAAAATAGATCTTACTACAATTCTAATTTACTATGACAATAACTAGGTCAGATAGTGAGACCTAGTTCAAATCTTAATAACACTAATATGAACATCACTAGACCAGAGAATTTACATTTTTAGGTTGGCATATTCAAATAAGAACTGAAAAACTAGGTGGCAGCTAGGTGGCACAGTGGATAGAACACTGGCTCTGGATTCAGGAGGGCCTGAGTTCAAATACAGCCTCAGACACATAACACTTACTAGCTGTGTGACCCTGGACAAGTCACTTAACCCCATTGCCTAGCCAAAAAAAAAAAAAGAGCTGAAAAACTAAAAAATTCTGAACCCAAATTTTATATGTGGCATATTTAATTACCTAATCTTGTTACAACCACTTACTAAAAACAAATGAAAAAGTATCACTCTAACTATTTTCCTGTCTAGCTATTTTCTTTTAGCTGCTCATCCCTCCCCTAGGAGGATGAGTTTTTGTTTAGGGAATTATTAAGAGAACCTTTTGTTTTAAGATGATGACCTCTGATACACAACTGAATTCATTTAAAAGTTGCCAATATACTTACAATTGTCAGAAAAAGTTCTGGTATGAGATGTATAAGTACACTGAGTAGTCAATTTCAAGATAGTGCAGTTCAAATATTATTTATAATAAAACATGTTTGCCTTTCAAGACATACTTAACAGTCAGGTGGTAATAATAAACCCAAATAAAATTGGCTTTTCCAATTTAGGTAAGGCTTCATGGTCTCTATTGTGATTGAAATGACAATTCAAAATGATCCTTCACTGGCATATATCAATCAAATATCACCGGTAGTATTCATCTTCTTCTACATTTGTACTTATCAATGGAATTTGCTATGTGAGAAGAAAGACAAGGACATAGTAGCATTGGGTCTGTTTGATTTCAGGTATGAGTCATAGGCAACCAATTGTATGACAAGATGTCATAGCCAGCCTCAGAATTAACCAGGTGGGGAAATGTCTTGTTCACCAAGATGGGGACAGGTCAAGAGAATCATACCTTCACCTTCTCAAGGTCATTCTCTCAACTTTCCCAGGGACAGACATGCACCTGTGGCAGTCCTCAGACTGCAGGGACACATAGCATTTCCCTTGATTGATGAAACCAGCAGCCTTATGCAGGGTCAAGACACACCTGGATTCAAGACTTAGAGTAGCAGCAAATTAAAGTCCAAACAGACTCTTCTTCAAACAGCAAAATTTCACTAATTACAGCTTAAGGCTAAATAATTGTTATTTTTCACAAATGTTAGCCTCAAATTTTCATCTAGAATTTTTCACAAATTTTATCTATTCACAACTATTATTCCCCTGTCATTCCCACCTTGTCTACAAATAAAGACAAAGGGAGAACATCAGACCATTTCTAGAATACAATGGGATGAGAATGAAATGAGATTCCCCCAGCAGAGTCCAAGTGTAGGCAAGTGGGTCATACCTAGGCACAGCTTCCTTGGTGAAAGCTATAGTTAGAGGGAGCTATGGCTTTAGAATTAGGGAATAGTTCAGCTTTAGTCAAAGATTGACTTGTAACAATATAATAATTATTACTATATTGATATGTAATATATTGACAATATGTAATACCATAATAATTATTAATAATATAAAAATAATACTTTTCTGTCAGTGCTCAAAGATGGGTGCAGGTTAGCAGGTAGCCCCTAGTGGATGTCACTTGAAAGGCAAGCAGATTAAAATCTACACAAGTTGGACAAGTGTCTATTATGCAAATTGCCACTGGGGTAGTGTCTCGAATAACTCACACTTGCTTAATTAAATTTATTATCCCTCATGTGCTACAATGACCCGCCTTATGAATTAAAAAAGTATACCTGGGAAGGAGTGGGTTACCTATCCCAATCCCCAGACTCAAGAGACCTGTCTAACATTGTACTGCTATTTTCGCTTCTTCACCACAAGTTCATATACCATGAATAGTTGATTCAAAATAATAGCATTAAAAGATACAATTACATGAGTTTTCAAATGATTCCAAATGACACCCACTTATTACTCAGAAGTTTCATTTCTCCACTTTGGGTGGGAGAGGTCCTAGTTCCTCATATGGCAGTGCTACCTACACTATCAGTAGGGCTCACCCCACAGAACCTCACATACAAAGATCTCCTAAGAGGATTTTACCACGCTTTTCTCTCAACAGAAAAAATCATTTACCACTATTATTATTATTATTATTATTATTTTCTAGGTTTAAAAAAATATATACTCCAATAATCATATAACAGATATATTTATAATATAACAATATTCATATTGAAAAGATGAAGAAACTTGCTTTAACAGCTTCTCTTAGCCTTTTTGTATTTGAAACATCACCAATCAGATGATAATAATTTACTTAAATACCTTTCAAATTTATCAATTCATAGAAAGTCATTTATCTTAGCATCCCTGGCATTTTCATGTTAATCATAGTAGTTTATGTACTGCCTACTGCATGCCAGGCCTTTTCTATGTCTTGAAAGTTGCTTAAGCCTATTTTTAGTAATACTTTAAAATGTTTAGTCTATAATTTACCAAATTTGTTAATATTTCACACCAATTAGGAAAAGTACCTATAAATGGGATACCGTTTTGTTCAACTGTATTCCCACAAGGTCTGAAAGCTACAGAGTTCATCCTTTACACAAGCCAGGAATTGTGTTAGCACTTCACAACTATGTGTTTCTCCCAACAACTCTGGGAGATAAGTGTAAGTATTTATTATTCCCCCCTTGTACATACAAAGACTGATTAGATTCTCTAATTTACTACCATTACAATACTTTCAACTCAATCAGTTTTGATTTATAATGACTAGTGACAATAACTAAACATTTTGCACAAGGTTCCATTTTTTTTAGTTGGCTTGTATTCAAAAGAAATTCATGGTGACACTCCCAACTTCCCATTACTACTTCTTTGTTTCTTTGAGTTAATCAAAGAGCAAAACCAATTCCTTTAAATTTTCTAACTTTCTAATCCTTTAGCATGACTATTTAAATCAGAGCAAAGAAATAATCCTTTATCAATCAATTTAATTAACATGCATTTAATTAAACATATTTTGTAGTTTCATATTGATTGGGGAAGGAAGACATACAGCAACTATAAAAGGCGGCATTATTTTTTAAAAATTCCTAAATCTTTTCTATTTCACTGGGATTAAGAGCCTCTCTGAAATCTCCTTTACAAAACTCCAAAACCCTTTACTTTCAAATGCTATCAGTGCAAACAAACTCCAAATTTCTTTTACACTTTGACTCATCCTTAACTTCTCTTTTTTCCTTATAACACCACTCTTTCTTTCTTCTACTTGCCTAACTCCTCTAGTAAACCCCTTTTTAGTTCTTTGTTGGTTACAAATGCACAGTTAATACCAATTTCTTTAAGGGCTTTTGGGAAATTAGAATTAGTTACAATCACATACTTTTTTTTGTAAATTATAGGCAAAAAGACTCAAAAACAACTCAGCACAAGTTCTTCATTGTAGGGTGTCACAGATTTCAGTAAGCAGGATGACTTTGGAGAAAAAAAAATCATCTTTTTTATATTCTTGTTTAATTCTGTCTTTAATAATTCTTTCCCTAACTTACTATATAGCCTTATTTATACAATTTGAACATACTTTCACTAACCAATGAATTTCAATACATTTTACATAATCTAATTTATCTAAACAATTGACTTAAACTGCAGTAATATCATTAAACTTTACTTACCTTCAGTTGCTTTCTGATTTCAAATTAAGTTTTCTTTTTCTGGGAGCACTTTGGGAATCACCTTCAATCTGGGATCCCTAATCAGGCATGCTTGGTGCCCTCAGGTTGGATTGTTTATTTAAAAGCAGTAAGCAATAAAAAGGTAAATGAACTCTAATTCTGTCTACTTTTATTCTTTTCTGAAGATGGTCTAAAATTTCCTTATTCTGCCTTCTAATAATAAAAATTCCTTCTATGATAAACGTATCCCAATGTACAGTTTTTAAGTATGCCTTTATTCTAATCTAAAATTAAAAACAATTTCACAGATTGATACCTCAATCGGACTTAGAGATTGTCTAGCTGAAACTTCTTCAGGCTTAGTAAATGTTTCCTTTTTAAATTCTGAGTTGTGGAATTATTTAAGCTCACAAGATTTTTAATCTAATTTCTCCTATACTATTTCCTAAGTTTTTCTTATTTTAACACTTCCCTGAATTTCCTGAATTTCACTGAATCTCTCCTCCTGAGCATACCTCATGACCAATGAGACAGTTCTTAAAATTCAAACTACAGCTTTAAATCAATCCTAGTCATTTAAAAGATCCCTTTTAAGGAATAACTGATCTGTTAATTTTGTTGTTGCTGCTGCTGTTTTAACTAAACTCTACAGAATTTGCTAGTACCCCATAAGCTCATCAAAATACTTTATGAAAACACCCAACTTACAATTTGGAAGTGAAATAATTATTCCTTTTTTATAAATTTGGTTTCCAATCATTTATGTATCAGTTTACATTTAATTTCTGTATCTACCTTTCATCTCATCAAGCTCCAATATGGCCAGTGTTGAGAACAGAGAAAAAAGAGAGATTTGTCATCTTTTAAACTTTTTTTAAAGTTAGTATTTTTTTGGCCCTGTTTCTTTTGATTGATAACACCAAAAGAAAAGGCATAGGTAAAACACCTATTGGCTACAGGTTAGCACAAAGCAAGAATAGCACAGACAAAACAGACCCATATTTCCCACTCTCTTAAAAATTTTCTAATTGCATAAGATCCCTTTCTATCTGAAACGAAGAACCCACTATTCCTAAACTTAGTTTCAAACAGACACAAACAGAGGAACTTGCCCTAAGAGAATTGGACTAGGTTCCTAAGGACCCACCTTATTTGTTATTCCTCCTGAGAAGTTCCCCAACTAAAGGCACTGAAGATTATCTCCCTCAAATTTAAGCAAAGGGGGGGTAATTTCCCACTTGTCTGAGACCCACCTACATGGGCACCTTTCCTATAGCTAATATTGTAATATTCGGGGATTTGTTTTGGCAAATTCTCCAATGCTGCCAATTCTTAATTTCTGGGCTTAACATCTAGGGTCCTAAGACTGGTCAATAGGGCCTAAAGGTCATTTTATAAGTGAATATTCAGCAATATTTATACCTACTTTCCTTTAAAACTTCCTGAAAATTTAGCTTTGATTGTCAACTGACTTAATCCTAAGCAATTATAAGTGAAAATAACCTTTTCCTTTCCTCATATCAACAAAACCAAAATGAGCCTTCTTCTCAGGTCAGGTAGGGAGTGATTGCTCCCAGGATGGTCACAGCCTTAACAGCTTATCATTGAGGAGGGGAATCTCCCCCCTAAGGCTGTCAGGTCTAACCCAAATTATTGTTCACTCAAGGTGGTTTCAGAGGACTAGAGTGGGAAATCACTCCCCCAAGTCCTACCCATCAAGGAAATGATCATAGGGTCCTCTAGATGGGTTCCTCACCCCTCTGTGAGCCACTGAAATGAGTTCCCCCTCAACCAATTTGAGAGATTTCTCTACTGATTACAAGAATGATTTAATTACTCTTTATTACAGAAAAAAACTACTTTAACCCTGCCAACAGGAAGTTTTAAAATTAGCTAGGTGGCTAGCTAAATGAAAATAAGGAACTAGCAATTCCACTGCTGAATCTCCCTGGTCTTAATAAAATTAAAGGAAAGAAAATGTAGGAAAAGAAAAGAAACCAGTAACCTGTATATAAAAAAGTTTAAATTATGGTCATATAATTTTTATAAAAATAGAATTTGAGTGTTCCAGAGCTTATAAATTTAGATGTATTAGTCGCAGATTCAAACAGACCCTGTTAGCCTAATCAAGGGCCCTTTTAAAACAAAATGAATTTAGGTTAACTCAAGGCAGACTCGCCAATCTTGAAGAAACTTACCTCCAGCTCAGAGAACTTACCTCCCCTCAGTGCAGACAACGAGGGGAGTCCAACCTCCCAGGGTCAGTCTCCATGGGGAGCCATTGGTGAAAATTCGACCCACTGTGCACTTCCTTTTGGGTCCTTTGCAGGAGCCAGCCCAAAGAGGTTGAGGTCCATGGATTACCATCCCTTCATGGTCAACATTAATGTGGGGATTAAAATTGTCCAACCAACAATAAAAGAGACTGAAGCAGAGCTCTCGGTCAATGGCACTTTATTAAAGGGTCCATGACCCCCTCTAATAAAGTGGACCTCAGATCTTCCTCATGATCTGAGATGCCAACTACTTCTAGGGCCCTATTTTTATAGGGCTAGATATCTAGACATTGAAGAATGGCTGTACCAAATACAGAATAATTCCATTGGTTGACATATGATGCATAGGCTAAAATAAGCAAAACAATATATCAGCAGGGTCATGGGTTGGGCAAAATACAGGACATCTCCACTCAGTGGTCATAAGATGGTCACTTGCTTATGTTGGACAAGAAAAAATGATCTAGACATACAAAAATAAATTGGATGACTTTCCATGTAGTTGAATAACCCCCACCACACTGGGCTTGGCCACCATGACAAGAAAAAACAAGAGTGGAGGGCTTCTAGTTGACTTCCTATGATTAAGTAAGTGAACTTACAATCTGCAGCTCGCAGCTTGGGGCCTGATATACAGAACTTATAATCACTAATCCTATGGAATCATATAAAATTGATTAATATTGATTGGAATAGAGTAGAGGTCCAAATAACAGCTTACCTGCTTCTGCATACCCACAAAAACTTACTCAAAACCAAGTTCTTTTTGATTATCCTACAAACCTATTATTTCCATACAAGATGACTGAAATGTTACTGCAATTCTGATGTCTTTCCTACATCCTGACATTGACTAGACATCCCTTCCATCAGGATTACTCCCAACCCAGGTATTTGTAAGACACACCAATTTATTCTGCTTAGAGTTAGGGAAAGAGGAATGAAATCACTCCCAGATCCCATCCTTGGTAAAACTGCATCCTTAGTACCACCTCAAACATGCTTTTCTCTGACTGAATTTGTCTGCCTGCCTATAATTCCTTCCTTCAAGTTGGTTTAGAGAAAAATCAGAATTCAGAATCTTTTAAGGAAGGATACATTCAAATTTATTCACTTTTTCCTCTCATATTTTCACTCAAAGTCAACAAGAAATTATTTCATGGGGCTATGGGGTCATCTTGTCTTGCACTATTCTTGAGCATGATTAAAAATGAACACTATGAAAATAACTAGAGTTTATAAATCAACCCCTACTGCAGTGGATGAAGAGGAAGAGAAAGTCTATGAAGAATTTGACATGATTCTCCAAATAAAACCAACATATACATTAATATTAATAACTAGAAGGGGATGGGGGGAAACAAAATGGCAGAGGAGAGGGAGTATAACATCTGAAGTCTCTCAACATTCCCCTCCAAACAACTATAAAATAACACCTCAAATCAAATTCTCGAGCGGCATAGCCAAAAAAAGTTGGGCTGAGACATTTTTCTCAACTGAGGAGACAACTTAGGAGATTGGAAGGAAAGAGCTGTATCACTAGGGTGGGGGCTGACCCAGATGGCATGTGGCCACAGTATCAACTGTGGGCTTCGGAGTCAGCTGTGACATCAGTAGCAGCAGCTTCAGGAGCTTTCAGCCCAAAGACAGGAGGGGGATTGGAAAACCAGTGAGAGGAAGATCATGGGAAACCCCTGTGCTAGCACTGGATGTAGCATCAGATACTGTATGGCAACTCCATTACCCATAGCCATTCAGGTTACAGTTCCAAGGCAGCAAGGAGCACTAGAGATTTTGGCTTCAAGGAAGCAAAGGCCCTGCATATGAATAAGGACCAGAGCACAGACCAGGAAAGCAATGTCCACACCTCTCCCCAGATCACACTACCTTGGAAACATTGAAACCTTACAAACCCCTAGAACTACCTGTAAAAACAGCAGCATGAAAAAGCCTGAAGCTTGTGCTTCAGGGACAGTGCCGCATGCACACAGGTGAGCAAGCCCAACTTTAACATAAAGTTCAAAATCAAGAAACAGGCCGGAAAGATGAGCAAACAACAAAAAAGAACCTAACTATAAAAAGCTACTATTGTGACAGGGAAGACCAAGACACAAAATCAGAAGAAAATTACCTGAAAACAGCCACAAGCAAAGCTTCAAAGCAAATGGCAAATTGGGCACAAGCCCAACAATAATTCCTGGGAAATTAATGAACAAAAAAAAAATTTTATTTTAAAAAATCAAATAAGAGTGGTGAAGAAAACAATTTTGAAAAGAAATGGAAGTAATACAAGAAAATTATAAAAAGAGAATTAAGAGCTTTGTAAAAGAGGCACACACAAAAAAAACTGAAGAAAACAATACCTCAAAAAACAGAACTAGACAAATGGTAAAAGAGGTATAAAACTTTACCAATGAAAATAACTCCTTAAAAAGCAGAATTGGCTTTTGAAGATAATTCTTTTTAAGCAGAAAAAAGAGGTACAAAAGCTCACTGAAGAAAAATAATTCCTTAAACTGGTGAATTTGGAACTAATGACTCCATGAAACAGAGACAAAAAAAAAAAGTAAAAAGAAAAAAATTTAATCTCATCAGAAAAACAACTGACCTGGAAAATAGATTGGGGAGAGATAATTTACCAACTATTGTACTACCTGAAAACCATGATCAAAAAAAGAACCTAGACCTCATATTGCAAAAATTTTAAAGGAAACAAGAACCAGAGGATAAAACAGAAATAGAAGGAATCCACCAATCATCTCCTGAAAAAGATCCCAAAATGAAAACTCCCAGAAATAGCATAGCCAAATTTCAGAGTTCCCAAGTCAAGGAGAAAATACTAAAAGCAGCCAGAAAGAAATCATTCAAATATCATGGAACCACAGTCGGGATCATAGAAGATCTAGAAGCTACCATGTTAAAGAAGAATGCTTAGACTATGATATTCCAGAAGGCAAAGGAGAAACAAAGAGTAATCCAGCCAGCAAAAATGAGTATGATCCTTCGGGAGGGGAAATGGATACTTAAAAAATAGAGGACTTTCAAGTATTCCTGATGAAAAGACAAGAGATGAATAGAAATTTTAACATTCAAACACAAGCCCCAAGAAAAACATAAAAAGGTAAACATTAAAGAGAAATTACAAGAGACTTAATAAGGTTAAGCTGTTTGCATCCCTAAATGGCAGGATGATACATGTAACTCCTAAGAACTTTATCATTATTAGCGCAGTTAGAAGAAGTCTAAATAAACAGAGGGCACAGGTGTGAGTCAATTATGTGGAGATGGTCTCAAAAGAATGGAGGGATAAGAAACAAGGATGCACTGGGAAAAGGAGGAAGGGAGAGGAAGAATGGGGAAAATTATCTCACATGAAAGAGACACAAAAGAAAGAGCTTTTACAGTAGAAGGGAAAATGGGGGGGGTGGCAATCCTTGAACTTCCCTCTCATGTGAACTGGTTCAAAGAAGGAAGAAGATAGATAGATAGATAGATAGATAGATAGATAGATAGATAGATAGATAGATAGACAGATAGATACATACATACATACATAGATACACAGATAGATACATAGATAGATACATAGATAGATGATAGATAGATATAGATATATACACACACATACACACATGTACATATATATATACATACATACATACATATACACACACTTAGTTGAGTATAAATATCTATCTTACCCTACAAGGAAACAAGACGGGAAGAAGGAGAAAGAGAAAGGGATGTATGATAACAGGGAGGGCACGTTAAGATAGGCAGTGGTCAGAAGCAAAACAGACTTTGGAGGAGGTACAAGGTTAAAAAAAAACATGAGAAAGTGAAGGATAAACAGAATAGTATGGGGGAAATATATAGTAATCATAACTATAAATATGAATGGAATGAACTTACTCATAAAAACAGAAGCAGATAGCAGAATAGTTTAGAAACCAGAACCCAACAAAATGTTGTTTACAAAAAAGACATTTGAAACAGAAAGACATGAACAGAATTAAAATGAGGGGCTAGAGCAGAATCTATTATGCTTCAATTGAAGTAAAAAAGGCAGGGGTAGCAATCATGATTTCAAACAACAGAATATCATTACATGAGCCAAGTACACTGGTGCTTCCTCACCAGCCTCTCATTACAAAGGGAAATCAGCCCAACCTAAGCAAAATAAATAATAGTCCTATCACAATATCAGAACCAATTAATTGAAGTCAGACTAGTCAGTGTAAAAGTTAAAATTAATATTGAGTTAGAAAAAAAATATAAAGATAAGAAGGTACAACATACAATTGCAACAGCTTTCCACCTGACCAATTCAATAACCTATCATGCCAAAAATGAGAAATGGAAAAAAGGCAAAGATATTGAACTTGATTGTTATTATTTCCTACAAAACTACAACCAATGTAAAGTAGTCACCAAACATGGAAGTCTCTTTTAGACAGGAAACACCTAAGCCAGCAAAGATTTGATATTACCAATCCAATGGAGCTTGTTAAAAATCTTTCTTAAAGTGCAGTACCCAGAACTAAACATAATAATCCTGATGTTGTCTGGCCAGGGTCATTTATAGTGAAGCCATTCCCTCTCTTCTGCTAAATACCATAGTTTACTAATATAGCCTAAGATTAAATAAGTGTTTTTTACTACTGTATCTCATTATAAATTCATATTGACCTTCAAGCCTACTAAAATTCCCAAATAAATTGGTAACAAGGGTAGGGGGAAAATTTATTTACAATTATGATAAATTTCTCATGTTTCCCCTTTAATTCACTGTAACAAATATCCACTAAGTGCCTAGTGGGAGATTTTAAAATCAAGATACTGTTTGTGTTCAGAAAATTGGGAGATGGGAGCAGTTATATCTGAATTTCAAATTTCAAATCTGAAGAGAGTTTCCTATGTGCAATCTCATAACTTTAGAGAGTTTTCTGGAGCAATGAGAGGTTAAGTAACTTGACCATAGTCATATAGATGCTATATGTGTTAGAAAGTGACCTTTTAAGAGGCTGACAGTCATTTTTTTTGGAGTGCAAATCTTATTACAATTCTAAAAGAAACAGCTATTCTAATTCAGGGTTCTGAGACACTGATTGCTCATTTCTAATATGACAAGCTGTAGAATCCAGGACCAAGAAGAACACTAGAGAATATGGGACAGTGTAATTTACCTGATTGTAGAAAGAAGATGAGAATTTGGTTACTAACTATAAACTAAGGTCAGATAGTTCACAGAGAGGACCCAGAGTCCAAATCCAGAAAGACAAGAGTGGGGGAGAACACCAATAGGACAGATTTCAGAACTGCATCATCTAAACTTGAAGCTGTAAGTGACGGACACTGCAGTTACTATTAGAAACTAAGGCAAGCTTAGCAGAGAAATTGTTTGGAAGCAGAGAATCAGAGAAATCACCCAGTGGATCAATTATTTTGGCTAAGATACTATACTCATTGAAGTGTTTGTTACAAAGTAGATCAACTCAGCTTTTTACAAAGTAGATCAACTCAGCTTTGCAGTTGAAGTATATGTTTAAATTCAAGAGAGCTTTTATGGGTATATCCTACCATAGCAAAAGAACACCAAAGTTTACAGTTCCAGACTTGTAAGTTACTCCATGCTCATGAGTTTTCCTCAAATATGCTTCCTTTTCAGGTTTCTGTGTTTAATCACTATTCTCCACAGACACTAAGTACATTGGTTGGAGAATGTGAGCCAGGCTTATGTGTGGATTGTAATATATTCATTATTCCTGCATTTGTTTTAATACATCAGTACCTTTGACATTATTACTCTGAATCCTGGGTTGCCAGGCTCTGATACATGAACCCAGAACCAGGCCTCCAACTCATTTCCCAGCTATGGACCACACTGTACTGCTGCACATGCATATATCCTATCCTGTGCTTCAACTCCTCTTTTTTTGTTTTTGTTGTTTTGTCCCATTAGAATGTAAGCTCCTAGAGGGCAGAGACTTTTTTTGTTTGCTCATATTAGTATTCCTGAAGTTTAGCACAGTGCTTAGTACAAAGTAAGCACTTAATAAATGCTTTATCTATCACTATCTTTTGCACTAATGCTAATGTTATATTTAAAGGTTATAGGTTTTAAAGTTTAAGGTTATATTTAAGATCTAAAAGAGTCATCATTGTGAGTGGCTGCTTTTGTATTAATTCAAGCACATCAGTGATTTATTAAGGTAAAGTGATGTGCAGGTAGAATGTGATTTGCAAACATCAAAGTACAATATAAATATCAGCTAGCATTGTTTTACATCAAATATTATCATTGTGCCTAATTCCATAATTTTCTGTACTATCTTTAGTGTAAATGGAGACAACCCGGTCACCATCTTTCATATAATAATTGCTCACATTTGTCCGGTTCTTCTTAGGTTTACAAAGTACTTTTCTCATAACAATGCTGTGAGATAGATAGTTAAACCAGTATTGTACCCATTTTAAAGATGAGGAAACTGAAACATCGAAGGATTTGTACAAAGGCACACAGTTAATTAACGTCTACAGTCAGATCCAAACCCAAGTCTCCTGACTCCAGGCCCAGTGTTCTTTCTTTCCATCATACATGTTGCCTCTCAAATAATCAAATGGCTCCTTGACCTTCTCTTCTCCAGACCACTTTCACTAGCTTTTCCTCCAAAATCTTATTAAGCAGTTCAGCTGACAAGATGCCATATAGCAGTGATCTTGAATCACTCAATCTTCAATTGAAATACACAAGTTCTCTACAGCATCCTATGGTTCAATAATTAACATCACCACTGTCACCAAATAATGGACATTGCAATAAGCCAGCACTCTTAAGCCATGTCTACAGAAATATCATTATTTGGGTACATTAGGCAAAAGAAATGATACATTAAACATTTTTTCTTGGTGACTCTGCCTTCATAGTGCTGTTCAAAATCATTGGGTGATGCAATGTTGTTTTTGAAATGGCATGATTGAACACAATTACTCCTGCAATATTAATACCTCAGTGACACTAGAAGATAGAGCCATTTTGGGGAAGACAGCAATAAATCACTTGGTTGCTCTAAGTCAGGAATTCAGCCTTCATCCAGTAGAATTAAGGTCAACTTTAAATAGCACCACTCTGTGTTACTGATAAGAAATTGAGGTTAAGAAGGAGAATGACTCTGAAGGGATCGGGACACAAAGCAATAATAAAACAGGCACAAAATTCAATTTAATAAGTATTTATTGAGAATCTATCATGTACAAGTCATTGTGTACTTGGGCCCTGGGAGTACAAAAATAAAAAATGGCATAGTGTCCTCCTTCCAGGAGTTCATAACCTAATTGAGGACACACAAATATAAAATCAAGCAGAGTATAAGAATACTTAAGAGAGGTATGAAGTGCTAAGAGAATTCAGGGGGCAAGGGTGTGCTGGGGGGAATTAGAGAAAGTTGCATTGAGTTGGGCCTTGAAACATGGGTAGGTTTTCAACAGTCGATATGTTCTTATGAGTGAATATTCAAGAAGATTAATCAGACAGTATGTTGATTTGTACCAAACAACTTCAGATAGACATTTAAGTACTAAGTTTTGAAAGAGTATATAGTGTGGGAAAAGACTAGGACAATATGTTGAAACCAAATTCTAGAGGACCTTAAATGCTAGGGTAATAAATCGAGGCTGGATTTATTGGTCACTAGGGAATCAATAAAGGTTTTTGAGCAGCAGAGAGAATTATTTGAGCAAGGCACTTAGAAAAATACTCAGTCATCCAGACTGAGTGGAGAAGGGGAGAGACTGAAAAACTGGTATACCAGTTAAAAGGCTATTTTAAAGTCTAAGTAAAAGGTAATAATGTGCTGAACAATGGTAGAAGCAATGAAAACAGAAAGAAGGGTATACATATAAAAGATCTCAGAGAGGTAGAATAAATAAGGCTTGGATATTGACTGGATGAGGGGACAGTGAAGAGAGAAGTATCAAAAATGATGCCAGTGTAGGTGCTGAGGCTTCTGGGAAAATAATGGAGTGAGAGGTTTCTTCCCACCACGAGTTCATAACCTAATTGAGGACACACAAGTTGCTCTATCTCCTTAATATCTTCCTCAAAAGTATCAAAAAAAAAAAAAAAAGAAATAAAACTGCCAGAAGCAAGGCAAGTCCACAAGCATTCATTAAGCACTTGCTAGTGCTAAGCACTGTGCTGGGAATACAAAGACAAGCAGAAAGAATGATTGTACTCCAAGACCTTATACTCCAATGGGAGAAAACAAGGCCCTAAAGGAATCTGAAAAAGTTAGGGAGCGGAGAGGAAAAGTTACCAGGGGGCATGGTAGGGAAAGTCTAGAGAGTGAAGAGTGAAACCTAGAGAGGACACTCAAAAGAAACTTTAAAACATAAAAAGAATGAGAAAATCAAAGAACTCCAACAGAGTGAAAAAATATTGCAGATAAAAAGAAGGCAAGGCAAAATTTTCCACAAAAAACTTACTAAAACCTCAACAGTAGCATCAGGAACAATACTAGAATTTCTCAATCTGGAAGAAAAGGGGTAAAAAAACACTGAAGGAAATAAATTAAGAAAAAGAATTAGTAAAAACATCCTGAAAGCTCCTTGAGGAAAGGAATTCTTCCATTTTGTTTGTTTGTTTTTGTATCCCCAGTGCCTGGCACATAATAGTTGCTTAATAAATGCTTTTTGATTGACTGACTGATTGATATAACAAAGCAATTAGGTGCTGGGGGGAATCTTGGCATAAGATGATAAAAATCCAACAATTTAGAAATGTATATAAAATATAAACACATCACTGGAATTTTTAAAAATCAGATTATTTTACTAGAAGCCAGAAAGATCAATGGAAGGAGAAAAACAAGCCCAGAAAATAATCCAACTGGAAGAAAGATTTGAAAGTAATCTAGACGAAAGTGAGAGAATCTTGCAGGGCAGATCTAGGAGGTTAAAATCTAAGAACAAGATTGGTTTAGGGAAAATTGTGAGGAAGAAAATAATCTGGCCACTATGTTTCAGAAAGTCAAAAAGGAGATAGTATCTTTAGCAGAAACAGGACAGACAGAGTAGGAGCAGGTTGGGGAGGAAAAACAAGATCCTATTTCTGACATGCTGAATTTGAGGTAATAGCAGGACATTTAGAAGGAGACATAATAAATGCCCTGACAGATGATCTCCACAAACTTGGCTCCTTTGGACCAATCTATGGAGAAATGGTATAACTCAGTCAACTGATTAATTAAACTGATCAATCTTCAAAGCAGAGATGGGTCCACAGTAGACTGAAAGGTTTCATTGTACTCCAGGAGGGTATGCTTCCATAGTGCTAGAAAACATAGCAAATGTCTCAACTCAAAGATTTTCTGTGGAAACAACATTTCCTTAGTGGTGGTGGTGGTGCTGTAAAGGTGGGGCAGGGAAGAGGATACTCATATAATAGTAGCTAGCATCCGCATGACATTTTAAGTTTTGTGAAGCTCTTTACATAAGTTATATCATTTTGTGCTCACAGCAACCCAGAGAAGTTGATGTTATTATTATCCCCCTTTCACAGATAAACTGAGGCAGAGAAGTTAAGGGACTTGCTCAGGGTTACACAAGATAGTAAGTGTCTGAGACAGAAATCAAGCTCAAGTCTTCCTGACTCCAAGTCCAACACTCTATCTGCATTGTACCACCTAGCTGTCACTGAATAGTAGATATGGCAAAGGATTGGAGTCATGAAGGCCTGGATTATTCAAAAGGGTATTTAATGAAAGAGCATAGTAAAAAAAATTGCAATGAAAAATTCCCCTCATAAACCTCAGGCATACTTTCCCAAAAATATCTATACCATCTACCAATGTAGAAGAATGGATACACACAGAAGCACAAATGGAGAAAAACACGTGTAGGGAATATATGTGGCCTGGGTTCGTGTGTGGAGGGGCACATGCATAAGAAGCACAGATGACCAAGCTCACACATGAAAGAGCAACTTGTATGTCTCCAACAGAGCAGGGCCATAGATGTTTTCAGCTGATATCATCGTATCTTTCACGCTGGGCTGACTCCCCATTGGTCTTGTACAGCATGCAGTATGCCCATAATATTTGCTGCGATAGTCTATTCTGAACATTTCTCCCTGCTCATCTTGCATGCACAGCTTACTGAGCACAGGCTTATCAAACTTTCTCTGTCTTGCTTTGGACTTCAGCTGGAATTTTCAGCTCAAATGCTACCACTTCTCCATAAACAGAAAATGCTCAAAGCTACAGCTCTTTTAGAAAGGCAATGCCCTAATCTATGGGATCACGAATCACTAGACTAGAGAAAAACCCATAATGGCTTTTTCTTCTACAAAGAGGATCTGTTTATTCTCAGAGCCTCAGCTAAAAATAACCGTTTCCTCTCCAAAAAGAAATTCCTTGCCCCAGGAGCCAAATTTTGTGGAATGAAAAACTGTCCCTGCTAGCTAATGTCATAGGCTTAATTTTAATTCTAAATTTCTCAAAGCACAAGACCTCAGAATTTCTTAATCTGACTCTCAGAAGACAAGATCTCAATTAAAAACTTCACTCTGACTATAGGTTAGAAATTCTTTATGACTCACTCTTTACTATCCAATTATTAAACTACAAAGAGCCAGCAAAAGTTTAGAGGCTGCCCTTCCAACCAATTGTGAAGGGCTCTCCGAATCAGGGGACCCTGGTTCTTCAAATAAAAAATTCTTTGGAATTCCATACAAATAGATGAGACAGTAAAGGCAGAGAAGCCAAAGAAAGCTAAGTAGATGGGGTACAATCATTCATTGACTTCCTCCAGTCCAGCCACATTCCTACCTTTATTATGTGTCTGTGATTAGGGTTTGTTCATCCCTCCTTGATGGTAGTGTTAGAGAAGATGTGATGATAGGAATTTCTAGGTATGTATCAGTGTTCTGGAGGTAGGAAAGAGTGAATAAGGAGAAGTGAGTTGGTCCAGAACAGGCCTGTACAACATACGCACCAAAGGATTTCTGATGGTCGGGCGAAAAACATAGGGTTGCCACTTGGCACTCTCTCCTGTTTGTCACGTGACCTGAGACAACCAACCATTCTCAGTCCATATCTAATCTCACCTATCTGTGGCCCAAAAAAGTTTAGCCTATTTTAATTTTGGCCCCACCTGCTGCCAAGTTGTACAGCTCTAGTCCAGAGAATACCAGAGTGAATAACAGAGAGAGAGAAAACTACCATAAATTTATGATGAGAAGTAGCATATGGAAATATGTGGGAGTTTGGAACCCTGATGACTTGTACATAGATCTAGAATAGGAGATCTGAACATGTTTATGGAAGAGCGTATGCAAGGCAGTGTTCTAGAGCTTGGAGCCCTAGTGGTAACTCTACATGGAAAGAACAGTAAATATAATTATAAGCTTGGAAACTACCCTGCCCAAACTCTTCCCTGAGCCCCAAAGTGAGAGAAGTTCCTGGTGGGAATGAGCTCCCTATAGTCTCCACATGGGAAAAGAGATCATCAGGAGTAGGGGAAGAGGGGAGGAAGGGAAAGGAGAAAGCATTTCCATAGCACCTACTATGTGGCAGGCACCGTGCTAAGCACTTTACAATTATCTCATTTGATCCTCACAACAAATATGGGAGGTAGGTGCTATCATTATTATTATCCCCATTTTACAGATGAGGAAAATGATGCAAACAGAGGTTAAGTGACTTGCCCAGGGTCATATAGCTAGTAAATGTCTGAAATCTGATTTGAAATCCTGTCTTCCTGACTCCAAGCCCAGGTCTCTAGCCACTGTACCACCAGCTAATACTAATACTAATAGCTAACATTTATACAGTACTTACTATGTACCCAAGCATTGTGCTAAATCCTTTACAATCATCTCATTCAATCCTCACAATATCCCTGGGACGTAGGTACTATTATTATCCCCATTTTACAGATGAGAAAACTGAAGCAGACAGTGGTTAAGTGATTTGCCCGGAGTCACACAGGAAGTTAGTAAGTGTCTGAGGCCTTATTTGAAATCCAGTCTTCCTGACTTCGGGCCTGGCACTCTATCCACTCCACCATCAGCTGCCTCTAAGTTAGAGAAGCAGATCCAAAGTTGGGCATGAGTGAAATCAGTAGCAGTAATGCAACTGTCAGTGGATATGTACAAGGGAATCTATGTCATTGTCTCTGATCATCTTTCTCACTCCGAGCTCAAAAACACTCAAGAACAGGGTACTGTGAACAACCTCTAAACACAACAGCAAATGGAGAGAGGGGAGGTGTGATGGTGGAGCACATGGCACTGCAGATAACCAAGAGGGCAAGGGAGCATCTTTGCCTAGGGTATGCCTAGGTGTTAGCGTGGAAACTCAAGCCCTCCAGCTGAACCTTGGAAATGAAAGGGAATATCTGGGGTTGCTTTACCAGATGACCAGGACATCACCTATGTATGAGAAGTAACATTCAATAAATCAATCAATCCACAAGATTTATAAAGCATTTACCAGACAATATGCTAAGCATGGAGTATGCAAATAGAGAGCAAAAACAGCCCCTGCCTTTAAGGAACTTATATTCTAATGGAGGCACAATAGATAGGAATCAAAATATACAGGATAAATAAAAAATAAATAGAAGGTAACCTTAGCAGAGATGGCATTAGAAGTTAAGGAGAACTAGGAAAGACCTCCTAGAGGAAGTGATAATTGAGCGGAATCCTAAAGGAAGCCAGGGATTTTTTGAGTCCGGTTGGAAGACAAAGTATTCTAAGTATAGGAAACAGCCAGGACCATGGCCCAAAGGTGGGATGGAGTGTCATGTGCGAGGAAGAGCATATGACTACATTGTAAAGCATGAGGAGGGGAGAAGAAAATAAGAAGATTGAAAAGTTATGAAGGAATCAGGTTGTGAAGAGTTTTAAATGCCAAACAAAGTTACTTAATATTTCATCTTGAGTAACAGGGAGTGACTGAAGTTTATTAAATGAAGGTAGTAGCAGAGCAAAGGATCAACATGATCAGATCTATATTTTAGGAAAGCCACTTTGTCATCTAAGTGGAGGATGGATTGGAGTGAGCAAAGACTTGAGGCAGGGAGAACAATCAGAAGGCTATTGCCATACACCTGGCAAAGAAGCAATGATGGTCTGAGCTGGGCTGGTGGCCATGTGAGTGGAGAATGGGATGTAGAAGAGAGGTAGTGTAAAGGTAGAAATAACCAGATTTGGGAAGTGACTGGATATGTCAGGTGAACAAGGGAGAGTATGTGAGGATGATACTAAGGTTGCAAACCTGGGTGACTAGAAGGATGGTGGGGCCCTCAACAATAATAAAGAAGTTCCAATAAAGAGGGGGCTTAGAGGGAAAGATAATAAGTTCTCTTTTGGACACGTAGAATTTGAGATGCTTATAGGACAAGCAGTTCAAGATGTCTAATAGACATTTGGTGATATGGGACAGGAGAAATACTAGATAAATATTTCTGGAAATCATTTGCATAGAAATGATCATTGAACCCATGGGAGCTAATGAGATCACCAAGTAAAATAATATAGAAGTAAAAGAGAAGAGGGCCCAAGAATGAGTCAAAAGGGACATTCATAATCAATGGGTATGACATGAAGATCTGATGAAAAAGACTCAGAAGTAGTCATACCAGAGAAATGAGTCCTGAAAATCCAGAGAGGAGAGAGTGTCCAGCAGGAGAAGGTGAAAACCAGTGTCAAATGGGGCAAAGAGTTCAAGAATGATAAGGCTCATAGATGTAGAGGCAGAACGGGCTTTGAACACCATCAAGTCCAAGCCCTTTATTTCATAAATGTGGAAATTGAGGCACAGAGAAGATAAGTGATTCGCCCAGGGTCATGCAGCTAAAAAAAAAAAGTCTAAGGAAGGATTTAAACTCAGATCTTCCCGACTTTAGGTCTAGTATTCTATTCACTGTGCTATTAGATTTGGCCATTAAGAAATCATTGATAACTTTGGAGCAGTTTGAGTTGAATGGTAAGGTTGAAAAATAGATTACAGAGTTTAGAAGAAAGGGAAAGGAGGAAAAGTGGTTTTTCAAGGAATTTAGATGAAAAAGAGAGGCAAGATATAGAAAGTTAATTGATTGATATGGTAGCATCTAATGAGGGGTTTTTTTTTCCTTTTTAAGATTGGGGAGAGACTTGAGCATATTTGAAGGCAGTAGGGAAGAATCAAATAGGGAGATATTGAAGATTAGAGAGAGTAAGAAAGATACGCATATATTTTAAGGTGTACAAGGCAAGAGCCCTTCCCCAAAAATATCTTCCCACTTGGTCTAAAACTGTGATTTCATTGGCATATTGGAACTACCAATAAGGAAACCCCATCCATCAACGTAGATATGAAACTGTTCTGCAACTTAGAGAGTTGCACTGAAAGTTAAAATGACTTGCCCAGGGTCACACAGCTAGTATGTGTCAGAAACAGTACCTAAACCCAAGGCCAGTTTGCTCTCTGTTCCACTATGCTGTAATCCACCTCTCATTTCAGTCCCTTAAAATCTATCATTAGAAATTCATTCCTTTGAGCCTCAAGGTTTTTTGGTACCTGCTTATAACTTATTAAAACTATGAATGCTTTTAAGAGATGAAATAACTTAAGCACATTAGATAAATTGACATATAGCTAAGATCATCCTCTTTCCACCAGCAGGTCATGTTCTTACACGGGCACTGGGAAATCATGGAGCCAGGAGCGGGGAGAATGACAAAAGGCAAAAGTCAATTTCAACTTCTTTACAATTTTGTGAAGTTTGCCAAGTGTAAGTAGTACTCATATACAATTTCAACCACAGAGGAGCAGGTGTTATATACGGGGTTATTCTAAAATCACTAACATATTACAAAGATTAGGATAATTTTTTAGTTAGTACAGTTTATTAGATATACAGCAGCTTTGGGGCTGACTTTAGAGTCAGGAGAGCATGATAAAATGAATCAGCTATAACTGTGGATTTTTGTACACTTAGCTGAAAATGACGACTCTACTGGAGATATTTTTAAAATGTTTCTGCAGCAGAAAATGGCTGCCAAACTATTGAAGTCAATTGAGAGAATGCTCTCAGTTGACAAAGTGTATCAGAATGATGTACCAAGTTTTAGAAAGGCACAATACTAGTGAAGAAACTCCATCTGGGGACCACATGTCTAAGGGAAAAAAAAGTCATTTAAAAAGTTTTATTTATATATATTTTTTTATATCACCTTCATTTCCAACCATATCATTCACATTCCCCTTGCTGGAAAAACATCCCTTATGTTAAAGAATAAAAAAGCAAAAGTAATCAATATGGGGGTGGAGCTAAGATGGCAGAATAAAAGCAGGGACTCACCTGAGATCTCCCCAAAACCTCTCCAAATACCTTTCAAAAATGACTCTAAACAAATTCTAGAGCAGCAGAAATCATAAAAAAGACAGAGTGAATTAAATTTCTAGGCCAAGACAACTTGGAAAGTCAGTAGGAAAGGTCTGTTGCACACAGTGAGAGAGAAGCATAATCCAGGACAGGCAGGCTGCACCAGCACAGACAGAGCCCCCACCAACCCAGAACAGGCCTCCAGGCTACTGAAGCACTGGCACCGTTGCGGTTTCCAGATCTCTTGGCCCACAGATGCCAAAGACAACTTAGAAGTTTGGCAGGAAAGGTCCATCGAACCTGGGTGAGAGTGGAGTGCAGGCCTTGGGAGTGACTGAATGGGCAGCAGCAGCAGCAGCAGCAGCTGCCTCCACAGCTCGAAGCCCACAGATGCTAAGAGGGCCAAACAACTAGTCAGGAGAAGATTACAGGCGTCTCTTTGCTAGCACTGAGGCAGACTCTGTTAGTTTTCCCATACTCAGATTCAGATCACAGTCCTGGGTGGCAGTCCCAGGGCAAGGAGCCTAACATAGCAGAGCTTGTGGCCACAGTGGAGGGCCATCACAATTCCAGAGCAGAAAAGAGTGCTTATGGTCACTTCCCTTGGAAGAATGGAAAACTTACAAGTCCCTAGAAGTATCTCTGAAAACAGCTGCACAAAACCCCTGAAGCTTGGGACAGTGTGCCCTCCAACCTAGAAGCAGACCCCTACTTTGATAAACAGTTAAAAGTCAAGTAATAGGCTGAGGAAATGAGCAAACAACAGAAAAAAACCTCTGACTATAGAAAGTTATTATGGTGACAGGGAAGATCAAAACACACTCAAAAGAAGACAACAGAGTCAAAGCTCCTATATCTAAAGCCTCCAAGAAAAATATGAATTGGTCTGAGGCCATAGAAGAGCTCAAAACAGATTTTGAAAATCAAGTAAAAGAGGTAGACAAAAAATTGGAAAGAGAAACAAGAATGATGCAAGGAAATCATGAGAAAAGAGTCAACAGCTTGGTAAAGAAGACAAAAAAATACTGAAGAAAATAATATCTTAAAAAACAGACTAGGGCATATGAGTCTGACAAAACATAGGATCAAAGATTTAGAACTGGAAAGGGTAGTAAAGGTCATCTAGTCTAATGCCTTCTCATTTTAGATGAAAAAAAATGAAGGCCCAGATAGGTAGAGTGACTTGCCTAATGTCACAGAGCTGAGATTCAAACCCAGACCCTCTGCCTACAACTCTAATAGCTTCCACTGTACCACGCTGACTATCATGGCAATGTTCCATTCCCCAAGTTCCCCACCTCTGCAAAGAAAGGAAGGAGGTGCTTTTTCTCCAGGACCATCCTTGAGCCTAATAATTACACAGTTTCATTTTCAGATTTTTCTTCTTTCTATTTACATTACTGTAGTCATCAAGCATATTGTTTTCTTGGTACTGCTTACTTCACTTTAATAGCTAATAATAATAGCTCATGATCATATAGCACCTACTATGTGCCAGACACTGTGCTAAGTGCTTTAAAATCATTTTCTCACTTTCTCATTTGATCTTCACAACAACCCTAGGAGGGAGGTGCTATTCTTATCCCCACTTTATAGAAGACAGAACTGAGGCAAGAAGAAGAAGAAGAAGAAAAGAAGAAGAAGAAGAAGAAGAAGAAGAAGAAGAAGAAGAAGAAGAAGAAGAAGAAGAAGAAGAAAAAGAAGAAGAAGAAGAAGAATTAGAAGAAGAAGAAGAAGAAGAAGAAGAAGAAGAAGAAGAAGAAGAAGGAAGAAGAAGAAGGAGGAGGAGGAGGAGGAGAAGGAGGAGAATTAGAAGAAGAAGAATTAGAAGAAGAATTAGAAGAAGAAGAAGAAGAAGAAGAAGAAGAAGAAGAAGAAGAAGAAGAAGAAGAAGATGACGACGACGACACAGGGATGGGAAATGAAAATGAAGATGGTAATGAAGACACTGGTAGTATAGGTGGCAATGATGGCTATGAAACTGATGATGCCGAGGATGGTGATGATCCAGGTACTAAAACAGAAGAAAGTACAGGAAGTGAAAGTAGCCAGAGAACTGCAGATTCTCAGAATGGTGGTGAAGGAGGTTCTACCACAGAATCATCTCCGCCCCATGAGAATTCTAGAGAATAACAACCATCATGAGCATCTGAAAGACAAGGTCCTTGGGTGCCTCATTTACCCCAAAGACCACCTCACTCACTTTCCCCATGACTGACTACCCATGCACCTCCCCAGGAGTTGGGATCACCAGTCCAGAGAATCCAGATGACACTAAGCCAGTTAACTGGACAAGAACTTCAACTGACTTTTGAGATAGGTGGCATGCAGCAGTTTTTTGATGTTAAGGACAGAACTGTGCCAAGTACCCAACTCTCATGGTACCACATCACACAGATGGATTTGCAGAAGCAATTCATTCACCTCAGGTTGCTGGTTTTCCTAGGTTCTGGTTTTCCTGGGTTCCTAGGTTTCAGGAGGTTCAGGACCCCCTGAAGATATGCTACAAATAAGTTCTAGCCACTCAGACCTTGGTCAACTTGCACCTCAAGGAGGTTCAGGTATGTATGAAACACCCCTCTTCCTAGCACAAGAAGAAGAATCTGGTGGCCAAAGTGTTCCTACTACTCCCCTACAAGTTGCAGCTCCAGTGACTGTATTTACCAAAAGTACTACTGCGGATGCTTCTGAGCACACATCTTAGTCTATTCCAATGGTGACAATATCTACTGGCAGTTTATCCATGACTGCAGAAACAGGGACAAGTGATGATGGAAATGAAGTATTTATGGAGACAGAACTTGAAGGAATTAGGTTGGAAGCTGGCCTAGAAATTGATAGCCAGAAGGAAGAGGAGCCTGTTCAGACATCTGATGAGTCTGATCTTCTTTCTACCAGCCAAGATCCTCCATCCAGCTCCTCCACAGATACTAGCAGTAGTCAACCTAAGCCTTTCAGATGAATTAGGCTTCAGCCTCAGACTTTGAGAACAGGGGTTTAGGGTCATCAGTTAACCCACAGAGATGTGTGACCCATGCAATGGGAGGCAGAGAAGGACTAAACATGGAAATATTAATTAAAAGTTTTGTAAACTATTATTGTGATTATGAATAAAACTATCAAATCTGCTACTGTTTTAGTGTAATGGTAGCTGAGGTTAAAAGTGCTTTGTACTTAAATTGGTATGCACACATTTAAAAACCTTATTAATAAAATCATTTCTGCGTCAAAAAATAAGCATGCCTAAGTTTAAGTAATCAGATACCAATATTAATAACAATTTAACCAATGCTTATGTTCAAAAGTATGTCTATCTGTGCAATTATTGTTTCTTATGACAATAACAACAACAAAATGCAGTTCTTTTCCTTCCCAATTTTTAGTAGTGCAAGGAAATATATATAGATGACCCCCTCCCACTTGGTGTTTGGGAAAGTAGTCCCTGGGAAATTTTAATATTCCCACACAGCTACCCCAGGTGGAATCACAAAGGCTGTAAAAATAATTGGGTAGAAAATGGATTGCTTTCCTGAGCCTCTGGGCCTATGTGAAAATGCTATAAGCAAGAAGTAAACAGCTGAGCTCTGAGAGGAAGAGAGCAGGACATAGGACCACAGAAAGGCTGTCAAGGGAAGGAGCAACTAGTGCCATCTGCTGGGAACTGAGAAGAACTGCTGGGTAAGAATTGCAGAAAGTGTAACACAAAATAACCAAAGGGATAATGATGGGGCACAGCAACCAGTGATCATCTGAGAGAGCTGCCAGAGCCATGAAATGGCAAGAGAAGCAACACAGCACAGAAACTAGAGGAGCCAGAGAGAAGACCACTAACATAGTACCCCTAGGCACACCCTGTTGTAAGCAGCTGGAACACCGATGAGTAATTTCTATGGGCTCTCATATGTGTTCGATTTGTTCCCCTTAATCGATGAATAAATCTGTTTATGTGTCAAGTCTTGTGAAGCTATGTGCTTATAAGTAAAGTTAATGACTATATCCCTGAGGAGTCAGAGTCATCAGATACTGAAGTTCCCAGATTAGCTTAATGACAGTAATGAGCTAGACAAGTAGAAAATCTCACAAGGCATCCCCAGGCTCTTTGTGTCCGTAGGAAGCCTCTGACACAAGGTTTACATAAAATTAAGGTAAATAAATAATCCTTGTATAGATTACTGGAAGATGAATTTCTAGGCTAGAATTCTGAGTATCCTGTAAACTTAGTCATAGAACCAGGTCTCCAGAGGACCAATGATGAACCACGCTTCTCACCTCCTGACAGAAAGGCTATATAGAGCAAGACATCGAATAAGACATGTATTTTGAGGGGAGAAATAAAAATACAAATAAATTTAGGCATAGCATCTAAGTATAGGTGTAACTACTACCCAAGTAGGTCTAGTGAAGAACAGAAAGAACCTACCAGCAAAAAAAAAAAATTAGGAGTGATGAGAATTTGAAAGCCAATCTGCTTGGGTGGCAGCCCAGGTTATTCAGATAAATCAGAAAGCCAACTGAAACCACTTGTTCCTCTAACCTAACACTATTCTCACAAAACAGTCTAGAAACACTAAATTCAGATGCAGAAATAGTCTGATCTGCTTAGACTTCTCCCTTTTTCATCTTAGATACATTATTTTTTCCCAAAAATTTAAACCCTATCAATTTCACTAAATACTAGAAACAAACATTCTGGCCCAGATTCACTGAGGCTTTTCCAGCTGGACTCATTCCGGCTACATTGTGATTTTGAACTATTTTTGACCATCCAATTTTCCAGCTCCACCATTTCAGATTTCTCCACCTTCAAAGCTAAGTAAAAACCCAGTTTCTGATTCAGTACACATCATGTTATTCAAAGAAGGTCACATTTAAAGAGAAAACTTGAACCTTTTTTTTTCACATTTAGATCACTTAAACCTATTGCTTCATGGGAGAAAAGCATATATCTGGTTCTCCTTTTATCCACTTAGTTTTGCCCCTATTACCTTCTTTTCTTTTTCTTATATTTATCTTTTCTTCTTTCCCCAACTCGAAACTCAAAACAGGGAAGAGGAGGCAAGGTATGGTTCAGGCCCTGGGAACATAAGTATTTTTTTTATTATTATTTTTGGGCAAGGCAATAGGGTTAAGGGACTTGCTCCAAGTCTCACAGCTAGTAAGTGTTATGTGTCTAAGGCCGAATTTGAACTCAGGTACTTCTGACTCCAAGGCCAGAGCTCTATCTACTGTGCCACCTAATTGCCCCCAAACACAAGCATTAAGAGAGGAAGAAAGAACCATTGTGAAGACTTTCTTTCCCCAAGCTAATTTCTTAAACATTATATAGTTCCGTTTCAATTCTATACATTTGTAATTTATTATAAATTTTTTAAAAATTGACTCTATTACTGGTTAGACTTTCATTGCCACTGCTTCACTGTTCTGAATGCATTCTGAGATTTTGCTGCCAATGTTAAAATCTCATTTCTTTCAACAGCTTGTCTTTGTGCTGACAGCCCAGATAAGCAACATATGCTCTTCAATCATTCTTAGAGTATTTCAAGACAATTATTGAGCAGTTACTAGTTACTAATTTGTCAGTTGTCCAGAGGACTTATTATTAGTTTACTTACCCATAAAATATCTAATCCACTTATGAATGACTTCTCCTAAGTTCCATGTAAATAAACTGACAATTTTAGGTAAGAAGGAAATTATAATTTACATATCAATAAGTCTTTTAAAAGGATATAAATTTAATAAAGACATAAATCTCCACTCTTCTCCCACCTCTCACCATAAGCACTCCTGTTATATTATGAGTAAATATTGGAATTTCCCAACTCCCTCCCCGAAACACTGAGACTGTTTTCTACAAATGCCTCGGGAAGTCTCTGAAGTCAGAGGACCTGGGTTCAAATCCTACCTCTAATGCATTAGAGTCGTGGGCAAATCATTTAACCTCCAAGCTGAAGAAAGAAACAAGTATAGCCAGGTAAGGGCTAATGGGTAGAGAGAGCAAAGATGTACTGAAGAAACAGAAGTGAAGAACAAGGTCAGTAGAACTGAGGGACAGAAAAAGATAGAAAGTAAGAACAATGTGGCCAATGGGGAGAAACTCAGTGTTTGAGATTTTGGAAGGAATCAGTCCCAAAAGACTCAAGCAGATAGCTGAAGAATGATGGCATTTAGTCAAGGATTTGTAAGGTGAGGGTGTTAGATGGTTTATCTAAAAGGATATTAAAGTTACCAAAGATGATGGCTAGGATGGCATGGAGAGGAAACTAAAGTCAAGAGGAAGGAGTGTCCTGGAGGTCAGTAGATGAATGTGACAAGATTGTGGAGAGGATGGTATTAATAGATATATGGATTTCAAGAGATTGTTGAATGGTAACAGAATAATGATGTAGAGTGATAGTGGAAAATGTTTCTGGTTGTTGATGTTTGTTAAATCCCTAATTAAAAGAAAATTTAGTTAAAAAAAGAAAAATGGCAGACACATAACAGGGATTTTAGAAAATTTGTAAAAAAAAATTGGCAAATGTTATTGCAATTTTCACATGAAAAATCAAATTCTGGAGCAAACACATCAAACATAAATGTTGTCTTGGCAGTAAAGGAATTTTGAATGGCTCTTGAAGATCTTTTGAATATCAAGTCATAGTTGGAAAGCAAAAGTTCTTTTTAAAAGATTATCTTTGTATTAATACATATATATACATATCCATATATGTATATCTATACATAAATGGATATCACATACTAAATCTTTAGAAGTTAAGGCCAAGCAAAAAGAAAAGATACTGTCCTTCACTGAAATAGGTCCAAGAATATTATAATGATATGTAAAAAGTGCTTTTAATTTTAAATACATATATTTGTTATTTTCCAAAAAATTTATCCAAATCCAAAACAAAAACAGAAATAGGAGAAAGTATACATAGGAGAATATACACCAGACAATATAGAATGAAGAAGCTCTTTCATTGGGAACAAAGTAACTCAGCTAATATAATTTAAATATAATTATCAAATCTTATTTGAGCACTAGTCACCTCAATATTTTCTTAGTCACTCTAACTCAGGGGTGTGACCATATTGGGGCATTTGGAAACATTGCCCTATTTCGGAAAGCCTAGAACCACAACCGAAAGCAATCCTTTTGTTATTCATATTTTTAGGTGCCCAGTAAACTATTCCTTAGCCTGTGTTAGTAAAAATGATCTCGAATATGGCCTGGTACTAACTTGTCAGTAAAAAAGTCACAGTGAATTTAATGATTCTGAACTCTTCCCAGCAATTTCCTTTTGCATGGTGGCTGATAATGTCAGTATTAATAATAATAGCTAATAATAGAGTGTTCTGGTTGACGAAACTGACTGGATGTGGCAAATAGCAACATAGTTCATGTAAACCGAACTAGAAAATTATTTATTGCTGAAGATTCTTCATCACAACAGGACTGACACAATGGAAGCATCTCCACAACGATGGAGAAGAACAGGAGTCAGAACCAGACAAATAAAATGAAAGATTTACCAGGAAGTGATGGGTTTGTGCTGCTACTGTTTTCTGGAGAAAGGTGATCATTCAGCTGTTAACTCGACATAACACAGCAGGTCCTCCTGAGACAACATATCCTTTTGGCCAATAAGCACTGCTCTTCCAGTATAGACACAAAGAGAAACAGGAGTCATATAATGCTGGAAACATTTGAGAGACTATATAATATAGACTACCATTCAATCTTGCTCTGGGTAGCGATAAACATCATAGCTATTTTTCCTTACGTTCAGAAGTAATGGCAAAAGTTTCCTTTTCATCTCAATTCCTTCTAATTAAAATGTATTCTAACTCCCTGGCGGTCACCTTTGGTATCAATGACACAAATGCTATATAACTTGTAGAGGAAAAAAAGCCACCAATTAATTCATAACATGAGGAATAGGCCACAATGGACTTTCCTTTTAGTAGGTGAAAATTATTAGTAAAAAGTTTATGACCTACTAAAAATGAAAATAACAGACATACAAACAAACAGTAGATAATTGAAGACATACACAAACATGTCCAATAGAACTTCCTGACAAGCCATTTCTCATTGATTACCCATAAGGTCAAAAGCAGTAGAGATATGCTTTGGCAATACAATATTACAAACAAATAAAAGAAGGAATGGACCAACATAACTATATAACCATTGTTACATAGATGACTCTACTTATCAAGTAAATAAAATTGTCTGCTCCCTAGTCCTATCTATTGTGTTGTCAAGTATGTATACAGAACTCCCCTATGTGTCTATTACATAATTCACAACTTTTAGAGACCAAGTAAGACTATATTTTGCTTCACATGTCTTGCAATTTTTTTTCATTCCTGTGTTTTCTTTTCCCATGTACTTTAGTACTTCAATGGAGCTGTGGTTTCATATATGAGGATACTCCCTCTAGCAATCTATATCATAATCCATGCACAATTTCTGTGCAACTCTTGTCCATGTTTTCCATAGGAGGTCCACCAGATGGAAGCCTTTACCTAGACCTGTGGCCATTTCATTACATGGTGGTGACTAATACAGCACCTACGCTATCCATCAATGGCACTTCACTCTTGCAACATGACTATTCTACATCTTTTTTGAGCCATACATTAGTTTGATATGGCTTTCATATTTTTTGTATGCCATGATGCAATCTACTTATCCCCACCAGAGTCTTTTGACCTCTGGCAAATCTGTAATTTTTATCCCTCAAAGATTATTACATCCTCTGTTTTGCAGAGGGCAGCTAGGTAGTGCATTGGATAGAGTGCTGGACCTTGAATCAGGAAGACCTGAGTTCAAATCCATCCTCAGACACTAGCTGTGTGACCCTGGGCAAGTCACTTGACTTGGTTTGCCTCGGCTTCGTCATTTCTAAAATGAGCTGGAGAAGGAAATGGCAACCCACTCCAATATCTCTGCCAAGAAAATCTCAAAAAGGGGTCAACAAAAAATTGGACACAATTAAAATGACTAAATGACAACAAATATTTTGCAGACATATAGCATCGCAGGAAGAATCTGCACTTTCAATACTTCAGGCTTTTTCTCTAAAGTCCATTTTTTTAAACATTAATATTTTACTAGATTTTTCCCTATACCTAAAAAAAGAGTCGCAAAATCAAACATTTTTCCCCCTTTTTTACAGAGATCAGAACACAAAATCAAAGTGAACATAGGAATAATATGAAAGTCCTGGAATGTATCAGATAATGCCATAATACTTGTATCCTACCAACAGCTCTTCTTGCCTATTCTGGGTTCATCTCATTTTTATCCTTTTAACTCACCCTACCATATTATAAAGAAGTCAGGAGGAGGAAAAAAAAACATAAATAAAAGGCTTGAATTATACTTTTCCTTCAGCAAACGTGGGATGTAGCTTATTTATAAAGATACAATACTATAATTTAGTGACATCTTTAAATAGCACTGGTATTTTCTCACATACTATATAAAGAGAGACAGAGGGGGAGAGAGAAAGACAGAAAGAAGGGGGGAGAGAGAGAGGGAGAGAGGGGAACAAGGAGAGACAGAGAGAGACAGAAAGAGCGAGAGCGAGAGAGAGAGAGAGAGAGAGAGAGAGAGAGAGAGAGAGAGAGAGAGAGAGAGAGAATTCCTCCACCAAAGTCCTACCCTGATGCTTCATCATGACTTACAGGTAGCCCTGTATTCCTGAAGACCATGCAAGCAAAGCACAAGCACCAGTAATCAAGAGCTAGAAAGAGCTTGAGTGCAAGCAAGACATACAAAACCCTCTGACATACAAAAACTAATGTAGATGCAGAGATATTCATCACCAGAGAGTTGGTGGTGATTTGGAAAGGGGTGCAGGAGTGCTGGGGGGGGGGACGACACACAACTCAGATGTTTAGTAATATATAGAATGGTTGTAATCTGTATTGGTAGGAGACCCCACATGCATGAATTCACAGGTCCTAGAAGGAATGAGGTACATGGAGCATTGATGCAGTAACATATTCACATGTAACTACTTAAAAATAAATTCTAAAAGAGGTGAAAATTCATCACAAAATCAAGATCATAAGCCTGTTTTCAATGTAGCTCATGCTCACATTATTGCCCCTCACCCACACAGACAGGTTTTTTCACTGACCAAATGCAGCATCAAAGCCAAGACATTTGTTGCTGATATATACATAATAAAGGTAAAAATATAGGCCAAGAGAGTGGATGGGAATGGCTTTTCCTACTTCGTTTAGTCTTTGTTCTGACTCAAATTCATTTGCATTACAACCTGGACAACCATGGGAATTCATATTCCTAAATCAGGTAATCATTTTTTGGGTTTGTTTGTGGTTTGTTTTTTTTTTTTAGGCAATTGGGGTTAAGTGATTTGCCCAGGGTCACACAGGTAGTAAGTGTGAAGTGTTTGGTCTGAGGCAGGATTGAACTCAGGTCCTCCTGACTTCAGGGCCCGTCTTCTATCCATTGCGCCACCTAGCTGCCCCTTCAGGTAATCATTTTGGGCAATAGATTTTAATTCAGCTCCAGACACCAGGAATCCAAAGAATAGACTTAATATTAACTTATTAATATTAATATCAGAGAGACTATTTCATATTTGTCTTTTTGTCCCAGGATCTATCATGGTTCCTGGCACAAAGTAAGTGTATAATAAATGCTCGTTGAATGAATGAATGAATGAATGAATGAATGAATGAATGAATGGGGTTTTTGTGTGGTAGCCCCCTAGCTGAATACTGTTGTTGTTGACCTGTCCTTACAAAAGATCAGCTTCCTAATCACAGCATCTTAGGAGCAAGCGTGTGGTCCTAAAGACAAGAAACCTAGAAACTGATAGTAGAGAGAAGTTTAGTGACCTCACACCCAGCAGAGAGCTATCATATGGACACAACTTATTTCATTTAGGGAAAATTCTGGAAGTCTCTCTTTAAAATCAGAGGCTACAGTGAAAAAATGTCACTTTCTGGGACCTTTCAGAAGTACAAACTGACCAGGAATTAAAGGAGGGGCCACACAGAGATCAAACTTTGATGAGGGCAGCTACTTGAACAACATTCCCATTTGGGATCATAAGTGATGGAGAGTCTACATGCAGATCTTTGGGAAAGGGTTGTTCAAAAAAGGGCATTTTGTTTTCTTTGATCTTCTAATAAATCTCTCCTTTAATTTTGGGAACTGTGTTTTCCCAAGTAGGATTACTTTCAACTACACATCAGTATCAGGTAATGATTTTCCCAGATTTTCTGAGTAAAATCAATAAGCCAAAGAAGTCAGAAATCCCCAAACCAAACACTGCCCCTTCATTCTATAAGAACCTCGGACATAAGAGTCAAATTAACATAGGACATTTCTCTATCAGATAACTTCTTGAAAAAGGATTGAACTGCCATGTAAAGTTTGTAAACTCATGTTCAACAATATAACTTATCTGACTATAATGACAATGAGATTTAGTCTGATTTAAAAAAACTGACTGGCTCGTCTACATGACGAAACTAGCACAGGACAAATTTAACAAGGCAATGAATGCTCAATAGAAACACAATCAAGCACCCAAAAAAACCTAGTGTTATTATCATGACATCAGCATACCAAATCTTCCTGACCCTGGGACCAAAGATAATGCTATTTTAATGAAGATAATAATAAAATGTGATTATGTATAATGAAGCTATTCCCTTATACCAGGAAATGGCCCATGGGGCAGTGTTTTATTGATTTGGTTAACATATACTGTGTTAAACCAAAAATCTCTCCAGTTCTTCATTAATCCCTGTCCACATAAAACACAGTCTCTATAATAACAATATTATCATTTGGACTATTTAACTTGTTATAACTATATTGAAATACACTTCATATATTCTTATGTTTCACCAATATTGTATTGGTGTTTGGGGAGTTTCAATGGGAATTTTACAAAGTGCTTTTCTCTAAGGACTCAAAGGCTGAAATTCTAAGGAAAAGTATTGAAAATGGAATGACTTCTGAGTCAGGGCATAAATCAGTGCACATCAAATGGCTGGGTAGACAGCCAAATGGTTAGCCAATCAGGAGAAGAGTCGAAAATGAAATCAAGTCCTGAGCTGAGGATCAATGGAAACAACTAAAAAAAATAAAAAAGACAAGCAGCTAAGCCTAGTATACTATAATACTAGGTCTTCTTTTAGATGGAATCTAAATATTATGATCAATCCTTTCTTTAAATACAATGAAGCATTTCTGATGTCCTTATCATGTTCATTAAATAGGCATCTACCACTGCTTTCACTTTTTGGGAAAGCAGCATTAAGCACTCTCTCCCACCTGACTCCTCCATGCCGTCGCTAGCCCACAGCAGCTCAATGATCACTCACATATGACTCTTCTCATTATTGAATAATGATTACTCAAAACTCCCAGGAAGAGTTGTACTGGTCTTCTGACTTATAGCTTCAAGAATGAAAACACTTGGTTCCAGATTCTTTTCAGACAAAATTTATAGTGTAGTAAGCTGGGAATAGGAACATTATTGAGGTGCTGGCTCCTCTACAAGTAGGATTCTTCCCAGAGTACTTCTCCGGAAGACTAGGCTCTATCTTCTCTCAGGCTCTCAACAATGCCATCCCTCACACAGGCATGGAGCACTGACTAACCAATCTCCACCAAATAGGAGAGTTATGCAAATGGCTTTATCATTACCTTCCACAGAGACTGACACATAGTAGTTCAATAAATGCTGTACCCTTTGGCCCCACAGACCAGCTGAATCTGTTTCACCTGCATCTGAAATAGCAGCGATGTGTTACCAAAGGGAGGTAGACAGAAGACCCAACAGTGCAGAGGCTTCTGCCTGCCCCTAGAATATGGCAGTGCAGCCTCCTTCAGAGTTCAAGTTTAAGACTGAGCAAGATATCACCAGCCAGCTGCTATTGGCCAATTAATTCTGGACGTCCACAAGAAATAATTCAGAACCAGAGTCTCATCGGGGTAAGATTTTTCTTAGAGAACTAAAAGACAGACAAGCTAAAGTAGGACCAAGGTGTACAGAAGACCGGATTTATATAGTATAAATGGGACACTAACACCCACACTCCTGCACACAATCATCTTATCAGGCTCAATGCTCAGCTGGGACACACATAATCTACACTTGGCCTAGCCCTCACCCTCTCAATTACTCTTTCTTTCCTGTACATCTACCCCTCTTTTCTTCCCCATCTTCTCTCTCTATTTTTTCCAAACTCTCTTGATCAAACCTCTCTTCATATGCTACCACTTTTAAGCCACAAGGATTTATGAACTCCCAATGACTCAATACAAACAATAGCTCCTTGTTCAAACTCCTCTCTTCTTCCTATTAGACCAATAGATCTGAGGCTACTTTTAAGGTTCTTTAATAGGCTTGGGAAATAACAACAGTTTAATGCCCCTATAACTTCAAGAATACTGCTGTTTCTTCTTTCCAAAGATCCTCACAGTCTGACACTCCCTCTACTAAAACAATTTACAGCTCCACTATTACTTAGTAGATGGTCTTCAAGAGTTGCTTCAACCAAAAATTTCATCACCCTAAAGTTAACTTGATGATGAACCTCTCCCAACATAATTAATCTTGTTCTAGGACAACAGCCATTTAGTTCATCATGTTATGGGTGGGCTTTGTCTCAGCCAATAATTTTTGTCACTGTTGTAACCTAGAGTTTGAGATGTCATTGTCGTAAGAATTTCTGCCTATAAAAGTAAGGCTGAGTGATAGGTCAAGATCCTGTGTAGGATTAGATATATTTATTATTTAATGTATGCTGAAACCTCTAATTGGGCATAACCCCCATTAGATTACTGGGTAGGGTAGTGACTTAAGAGTCAGAAAAACCTGAGTTCAAATTCTGACTCAGATACTTACTAGCTTGTGTGACTCTGGATCACAATTTCCTTATCTGTTAAATGAGCATAATACTAGCACTTACCTCCCAGTGCTATCATGAGGACCAAATGAAATGAGCACTGTCTAATCTGGCTATTATTGTTTTGGACAGTTTTCCTTCCTAAGTAAAAGAAATTCTAGATTAAACTTGGTATAGAATAACCCTTTCTACTCGTGTATTGACTTAGGAACTAAATCACCTGGAAGCTGTGTGGAAGATAGATTGGAGAGGAGACTTAAGCAAGGGAGAGCAATTAGGGCGCTACTGTAATAGTATAGGTGAGAAGTGATGAGGGCCTGGAGTAGGAGAGTGTCTGTGTGATCAGATAGGAGGAGACAGAGATGAGAGATACTGTGGAGGTAGAAATGGCAAGATTTGGCAGGTGTGTGGATGTGTGGGATGAGGGAGAGTGAGCAGTCGAAGACGACACTGAAGTTGTGTACCTGGGTTACTAGAAGGATGGTGGTGCCCTCTACAGGAATAAAGAAATGGGGAAGAGGGATGAGTTTGTGAGAAAGAAAAAGAAAAGGAAAACCTAAGGAGATCAGCAATGCACATCACAACCCATTCATGCCTACTCATCCTTATCCTCTTGCCCCATCCAAGAGGAATAGTCGGGGGACACAATTCTTACTCACTGATCGATGGAAGGGAGGGAGTGCAGAGCCTCCACTGGGTACATGTTACTAAGACGAGGCTCTCTGGGTGAGAGAGCATGGAATGCTGGAGAGGCAGTGAGAGGGGAGGGAATTTTTCCAATGGTGCCTGCACAGTTGCTGCTGTGAGCATCCAGTATCAGTTAGGTTATAACTACCCTGAGAGCCCGACTCCTGCCTCTGAAGCCAGGAAGCTGGAAGGTTGTATAGTGTTGGGAGTGAGTAAAGTTGGGGGTGTTGACAAAGAAGTATAAGTGTAGTTATGTTGGAGACAAGTCCCATGATTGGCAGTTGAGAAAATGATGGGATACCACCTATCTTCCTTCCATCTCATTGACTGATCACACAACCTCTCGGGGTCAGGTCCCAGCTTTGGAGACCATGCATAAAAGGATAAGAGAAGGAAAAGGGGAATGAATTCATGCCAGGATTTTCAGAGCTTATAGAACCTTTTACTCATGGTTTTCAAAGCATTTAATCCCTTTGTTGGTGCTATTAAATAGAAGGAATTATGATTGTAACTTGTCCTTAATCTAGATATATCATGTCATTGGCAAATTCAAGACCCTAGCTATTTTGCATTGATTATTGTTACTACTGGGCAAAAGCTTTATGAATCATCTATACACAAACCAAAAAATACTCTCAGTGAGGGTATTATTAAGAAACAAACAGACTTTCACAAACTACACTTAACAATGAACCACCTCTTTACCCTACCATAGTTGCCTAAAAGACAGAAAATGTAATATTCCATTGTGTTTGCTAATTATGAAAAAAATCCAACTCAATAGAATAATGCACTGCCTTAGAGGCTGTTTTACAAGATATCTCCTGTCCATTTATCAGTCTCATTCAATATTCCTTTGAAGATATAACAACAGAAATAACCCTGTTCTATGACCTTCTGATAATAAACATCACATGAGGCATAAAACAAGAAATGAATGCTTGCCAAAAATATTTGTTACTGAGGTACAGAGAAGATACAGTACAGAATCTGAGCAGAGAAAAGATTCTCCAGGGTGAAGTCCTACAAATGTTCTTCCCTTTTACTGACATTGATTGATCAGGTGCCCAGATATTACAGAAACTTCTGGAAGGGATCCATAGTCACTCAAGGAAATTTGGCCTGTCCATCCACATAGGAAAGACCAAATGGATGAAAAATGTCTATTGATCAAATTTCAACATGCATTTGAGTGGACACCCTATACAATTTGTCCAACAAAATGCAGACAGATATAGAAAGGGGGAGAGAGAGAGAGAGAGAGACAGTGAGAGAGAGAGAAAAAAAGAGAGATATATATATCTGGGAATGATAATATAGATGGACAATGAGCTAGACCCAGAATAGAAAAGGAAGAGAAGCAAGCTAGATTGCTTTTGGGAAATTGCAAAGCAATTTTACTGACTCCCAATTTCCAAAAATAGCAGAAGCCTATTTTTTTAAAAAATATGAACATTTTTACCAGTGAAAAACAAGTGGCACAGTGAATAGACTGCTGACCCTGGAGTCAGGAAGACCTGAATTCAAATTCAGCCTCAGACACTTACTAGCTGTGTGACCCCGGGCAAGCCATTTAACCCTGTTTGCCTCAGTTACCTCATTTGTAAAATCTAGTATCTTTGCCAAGAAATTCACAAATGGGGTTACAAAGAGTCAGACACGACTAATTGACTAAACAACAATGTTTACCAGTGCTACAGTACAGCCACAAGACCTTGAATACCATTGCCTCCAAAAAACTAAAGGTGAAACATTACACAAAGGATTTACAGGAAGGAGAATAGAAGGTGTAAGCAGGTTACAACATATACCCAAGGAACTCCTAAAGACGGAAATAAAGGATGTCATAAAAAACTGTATGAGAGAAAAAGAAGACGGCAAGAGGGAAGAATAAGAAGGAGACACCCAAAGGGCTTCACTGATACCCCCCCCCCATGCTGGGAGAAATTTTTTAAAAGGCTTCTGGCACACTGGTAGAACTTTTAGAATATGGACATGAGTCTCACATAATAGAGCAGGCACAGATAGGCTGTTTGGAGGGAACTCCAAAATGATGAAATCACAGATCCATTTGAATGTTTGAGTATATTGTAACTACCAATCTGAGAGGAGGAAAAAGATATCCCTCAATAATAAAGGCATATATTGGCTGTAATGAAAAGTTTCTATCTCTAAAACATTTCATCAAAAAGGATAAAAACAGGCAATTGGCATATACATAAAAATACAAGATATGGTCTCTGGCCTTCAGGATCTTAAATTCTAGTTAGGTAGACAAAACATAAACATAAAAAGATAAACTACAGCAAGTAACATAAAAATGCAAAATAAGTGGTATAAACAATAAATGTAATTTTAGCTAGAAAAACCAGTGGGAGCTGATTAAGTTACTATCTGGCTTGGACATAGGTGGGGGGGAGGGGAGGGAAGAGAAGAGGAAGGAAGAGAATGAAAAAAGGGAGCATGGCACTTCGGACTGAACCATCCCCCACTTGCTTCCTTCCAGCTGCTTAGATTTATTGAGACTTTAACAACAATACTCTTTCCCTTTGGGAAAACCAAACAGCACAGAAGAGGCAGGATTATACTGATGCACCTGACCAGGTGATGGAAATAAGAAATGCAAAATTGATGTCTAACCCCTTCCCTGCACCTTTGGAAGCAGCAATCAGAAAAAAAAAATACTTCCACACGAAACCATTACATATCCAAATGTGAGTATTAGCCAATCTATCTGTTCTTCTCATTCAGTACTAAAGGCAGCTAGTGTTCACCCCCTACTTCAAGTTACCTGGATTCTGATACATTGGTTTCTAAAGTAGGACCCAGGTCCATGGTGTTGGGGGGAGGAATGGCCTGTCCCCAAAGAGTGTGTGTTTGAGATAGGTCGAATAGCCACTCTTTCCACAAAGGCCAATTATGAGGCTTGTCTTCAATACAAACACACCTACCCTTACCTTAGAACTCTCCCTGACTCTGCTCCCATCTTCACTATTGAAAGTCTCAGTATCGTGCCACCCTCCAACCCTTTTAAGCCAGGTGTGGGCCTCTAAGGACCATTATAACCTAACCACTACCCCAGCACCCACAGAAGCAGCTATGTAGTTCCCTTTAGGAAAATCTTCCCTCCTTTCCCACCTCACTACCCTGGCACACTCATCCAGTCACCAAGGTTCATAACTTTAGTGGCATCTTCAACTACTCATTTTCCCTCACTCCACATACCCAATCAATTGCCAAATCCTGCAACTGCAATTTCCACAAAGTCATAGTATCTGTTCCTTTTTTCCATTTGTCTAGAGGTCTGTGTTTGTATCCATGAATCAAATGCCTTGGTTAGCTCCCATACCCAAAACTATAGCCCTTCCTCATTATCCTAGGTGTTTCATCAAATGATTTCTATCATGGTCACAACTTTAGGACAGGAATTCTTAAGGTGATAAATGGACTTGTATGACAGAAAAAACCACATATTTATTTCAATATGTTGTCGTTCAATCATTTTTCAGTCCTATTATCTCCTATCTCCTGCCACCTCATCAGTCAGTCAGCAAATATTTAAGCACTTACTACGTGCCAGATACTGTGCTACATACAGATTGAGGATTCAAAGGATAAAAACAGAGTCCTCAAACTTAAGTTTACATCCTAAAGGAGGAGACTATGTAAACAACAGGGTAGATATAAGATTTTACAGAACAGAGAGAAAGGAAAAAATAGGAGGGAAAAAATGCATTAGCAAATGGGAGGACTGTGAAAGACCTCCAGGAGTACAGAGTTTTGAAATGAATCTTGAAGTATGTCAAGAAAACTAAGAGGTTTGAGAGGATTGATGAAAGAGTAGAGGTGAGGGAGTAGCTAGTTATATTATCCCTTTTACCACTACATGCCCTTAGATCATCATTAGAAATATGGAGAGGGGACCTATGTCCAAAGGGCTATAAAACTGTGTATACCCTTTGACCCAGCAATACCACTTCTAGATCTGTATCTTAAAGAGATCATAAAAATGAGAAAAGTACCCACATGTACAAAAATATTTATAGCAGCTCTTTTTTGTGGTAGCTAAGAATTGGAAATTGAGGGGATGCCCATCAATTGGGGAATGGCTGAACAAGTTGTGGTATATGAATGTAATGGAATACTATAGTGCTATAAGAAATGATGAGCATGGTCAGCTAGGAGGCAAAGTAGATACAGCACTGGCCCTGGAGTCAGGAGGACCTGAGTTCAAATCCAGCCTCAGACGCTTGACACTTACTAGCTGAGTGCGTCTAGGCAAGTCACTTAACCCCATTGCCTCAGGAAAAAAAAAAGCAGGTAGACTTCAGAAAAACCTGGAAAGACTTATGTGAACTAATACTGAGTGAA
Source organism: Phascolarctos cinereus (assembly GCF_003287225.1). Classification (NCBI taxonomy): domain Eukaryota; kingdom Metazoa; phylum Chordata; class Mammalia; order Diprotodontia; family Phascolarctidae; genus Phascolarctos; species Phascolarctos cinereus. The sequence continues at coordinate 158,598,879 of NW_027555514.1, forward strand.
AGGAGGGAGAATTAGGAGAACATTGTACATGATAACAGCCACATTGTAGCATGACTTTCATAGATTTACTTGGCTCTTCTCAGCAATGCAAAGATCTAAGACAACTCCAAAAGACTTATGATGGAAAATGCTGTCCCCATCCAGAGAAAGAACTATGGAGTCTGAATGCATATCAAAGCATATTATTTTCTCTTTTTGTTGATGTTTTTTGTTTCTCATAGTTTTCCCCTTTTGTTCTGATTCTTCTTTCACAATATAACTAATGTGGAAATATGTTTAAAATGATTGTACATGTATACCCTATATCAGATTGCATGCCGTCTTGGGGAGGGGAGAGGGGAAGGAAGGAAGGGAAATTTAGAACTCAAAATCTTATAAAAGTGAATATTGAAAACTAAAAATAAAAGATTAAAAAAAAACAGCATTTACAAATGGGAGCACCTAAAGAACCTCACCATACAAAAGGAACCTGTCTCCCATCTGAATCCAGTGCAAGATGCTAGGATATCTAATACATGTAATAGATAATAGGAATGGTGATGGGGGCCAAGAAAGGTCTCCTTGAAGGAATTTAAGCTAAGCCTTCAGGGCCCCTAGGAGGCAGAGGTGAGGAGGAATGGCAGAAATCACACACACACACAAAAAACTCCATAAACTCCAGTGACTCCTTGTTAACTTCAAATAAAATCTTGTTTGGCTTTTAAAACTCTTCACAATCTGTCCTCTTCCTACCTTTCCAGTCTTCTTACCCTTCACTGCCCTCCACATACTCTACTGTACAGCAACATTGACCTTCTTGCAATTTCTTCATTGGTAAAGTAGGAAAAATAATAGCACTACCTTCTCAGGGTTGTTGTGGGGATCAAATGAAATAATAATTGTAAAGCTCTTAGTACAGTCCTTAGCATATAGTATATAAATGTTAACTATTATTGTAATTTATTATTATTATTCATTACACACAGCACTCCATCTCCTTACTCCATACCTTTTCACTGGCTTTTCTGCCATTCCTCCTCACCTCTGCCTCCTAGGGGCCCTGAAGGCTTAGCTTAAATTCCTTCAAGGAGACCTTTCTTGGCCCCCATCACCATTAGGCTAGTGTCTTTTCTCTGTGATTACTTTCCATTTACACTGCATATATCTTATATGTATAACTTTTTGTATATTGTCTACCCCCATTAGAATTCCAACTCCTTGAGTATAGGGACCATGTTTTTTGTCCTTTTTTCGTATCCCTACTACTTATCACAATGCACATAGTAAGGGCTTAATAACATACCTTTCGACTGATTAAGATGATTTCTGGACGACCAAAGCTTCTTCACTGTACATATTGTTCAGAGGTTTACAGAAAGTGGTGATAATCAAAATTAATACCATCCCACCCTTCATCTCCCATTTTTTTATGACTCATTTGAGGAGTTTAGATTGAAGCTATTACAATTTGTATATCATTTCTCCTTATCTTTATCTTTTTTTCTAATTTGATCTTGATCTTTGTTCTAATTAATCAGCTGATTCATAAATGACACCCATCTTGGTAACTAACAATTTTTTTGACTGCTGAGATAGTCACTTTCACTTTTTGTGATAGTATTTAGTGCTGTGTCCAGTGATTTCCAATTTGATTCTGGAAGAAAACTCCTATAATATCTATGCATGAAACTTTTGAGTAGTCTACATGCCCATGACTTCATTTCTCAAACCTAAGCCATATTTTCCACCTAGTGGTCAACATACTAGTCATTACTCTGTGTATTAGATTGATCCTTGGACAGCAAACTAATATTTTGCTGATAACATTCTAGAAGCTTTTCCAGCATGACAGTAGCTGTCAGAACCTAATGGCACCATAAGGAATCAGAGTAAGACTCTGTGGAGGATTAATCACACATTGTGATGAAAACTGAGTTCCATAAAATAATAACTCTTAAAGTTGAAGTTTTTAACGAAGTTAGTATATTTTGGATGGAGCAAATTTGACTTTCATTACATTGAAAGTACTGCTATTACAATGGAAATCAGTTTCTTCTTTAAATCTCAAGATATCCTAATTTAGAACTTATAGTTTGAAAGAACTTATAGATTGAAAGTACAATTAACAGGTTAACCTCTATTACACTTTATAGATACCAAGGGTCATTTTCAATATATTCCATACAAAGCATATTTAATTATATTTGAATGATCATTCACATTTATACTGCGTTTACAAAGGTTCACAAAGTACTTTTCACAACTCAAAGTGATAGGCTGAGTAAAGATAGAAAAACTGCCTCTTTAAGAGGTTAAGCGATTTGCTCATGGCCATACAGTAACTGGGGGGAATGGGATTCAAAACCAGTTCTTATGATGTCAAAACCTGCACTTTATCTCAGTAGTTTTTCAAAGAAAATTGGGCTACATTCAGAGGTTACTTCTACCTCTTAATACCCGCAACAGGCATTATGAGAGGTAAGTCTCAAATCTTTACTAACAGACCACACTACTCTCAAACTTCTATTTCATAGGTGGCCATTATTCTCCCACACCAAAGATGCCTTTGCCATCAACCATCCAGTTTGCCCCTCACCGGGTAACCCAACATGGTTTTTAAAAACTTTGTGTCAGAGTTCTGGTCAAGATGTTATTTACAGGGGTAGGACAAGGACAGCCCTCCCAGAGTGAAACAGATCCAGTTTAATAGAACTGGACTAGATTCTGGGATCTACTCTTTGTGTAACCTTGGGGGAAGGGAGGGTTCTTAACCAGGGGTTCGTGAACAGATGTCGGGGGTCCGGGAACTTAGATGGGGAAAATAAAATTACACTTTTACCTCCACATAAGGGGTTTCCTTTGTAATCCTGTGCAATATTTACGCATTTAAAATTTTACTCTGAGGGAGGGGTCTATAGGCTTCACCAGCCTACTCATGGGGTCCCTGACACAAAAAAATTTAATGGCCCCTGCCCTTTCAGGTGCTTCCACCTCCCGACCCCAAGAACCCCAGTCTCTCTTCCCTTTTTGCCGCACTCCGAGGCTCTTCCATCCCATCCCAGCACACTGCCCCCGCCGCCCCTGGGGCCAGGGACACCGAGGCCGTCCCAGCCTGTCCCATTTGCCCGAGGGAGCTCTAGCCACCGGCCTGAAGGAAGCTTTTCCCAAAGGGGCGTCCCGAACTCTAAAGAATGGCAAGAGACCCAGCCGCCCCCACCCCCAAGCCGCTCGGACCCAGGAGATCCGAAAAGCTGAGGCCCCTTTCTCCGCATTCTGGCCGCACGGAAATGACGCCAGCCGAGAGGGGGAGGGAAGAGTGGCTGCTGCAACAGGGGAGAAAGGCGGGAGGGGAAGGAGAGAAGAGCGTCTGGGGGCGGGGCGGAGCGGTCGCCCGGTTTCCGGCGGGTTGTCGCGCTCTCTCTCTCCGGCCGCGGCTGCTCTAGCCCACAGCCGCTTCCTCCATCCTGGTATTTTTCGGAGCCTCCATCCTGGTTCTTCCAAAGTGCCCGGACCCAAAACAGGAAGTAAGTGCGATGGAACCTTCAGGTCCCAACCGCCGCCGGGGCCTCTCCGCTCCGCCCCGCGCTGCGCAGCTCAGTCCGCCCGGCCCCCTGGCCGCCTGCCCCTGCCCCCTTCCCCTGCCCTCAGCCCTCCGGCGCCCCTGGACCAGCGGCCTGGGGGAGGGATGAGGAGGGGGGTGCCGAGGGCGAGGGCGGGGGAACCCCGAGCCGGGCCGGCTGGAGGAGGCTTCCCTCCACCTACCCTGCTCCTCCCCTCCCCTCCACACCCCTCCCCTCTCCTCGCCGGCCTGGGCCAGGTCCTCCCTCCCCGGGCTGGGGCTGCGGGGATGGGAAGCGGGCGGCCGCAGAGGCGGAGAAGCGGCTGCGTTACTGATGGAGGCGGAAAATGGCGGCGGCTCGCTTCGATGGAGTCCAAATGGCGCCGGGACCCCTGGGGGGAGCAGGGGAGGGTCTGGGGGTTGGGGTGATGGTATTTTCTAGGTTCGCTTTAGCGATGCGTTTTGTAAAATGGGGTGAGTTGGGGGCGGGGGATGCTGTCTTCCCCCCCCCGTTTTCATCTTGACCCCTCCTCCCCGCCCGCTTTTCCCATCGGAGTGGGGTCTCGAGGCCGCCTGTGTCCGTTTAACTGGTGTCGCCCCCCACTCTCCGGAGCAGGCTTGGCCTTGGTGGCCTCCGCAGAGCTGTCCGCCCGGGCCCCTGGCTGCAGAGCTGGAGGGCGCGGGGGAGGAGGCCGGGCCCTCGTTAATTTATACTTGGCTGGGTGTTTGGGGTCCTCTCTCCCCCTTTCCCCCGATCCCTCTCGGGTTCCCAGCTGTTCTCTGAAGTGCGAGCCGCTGCCCTCTTTGAGTTAAGCGCCTCGGGAGAATCGGGACGTTTGTTCCCCGTTTAATGGGAAACGAGGGTTAGAAAGTCCCTCTCCTGCTCTGGTCATCCAAACATTTGCTGCTGTTCTCCCCTCCCTCCCCCCCAACCCCACTTTGTTGCTTAGATTAGAGGAGAAGGCTGGAAAGAATGTAAAGTCCAGACTCCTATTGTGTTGAAAAATGAATGAGCTGTTCTCCTTTCTGACTTTTTTTTAAAAAACTTCATTTCTGAGAATTGAAGATGCCACTTGTTGTACTTGTTAATATAGTTCATTAAAAATCAGAATTCATTCTTTTATGAAGGAGCTGTTTATAGTCCGTTAAAATAAAAATACATTCTTTCGCGAAGGAGCAATTTAGTTGTAGTATGGGGTATCTATGTTGTTGTTTTCATTTGGGGCAAATAAAAATCTCTATTAGGGTTGCCTCCTTCTGAGGATGGCGGCTGTGGTAAGGTGGAAAGGGCACTGGATGGATGTGGAATCGGAAAGTCTGGATTGGATTTGGATCCTTGACTCTGCTGCTTACTAGATCCGGTATCGTCCTAGGCGCGGTTCTTAACCTCTGGGTCCTCAGTGTTCTCTCTCGCCTCTGTAAAATGGAGGAGTTGGACCAAAAGACCTGTAAGGCTCTTCCGGCTCCAAGTCAGATTAGACAGTTATCCAGAACACATGCACATTCAGTAAAAGGTGTTGCTGTGTTTGAATGCTCAACTAGGATAGAACACCTTTTTAATGTCATTGAAATAGTCAAGTCGGGTAATGGGGAAATTGATTTGTCTTTATTTCATCTCAAATTCTAACCTATCAACATAGAAAGGGCAGTTTTTACCACTTAGAAATGTTGACCTTGTTTAAGGCAATTAAAATAAATTACCACTCATGGTTTTGGGTTTTTTTTTTTAATTTTAACGATGCTGTTTATGTTTTGTAAATTAACCACAGTCAATATACTATACTTTGCACAGAATAACTCAGTCACTATCCTTGGTGCCAATATTTTAACTTTTGCTATCTTTGAAAGGATATATATGTGTATATATCTGTGTCTATATACATATGTAGCTACATAAAAAAATATATCTACATATATATCTTTCTGGTTGAGCTAGTTTAGTTGTTTGAGTTGTGTCTGACCTTTCATGAAACCATTTTAGGGTTCTCTTGGCAAAGATATTGGAGTGGTTTACCATTTCCATCTCCAGCTCGTTTTTACAGATGGGGAAACTGAGGCAAAGTGACTTGTCTAGGGTCACACAGCTAGTAATTGTCTGAGGCAGGATTTGAACTCTAGACTTCCAGATTCCAGGACTGGGGTTCTAGCCACTGTACCACCTAGCTGCCTCAAGCTAGTTTGACAAACTTTAAATTCAATGTTTTGTTAACTTGGTATCATTTCACTATTAAAATATCTTCACTGGCTCCCTATAGCCTTCCAACTAAAGTTCAAACTCCTTAACTTTTCTTGGCTTTCAGAGCCCTCAGTAATCTGGTACAATCTTGCTGTTTATTTCATGTTGTTTTCCTTGTACTTTGCCTAGTGCCCCACCTAAACTGGATTGTCCTACTCATTGTGCTCGCCTCTGCCCCAGGATTCTCTGCATTGCTTCTCAGCCTGACTGTGCTTTTAGGCCCTTTGTCTTCCTCTAGTTCTCCTTTGAAAGTCCTGCTTATCTAACACTTCCTCTATGAAACCTTCCCAGATTTGCTACCCTTCAAAAGAATGACATTTATATAGGTAACATATATTTTATAGATTGTATTTGAGCTTGACATCTCCTTCATGTTAGTACTGCAGTTGTTAGCCACATTTTACAGATGAGGAAACCAAAGCTCAGAAATATGAGGTGACTTGCTCATAGTGTGACAACTGTAATATAAATGTCAGCGGTGGGATTCCAGCCCATCCCTTCCTGATACCACTTTCTATATTGGGGCTTGGACTTTTTTCAGTTGTCTCTCCCATTGCGTTGTAGCAATTCAAGGTTTCTGAGTTTACCAAATAACTCCTCAACTTTTAAGTTCAGAAGCTGATGAAGTCAGTACATCTTGAAATCAAAAAAATCTAAAATTAGAGGTTCTTTTTCTGTACACTAATTTTGAATTTTCACATAAATAATTTAAAGTGATATTTTTCAGACAGTACAAACAACCTTGTTCTTAAAATGACTGAGGACTGCTTTTGGTAAAAAGTGAGAAATCAGAATCATACTCCAAAATATTCCTCAAATGATTTTCAAACTTTGACAATTCAAAATTCCAGTGGTCATTAAAATTGTAAGACTATTTCTATATGGCAGGTCACAAAAGTGCTCCATTGTGAGCTTGTGGGCTTGCTTCCACCGCTTTTGATACTAAAAATTTTAATAAGATTTGGTTGAGAAACACAGGTAAAAAATTAGTATTTTCTTCTTTGTTCCAAAGAAAATATCTTTGACAGTCTCTGAAAATATCACAGATAAACATTGGGTATATTACATGGTATTTCATCTTTTGGATTTCTTTAGTCTAATTAAATTGAGCCAGACATTTATAAAAACAGAAATGCTTACTGTTTTAGAATACTAGTCTTCAAATTCTGAGGATTGTACTTGTAATTGTGACTATTTACATGGTTACAGTGGTCTAGAGTCCTAATATAGACACATTTGTGAAAAATGATTCTATTCAGTAATCACTGAAAATGTGTTAAGTACTATACATTTGAAAAGAAGATGGAATCTTGCCTTTAGAAATTGTATCCTAATAACCATGTGATTAAACGTGATTTTTCTGGGTGCTTTTTTTGTGTAGTCATTTTTCAGTCGTGTCTGACTCTCTGTGACCCCATTTGGGGTTTTCTTGGCAAAGATACTGGAGTATCTAGCCCACCTAGCTGCTGGGTGCTTTAGGGTGGGAGTTTTATTTTTGAAGTATAATCCTTCTAAGAAAATAGGTGGGCATGGTGGATAGAGTAAGGAACTGGGTATAGGAATACCTATGTTTCTTTTTCACCTTTGGTACTACTTAGTAGCCATGTGACCATTATCAAGTCACTTCTCTGATCCTCAGTTTTCTCATCTACAAAATGAGGATAGTATCTGAAGAGAGCACTAGGTTGTAAAGTGGTAAAGTATAGGCCTTGGAGTCAGGAAGACTTGAGTTCAAATCCTGCCTCAGATACTTACTAGCTGTGTGACCTGAGCAAGTCATTTAACCCTTTTTGCCTTTGTTCCTTATCTGCCCAGATGAGCTGGAGAAGGAAATGACAAACCACTCCAGCATGCTTGCCAAGAAAATCAGAAATGGGGTTACAGGGAGTAGATACCACTGACAGTACTCAACAACAACTGAAGTATATACCTCAAAGCATTATTGTGAGGATCAGATAACTATGTAAAGTTTTTGTAAACCTTAAAAATCTTTTATAACTGTCAGCTAATAGTGTCTTATGGGAGAGAATAGACTCTACTATTAACATTTGTGTAGCAATTTGTTTTCCAGAGCGCTTTTGAGAACTTAATCTCATTTGACCCTCAAAACTATCTTGTGAGTTGGACAGGTGCAGGGATTGTCTCCAGTTTGCAAATAAGAAACTGAATTTTTGTGAAATTAAGTGATTTGCCGAGGGTCATCTGGCTAGTGATATCTCTTGGGCTAGGACCTAAATGTTTTCTCCTAATCCAGTGGATTTCTGCTTTAAAAGAAGAATTTGACAGAAAATTGTATTAAAATATTTGTGCATTTTTTTAAAACCACAGATATATTCAGTAGGCCTTTCAAAAATCTTGTAAGGGAGAAAATTCCAGAGGGTCTTGAAGATAAATTAGATACTTAATAACCCCTAATTGCTTTGGATTGGAGGAGTGAGAACTGAAAAGTTTTGTTTTGGGTCGAGGTTTTTTGTTTTAGTTTGATTTGGGGTGTTTTTTTTTTAAAGGTAGACTAATTTTGAAATAGTTAATAAAAGGGAATATCTATTTACTATTTTTGTTGCTTTTTCTTTTTTCAGCCTTAGAAAGGTGATATACCACAATTGAATGAAACATAAAAATCTAGAGACCAGACTAAAGTTACTCAGTACTAAATTGTTTAACATCCTTTTGTAACATTTCTTTTTTGATATCATTGTGGTTAAATGTACACTACCTCTTTATGAAACTCACAGCCTTATCTTTGTGTACATTAAGTAGTAGAAAGAAATTATAATGGTTCTCATTCTATCCATCTCCAAGTCTTTGTGTCTGCTTGAGGGTGATAAAACACCTGCTTTGCCTAAGAAGTATACTTACAAAAGAAATGCAATTTCCTGATGATCGTTAGTAGGAGATTATAGTGGTACATATTTTCTTTGAAGGTACACTTAAGGTGCCTGGAATAGTGGCTTGAAAATAGGCACTCAATAAATGTTTGAATGAGTGACATTTTATTTTATTTAAAATCTAGCATTATATACATTTAGAGGTACTTGAGTCAGGCTGGCACTGGATTTAAAAATTCAAAAATAGTGGAGAGGAGATTTTTTAAAAATAAATTTATTGGCCAATTGAATCGCCAGTTTGGCAGAGTTTGAAAATTTGGCTCCTCCAGTTGGTCAGATTGTTACAGGATTGCCTGTTAATTTCTTCCCTAGAGGAACAATTACAGAGAGACTTCCAAAAGATCTGGCAGAGAATTTGGATTTTAATGCGTCTTATTTTATTCACAGATGGGGCAGCTTTCTTAGGATATTTGTGTAAGGTTTCTTTTTGGAGCAAAACTTATTTATCATTTCTGATATCTAATTATTGATGATTTCTTGTAAAGTTGATCTTTTATTGAATATTTTGCCTTATAAAACAACATGATCAAAATTGTTCAGCCAGAGTTGGAAAAGGAAAACGTTCCTGAAAGGATGATGAATCAGAGCTTGATAGTCTGTTGCATGGTTGCTTAAGGCTCTGGAGTGGCTCCAGGACAGGAATTGAGCATATCTGTCCAAGCTACTGCTTTCTGTGTGCACAGAAGACAAGGCAGTTAAAACAGAAACTCCCTGGGTGCTGCCCCATGATTTTGTAAAGATTTTTCCTTTTAGGCAGAGGTTGCATCGTTATAGAGAGCTCCCGGTATTGAAAATAAATAAATGAATGAATAAGAGAAAATTGGGGCCCAACTGGCAGAAGACTGCACAGAAAAGTATATAGGATCATAGCTTTAGAGCCAGAGTGGTAGCGGCCATTAAGTCCAATCCTCTCATTTTACAGATGAAACAGACTCGAAGAGGTTAACCAGTTTGTCCAGTGTCAGACAGCTAGTATGGCAGAACTGGAACTGGAACTCAGGTCTTACTGAAGTACAATAAAATGAAGTACACAGGCTTTAAGGATGCATCTTAATTACTACAATTTATAGCAAAATTGAACTGAAGATGCTTTGCGTTCTGTATAAAAAATTAGCAATTGGGATGATAACCTGGAACGTGAGATCTCTAAGCTCTGAATTTGTAGTAATAGCCCTGCATTTGCCTGGTCTTACAAAAACAGCATAATGATTCTTACAAAATCTTGGTTAGATTGGAGGCTAGCCTAACTTTTAAATAATAGATCTAGGCATCTCCTTTTGCCTATTTGTAAGCACCTGAGTAGCATAGTATTATATTACACAGAGTCCTGAAGTAAAAGGATTAGATTGTGAATATTTGTGCTGTGCTACTTGGACTTAATGTCTAAAATGAATATTCTGGAAACCATCCTTAGTGTTGTTCTTAGAGACTTTTATAGGGGATATTACAATGGTCTTGTAGTCAGAGAACCTTGGTTGAGATATCGGCCCTCTAACTCAGTTTTTTCATCTTTACAGTGAGGGGATTGGCCCTCTTAAGATGCCTCTCTACAGTCCTTTCCAGCTCTAAACTTATCCTGTGATATTAGGTAATGGTTCATCAGGTACTTGGATAGCATCCAAGGCAGACCAACTTTGTCTTTATAAGTAATACAGCTTGTTTTGTTGGGTCTTATGCAAGTGCTTTATATAGCAAATTGTTATACCAGGAGTCGACAACATTGACATTTCAATATGACTAGCAACTTTGTTATGTGGAATAGTTGTAAAAGTAGAAGCTGTAAGTAGTTAATTTGCTGAGAGTTGTCTATTTACATTAACAATGAACCTATAATACTGTAGTAAGATTCTTTGTATGGAAAGATATAGCAAATGGCCGAGATCAAGTAATGCAAAAATGTTTTTACCGAACTGCGCTTTGCATATAAATCTACTGTTCAGCCCTGCTTCCTCACCTTCCCTCACCCCCCACCAGTCCGTACTATATGCAATTCTGAGTGCTACATTTTAGGATGGACTTGTAGTGGGGGGGGGGAGAGGGGAGGGAGCCTGTGGCCTCAAGGCCTTCTAGGTCCTTGTGTGCGGTATTTTGACTGAATCCAAGTTTTATAGGACAAATCTTTTTATTAAGGGTATTTGTTCTGGCTAGCAACAAGCTAGAGTGCTTTCAGAAGAGGGGGGAGCAGGATCATGAGATGACTGATAACCATACACTATGGGAAGATCTTATAAAATAACTGAGGATGTTTATTCCAAGTAAGAGAAGACTTCACAGATACATGATACCACTCTTCAAAAGATTAGAAGTGTTTTCATATGGAAGAGCAGTTAGATTTGTTTCATTTGGTCTGATAGGATAGAACAGGGGTGAGGAACCTGCGGCCTTGAAGTCACATATGGCCTTCTAGATCCCTAAGTGCAGCCTTTTGACCGAATCCAAATTTTACAGAACAAATTCGGGTTCCATCAAAAGGCTGAATTTAAGGATCTAGAAGGCCACATGTGTCCTTAGGGCAGTGGGTAAAAGTTGTAGGAGAGACAGATTTAGACTTTAAGTTTTTTCTTAAGTCATTAAAGCTGTTGAAAAGTGAAATACCTCTGAGGTAGTGACTTTACTCCTCACTGTAAATCTGTAAGCAGAGGCTAGATTGTTAGCAATATTGTTGGGGAGATTCTTGATCAAGTAGGGGCTGAATTCTATGGTTGCTGTGGTTCAGCTCCAAAACCTCCAGTTCGCTCTTTATTACTTAAAGCACTCAAATTCTTCAGTGTGGAATTCAAGCTTCTTAAAGTCTAGCCCCATCCTTATCTCCCACAACTATACAGTGGAAGCTCTTTATTCCAGTTATGCCAACCACCTCATTGCCTTTAAATATGCCATGTTTTGCAAATACATAAGCTTCTTGAAAGCAACAATTATGTTGTAACATCTTTACATCCCTAACAAGTATATCCCTAGTAGAAGTTCAGTAAATGTTGAATGCATTCTAGATTCTAAGCTTTTATGTTCTATCTGCCTGGAATACCGTTCCCTTTGCTTTCATATTGCCCAGGTCCTTCAAAGCCCCTCTTTAAGAGACCTTTCCAGCCTTTTAAAATCTACTCATTCTCACTCTACTCACTTTTAAAATCTACTCATTCTCAGAAATTCTTTTATTCACTGTTCCCCTCTTTCCTAGACTATTAGAATAACCTTTCAATCTCCTGGCCCCAAGTCTTCCTTCTCCTGCACACAACTGCTAAAAATAACATTCCTGTTCAATAAACTTCAATAGCTCCATTACTTCTGGATTATTATGGATTATTCCCCTTCATACATTACTGTTTATATTTCTCCCAGCCACCTCTCCCCTTCCTCTTTGCCCAAACTGATCACCTTTCTGTTCCTTACACATGATATTCTAGCTCTCATCTCTGTGCCTTTGCACATGCTGTTTCCTGTACCTTCCACGCAATTGCAATTCCACCTCCACCCCTCGGAATCTCTCTTTTACTTCAGAGATTAGATCAGGTGCCACTTCCTGCAGGAGGTCTTTTCAGATTCACCGTCCCCAGCTTCTAATGCTCCTACCTAGAAATAAAATCACTATATATTTATATATGTTGGCTTCTCCAGGAGAATGTAAGTACCTTGAGAGCAGGAATTTTAATTTTGATCCTTGTTATCGCCAGCACTGAACACAGTGCCTGGTACAGAGTAGATAATAAATGCTTGTTGCCTACTGATTGAGTCTACCATTCATTTTTGTACCTGAGTAACAGTGCAAAGTAATATTTGATTAATTGGTGAACAGCACTGTCTATGGCACATAAAGTGAGCCAGCTGGAAGAATAAATTTATTCTGGGGCAAAAATCATACCATTCAACATTGTCATATACACTTGAAGTTCACTATATGAGTATAGATTCAACTTGCAACTTTTATAGGCATGTATGATAAATTGAACCTTATAAACATGGCTCAGTCTTAAAGTAAATAAGTATGAACTGGTAAAGTGCAACTAAAGCTGTAATGTTATGCCTTTTAAGTTATTGAATCTAGTTTTGACCCCCCTCAAAAGGTTGTTTTATGTTCAGTCCTATATGCTTCATTGTTAACTATTAAAGTGTCATTTCACAATAATAAAATGTTTTTTAAATGTCTTCCATGCATGCTGTATGTATTTGACTTTAAAATTTCATCGCTCCTTTCCTCTGTGCTTATAATTTTAAAAACTCATAATAAACATTTACAGTTAGAAAATATTGAGTATTAGGATATCTTGCTTCCCAGAATTCCCAGTTGCTATACACTTGGATAATGTAAACAGATATGTAATAAAATTATCTGTTAAATCTGAAGCAAAATATATCAGATAGTCACAAATACATTATTTTTAATTGCTTTTGAGTTGATTTTATATGCAGTGCCAAACTGGGTGATAGCAGTGTGCTAGAATCTTATAGAATGTTAGACCTAGAAATTTAGCCTCTTCATTTTGCAGAGGAGTAATCTTATGAGCTAGAAACATGAAGTCATGTGGGGAAAAAAAATACATGATTTTATGTTGACATTTTAGTAATTAACCTATTTTGAATTGTTCCACTCCTACTTGTTTGAAACACTCAGTTTAATCAGTAATTGTTAACAATTTTTCCCCAAACATCCCCAAGTCTTACTAATACTTGCAAACACTTACAGATGACTTCATTTGTATAATTAAGAGTCAGTTAAAGTTGCATCGCCATAATGACCTGTTCTTTTGCTTCTTTGTTATCCATTTCAAGTTACACAAAACCTCCACACAGTAGTAAAGTATTAATTATGGTGAGTTTCCTCTCCTCATTTCTCCCTTTGCTAGTTGTTCAGTCATGTCTGACTCTTCAGGACCCCATTTGGATATTTGCCATTTCCTTCTCCAGCTTATTTTACAGATGAGGAAACTGAGGCAAACAGGATTAAGTGACTTGCCCAGGATCACACAGTTAGTGTCTGAGGCTGGATTTGTGTTCCTGACTCCAGGCCTGATACCACTGCACCACTAGCTGTCTAGTCCCTTTGCTAGATAAACTGTTAAAATGTCTGAGGCCTTATTAACATTTTTCCCCTGGATCCACAGGCTAGCCCTTTAGATTTCCCAAACCTTTGGTAAATTAAACCTTTTACTTTTCCCACACATAGATAGCTAACAATACTTTAAGACTTGCAAAGTTCTTTGCGTGTTTTTTAATAAAAGAGAGTCCCTGCAGTCCTGCAACATTGGTGCCATGAAAATTCCAGTATTACAGGCTAAACTGAGATAGAGGTTAAGTTAACTTACTCTGGAATATACAGCTAATGAGTGTCAGAGTCTGAATCCAAAGTAGATATGAACAGCTGGAAGCCCAAGTGTTTAAGTCCCACTTTGGTGCTTCCTGGTTCTGTGACCCGGGTCAAATTAAGTTAACCTCTCTGCTGTCAGGCAGTGGTGTCAAACTGAGCTAGAAAAGTATACCTGTGGGGCCTTGGGCTGACTTAGAAAACCATAAATTAGCATTATCCTTATGTATTTTTATTTTACTAAGCTTTTTCATATTATATTTTCATCTGGTTCGTGGAGCTGGAGTTTGACACCTCTATTCTAGGCAACTTTCTGTGAGTAGAGTTGCAGAGAAGTACTTTCCCTGAGTTCCCTCTTCTAATGAAATCACAAGTCTTGGCCCTGTTACTACTCTTCCCACAAATGCTCTGCCTCTTATTGGCTAGAGTACTTGGCCTGCAGTGAAGGAAGACCTGGGTTCAAATTTGATCTCTCAGGTGCTTAAATGTGTGACCTTGGCCAAGTCACTTAGCTTCTGTTTGCCTCAGTTTCCTCAACTGTAAATGGAGATGACAGCATCTATTTTGCAGGGTTGTTGTGAGGATAAAATGAGATCTTATTTGTAAAGCACTTAGCATGTTACCTGGTACATAGTTGGTATTGTACATATATACAAAATGCTTGTTTCTTTCCCTTTCTTTTTGAAGTGGCCTTCCAAACCCCATGGTGGATTAGTGATTCTACTGCCTGGTCCCATTAATGATGGGCTTATTTTTGCCCCCATTACCTAACTTTTCCCCTAGCTCAAACTTTAACTTTACTCTTTTATATTTCTCTGAACATTGTGACCCTGCTGTCTGAGGGGGTATGCCCTATTAAGTTACTACCTGCCTTATGAGAACAGAGGGACAGAATGTTTTAAATAAGAACTTTCCGAAAATCTAAGAGATGGGTACAGTCAGCTTAAAGGATTTGAACTAGAGGACTTCTAACAGATGAGCAAGCATGAGAGAACTGAGTAGTTTTATGGGACAGTACATAATGCCAAAATACGTAGTTGATAATAAGTGCTTTATGAACTCAAAACAATGAGCAATCAACCCTGAAAAAGACTTTGTTAAAGAAATCAAACTTGCTTACTCAGTGCTCTCAGGTTCTTTGCCCTCACAGGGAAATTATTCTGTGATAGTTTAAGCTGTCGTTTGAGGAGCCTCCTAATTGACACACCTTCCAGTCTCTCCTCCCTTATCTATACAGCTGCCAAAATAGCCTTAACTAAGGCACCAGTCTGATCCTGTCCCCCCTCAATGAAAAAGCAGTTGTTTTCAATTGCTTCTAAGATCAAATATTATCTTCTCAACCTGGCGCTTAATGCCGTCTGCTTTATAATCTGTTCCAGCCAACCTGGCCAACTAGCTGTTTGCTAAACTTAGCATTTCTTCTCCAGTCTTTGTGCTTTCCACATAGGCTTTCCCTCTCACCTTCTCACGCCCACCTCTAGCTTTCTTCAGGATTCTACTCAGGAGCCTCTGTAGAGCCTTTCCTGCTCCCAATTCATGCTCTCTTCTCCCTGAAATTCCTTTGTGCTTGCCTGTGTATATACTGTTGTATCTTGTCTAACTTGTTTGTCTAACAGGTCTTCTCTTCTACCTCTAGTTTTAAATATACTTTACTGTATAGAATCAAGTCTCTCATTTGGATAGCTCAATATGTCACATTTGTGTTTTTCTCATATTTTAAAACTAAATTGTTGGAGATTATGATTTTAATTTATTCATTTATTAATATTTATGATTATTCTTTTAAAATGTTTACCACATGAAAGGATGCTATGCTATAAGAGAAAAATCACAGGTAGCATCTCTGCCTTCACGAAACTTAAGTTCAATTTTTGGTTCATTCTGTCCTTTCATAACAAAGTAACCAGGAAGTTTTTAAATGGGTATGTTTTCATTGAGTCTCCTGTGATGTTATATGGCCGATTATTAAAGAGACAACTGTCTAAGAATCCAAACTACTGAGAAGATGCTTACCTGTGTTGGTAGAGTTAGCAGGCATCTGTTTTATTTTATTTATTTATTTATTTATTTTTTGGCGAGGCAGTTGGGGATAAGTGACTTGCCCAGAGTCGCACAACTAGTAAGTGTTATGTGTCTTGAGGCCAGATTTGAACTCAGGTCGTCCTGACTCCAGGGCTGGTGCTGTATCCACTTCACCACTTATCTGCCCCAGGTAGCAGGCATTTCATCATCCAGGAATTCCATATATAGATGAAACCAAAGGTCTAGTCCCATGTCCATCTTGTGGAACACCATGATTTCAGAGGAATTAAAATTACAAATAACACAGATGAGCAGTGGAATATGTACAAGTTTGTATATATTTGTTTGTTGTCTTCTTCCTTTGATTATGAGCTTCTTGAGGGCAGGAACTGTCTTTTGCCGATATTAGTATCTAGTGCTTAGCAGAGTGCCTGGCACATAGAAGGCACTTAATAAATAATGTTGATTGACTGAATGTTATGGTTAGAAATAAACAAATAATAGTGTGTTGCCAATAAAGGTGGGGTGGGGAGTAGGATGGCATCAAAAAAATTAAGGAGGATGGCTACAATATGTGTTCAATATAACCACTAATTTTTTTTCAAAACCTTTTTTCATTCAAAGAATACTTTCACTATAGAATGCTTAGTTTCCTAATGATAGACTAATTGGAACAGGAAACCTCTTGTTCAACATGTGTAGAATTACTTATAATTTCTCTTCTTTCTCTATTAGAGATTAATTTGAATAGCTGATTTGAATAAATTCCATTTATTAAAGATACCTTTAGCGTTCTTTTATGGTTGACATGTTGAAGAGGCACCCAAGGGAAGTCAGATAGTTAATGCCGGAATGTCATCTGCTAACTAATACTCAGATCTAAGCATCTTTCTCATTGAACCTAATAAATTATTAAACTTGAACATAATTGAGCCTGATTGTGTGATCTTGTTACTCCTAGAATGGTCCAGAAATAGAAACATGGAGGAAACTCAATCTGGTTAACATGAAGGTAATACTACTAGCAAGGGAAAAGCACCTTGAATCCGTGGCAAGGGCAATAACAGCTTCACCTTTTGATTAGGTAAGTTTGGTGTAAGAATGTGACAAGACCCTCCCCTATTCCTATCTTCTATAATTTTAGTCATACTAGAACCATTCATGTCTTTTAATATAGGATTTATAGATTTACTATATTCAACACATTCAATATTCTACAGGCATGTATTAGGAACCAAGTGTGTACAGTGCCCATGCTAAGTAAGGAACTATCCTTTTGTATAATTGTAATTTTTACAGCAAAACATTAACCAAGTCCTTAAATTATGTATTATGATTACTGAAATTGTCTGAATATTTGAAGATTAAACTTTATACCATTTTGCTTTCAGCTTCTCCTGTTTGGTCTTTTTAAATGCATAGCACTTTCTGATCTTAGTAAGTAAACATAGTAAACACAATTGAATATTTCTTTATTGATTCAAGATCTCACAGGGTCTCGCGAGCATCATTCAGAATGCAAATCTTCATGTAAAATGCTGAAGATGTAGAAGTCAGAGGAAAGGGGTGCTCAGTTTTGATCCAAAGAGTAATATCTCTCTGGTGACTATAAATAACTCATAGTAAATTGTCAGGTGTAACCCTTTCAAAGCAGTCTCTCTTAGTGTTTAAGAAGGAAAGAGCTATAAAGACAGATTAACCAGATAGCAAAAGGAAGTTCAAATTCCATAAAAGTAATATACTCACCCTTAGAAATGGTTTAGTTTTCTTTGTCATTCTTTTTCTTTCTCAGTCACTTTCTCTGTTTCTCCCTCAAAGGATAATTGAAGTAGAGTTGGAAGGTACTGTTGCAGTTTGAGAGGTTTCAACCCCTCAAGGAGCAGAATATAGGATGGGGTCATCAGGAATGAATTCACAGACTCAGGCTTTCTTTGACTCAAGGTGGCAAAGTTTTATTGTTACACTATCTGTATAGTGTAACAAGGGCAGGGATTTTCAAGGAACCTGCCATGGTGGGCAGAGCTCCTTAGGGAACTTGCAACCTGACAGGAATGATGCTAAAGCTTGTATAGGGAAAGTAGTGGATTATGTGGCAAGTATGCTATTTAGATGATAATGTACAACTACATAATTCACTACTGGAAACCTCGGGGAGGGGGGCTCCTAAGGGGTGTATATTTTTGGTCTGTTATTTCTCCAACAAGATAGTTTAGGGAGTTGACGTCTATAGCTTGACCTCTGGATTGTATATGTAACTGTGGGCATCAGCACTTGATAGTTCTGCTGGTACAAGATAGTACAAGGGAAATTCTACAGAGGTCAGCTTGTTTTTGTAACAGGGAGTGATAGTTTGCCTCACTGGGCCCACTCATGAATTCTTGCCAGAGATAGGGCCCTTGGGCTGTAGGGAAACTGTCAGGAATAGCGCCTTGAGGCCAGGGAGAAATTGGGGTCCAAGCACAGATACCAAGCACCCCATCAGTACCGTCATTATTTAGTTTAAAATCTTCATCTTTGAATGATGAGGAAGATGAGGATGGGGATAGATGAAATAACATATTTCATAAGTGTGGCAGAGCTGGGATATGAGTCCAGGTCTGCCGACTTCACATTCAGGCTTTTTTCCACTATATCAACCGCTGTGCCCTTTCTCCTTTTTTCTTTTTGTTCTTACTACTTCCCTCTAGCTGGATATAAATGGCTATGAAAGAGATTTTTAGAGTATTTCTTGTAATTATTGTTTTCCTCCTCTGAAATCCAACTGTGATACCTGATTATATGAAGCTGGCTATGGATTCTCTAATTTTGTTGCTGGTGAATATGAGATGGGCAGCAGATTGTGGTCTAAGGATTAACCTAGCTAAGTTTTAAAAGGCATGTTTACCAGAGTGTTACTCATCAGATGGTGAAATTTTTCAGCCGCCAGAAAAAGACTGGCTGATGAGGGCTATGGAAGTATTATCTGTATTTGGGGGGAAATACCCTCTGTAATGAAATCACAGATCTTGAAGTAATAAAGTATCAATTAAGTTTTGCTTTTTATCCTTAGTTTAAAAACCAAGTGTGCTTAGTGTTTTATATACCTGTCTTTTCTCCTCCTCTCCCACAATAATCCATTCAAAACTTTAAAACAACTTTTTCTCTTCTGTTTGAAACTCTTTATTCCCTTCCTTGGTTATTGGCTCCAAATTTATACTGACTGTGTACTCAAAGAGATAACCTAAAAATTGGTATTTAAACTCATTGCCAATATCAGCTTAGCTTCTGATGACTTGTTTCTTTTTGGAGAGTAGGTTGGGAGAGGGGTCATATTAATTAAATATTCTAGTTAATTTTGATTAATTCTGGCTTTATCATATATACACTTAATTTGTCTAAGAACCTTGAGGTTGATCACAAATATAATCTCCTGTCATAGGAGTAATTAATATTGTTCCCATTTTACCAGTGGAAATACCTTGGTAGTTCCGTGGAAACATGAATGAATGGTTCTTAGAATAATTAATACCAACTCTCAGGTTTAGTAATAGAATCCAAAGATGGCATAAATTATCCATAGGTAATTTAGAAAAGCAGCAATTACTAACAGTCAGTTAAGACTTCATGCCTTTCTACCAGACCAAATCATTAGTTTTATCTCTGCCATGGCAGATTTAAAGGAATGCATTTTGTCTCTTTGGAAAAAGGCATTATCCTAAATGGTTAACTTGAGAATTAGGAAGTGCATTCCAGTCAGGACTAAAGCTAGGGACTAAACTTGTGGTTTTGTTAGTATAGGAAACTCCCTCTACCACTACAGGTGGGAACCTTCTCTGCAACTTTCAATCTTGAAGAGTGGCCTGCCCCACTGAAAGGGGGAGTGATTCACCCAAAGTCACATGGCTAGGCTGTGTCAGAGACAAGACTTGAATATAAGGTCTTACTGGCTCCAAAGTTAGCTCTCTATCCACTGGGCCACACCATCTTGTACATAGGCGATGCAAAATAACATTTCTTGATCTGATAATATTTGACAGAAAACCAGTAAGTTGTGTTGATTATATTTATATAGATACAATGCAATATGTTATAAGTATATTGTGTTAGATAGGACTAAAAGAAGTTATGTTTATTTGACTGCTTTAAGTTTTAGTACTTACATGATAAGGTTATCCATTAGACTTTCCTGGACAAATTCCAGCCCGACCTCTGCCTTCTACCTGACACTAAATGTTGGCACTTGGCCAAATATGACCCTTTAGTAATTAAAGTAGAATAAAAGATCAGGGTTCACTCTAAGTCAACAATATGACATGACTGCTGAAAAATCTTTTTTTTCTTTTGCCCAGACCTGTGATTTCTTCTGTATTGGGGACTTCCAGCAAGGAAATTCGCCGTACCAATACAGACTGGCAACTGTTCTGGAATTTACAGTCTTAGAGAGTTGCATAGAACAGAGGTATTAGAAATATGGACAGCAGGCCTCTAGGTTCCCTCAAAGCTCCCAAGTCTGTCCCTAAGCAGAATAAAATGTAATTAGGAAACATTTAACAAAACAAATAACAATACAATAAAAATGGATATTATGTTTTAAAACTAAGTTGATTTGCTGCCTTCAGGGATCCTTAATATGAATTGGTGGCCTCCATTTCTATTTGAGTTTGACACCACTGACCTAGAACACCAAGAAGTCGAGTGAGTTGCCCATGTTCATAAAGCTCTATGTATTAGAGGCAGTACTTGAACCCAGGTCTTTATTACTGAGGCAGCTCTCAATCAGCTATGCCATGATGCCTGTCTTATAACCTTAGAATAAATTGGAAGCACCATGTTCTATAATCCTGTTGTATTCTGCCCTAGTCCAATCCCTGTTGAGATTTTTGTTTTCAGTTGAGGGTTTCACAAGTATATTGATAAACTGGACTAGATTCAGAAAGGGATGGCCAGGTTGGTAAGAAGACTAGAGACTTGCTATTCAAGGATTATTTGAGGAATCTAGGCTATTTGGCCTAAAGAAGAGAAGAGTTAAGGAAGACATGATAGTTGCCTTCAGGTGTTTGACCAGGGAGATTAGAATTGTTATTTTTAGCAAAAGAAAAAATAATGGGTGGAAGTTGAAGAGAAGCAAATATTTAGATCCTTGTAGGGAAAAATTTAGAACCTTTAGAGCTTTACAAAATTGCTTTAGGAGGTGCTAGACTCCCCTTCACTTGAAGTTTTCAAGAGGCTGGATACCAGTTGTCAAGAATTATTATAGAAAGGATTCCTATTCAGATACAAGTTAGATTAGATGTCTTTTAGGTTTCTTCTGTCTCCTAGAGTCTGAAAAAATGCTGCCATAGGGGCAGCTAGGTGGTGCAGTGGATAGAGCACCGGCCATAAAGTCAGGAGGACTTGAGTTCAAATCCGGCCTCAGACCAAACACTTGACATTTACTGGCTGTGTGACCCTGAACAAGTCACTTAATCCCAATTGCCTTAAAAAAAAATGCTGCCATAACTGCTAGGGTTATATATGAAATAACAGATGACCACAGAGTACTTGTAAAATGCAAGGGGCTTTCCCTTTTATAAAGGAAAATCTCCGAAGTTTAACCCTGACCAGCTAGGTGCTGATAGTAGTCGATCATTTTGTACCCAGGAGAATCAGTGCTTACCAGGCACAATCAAATGTAAACTTTATTTTCTGAAACCTAACATACAATTGTAATTTTTCACAGGGTATGTAGACAGTTCACAAAATCTCTCTAACATAAGATACATTTTTGTTTTGTCATGTTTTTGTCTAGAGCATAGGTTCCCAAAGTGGGCATTACCACTGTGGGGGCGGGGGTGCAGTTGGGGAGCATTAAACAGAAATAAGGAGGCGGGGAAGCATAAGGAAAGAAATGAAGAAAATTTTGAAAAACCACTCGTACGTGTTTCATCTGTTGTGTAGCAGACTTAAGTCATAGTGATTACATTATTTTCCAAATAAACACACAAAATGCAAGTTATAACTGATCAGTGGTGAAGCCCACTAACAGGTCTTAACAACGTTGTTGAGAAGTCCAGCATACATCAACAGGAATATGTGTATGTAATGAGTAGTTTACAGTATGATACTCTGTGGTTACATGATGCAATATTGTGTCATCAAAATTTCAGTGCAAGGAAAAAACTACACATTTACAATAAATTATTAAATTTAAGATGTGTCATTTTAAAAATATATATATTTTATATTTTTTGAAATGATGCAAATTTCAAAAAAAATTAAAGGGTTAAAGAAAGTAGATTTCATGGGGGGCACTGGGTAATTTTTTTAAGGGGGTGCAGTAGGCCAGATAAGTTTGGGAACCTCTGATCTAGAGCTTACCCTAAAAAGTTTTAATCTGGTGCCTATTCTTGTGCAGATTTGAGTATGAGCACAGTTGAAGAGGAGTCTGACACAGTGACAGTAGAAACTGTGAACTCTGTGACTTTGACCCAGGACACAGAAGGGAACCTTATTCTTCACTGCCCTCAGAATGGTATGGAGAACTCACTGACACTTAGTATTTCTAAATAATTAATCTCTAAATTTGTCAGATCCATGTCACTTTGGTACTGAGTTATCCAGGCAGAAATTTAAAGTTAATGCAATAGGAACAGAGGTCCTTACATGATTAAGCTCAATTTTGTGTTTTTTGCCTTTTATTTATGACTTTTACCCTACCATTTTAACATTATTCTCAGAAGTTGATCATTAGCCATGATGGCTGAACAAACATTAACACCTTTTGTTGTCATACATTTCAGTGCCAGCAGTGTAATTTGTGTATAGAATGTCCCAAAAATCTTAGTGCACTCGTAAAGCTTAAAACTGTGCTAAAACTTTTGGAAGAAACACCCTGTATTGGAAATTAAAGATTCTCCCCAATTTCTAAATTACAACTTAAATAGACAAATAGACTTCCTTTTTAAACCTTTGAAGGAATTTCAGAAGGTTAGTAACATTTAATCTCATTTATAATATATTGAGATACTCCAACTTTTTAACTAGATAAATACATTTCCACTGTTGTCTTTATAGAATAAGTAAAGCATGTGCCAGATTGCCCCAAACTTGGGGTCCTTTGAAGTAGTACTTTTGTTAATATGTTTCACTTGGTCAGCAGAGTGACACTGATGGTGTAGAGAAGATGCCCTCTGGCTATTGTCCTCTTCATTCACCCTGGATTTGGGGAGCTTAGGCACATGAATAGGGAAGATGCTGTCCAGTCTTCTTTGGCTTAAGTCTAGGTTTCATTTTTGATCCTTGATTTTAGTTTTTTCCCTGAGCTTTTTGCTTGTTAATAGAGCACTGGGTCTTTTTTGTTATTAGAGACTGATGAAATAGACTCAGAAGATAGTACTGAACCTCCAAACAAGAGGTTGTGTTTGTCCTCTGAAGATGACCAGAGTATTGAGGATTCTACACCCTGCATATCAGTTGTGGCACTTCCACGTAAGTCCCTTCATGTTAAGGGCGCTGTATTCTTTCATTTACTAAAAATATAAACTTCAAGAATTCATGTGTATACTAGGGCAAGCATTTCTAGGTAAAGTCTAATCTGTGTTTACTTTTACTTATTCTAACAAGGTCATTAAACTAATTTACATGAGTTTTTGGTTACAAGACAGTTAATAGTAATTTTGATTTAGTTAATGTTAAATAAGAAGTTAAAAGTTCTTATCATGGATATATTTTTAGATCATTTAGATCAAAATGTCTGATTCAGAGAAAAGTTTCAGAATCTTTTAAGTACAGTTATTCAGCATGAAAATAAGTACCTACATGAATAGATACACACTTTGCATATAGATTTATTTACTTATTATATTCAATAAGAAATAAGCTTTTTAGCTTTTGTCATGAGACTGTATAGAAAGGCAATAAAAGAGATTTGGGAGTGAGTATTCTTTCCTCCTAATGATGTCTCACTGTGAGTTGATTTAAGAATTTGACTGAGTTCGCTGCACAAATAGAGTCGTGGGTGGGAAATCTAAGTTGAAATTTTATGAAATTTTAAAAAATATTACAGTGATACAGCAGAGTACAAATAGTTAATTTCTTACAAAGTAATTTGACCAGAGGAAACTGCTACCAAGGCTAGCATTGTGGATTTAAATTACATGTTGACCAGTTTGTTTAATTTCATGGTCATGGGCTGAACTCTAATCCTGATCATGTATGTTCTTCCTCACAAATGAGACTAGCTGAGATAATAAAGACGAATCATAGCAAATCCATCTCCACCTCTGAAAAAATGACATGAAGCACATCTAGGGACAAAAGTATAGCAGTAACACTGAATATATTAAAATACAAAAAGCATCACTTTCGTATACTCTAATGTGAAAGAAGTAGATTTATAATCATTTGGGAATTATGAAATATGCTTTTAAAAATTGCCACATTAGCACAGTGTTATAGATATGTGTAAGTCCTTTCAACCACATGGAAGAGTATTGCCCAAGAGTATAATAACTTTATGATAGAAAATAAATGTTCAAAAACCTTTTCATTATTGTTTTCATAGTAGCTAGAATTAGCCATTATCGTTGTGGGTGGCATATGTTCTGGAGTTTAGTTATTCTTCTAACTTTACATTTCTTGAAGTTTCAGAAAATGATCAGAGCTTTGAGGTGACTATGACCGCTACCACAGAGGTGGCAGATGACGAGATTACTGAAGGAACAGTGACACAGATCCAGGTATGGTAAACCTTCCAACTTGACTCAGATTGGGATTGATCAGCTGCTTTTAGCAGTGTTAATCTAAATTTCGATATTAACATCTTTTATTTGAAGAGAAACTAAAAAATTTTGACTCAGCTACTGGAGTAAGATAAGTGGGGTGGAAGGAGGAAAACAAACCAAGTAAGAGACTGCAAAGGAACAATCAGAAAGGAGAACCAGATAAGAACAGTGTCACTGAAGCTAAGAGAAGAGAAAGTATCAAGAAGAAGTTGTAGTCCAACGATGTAAAAGTATCAGAGGATGAAGATTGAGGAGAAGTCATTGTATTGGCACTTAAGAAGTCCTTGGACACCTTGGACTTTGGTTTAGTAATGGAAACAAGCAAATTGGCACAAGGGGCTGAGGAGTGAATGATGAAGAAATTAAGGCAGCTGGCATAGACTCTTCCTTCTGTAAATTGTACAGTGGAAGAAGAGGAGAAAGAGAGTGACTGATCATTTGAGGGAGTAGTAGAGTGAAGGGAAAGGTTTTAAGTATAGAGACAACCTGTGCACATTTGGAAGCAAATGGGCTTGACACAGATTAAAGATCTTAGAATATGGATCTGGAAGGTACCTCCAAAGTCTAACTCGCTCAATTTACAGATAAGGAAATTGAGGCTCAGAGAGTTACATGACTGGCCTAATCCATTTCCTTCTCCATTGTGCCCTTATTTTACAGTTGAGGAACTGAGGAAAATAGGGGTTAAGTGGCTTGCCCAGAATCACACAGCTAGTAAGTGTCTGAGGCCAAATTTGAACTCAAGTCTTCCTGACTCCAAGACTAGTGGTCTATCCATTGTGCCATGGAGCTGCATAAAATCCTCTGTTTGGCATTCGAAGCCCTTTATGAATTTTTCTATAAAATGAGGGGGATTTGGACTATATGATCTTTAAGGTGCCTTCTTAATCTAACAATAGGGTCCCATGAACCCCTTCTATTGACCTGAAAATATTAATACTCTCAGCAGGTGAGTCCCACTGATTTTAGAAATTTAGTAAAAGTTAGTTGCAAAAGGTTAGCCAAGGCTACCATGGCACCATACAAATTAGTCAGAGAAAATAGCAGTGAAAGCATCTTATCTGTCACTTCAGTCTAGCATTTC
Source organism: Phascolarctos cinereus (assembly GCF_003287225.1). Taxonomy (NCBI): domain Eukaryota; kingdom Metazoa; phylum Chordata; class Mammalia; order Diprotodontia; family Phascolarctidae; genus Phascolarctos; species Phascolarctos cinereus. The sequence continues at coordinate 158,624,687 of NW_027555514.1, forward strand.
TGACATCTTGTACCAAAATAAAGGGTTATGTTATAATACAGGCCATTCTTGCATTGGTTAATCAGCTAATATTTTTTAAGTGTCCTATACACCAAGCTCTGTGCTGGGGACACTGTAACAATGTCCAGACAGGTTTGGTCTTCTAACTGTGATTCAAATTCAGACATAGGCTGAATCTATTACTCAGCTTTTCTTTAAAGACAGTCTACTATGTAGAATCTGACATTTCTGATTTATGACTTTTGATCACAGACTTAGAGCTAGATCACCTAGCCTACCCCCCAAGTTTATAAAAAAGGAACCAAAGGCCCATGGAATTTTAGTGACCTGCCTGTGGTCATAGAGGTCATAAACCGAATGGCCCAAGTTTATACCTAGGACTTGTAGCTGAAAAGGTTCTCATTAACTTGTAAAAACAAATTATTGCATACAGTAAAATGATGGAAAGGAAAATACTTTGTTTATACAAAAGCTTTTAACTTCATACTAAATAAAAACACAAGAAAATGTTTGCTTCACCGAATCATTCATTTTCTATAGCTGATTAAGAAACAGTGGCATAGTAGGTATGGAACTGCACGTGGAATCAAGAAAGACAAGATTCAGATCTTGCTTCAGCCACTTCCTAATTGCGTGACTTAAGTCATTCTGAGCCTCAGTTTCTTCAAGAGTCTGTCATCCTGGGTTATTATAAAGATAAAAAGAAATAATGTATGTTAAGTGTTTTGCAAATTGTAAAGCACTACAGAAATATTCGGTAATACTGTTATTACTCCTTTAGAGCAAATGACTTTTATTGTCCTTCATAACCATATCTTATTCTTAATTTCCATAAGTATTTCTCATTGTTTTAATCAAAAATTCTATTTATATGTGGAATTACAGAACACAGAAGAATCATAAGATGTTCATTGAGTTAATGATCTTTTCTTCATATTTTCCTTTAAAGATCCTACAGAATGAACAGTTGGATGATGTGTCTCCCTTAGGCAATGAAGAGGTTTCAGCTGTTAGCCAAGCTTGGTTTACTACTAAAGAAGATAAGGATTCACTAACTAACAAAGGTACGATACCCAGTGACTTTGGTCCTGCCTACCTGGGGGAAATGAAAGTGTGGCTCTCATCACTTGTGGAGCTGATGAGTCTAAGATTCTCTGAAACAGACCTTTATATCTCTAATCAAACACCTCAAATTAGGTCAGATATATCCCTGAGTGAAAGAAAAAACAAATCTAGCATTTATTTTTCCCACCACTAGCTGGTGACTGAAAATATTTCCTTTTCTCATATATTCTTTTTTTTCTCTTATGCACAGAGGTGTAGCAAGGCTAAATGATATAGTTGCCAATTTGCTGCTATGGAGACATGAATTAAGGTCAAGTTGATGTTTCATGAGTACTTAGCCTAGCTTCAGTGCTAGTTTAGTCTGATAATCATTTAGTGATTCTTTGTATGTACTATTTGTACAACCTGTTTGGTGATGAGGGTAGATCTAGGAACTGCTAAGGGATGAGGTAGAAAGTTAGTACTGGAATGAATCACTGTGAGTTGATGAAGTGTGTGGGAAGGAAGAAGAGAAAACTAATAAAGCATTAAGTATTGGTGACTCAAATTTTAAAGCCATTATTGAACATTGTGTCAATAGGATGTTCAGTGCTTTCTGTGTACTTAATAATACATGGATGGATGCCATATCCATCTTTAGATAGGAACTAACTGTGTATTGTGTTGGAAGAATAATAGCTAGCTGCAAGAGATATTTTAATAAATGACATGCTGTGGCCTCTTTGGGATGTGTTTGTTTTTCTTAATAATTATTTTTTAAAAATTGAAGTAAATTTGAACATTAATAAGTATCAAACAAACCACCTGGAAGGGTCTTCCTACAAGTTTCATGGGCCTCATTTTAACGAAAAATAGAACTAGACCTCCAGGAAGACTTGTCTTACCTCTCCCCCAGTGTCTCATTGTGGTATGAAGATGACTGGCTTCTTGAAGGCTGTGCCGATAGAGCACAAGCTGTGGCAGATTCCGCCAGACTGGAAAGGTTTGAAGTACGGCTCTGGTAACAGGCTATGTCTGCTGCTTTCCAAGGACCAGATTGGCTAAGTAAGGAAAAGCTCACCGCCAGTAGGCTGGTCACATGGCTATAATTTCTTTAGGCGTGTCCACCCATGACTACCTACTTCCAGCCTAGCCTCTTCAGCCATCATGCACAACAGCAATCCTTGTGGAGATGCAACTTGGCCACTGCCTCTGCTAACGCTATTAAAGACTCAGAAAATTCTCCCACCACCAAAGTCCTTGGCACCATCAAATGGCTCAACGTCAGAAACAAATATGACATTCTCAATGGAAATGACCCTAAAGAAGATGTATCACCATCTGCTTTGTTGCTGAACCTTAAGGATCACTGTGCTCTTAGTTTGCACTGAGGCCTGCTAATGCATCCTCTCCTCCGTTTAGGATGTAAACTTGAAAGCAAAAACTTGCTCTTCTGTTTGTATTTCCAGGACATTGTTTTGCATAACACAAAGAAGAAGAGCAAGTGCTCTCAGTCCTGGGTTCCCTTTCCCATTTCTTCAGTAATAGTGAAACAGGGGGCAGACTATCCATAGATACTTACTGAGCTGTTGATACTCTAAATGTAAGGTCCATGTCCAGTGACCAGCAAGAAGATGTTATACTGAAGAAACTAAGACATCAATCTTGTTTTCTTTGCTATATGCAAAAGCAAAAGAAAGAAGGAATGGAAGAATGTTTTATAGTTTCTCTCATTAGTTACTCATATTATGATAAGATATTGAGAAATACTTTGCAAATCTTAAAACACTATATAAATGTTCGCTGTTATTCTTATTTGAAAAAAGACCATGATGAAAATAATTGCAGCTTATACACTAATGTCAGGCTACAAAGAACAAAGAGAGATTTGATGAAGAAAACTCATTCATATGATCTTTTAAATTAAATTAGTATATGCTTTGAAACTCAGTGATTTCAATGCAAAGGTAAGCATAGATAAGCATGGCAAAAAATATAATTAGGAAGTAAGGGATGAGAGAAGCCAAAAACTTGCAGACTACATATAGAAGCCTCATGCCCATAGATCAGTCTTTTGTTCCTTTGTTTGAGAAAAGAACTGAGAAATACAGGATATGATGAGCATCAAATAACATCACAAGAAATGAAACTGATTATATTTTAATAGCTAGGAAACATCTAATTATTGATGTGGAAATCATTTAATTGTCTTTCTGTTTATAGTCACATCACTAATTTGCTAGAGCAGAGCTCAAAATTTACGCAAAAAGTAGAATAAAAATGACAGAAGTTCTGATATATATAATTTTAAAAACTTTAATCTGACCTATTTAAATTAGTAATTGTTGCTAAATATTGGGAAATAGATGGAGGAAAATGCACTAACATTATAACAATTTCATATAGAAGTTTAACCAACACGCATCAATTGCCATTACAAGGAGACTACAAGTGACTAAAAAAAAAGTTAGTCACCAAATCAAGAGAGAGTGAGTGAGAAAGAGAGAGAGAGAAATTGATATTAACTAGACCAATTTATATGGCCACTTTGGCTTTTATGATCTTCTTGCTAACCAATGAGGTATGTCAGCCAAAGGCAATGAGTTTGGAATATGAATTCATTCATAACATGTGAAAAAGGATGATATAAAATTATGAGGAATATCACCTCAAGACAGCAAGAAACAGTGAAAGAAAAAAAATAGTTTGGAAGAAAGATTGTTAAAAGTATATGATTTACATATAAAGGCTGATACTATAAGCAAACTGGGAGAGCAAGAAATGGTATACCTGTCAGATTTATGGAGAAAGGAAGAATTTATGACCAAACAAGAGATAGAAAACATTATGAAATACAAAAATGATCATTTTGATTACATTAACTTGAAAAGTTTTTGCACAAACAAAGCCAAAGCAACTAAGATTAGAAGGAAGGTAGAAAATTGGGAAAGAATTTTTACAACCAGTCTCTCTGATAAGGGCCTCATTTGTAAAATATATAGAGAATTAAGACAAATTTATAAGAATACAAGCCGTTTCCCAGTTGATAAGTGGTCAAAGGATATGGACAGACAGTTCTCAGATGAAGAAATTAAAGCCATCTATAGTCATATGAAAAAATGCTCTAAATCATTATGGATTAGATAAATGCAAATCAAAACAACTCTGAGGTACCACATCGTACCTATCAGAATGGCCAACATGACAAAACAGGAAAATGATAAATGTTGGAAAAGATGTGGGAAAATTGGAATGCTAATGCATTGTTGGTGGAGTTGTGAAATGATCCAACCATTTTGGAGAACAATTTGGAACTATACCCAGAGGGCTATAAAAATGTGCATACCATTTGACCTAGCAATAGCCTTTCTAGGGTTGTATCCCAAAGAGATCATACAAATGGGAAAAGGACCCACATGTACAAAAATATTCATAGCAGCTCTTTTTGTGGTGGCAAAGAATTGGAAATTGAGGGGGATGCCCATCAGTTGGGAAATGGCTGAGCAAGTTATGGTATATGAATGTAATGGAATACTATTGGGCTATAAGAAATGATGAACAGGTTGACTTCAGAAAAACCTGGAAAGACTTGTATGGTCTGATGCTGAGCGAAGTGAGCAGAACCAATAGAACTTTGTACACAATAACAGCCACATTGTGCAATGACTAATATTGATAAACTTAACCCTTCTCAGCATTACAAGGATCTAAGACATCTCCAGAGGATGGAAAATGCTATCCACATCCAAAGAAAGAACTATGGAAGTTGAATCACTATCATTTTTTTTCCTCTTCTGTTGAGTTTTGGTTTCCTTTTTCTGATGGTTCCTCCTATTGGTTTTAATTTTTACTTACAATTTCACTAATGTGAAAATATGTTTAATAGGAATGTAAATGTAAAGCCCATATCAGATTGTGCGCCGTCTTGGGGAGGGTGGGGGGGAGGAAGGGGGAGACAATTTTAAACTCAAAAGCATATGGAAGTGACTGTTGATAAATCAAGATAAACTAATAACATTTTTTTTAAAAAAAAGACTTAACTAAGTAAAATCATCGCAAGAATTTTAAGGATGAAACTAGACCAAACATGGAAACAATATCTGCTTCAATAAAGAAAGTTTCCATATCGGGAGTTCCTCACACTGATGAAATTCCATGCCTAGAACTACAACAATAAAAACTCTTCTGATAATATTGTGTGATTGAGTCACAGAACACCAATCTAAGACACAAGAACTGAAATATGAATCACCCAAAGGACAATGGAGAGGTGAATGGTGGGAATGAGCAGGAAGCAACATATTGCAAATGCAGAATTATGCAGAAGGAGCACTATAAATGATGTCAGATGTGTGATTGAGAAAGAAGATAGATCGTCAAGTGTGTTCCATTGGTACATTCATGATGTTAATGCAGTCTGAAGAAGGCTCAGCGCTTTAAACAGAACCCCTGTGGCAAACTTAGGAGAAGACATAGACATAGTCCCGTAGGAGGGGAAAACATGAATGGGTTGTCATCTGCAGCATTCATTGGAAGGAATACCCAAATTAATGAGATCACAGATCTATTTGAAAACTGGAGTATAAAATCAGAAGGATAAGGAAAATACCTAATGAAAAGGAATAGTACTTCCCATTAAATTATATATAAATGTTTCCTTTTGCCTGTCTTAAGATATATATGTGTTTTCATTGCAGGTTTAGGATTCTTAAAGCCAGAGCAACCATATAAATTGGTGTAGTTAATATCAATTTTCTCTGTCTCTTTCTCACCCTCTTCTTCCCAAAATTTTTCGTAGAGAAAAATTTTAAGAGTGAATAATATAAAACCAGGTAATGTGAAAGCAAATTTACTTAGGAAGATGGGATTTTTTCAATTGTTTATTTGTCTCTTTACAAATTTAATCAGTCATGTCTTTGTTACTCTTAATAGCAAGCAATAACAGTTCCATGACATTGCTTATCGTTTTTTTTAGGGCATAAATGGAAGCAGGGAATGTGGTCAAAGGAAGAAATTGACATTTTAATGAGTAATATTGAACGTTATCTAAAGGTATCTATTATAATGTATTTTTATGTTTAATTCATTTAATCCAACAAAAACATTCAAATAAAAATGATTAAGCATAAAACTATAAACTCTAAATTAATTATCATTCGTTTATATTAATTTTAACAAAATAATAATAAAAACATTCTGTTTGCTTTCATGTCCCCTTCTCATCTCTTTTTCTTTTGTATATTTTTTACAGATTTTGTTGCTATTATGTTTTTTTATTTTATGAGACATTGTCAATGATTTTTTTGTTTTGATTCTGTTTTCTCAAGTATATCACTTTATATAAATCTTCCTACTTTTCTTTAAATCTTACTTTTCTTGATATGACATTTCATTATTTTTTAATTACTTTCATTCATCAGATTTCCTGTTTGTGAAAAAAAAATTAAAACATAATTTTAATACAAATATCCCTAGGAATTTATAATTATTTGCAGTATTAGAATTCACCAGCATAATATGTCTTAAATAATTCTAATATATGTGATCATGATTTTGAACTACCTAAAAACTTTACTTCAGATTTTAAGTCTGAACTTGCCTTGCTAAAGTACTTTACTTAAGAATAAGCTTGTAAGTACTTAGGGTCTTGTCAGGATTTTAAAGCACACGTTCTGCTTTAAAGATTTTGTAAGGAACCTATATTTTGTGGAATCAATTCAGCTTATATGGCCTTAAGGCCAAGAACTTAATTTCCCTCTTTGACCTTAAACTAGGTCTGACTTGCTTAGAATGTGATTGCATCTCCTGTGAAGGCACAGCTATCAGCTATTGGATTGCCTCAGAAATAATGGGTGACCAACCTTATTAGGTCCAAAATCCAGGGGGTTTGCTGACAGGAGATATGTGGAGTTCGGGGGAAGAGAAGGGAGGTGGGAGGTACCATGGAAGTGTAGAGAGTCTAATTCTAGTCATTGTCCTCTAGCTTAATCAATCAACAGATATTAATTGAATATCTACTATGTGCAAGGTACTACATAAGTACTATAGGGGATACAGAAAATATAAGGTATGTTCCCTGTCCTCAAGGCTCTTATAGTCTAACTGAAGAGATAAGATGTATACTTCTTCAACTGCAATGATCTGTGATTTTGTCAGAGTGGATATTCCTCCACCCATGCAGATAACAACTACACAGTATACTAATAGTCTTCCAAAGCTCCTTTGGCCAAAAAATTCATCACCCTAAAGGCAACTTGGTAATGAGCCTCTGCAAACTTAGGTACATTGGTCCTTGGACAACAGACATCATCAGTGGGCCTATACTTGAAGCTTTTCTTGCTTGGAAGGACCTGCCAAAACTGGCAATCAGCTGTCATAGCTTTCAAAAATCCATCAGAGTAAAAATTTAATGGACATACATACGTTATAACTAAGTCTATGATAGTGAGTGCTAAATGAGGAAACCAGATTGCAAGTGCTTTAGGAGCTCCGAAGAGAGAGAGAGTGATGTCCCAAGTTTCTCCTACTCTTCCATCAGATTCTCAATATAACTGAATTTGGAAGTCTGCTTTGTAGTTTTTGCTCTTCCCATATATAGAAGGGAGCACTGGTGTCTCCAGCATAATCTCTAAATAAGATGAAACTCATATCAAACCTCACTACTTTATGAGCTGTAGAAATTAATCTAAATATAAATATAAAGAATGTCTCCTTTCAGGGTGGAAGCTTAGGGTTTAAGTCATCAGTAGTTAACAAAGACAACATAGAAACTGCATTTACCCACAACTACGGATAGAAAAAAGTTGAGTTATAAAATGAAGAGTACTACAGTATTACCAAATGACCACTGGCAACTTCCCCATGAATAACAACAGTAATGATATTTAAAAGGGAGTTGTGCATTTAGGGTAAGCAAAACAATGTAGTGGAAAGAAAAATCTGTTGTCTAGACTCAGCTCTTTGACCTTAGTCAAGTCATTTAAACTCCTTGGACTTCAGTATTCTCACCTCTAAAATGATCATTCCCAGCTCCTTGATTGAGGGAGAAAGACAGTGCAGAGAAATGAATCAGCTGAGAGATTACTGCAGTTATCCAGACTGGAAATAATAAGGATTTGAACTAAAATGGTGCCTGTGAAAATGGAAAAGAAGCATCGGGAAAGAATTGAGGAATAATTTATCTGGATGTAGAAAAAGAGAGTAGCCATGAATGACTCCCAAGTTTTCCAGCGTGGGTTCTTGGGGAAAAAAATGATTGACAGAAATAACATTGTGTGGAGCTGGAGTTGGTTTGTGGGAAAAGAATGAACTTGGTTTGTAAACACTTGTTCCTACATACATGGTGCTTTTTCTGGCCTGCTTTACAGTGATTTATTTTCCAGAAGAGCCCTGTTAGTTCAGTTAGCACCTGGTACCCGGCTTAATAGAGAAGAGCTTCAGATCTGATTACCAGTACACTAGCTTGGCTACTTCCTGTCAGTATGACTGGGCAAATCACTTACCCTGTCTGGGCTTCAGTTTCTTTATCTATAAAATGAGGTGGTTGTAACTTCTGAGATCCCATATAGCTTTAAATCTTTTACCTCTACTCTGTCTCATATAACGAGTAAAGTGAAAGCTAAAAATAACTACAGTAAGCCAAGAACAGATTCCTTGTGAGAAATAGGTTCTTGGTGTTCATTTTACATCCCAGTTCTGTCTGCAGAAATAAACGAGTTTAATAAATGTTCGTTGAATTAAGAGGCAGATACAACTTTATGGAAGATCATATGTTTAGAAAATGTTTTAAGTTCTTCATAATTTTAAAACAATTTGATACCTTTCATTTGTAAAATGAAGTTGCTATCATTTTTCATATTTTTAAACTTCATTTTTTGCATCATTTTTAAGTTTGTCAGTAGCTTTTCTGATAACATGGTGTATATATACATTGTTTTTCTAAGTGGCATAGTTGAGATTAAAAATGACAAACTTAGGAAATTTAGTATGGTTGCATGCATTTGTATCCAAAATCCCTAAACCAAACAAATGTAACCCATTTAGGCACGTGGAATAAAAGATGCCACAGAAATCATCTTTGAGATGTCAAAAGATGAAAGAAAAGATTTCTACAGGACTATAGCGTGGGGTCTGAACCGGCCTTTGTTTGCAGTGTATAGAAGAGTCCTTCGCATGTACGATGACAGGAACCATGTGGGAAAGTATGAAAATGGAAACCTTTAATACTACGTGTTGTGACTAGTGACTAGGAACAAATACATTGGAAATGTAGTTTCTTATAAATGGAATACATTGGAAATGTAGTTTCTTATAAGTGGTGGTTAGAGGTATGACCAAGGTCCAGATAAGAGGCCAATCTCAATTTGTACTAGAGTCTTACCTAAATGAATCCTGCATTCATTGCTTTTGTTATGACACAGAAAATACCTTTAGACAAGGCCCTTTTTGTTCGCTTGGTAACAAAATCCCCCTGACCGAGGTCCAAATCTTAACCTGTCTCATATTGAATTTTACTCTGTTGGCTAAAGCATTTAAGCGCAGTAGTTTGTAAAATATGAGAATAATTCTTCATAATTCAGGAGCCAAGATTTTCTACACTCCCTTTTCCATACATGAGCATTTTGAAGTCAGATTTTTTACAAAATTAAAGTGGAAAGAAGTAACTTTGTGAACAAAAGCAGGCATAGAATTTGAAAATATGCATTGTTCAAAGTGACAGATTGTCCAGAAAAAGTACCAGACATATATGCTTATTAAAATATTCCTACTTGCTACATGGAAATTTTAGAAGTTATTTGCATGGATATTGTTCAGGTCTCGAACTCTAGGCATATTTGCCAGTCTGGCTTATGCTACTTTTTCTCCAGGTACTCAGCTCCATGAAGTGAGCACATTTAAAAAACTAAACGTACATGCAACAAAAGAAATTATGTTTCCATGGCAGTTGAGGAAGAAGAATAAAGAATGGTGTGCAGTTTGATTGACTTGATGTTTTCAAAATGAGTAACTTATTGGCAAATAAACATTTTGAATACAACCCCCACATGGTAGTCCTAAGTAGTTTCAAAACTACTTACTAAGAGACAACCTTCAAATTAGAGCAGAAGCATATCAAATGTCCAAATGTAAAGAAATTGGCTGGAATTTTTCTTTTTGGAGACAATGATGGAATTTGATACTAGAGATTTTCTGTCACTTTTCCCATGTTAGGGAATGGTTATGGTTTCAGAAGGTCTAAATTTTCTTAAAAAATTAAGGTGAGGAAAAATTGTGGGTAAAAGCCTTGGTTTAAAGTTAGAAAAGGATTTTAGACAAAGAATTTCCTGAAGAATGTCAATCATATGGTATCCTACACCAAACCTAAAAGTTTGTGACTTAATATAAGAAAGTATTGTATTTTTACTGGCATCTTTAAAAAAGGAGACATGCTTATTCCCTGACCATGTCCAGTCAAAGCAGGTATTTTATTGTAGCGTTTAAAAAAAAAAAAGAAAGGAAATAGTAACATTCGCATTCATTTTTTAGTTTTCCTACTCACTGACTCCTTTAAAAGTTATGGTAACAAAAGTAGATTTATGTCTTAATTATAATTATATTTTTACATTTAAATCTGAACATTTTTATTGTTTGTAAATTGTTTTCTTACACGAGACTGATTTTTATTAAGTTTTTTAGCTTTGTATTATTCCACACTAACTGATTCTCTAAATTTCTCTCTTGGCGTTCTCCAGGTATACTCCTGAAGAAATCGAAAAACTTAAGGAGTAAGTTTTTTTTTCAATTAATAAAGTCTTATATACTTTTTGTATCTTCTGTTTTGAAAAGCTTTTGCTTTGAACATTTTAAGAGATTTTTGGAGTGCTATAATTTCTAATTTACTGGTCCTAGAAGGGAGTTTAAGAATTGAAAATCATATTTTGCTAATTGTCAAAGCAGTGACTGAAAATGATATTAAATTGTTCTAAAGTATTTTATGGCTTTCAAAACACAAATACCATTCTTTTTTGATCCTCACAGCAGCCTACTAAGGTTGTTACAGTAGGTATTCTGATACCCATCTTACAAATGAGAAAACTAAATTGGCTGATAATGACAGAAGCAGGACTAGATAGAATTCCGGTCTTTTCAGTCCTAGTCATTTTCTTCCCTAATCTCATTTTTTGTTTCTTTAGTAGTAGATCAACTTTTGACTCCAGTACTTACACTACTCTACTTCCCTAAAAGTAGATATACAGATAAAAAACCAGTCACCAGCATGACTTCTGGAGACAACAGTATTGAGATGAAAGCCAAGTTTATGCCTTGTGATTTAATGTGTAATAATGGCTTAGCAAACATTGCTAATGTGTATGCTATTTCCTAGCAAAAAACCATTTTGGTTACCCCCAAGTCACCCAAGGCATAGTTTAACCTTGTATGTTCAAGCAACATCTTATAGACTAAGCAGGAAGGAACCTTAAAGGTTAATCATCTAGTCTTCCTCTCTCTTAACTGAGGCTTGATTAGTAATAGTGACTTGTTTGATTAGGTTCATAGAGCTGGTGAAGAGTAAAGCCAAGATTCTTGGTGGAGCAATGGTCTTTTAACATTAGAAGAAATAAGAAATATTTGAGGATAAATTATCTTATAAAATAGTGGGACAGAAAGATAGGAAATCAGTACAAGTGGAAAAAGATCAAATGAAGACTACTAAAGTAAGAAAATTATCTGAAGATACCTGGGAGATCATATCAATATAGTAGTTGTGGGCTAAGGGGAAATTTTGGTCTTTTTTGAAGACATATCCAAGTTACTTATTTCTTCTCTGACCCAGGAAAAAGGCAATTGCTGCCTGTTTTTTCACCCACAGACAACTGTGGACCCCAAAAAAAAGGCCACACTTTCAAACTTTGGCTCTCAAAGTATTGCTGTCCACAACTTCCAAACCAGTCATATGGGAAGAAGAAGAATGAAGAATAAATGATGAAATAAAAAGGGAGAAAACAATTGAACCAAATGCTGATTGGCAGACTCTTGTTTTAGGCTCCGGATAAAGCACGGCAATGACTGGGCAACAATAGGGGCGGCACTTGGAAGAAGCGCGTCCTCCGTCAAAGATCGATGCCGGCTGATGAAGGATACCTGCAATACAGGTACTGTTTCGGTGCTCAAACGCTGCTTGCAGTGTGTGAATTTGAAACCCCGGGTGATCCTCTATATAGAAATAAGTCACAGATCCATTCTATGGAGATGTCTCTCTATCCCCCTTCAGTGTCAAGCTCAAAGACTAATCTCCCTCCTCTACAGCCATTGCATTTTTGGTTTCTTTAGAAGTAAGTGAAACTGATATTTTCTTGTTGATTGCTTTATATGGGTTTTTTTTTCTGTATAAGTTAAAATCATTTAGAACAGTGTAGAATTTCCTCATTTTCAAAAGGACTTGGACCAGTGTGGCAGGGAATCCATTTTGCATTTGAGGCAACTTTGATGTATTTCCTGCTGGGAAACTTCTTTTATATAATAAGTGATTTCCAATTCATACTTGGTTTTTGTTTCAAATAGCTCATTATCCCTTACCCGATTGGGATGGGAATGGAGGACAATACATTTATTAGTCTTGTCTCTCCCCTTCTTAGCCTTTTCCTCTTTCCTTGTCCTTCATTCTTACTTCATTCTTCCTTGTACCAGTTTTACATATTTTCTGAGCTACAGATAGACAACTCCAGTCACAGGCTATATTTTGCCTTTCCCTCCCAATTTGAAACATGTAAATGAAAATACCTCCACCTCAGGAATGCCATTCTCTTACATTTGATTCACCAACCACTTAATAAACTTCATGTGCAGACTACTGTTTCAGGTGAGTTACACAGGTTAGATAAGACATAATACCTGCCTTTATGGAGCTTACTTTCTAGTAGGAAAATTTGACATAAACTTAGATAACAATGGTACAAGATAATATGGGTATAGGAGAGGTACCAGCAAATATTTATATAAGATTAAAAAGGGAGTACTTATTACCAGTTAGGAGAGATAAAGAACATCCTTCTGGAGTATGTAGCATTTTGAATTACATTTTAAAGGGCCAATAGGAATTTAACAAGTAGATAGGAAATAGGATATTTAGGTAGCAGGAATAAGTAAGCAAAATTATGAAAGTATAGACAGTGGGGAAAACAGGAGACCATGCGGTGCAGTTGTACTGCAGCTGTGCAGACTCAATTTTGAATAATGAAAATTAGTCTGAATAGGAAAATATGAGAATAAGACTAGAATCCAAACTTCACAGAACAAATCTCCTTAATAAAACAATTTGTTCTGTAAAGCTTGGACTTGGTCAGTCCAAAGGCTGCACTTGAGGACCTAGAAGGCCACATATGGCCTTGAAGCCTCAGGTTCTCCACCACTGTAAAATTTACAATATATGATTTTAAATTGATGGAAGTTTTTGAGTAGGTTTTGGCATAGGAGCTACATAGAATTGCATGGAGCATGCACCACAAAAAGTGATTGTCAGCTTTTCTCACTTTAATTTAGTTGTACTAATTTTGGTTGCTCTCCCTAGAAATGTTAATGCTTGTTGGTATACTTAACACCTTGGGGCAAATGTTACCATTGATGTAGGTGTATTGGGCAACCCCTAAATGGATTGTCTAGAAACTAAGATGCTGGAAGTATTAATGTACTTCTTTCAATCATTGCATGTGTAGTGATGAATCTGTCCCTGCTTTGGAAAAAAACAAACTAGGAGACAGGTAGTGGTGGTAGCCTAGACGATTTCCTCCTTTCAGGGAAGTGGACAGAAGAGGAGGAGAAAAGGCTGGCAGAGGTTGTTCACGAACTGACAAGCACTGAGCCGGGTGACATCGTCACACAGGGGGTATCCTGGGCAGCTGTAGCTGAACGAGTCGGGACCCGCTCAGAAAAGCAGTGTCGCTCAAAGTGGCTCAACTACCTGAACTGGAAACAGAGTGGGGGGACGGAGTGGACCAAAGAGGACGAAATCAATCTCATCTTGAGGTTTGTGTCCTACTGCTTACTGTGAGTCATAAAGTCTTGACTAGCCATCTTTTTTCTGTTTCCTTGGATGTGTTAAGTCGGAAAATCATTCTTCCCATAGCAACCTGATTCATTTGAGTTCCTAAGTATTTCATATTGAGCTCTTTTTTGTTTTGTGTTTTGTTCCTTTTTAGTGAATTTAGTGCCCGTGCAAGGTACCAGATTGAAGGCCTGGAGACTGAAGTCCTCTCTCTATCCACAGAACAGGTACGGCACAGGCAGCGGCAGTGCAAGCTTTTCCACTGTCCCATTATTGTGCCTCAGCCCTGGCCTGGAGGGATCATGGTTAGGGGGAAGAGGGTTGTTCAGTCTCCACGCCCTTCAATCCTTGGCTGTTCTTCTGAGGGTGCCAAAAAGGGGGTCCTAGTCTGGAGTTTAACCAGTCATGAAAACTAGACTGAAAAAAAATGCCTCCATTTCATATAAGTTGCAGATAGCTTTAAAATATAGAGTAACCTCATTTAGTCGATTCAGCCACCCTGGCCTATATGTGAACTGGATACCTGTAGGGAAAAGGCTTTTGATTACTTGACTAGTCGTATAAATACTAAAGTGTTTTTCTTAATTTAAAGATTTTTTTTAAACCACTTAGTTTAACATTAAAACTGAAGGACTTGAGTGAGCAATGAATCTTGTAGGCAAGGACAAGATAAGGAACTCAATGCTGTGCTATTAGATATGTTTTCAGTATTGAAGTTCAGTTTAATTATGCTGTTTAATGACAAAAGATGAACATACTTCATCCTAGCCTCCAAATATATTCATGCTATTTTAAGGAATGCTTTTTATTTGAGTTGTTTGTTTTTTGTTTTTTGTTGGGGGTTTTTTTAAATAACTCATAATGTTTCTATAGTACAAACCACCATCCATTTTTCAGTTGGAAAGGCTGAGACCCAGGAAAACAGTTACTTACTCATAGTCATACTATGAACCAGGTGTAGAACACAATTAAAATGTGGCTCTGGTAGTGCTCTAAACTCTAAATAACATCTCCTTACTTGCACAATGAAACATTTGAACACATACAACCTTCTAACCATTCACAGTTAAAATAATTAATTGTAGCTCTGGAATATCTGGCCTGCCTCTGGGATCCTTTCCTCAACAATTTGGCAATAACATCTTGTTATTATATCTTAGCTCTCCCATGATCTCCAGTGCCATACTATTTTTGGGTAGTCATAGAAAAAACAAATACGGGTAGGGTTCCCATTAGTCCCAAAGGGCAGCACCTAACAGACACCCATTTTTGTAACCCATCAGGATAGCAGAGCTTGATGTGGCTGATGAAAATGATATAAACTGGGATCTACTAGCCGAGGGATGGAGCAGTGTCCGTTCACCACAATGGCTCCGAAGTAAATGGTGGACCATCAAAAGGCAGATAGCAAACCACAAGGATGTTTCATTCCCTGGTAATGTATTAATTAGGTGTGCCTAACCTTTCATTCTGTTGTCATAGTGAACATTTATTGGTGTAAATAAGGATCCTGTACGATCATAATGTTCAATACTTTTCACAAAATGCTGATCAGTAGGGCTGAAAGTTGAAAGTTTGTCTTAACTTTCTGTTGCTGGATGGAAGGGCATCTCATTTCAAAGAAGCATAATTTAAAATCCTTAGTTGATCTGGTTGTGCTGCAAGATTTATTTTACTACTTTTTCCTGAAATATAATGGTAACAGTGATTTTTGTCATGTGCCTAATTAGTCATGCACTCAGGAATGCTTGAGGTCCCTAGAGGTATGCAGGAACTCCAGTCATTCATCTTGTGTTAGTATTGGGACGTTCAGTTCCAATAAATAATACTTTCCATTTTCTTCTTCAGAAAAGGGTAATATGTCTTTGAAATGCCTAAAGCTTCTAAAATCAGAAGTTCATGATATATGTATATAAACAGTCGAGATGAATTAAATTTTACATATTTAAAAGCCAGTGTTTGTGCAAAGGATTTTTTTTTTCTCAAAAGATATAAATCAGTTTTTAGTCAGCAGTATCACTTCTGGTAATCTGAGGAAGCTTGCTGTTTACAGGAGTCCTAATTTTACTCTTTTTCATAGAGAGTAAATTAATTTTTTAGAACATTTTTAAAGGAATTTTCACACCTTAATTTTTCATGTGTAAATTCCAGGTTTTCATATGGAATTATGATTAAAGTCAGGTATACCAATATGTTCAACTTTCTATGCCCTCTCCCCATGACATTCCCCATTTTTTTTCCCCATTCACAAACTGACCTGTTAGACTTAGATTTTCATTGGTAAATTGAACTGCAGTCTGTTCATTTTGAATGCTGATTAAAGTTATTGCCCCCTTTTGAGCATCTTACCATTTTCCAAAAAAAGTCAGACAAAGAAAAGAAATAATAAATGGTTTGTTGGTAAAGATTTAAGTGTAGCTTTGTGCAAAATTAATGCAAAGTGGTGAGTGGCTATTATGTAACATGAAACTAAGCAAAATGTGTAGTATTAGCACAAGAGAGGAAAGGGAATCAAGACAGCTTGTCATAAATAGTAGAAGAAGCAGAGTGTACACAGGTAGCCTTTTGTACAAGCCCTTAGTGACTGCAGTTCTGTGATTAGTGAATGGAAAGAATTTGCCATCTCCTTCCTCTAGCACTGAGATTACCAGCTACCATGAAGGGGATGCAGTAAGCCAAAAGCCAAGTCCTGATGTTGCTCCTCAATAGTTAGATATCCTAAAGTCTGTATATAACCATACTTAATTTATTAATTTCATGATAAAAATATTGTTAAAGATGTATAGTATCCTTCTCAAAGAATACCCCTCCCAAAAAGAATCATTTTACCAATAGCTAAATGCCTTAGACAGACTTCATTCATATATTTCACAATATCTATTTTTAATGTTTAAGTATTAAATGATAAGGGCAACATGGGTATTTCATTAATAAAAATTTGCGTAGCTAAAAAACATCTCAGCAAATGTGGTTTTTCAAATGTTTCGTTATTGTATTTGTACTATTTGACATCCAGTGAACAAACTATTTATTCCAAATACTTTCCCTCCTCACCTCATCCCTTCCTCCCACCTCCCTTGCTACTTAGATGGTGATGTCGGCGAATCAATGTTCTTTTTGTCTACCCATCTCCCTTCAGTCTTGATAAAAGGTCTTAAACAGTTGCACGAGAACCAAAAAAACAACCCAACACTTTCGGAGAACAAATCAGGCCCCGGAGTTCCAAACACTAATACCAATTCAAGCGTTCAGCATGTTCAGATCCGAGTTGCCCGCTTGGAGGAGAATACGGGCATCTCTCCAAGTCCCATGACAGCTTTGCAGATTCCTGTCCAGATCACCCATGTTTGTAAGTGCCTGTACTTTGTGATTTAATAGTACTATTAATAATAATAGCTGACATAGGGCTTCAAGGTCTGTAAAGACCTTTATATGCATTATCCCATTTGATCTTCATGTCAACTCAGAGAGGTAGGTACTGGTAGTAGATATTTGTATCCCCATTTTACAGATGAGGAAACTGGGGCTTAGAGAAGTTAAGTGAGTCCCCCACGGTCCCACAACTAGGAATTGTTGGGGCAGAATTCAGGCCTGTTTCTCTCCAGATTCTAGCTGGGTCCAGCACTCTATGCTACCTCTTGAGTTATCAAAATCTAAATGAGTCAAGAAATGACTCTGAGTACTTTGGGAAATTTATAGAGAGTCATTGTTAGAAGTTCTCATCATTTAAAGGCGTTAGGGTTTAGTTTTGTTTTTTAGGTCAGTTATTTAGTATGTAAATGCTCAAAATGATCTAGACACTAGGAAGGTTATCTTGTGACAGGAAATAAGGAATTTTAATAGCACTCAGCCAGTGAGCATTTATTCCACATCTGCTGTATGTTAGACACTGTGGTAGACCCTGGTGATACAAATGGGGACGGTTCAGGAAAGAAAATAATGAATTTTCTTCTGGATGTGTTGCATTATAACGTCAGATGGGATGTCCCCAAGATGATGTCAAACTGGAAGCTGGAGATGCAGGACGGAAGCCCAGGAGAAAGATGAGAGTTAGTGACATAGACTTGAGAAGTGTTTTCATAAAAATGATGAATAAATGTATGGGAGCTGATGTGATCTGATGGAGGCTAGGATGAAGTATGTCTGTCTTTTGTCATTAAACAGCATAATTAGACTGAACTTCAATATTGAAAACATATCTGATAGCATATCATTGAGTTCTTCAATGTCTTATCCTTGTCTACAAGATTCATTGCTCATTGGTGTCCAAAGACTTCATTGGTGATTTTGGAGAGAGCAATTTCAATCAGATGGTGAGAATGTAAGCTAGTTTGCAAGAGTTTAAGAAACACGATGTAAGAAAATGGAGATATCAAGTATAGTTTAGCTTTTCTAGGAGTTTGGCTTTGAAAGGGAAGAGAAATACATAAGTATGTATATGAAATATATAAACATAGGAGTGTAATAGGATCAAATCGTGGATTTTTTTTTTAAGAGTGGGGGAGGTTGTAGGCAGCAAGGAAGGAGCCAGCAGATAAAGAGAAGTTGAAAATTAGGGAGAGAGGAGATAATTGCAAGTTTCTGGAGGAGTTGGGAAGGGCTATAATTAATGGTACAAGAAGAAATGTCATTGACAAGAAGGGCCACTTTATCCCCTGAAACTGGGATAAAGGACAAGAGCCAAGATGGGTACCTCTAGGATGATATGAAGTGTAGAATTGGGGAAGAGAGGGAGCTTCCCATGGATGGCCCCTTTTTGTTTGTTTGTTTGTTTGTTTGTTTTTAGGCAATTGGGATTTAGTGACTTGCCCAGGGTCACATAGTAAGTGTCAAGTGTTTGGTCTGAGGCCAGATTTGAACTCAGGTACTCCTGACTTCAGGGCCAGTACTCTATCCACTGCACCTCCTAGCTGCCCCAAGGATGGCCCCTTTTTTCAGTGAAGCATGAGGCAAGATCTCATACCACTTGCCCTTATAACAGACACTTTCCTGAAGCCCAGATATGCATTCTGTGTAACTCCAGACTTAGTTTAGTTAATAAATGACTTTGTGCAGATCAAATCTGGCAAGGAAGTGCAGTTAGTGTTACTATTCCTTTGGGTAGAAGCTCAGCAAAAAACCACAAATTGTGGTAGATTGGAAGAGGGGAGTAAATGTTTTCCTCCAGAGATAACTTGAGAGCATTCTTTTAAGCCAAGGATCCAGTTTTTATGCTTTTAAAGTACTTGGAAAAATGTTTATACAGATGCAGAATGGTGGGGTTTGGAGTCATCTTTGCCCTTGGTAGTATCCCTACTACTCACTTGTGACTTTGTATAATTGGGAACCAAAGAATTTCTTTAGTACAATTCATCAAATATTTGTTGAGCAATCATCCTACACAAACACCATACAAGGCAGTACATGGAATCAAAAGACATTTAAGATCCACCTCCTGCCCTCAGGCACCTTACAGTTTATAAGAATAAGATAAGTCATCATGGGTACAAAGCCGAGTGTAACAAGACCAAAAAAGGTGCCCAGAAAGTGTTTATCAGGGTTCCAAGAACAGGAAAAAGACATCAATTAGAGTAAACCGAGAAAGATTTAATAAAGGAGCTGGTCTGTGAGATAAATATCTTCAGGATAGGTAGGATTTTGACAGGTAGAATTAAGCATAAGTGTTGAGCCTAGACAGTTGAGCCTAGAAGTAGATTCCATGGGCTTTTAGCAGTTATTATGCTTCTAGTTTGCTAAAAAGGTTTTTTGAAGTCTGTGCCATTGGAGCACAAACTCCAACAGGGCCCAAACAAGTACAGGCCTCACAAGGACTAACCTCGCTAAGTACCACAGGAGACTGGCCAAGAGGTGATCATTGTTTTTATCTATAGCAACTCATTGAATCATCTACTAAAATATGTAGGAGTTGTGATCTTGTATAAGTGGAGATAGAATTAATGCTGAACTAGTAAACTGCTTTCTGGGAATAAGATAATAATATATTCAGTTTAATCTCATTGAATGAATATTCTCTCCATCAGTACAGATCATAACCTATCCAGGCCTTCTCATCCTGTATGATTTTTTTCCATGGTCTCCCATATGTTCTTTCCAGAGGATCTGCTCAGAGTGCTGGAAGCCTTCTTCTAGACCTGTTAACATTCTCTGAGTTGGATTTGTGCTGGCCTATTATTTCCTACTTTGATTCCATGACTATTGTTCTTGCTTTTCCAATCGTGCATTTCCTAGATGTCTGCCACCTCTTACATGTAGGCAGGTCATTATTAGAAATATGCTTCAGCTTACTTACACCCATCTTTTATGTCTCTGTTGCCCTTTGGGTAAGTAACCTCAAACTTTGATTCTTTGACCTTAGTTGTGTTCTAAGGTTTTTAACAATACAGCATGACGCGAGAACATTGTCATTAAAAAGGTGGGAGTGTTTTGCAATTAATGAAAGGGTTGCACAATTTTTGTGCAGTGAAATGCAATCTAACCCACTCTTTTTCTGGCCTTCAGTTCTGGGGCTTGTTCATTATCAGTCAGCTGTAGTTATCCAAGATAAATGGATCTTGGATTGGGACAGTTAGATGGTACAGTGGTAAAAATTGGGCCAGGAGGCAGGAAAACCTGAGTTCATTTCCTGCCTCAGACACTTAACTAGCTATATAAACCCTGGGCAAGTCACTTAACCTCTGTTTGCCTTGATTTCCTCATCTGTAAAATGGGGGTCATAATAGCACCTGCCTCACAGGGTTGTTGTGAGGATAAAATAAGATAATGATTGTAAAGCACTTAGCACAGCACCTGGCACATGGTAAGTGCTATATAAATGTTAGCTACTATTATTGTTAACTATGTTTTTATGGACTGATGCAGCAGGCTGCCCGTCCAACTGCTTGTCTTAGGTTGGACAATAGATATTTTTTATCCATTTGCTTTTTCCTGTATAAACTATTATGCTGGCTTTTTTTGAGAGGCTCTGGATATCTTTGAAATACCCCTATGAGGTTTGATATAATTAGCATGATATAATCTGAAGGATCACTCTTCCATTTGGATCCTGTGCTTAACATTCCCTGTGACACTGGAAAATACCTTTGGTGTAGTCATTATGTCTCCCTTTTTTTATGCCTCGTTGGTCATTAAGAATCAGAGGCCCTTAAACAGTTATCCCTGTGATTGTGTTCATCAAAATACTATATGATCTCATAATATATGCATAAGAAGCTGCTTGTTAGAGGAAGGCTTTTAAATTTGTCTTTTCCTCTGGTAGTCATTCAACAAGCATTTATTAAGTACCAGCTATATATGCCCAGCGCTGTGCTACACATTGAGGAGTCAGAGCCAAAAATGAAACAGTCCCTACCCTCAAAAATCTTGCATTCTGGGGCACCTGGGTGGCACAGTGGATAGAACACCAGCCCTGGAGTCAGGAGGACCTGAGTTCAGATCTGGCCTCAGACACATAACACTCACTAGCTGTGTGACTCTGGACAAGTCACTTAATCCCAAAAGAATCTTACATTCTATTCAAGGAGACAACATATATAAGTATATATATTAAGAGATAAGTTTGGGGAAAGAAGCATTCACAGCAGCAAGAGGTGGCATTTCAGCTAAGCTTTAAAGGAAACTAGGTAAGAGGCAGAGGTGAAAGGGAGTGTGGAATATTCTTTTGTAATCAACACACAGTGAGCACAGCAGGTTCTTGTGCTCCTTTCTATCAATTTTATGTCTGTTAAGTTGTGATCTCATGTAGAAAATTGTTTGCAGAAGCCTTACTGTTCCTTTCTTAAGGATACACTTAGTTAAATATACAAATCATTCTAATAAAAATGAGAAAGTTGGAACGTGGGTTGGGTAGTTATAGATGTTTTTTCTATCTGCTTTTTTATGTAATAATAAAGTAAATGACAATGCCTTTTACTTTCAGAGTTGTTTTATTTTTACAAAGCACTTTTGCATCTCTTATCCTCATGACAGAACCATGAGGTAGATGAAGTGATTGGTGTTCATCCTTTTTGACAAATGAGGGCCTGAAGCACAGAGTGGTCAGAGGCCTTGTCTTCATCCAGTGGGCTAATAATCATGGCAGCCGGGGTTACAACCTCTGCTGGGGACTCCACCCTTCCATGTGCATAAGCACTTAATTCTCCATGTCAACCAATCAATAAGAATTTATTAAGGGGCAGCTAGGTGGCACAGTGGATAGAGCACTGGCCCTGGAGTCAGGAGGACCTGAGTTCAAATCCGGCCTCAGACACATAATACTTCCTAGCTGTGTGACTCTGGGCAAGTCACTTAACCCCAGTTGCCTCACTGAAAGAAAAGAATTAATGAAGCACTTACTACATGCCAGGCACTGGGGCTACAGTGACCAAAAAGAAACAACTCCTGCCCACAAGGAGCTTACATTCTCTTAGAGGAGACAATATGTATATAATATATACAAAGTGTACATACAAAATAAATTCAAAGTAATTTGGTGGGTAGAGAACTGGTGACTGGGGAGATCAGGAGAGTGCTTATGTAGGAGGTGATGCTTAAGCTTCATCTTAAAATGAGAGTATTCTAATCACATAATATCCTCATAAAGTTGAACCTGTTAGTATCATTAAGGGGTAGGAAAGGCAAACATGTGTATCCAACAGAATACATTAGAGGTTTTTAACTTTATATGTGTTAATCTTGAGAGAGACTGCGGCATAATGGAAAGAGAGCCAGACTGAGAGCCAGAAAGACCTGGGTTCAAGTGCCACCTCTGGTATACTGGCTGTATAGCTGTAGACAAGTCGCTCCTGCTAGTAATGCTCTAGGCAGCTTTCGGAGACTCCAGGGTCCTGTAGTAGAACATTCCGAGCTCATACTGGTCTGATCAGCCAGTGGGACACACTGAAATTAGACTCTAACACAATTGATGTCATTTTGGTCCTCTTCAAGAGCAAAGGACAACAACCAACCAGGCGACTCTGAGACTACAAGGTAGAGAAAAGATGCCAGCCTGCTCTGGTCAGAAGAGTTTCTTCATCCAAGAGATCTCTGTACCCGTGAAGTCACAGGGCCTGCTGTCCATCCCAAGGCAGTGGTGAATTGGTGCTACTTGCTTCTGCCTGCCCATCAGTGGAAACAGCAGCAACTATTTCTCTGCCTAGCTCCTGGCTTTTTGCCCTGAACCTAGCTGGAAATGTGAAACAACTAGAAGAGCTGCTTCCCAGAAAAACTGAGGGTTGCTTTTGGTGGCAAGTAGGATGCTGGAAGACCAGAATGACACTGAAGAAGACATCAGGGATTTTTATAAATACTACCCAAATACCATGTGTTCTTTGGTTGTAAAATATCATACTAAATATTTTGTAACCTTTGTAAAAGCAGGAGAAGTTAATAATATCTCCTCTGAATACGAACTTTATCTTTTTTACATTTTCTAGTACTACTCAAAATGTTTATATGTAGTTCTTCTCAAGAGGAGTCAAAGATACAATCAATAGCTTAGTTTGATAAGAGAAGCATTTAAGATTGCAAACATGTACAGTGAGTCCTTGCCTGAGGCCCTACATCTCCATTATGTTGGATAGAGCTGCTGGAAATAATTGATGTCCTTCAAGATTTCGGCTTTTCCTAGTTCCTCTTATTGCTTACCTTCCCTCTGCTATCCCCACTTCATCCTGTTTATGTCTTGCTTATACATAGTGGTTTGCCTGGTATTTCCCTATTTGACTTAACTTCTTGGGGGCTGGGACTGTCTTTTTGCTCTTCTTTGTATCCTCAGCCCTTTACACAGTGTGTAGCACATGGTAGGTACTAAGATAAATACAGGTTGACTAACTAAAAACTTCCGTTTAACTATACCTTGAGATTATTTGCCTGGGGTTGGTAACAAAGTCTGATTTTTAAGACTACATAAATCGTTTCACCTGAGTATACTCTCTTATATATGTGTATGTATCATTCATACATACACATATAAATTTTTTGTTTTGTATAAATATACTTAGGTTAAGTGATTTATGTAGTTTATATAAAAGGTAGAAAGATAGACAGACAGACAGATAGATAGATAGATCCTATTCCTCTGAGTCCTGTGGCCTGACCCATAGTTCTAGTAAAGGTAAAATACAGTAGACTTAACCCAACAGGAAACAATATATAGAAAAAGTCCATTTCAAACCAGTTTTTAATTGCATCTGAATCTGGACTACATGTGGCCCCCTTCTAAAATTAAACCATATCTTTTGTGGGTTTTGCAATGCCTAGGATAATGCTATTGGTTATGGAATCATTCTTAACCAAGAGAGAATGGAATCATCCTGTCACTTTTAGGATACCTTAATGCTCTTCCTTAGCTACCTGTTTACCTTTACCTTAAGAAATACTGGAATATTGTACCAGCTAGCTGACTCAGTTGAAAAAACTAGGAATGTTTCATGTAGAGAAGAAAAAACTGGCCCTGGGGCAGAGCAGGGTGGCCATAATCTGATAGCTATCTTAAGTTTATGAAAGACTGTCATGTAAAGAACTTGTTAGATTTATTCTGCTTTGCTCCAGAAGGTAAAATGAGGACCAAGATGGAAATTGCAGAGGGCCAAATTTAGCATTGATGAGCAGCACAAGTAGTGGCACAATGGATAGAGTTTTGAGCTTTGAATCCTGTCTCATAGATTTACTGTGATGTCACTGAACCTTTCTAAGCCTTGGTTTCGTCATCTATAAAATGGGGTAATAGTACAAGTTACTTCACAGGGTTGCTGTGAAGATCAGACAAGATAAGCACTTGATAAATGCTTGTTAAATGATGTAAAGCACTTTATAAATCTTAAAATGTTATATAAATGTTTGTTTATCATTGTTACAATTATAAGGATACACTTCAAAACAGAGCTCTCCAAACGTGGACGAATTTGCCTTGGGAAGCAGGAGGTTGTCTCTCTCCCATCCCTGTCCTCATCCCTTCTTCCCCCAGTGGAGATCTTTATGTAAATACTTGGTGACCATTTGTATTTAGTATGTTTTAGAAAGAAGATACAAGTTAAATGAGTTGACTTCTGAGGTTTTTCCAATTCTGAGATTCTGTAAAATCCATCTATTAGCTTTCTTCTACCTCCACTGCAGAAGTCAATGGTATTTTACCCTGCGTGCCTCTTCATTGAATAATCATAGTACTTAGCTACCTATATGTGAGTTTTCCCCCTTTTTGCTTTTACTATAGCTTCAACAGAATCCTCTGCTGCTACTGTCGACTCTGAGACCATAACACTAAACAGTGGTACACTACAGACGTTTGAGATTCTTCCAGTAAGTAATATCTGTGCTTTATCCTTGTTTTGATAACACCCTATTAAAAATAAAATTTACTGTGACTCATTAAATCACTCTTCATTGGGAAATTCAAAGCATTAACTAATAAGAATAATAAAGTGGTAACAAATAAAATACTTCTCTTTGCTTCTTGGCAATAAAAGAGAATGCTAGAATCAGAGTATGCGAGAACCAGAAGGGCTCAAGTTGAATATCTTCATTTTACAGAAAAGGAAGCTAAGAACCCAAAGTCACAGCTAGTTACTGGGGGCAGGGTGGAGACCCCAGACCTAGTTTTTTGTACCATCTGGTACAGCACAGTAAGATTAAGTTGGTACAACTAGAACATTAATGTGCTTTCATGGGTGTGTGTGCAAACTACCTTGACTACTCTAAAAGAAACTTTTAAAGGTAATGGGGGGCAGAGGCTGCACTTTCTCATGTGTTTCTTCTTGGGATTTTTCCTCAAAGGATGCTTCTTTTTGTCATGTCCCCCTAGGTACATAATTGTCATTTCATTATGTTGTGTTGCATGTTTTTTAAGAGTATGATTTTGTAGAAAGCACTGGATTAGGAGATATGGATTCCAGTCCCAGTTCTGTTATTATAATTAACTGTATGAACTAGGACAAATTAACTGTATGAACTCGGACAAAAAGATGGTAGCCTCTCTGGAAGCGTCACTATATTTATGTAGAGTCCTTGGAAATATGCCTTCCTTTATTTGTTGCCCTCTCAGAAATTACAGTTTTTTACAACTTTGTCTTTCATTTTGCCAGCCATTTATCCATTTTCCTTTACAATATCAGCAGTCCATTTCCTCAAATCATATGAGCAAATAAATACTTTTCTACAAAAGTTGAAATCAAGTGTGGCAGTGTAAGAGGACACAAGCCAATTTAGGATAGCCTACCTGTGGTCTTGCCTAAATTTATTTTTTATAGATGAGCCAGAGAGTATTACTCACTTTTCATCTCAATATGTGATTCTGGTTTAAAATATTCAGATAGGAATTTGTCATTGATTTATTAATATTTCTTTAAGTAAAAGATATACCAAAAAAAAAGGATATACCATGGTTTTTATTATCTGAAAATTTATTAGTTGTGACAAAGGCAGGAGAATTATCTAGGACAAGCACCATCAGGTGATGAATATCACCTCCCAGAAGATGATTCCACAGAATTTTCCTTTCCCAGGATCTACCTGTTGCCCCATTTTTGGATAAATGAGTAAGGAACTGATGGGATGGTAACATTTTATGTAATAAGGTACTGCTTATACCTTATATTTGAAAGAAAGTATTAATTTATGTTACTTAATAGTTAATAGTGCCCTCTCTTATCTGTATGTCAAGCATAATAATTCATGGGACATTATTCACTTTGATACCAAAAGTAGAATTCTCAAAACTTTTGTATCCCATGTTAGCCTCTATACTGCAGCCATTACAGAGAACCCTATATACAAATGTAAGGAAGGGAAATTTTTTTAATGTCTTTGTTGTGAAATCAAAATAGATAGGACCTTATTATTTCAGGAGGGAGGCAGTACAATTCCTTGGACAAAGTAGCAGTCTATATACCTTTTTTTTCTCACCAATAGAAATGGTGAGCTTTCTGCTAAGAAAAATTAATGTCCTCAAGGTGGTATCCCCCCTCATTTTAAAATGCTTATACTAAAAAAAGTTGGTTTGATCCAGGCTTTTGTACTGCTAAACCAAGGAACAGATTTATGTAACACAGGTCGTGTCATTATGAGATGATTGAAGATATACAGATTTCGGTGACTCAGTATTGATAGCGCAGCCCCAATATTACTGTGCCCCAGTAGCAATGGAAGAGAAAAGTCAATCAGCAAGACTCAATCCTAGGAGATGGGAGTATACTGCACCTAAGAGACAGATAAAGGAAAGTAGCTAAACCATTATGCCAGCATGAATAATGCCATCTGTCAGCTAAGTAAGAATACTGGGACCATTCATCTTGATGTACCTTTTGGAAGGAACATGGCTGTGTTCTTGGTTAACTACTTTTTTTCAGTCCTGGTTAATTTTCAAAGCTGAGTTAATCAGTAATTGGACAATTTTTTGCTTATTTCTATTTTTCTTCTTCCTTTAGTCTTTCCATTTACAGCCCACTGGAACTCCAGGCACCTACTTGCTCCAGACAAGCTCAAGCCAAGGCCTTCCTTTAACACTGACTGCCAGTCCCACTGTGACTTTGACAACCACTGCTGCACCTGCTTCACCAGAGCAGATCATTGTACATGCCTTATCTGTATGTAGTGCTCATAAAATGCTTAAGAAGGCAGACACCTTGAGTTTTCAGATTTGTTTAGAAAGAATGGAACTCATTGAGTTCTAAGAAAGGTCAGCACAGATAATTTACATCTTATAAACAGGTTGCATTCCAAAAGCTTGCTCCAAAATAAGCTATTTGGAATTCAAGATCATTTCCTATTGAAATACTTATGCATTATACTTATAGATTACCAGAAGTCTATTTGACCCACAATAGAGTTCTGCTAAAATATTAATATAGTACCAAAGAAGACTGTAATCTCAGACTTAAGATAGAAATTAATCCCTGCAGGCCACATTAACTTAGAAAACCACAAATTAACATTATCTGTGTTTTATTGTATTTTTATTTATTTTGTTAAATATTTCCTGATTACATGTTAGTCTGGTTCCAGCCACATTGTGGAGTATTGAGGGCCATAGATGACCCACAAGCCTTGAGTTTGACACCTCTGTCATAGAACATGCTTCAGTAAATCCCAGAGTCTTAACACTATGAGTACTCTCTCCACTGGTGCACATCACAATCCTACACAGTTCTTGTACATGTCCTTACATAAATCTTCCATACAAGATCTACCCAGTGTCCTGAAGACCTTCCCCTCAATCTTTGAATATTTCATGATATCAGTACCACATTTGACTTATCTTATACTTTGCTTTCACTAAAGGTCATACTGTTCTTGATTAGACATCTTTTACAGGTAGAATGGTGTACACATCATCTTAGTGTCTGCCTTCTTACACAGTCATGTTTAATAACATTGTTTTGTGGGAAAATGCATTCATTTCAACAAATTAAACCTCATAGATGTGTTAAGTATAAGGCAGCTAAATGCTAAACATGTGGAAAGTTAAATAACAATGAAGTATCTAAATGACAGATAATATATTATTAGACTTTACACAATTAATTGCCAATTCAGAGGAGGAAGAAATCACTGAGCACTAGTGATCAGAGAAGGTTTATGGAAGAAGGGTTTGAGTTGGCTCTTCAAGCTTGGATAGTGTTGGATGGGTAAAGAACAGGAAGTATTTCAGATACAGCAATGTAAAGTATATTCCAGGAACAGTAAATAAATCAGTGTGGCTGGACCAGAGAGTCCTTTTAGGCAAGTAATGGAAAGTAATATTTAAAAAATAAAACAAAACAGGATATTATCAAATTGTAAAAGACCTTGAACATCAGACCTGAAGAGTTTGGACTTATTAAAATGTGAGCCATTGGAGGGTTTTTTGTTTGTTTTTTGTTTTGTTTAGCAAGTGAGTGACACAAAGTGATTTTTTAGGAAGATTAATAGGGCATTGGTGTGCAGAACGGAAGAAGAGAATTGAAGCAAGGAAGAAGTATAGTATGATGTGAAAAGGGCTTGAGCCAGGGCTGTGATTGTGGGAAGAAAAGAGGAAAGAACATAAGAGAAGTCCCGTGAAGGAAGAAGCTCTAGAATCTGATGACCATTTGGAAATGATGAGGCCAGGAGGATAGGGGTAGAGTAAAAGATGATTCCAAGGTTTTGGAACTGCGAGACTGGTGATGCCATTGACCAAAATAGAGAGGAGAGGGGCCAAAGATTATGAGTTCAATATTAGATATTTTGAGTTCGAGTTAGTTGTAGGATACTTCAAATAGAAACATTGAACAGCTTAGTTGGACATATATAGTATTGGTGTTCCTAAGGAACATAAGGGCTTGATATACAGATTAGAGAGTCATGTTCATCCAGGTTGAATCTCTAAAAATATGAGATAGCTAGAGAAAGGGTATGAGAACAGCAGAAAACTCTCTAAGGAGAGGCACTTCCCTTCAGTGGGCACTACACACCAATTGTAAGGACTCAAATTGGGGGGGGGGGTGGCACATTTGGAGGGCCTCACTTCCCCCAGACAGTACATTGTGGTTGCCCAAGTATCTATGGTGCATCAAATATGGATCATTGATATATCAAACATTCATGTAAGTAAAGGACTACCTGTAGATCCTATAGATGAAGATTTTTAACTCTAGGATATAGAGTTCAGTAAGTATTCACATTTTGTTCCTGACCTTTTTTTTCCATTTTTTTTAATAGCCAGAACATTTGCTGAACACAAATGACAATGTCACTGTACAGTGTCACACGCCAAGTGTCATCATTCGGACAGTTGCCACTGAAGATATCACTTCTTCTATATCCCAGGCAGAACTAACAGTAGATACTGACATTCGATCAGATGATTTGACTGACCCTTCAGATACACTAGAAGCAGATACTTTTTCAGATGAAATCCATCAGCCTAAACTGACCAGTGAAAGAACATCGTTCAGTGATGCTTGTGACTCCAAGTTTAGTGACCAGAATAGCGCCGAACTAATCGATAGTATTATGGTCAGAACAGAAGAAGAAATTTCTGTCACAGACCTCAAGCAAGAAGAGGATTCTCCATCTGCTTTAGCCAGTGCTTATGTTACTGAGGTGAGAAAGCTCTTAAATGTACCTACAGTAGGTACTTGTCTGATACCCCAAAGTGGCATACTCTCAGGGGGAGATAACTAGAAGTAATTGCTACCCTAAAAGCATTTGTTAAATGATAACTTTCTTCATGAAAATATTAAAAATTTCCCAGCCTGGGAAATTGCTGGTTTTATTTTAAACTATTATTTTTTTAATCCTGTATCTCTCCTAAACATTTCTAGTTTCCCAGATGGGGACAAGTGGAATATGATTTGGACTTTTGCGCCCTAAATTGATAATAATAGCTAGCATTTATATAGTGCCTCCTATGTGTCAGGCATTGTGCTAAGCACTTTACAGATATTACATTTGATCCTCACAACAACCCCAAGGTAGGTGCTATTATGATCCTAATTTTACAGGTGAAGAAACTGAGGCAAACAGGTTAAGTGACCTTCCCAAGGTCATACAACTAGGAAGTGTCTATGGCTAGATTTGAACTCAGGTCTTCCTAACTCTAGTCCCAGCACCGTGTCTACTTCACCACCTAGCTGTTTAAGCATAAGAGAATATCATATAGATCTGTATGATAGTTGTGTTCCTGTTATATGTTATAGCTGCTACAGGTTTTCTTCAGCCAGTGGTAATGTGGTGGTAATGTCACATAAATAACATTAGGAGAGAAGAATTTAGTCTGAATGACTTGAAAGCAAGCCTTTGTTTCTTACATTTGCTAAAAAGAAAAAAAAATCTGCTCATGTATGAAGCTGTTAAACAGGGAACATTAAGAAAGTCAGCTGTCTTATGAAACAGAGGCAGCTTGCTTTTTAAAAGATGGCTTTCCTTCTTTTCTGAAATAGCCCTGGAGCCACACAGCCTTTAGAAGCTGATCTCTACTGTGGCTAGGTGGTGTGCACAATGATCTAACTTACAAACTCTGTTTCTCTAAGGAAAACCTTGAGGTGGATTTACGCCTGGGCTGCCAGAAACCAGATTGAATGGACATGGGCACCACCAGATGTCACCTCTCACTTTTTACAGGATGCGAAAGCATATCCATAATGCTTGCCTCTTTTGCCTCATAGCTTGGAAAGTTGTTGGATAACAGCCATCGTAAGCTTAGCCTCTCCCAGTAACAACTTCACAAGCGAAATCCTTAAGTTTCAGTTGGTTATCTTTAGGCTGAGTAGAGGTGTTCTATATCTGCTTAACAATATTATAATTCAGTTCTGGTTCCGTGTGATGGCAGGGAGGGGAAGGGGTTCATGAAGCTGGGGCAGTATATCCAGAAATTAATGTGATATAAAAAAAAAAGTGGCAGTAAAATTTATTAAGACATGTGTATGCAGGGAAAAAAAAGTCATTTCTGTTACCATCACCAAAGCTTGAGAGACAACTTGTCAAGATTTTATACTTATAAGTCACTTTCTCTTGGCAACTAGTGGCACAGTAGCTAGAGGGCTGAACCTGGAGTAAGGAAGACCCACGTTCATTCTAGCCTCAGACATTTACTAATGCTGTGATCCTGGGCAAATCACTTAGCCTCTTTTTGTCCCACTTTTCTCAAATGTAAAATGGAGCAACTGCTAATATCTGTAAGTGCTTGGCACATGGTAGATGCTCTGTAAATGCTACCTACTGTTAAATGAAAACAAAATTAGCAGGCTGTTGCTTCCTTAATTGTGCACTTGACTGAATGTTCAGTTAATGCAAGTTTTACTGAATAGGTAAATGGAGCTTTATTTTCTTACAAAGGCTTTTTTCTGGGAATACAGGCAATCCACAGTCCACTTAAGGTGCTACCAACACCTTATGCCCTCAGCCCTGTCTCGCATAAGAGGCAGTCCCCACTTCTCATCTTGCCCCAGTGCTAGTCAGTCACTGGGGGCAGGGAAGGTCAGGAAGAGCCTCTGTCATCCTCCCAACCTTTATTGACATGGTCTGTCCCCATCTCTTTAACTGCCTGTAAATACAGTTCCTTGAATCCTAGCATCATTGTAGGTCTCACCAGCAGAATGAGAGAGCAGAGGAAGGTAAATTCCATCTTGTGGCCATTTCTTAGTCCTCATAATTCCCTCTGCTGTCTTCATTTACCCAGACCTCCCTCCCCTCGCCTCCCACTAGTTTGAATCCTGTTCTTTGGATTCAGCGTTTATCAAATGCCTTGCACTGAGGAGATATACTTCAGTACTTGAAGAGAGCTGGGATCCCTCCAGCTGTACAGATCAGAAACCCATTCTTGTCTTCTCATCCGTGCCTCCTCACTGGTGCCTCCTCAGAAACGCTTAGTAGAGCATTGTCCATGGTTTGCACAAACCTCAGTACATGAACAATGGAATCTTAAAGTGGCACTTTTTATTCTTAAGCCAATAATGAGCCCTACAAGGTAGGATGACAAAATGTCTTGTGAAATGACGTTTCCTGTTCCATTTGGGTTATGTGATTGAAAGCAACTCTGTCAATTATTAGTCTTTCCTAGGAGAAATCATGCACTACCCTTCTATTTGCTGGCAATTTCTTCCCTGTGTATTCTGATCTCATTTACAGCAAGGAGATTAACATTGGTTTGGTTCACTTTCTTCAGCAGTGATCAACTTGTTGGTTGTTACATGAAGATTTTAAATTTAGAGTAGCAATAGTTAATAGGTCTAAAAACTTATTTTTAGCATCTTTTGTCCCCTTTTCCATCACTCTGCAACTTCCATTGCAGAAGCTAGCAGGGGTACACGCAGAACTGAAGGCTACTTTATATTTTTGTTTCATGATTTGCCATGGCCAAGCGATTGATCTGCTGGTCAGCCTACTAGTTTTGCTCATCTTCGAATTGGCCATGGTATTCCTCTAACTGCAGACTTAACCAGACCTGTACTCAAAGCCTTTAGCCTCACAGGGCTTTCCAGCACTTGTGCCCTCCTAGCACAACCTCCGTATGAGATATCAGAGTACTTTGATATCAGATTTTTCTGCAGGAGCTGGAGATAGAGATAAAACATAGCTCCACTTCCTAAGGAGTAACTGCTTTGTTCACCCATCCCACTCAACTTGGTGGGGGCATACCCCAGGCTGAAATTCAGAATACATTTCGCTCAAAAAAGAAAATGCATATAACACAAGGTGACTAGATTCTGTAGTAGTTATAGGTCATATACTTAAGAAACATGGGTTAAATAGGCTTTAGGGGTATAACTCAGTTCTATAGGAAAGTATCTAACAAGGTTAAAACTACATCTATAACTGAAAACACAACATTTCTAAGTTAAGAACCACCTTTAATTCATTCATGTGGGAGATAATAATGTTTTAATAATAGAATAAAAGTAAGTTTTTAGACCTTTTATAAACATTAACTATTGCTACTCTAAATTTAAAATCTTCAGGTAACAACCAACAAGTTCACCACTGCTGAAAAAAGTGAACCATACCAGTGTTCACCTCCTTGCTGTAAATGAGATCAGAATACATAGGGAAGAAGTTGCAGACAAATGGAAGGGTAGTGCATGATTTCTCCTTGGAAAGACAAATAATTGACAGAGTTGCTTTCAATCACATAATCCAAATGGAACAGGCAATATTCATTCCCCTACTTTAAATTAAATTTCATGGGTTGTAAAGTACTGCTAGTATTTATTTCAATGTGTTGTCAAGATTTAATTTACATTAATGAATGCTTTACTCTGTTGAGTCAGGTAGTTCCTCCAGGGATCACAGCTTTCAAAACACTGGGGGTTTTTTCCCCACAAAATGTTTTGTGTAGCTAAAGCCACTAATTTACCAGATTGCTTTTAAGCCTTAAAATTTAAATTGTATCCAATCTTTACTCAAAAAAAGGCCATTATGTTTAATATTTCATCTAAGATTGTTCCAATGTGTCCCATTGCAGTTATGTCAATCATTAATAAGATTTTTTAAAAATATATTGTTCTTACAATCAAACATGAAATTAGCTCATTATTCAGTTTAATTAAAAGAACTTGTTCTGCTTAATTATCATTTCTATAAAAAAAAATATTAATCCAGTAAGCCCCAAGTAGACAGTCTTTAGAGGAATAAGTAGGAATAGAAATAGAGTAGTTGAGGGTCTAAAAAAAATTGAACTGAAGCTAGAAATACTTGCCTAGAATTCTTAAAATCTTAAGGATTTGAGAGAGGTAAGGTGGTAGGAAAGAAGTAATGCTTAAGTAGTTGAAAGCTGATTTCTTTTTATCACTTTTTGTCTCATTATTTAAATTGTATAGGACCTGGAATCTCCTACTATAGAGGAACAAGTTGATCAGTCCACAATTGATGATGAAACTATACTTATTGTTCCTTCACCACGTGGTTTTATCCAGACATCAGATGATATAGATAACGAATCTGTCTTGCCTCTGACAACACTAACAGGTAACAATAGCATGACCCCTTTATGTAACTGATGTTTAATGATTCAGGCCTCCATAACTTGCTAATGCCAAAAGCCTGCAGCCTCCTTAATTCCTTAGAGCTGTTGCTTGGGCTTGTAGGTATTTTCTTCCCCAGACTATTTAACACAGCATCTAGAGTTCTCATTATGTATATACTTTCCTGCTAATAATTAATTTTTGGTTTTTAAACCTCCCAAAACTATAAATACTATGGGTGGGCTGTGGCAGTAATACATTTTTAATTTGTGATGACTCAAAGGCAGTTACTAAAATTGTGGTAGAAGAAAGGTCCTTTCTCCACAAGGCTTTAATTACCATTGAATAGCTTCAGGATTTGTAAACAGCACAGGTGCCCTTTTTTAGACTCTTAATGTATAACTCATTACAGATCCCATACTGCATCATCACCAAGAAGAATCACATATTATTGGATCATCCTTGGACAGTCCTATCTCAGAAGACTCAAAGGATGTTGAAGATTTGGTCAGCTGCCATTAAGCACACATGCAGTAATAGGGCAGTTTTTAAACAAGAAAGCCGCTTTCAAAACCCTGTGCTGGTACCACTTCAAGAGAAAGGAGACCCCCTACACAGACAGGCTTAATTTACCATTCTTCTAGTTTTAAAATAGCTACTGTACTTAAGCCATGTATACTGTTGTTGCTGTTGAAACTTTTTACCTCATTTATGATTACACAATTGCCTGAGGCCCACTTTCACTTACAGTGTGGGGGTTCTTGGTTGTGGAGATCCGTTACATTTAGTGTCGCCAGTGACACAGTCAGCAAGGGATTTGGCTCACTTTAGGTCCTCAGAAAGGAGTTAGAACCACCAAAACCTAATCGTTCTGCTTTAAGTGAGCAAAGGTGCTTAACTATGAGAACAGTCAGAGGAGGCCTTCTTTCCAACTTCCAAGTTTGTATCTGGTTGTTTCAGAGAAAAGTTTGCATACCTGTGTAGTTTAAAGGGTACTAATGGCCTCATACAGAAGCATTAGGTATCTCTACCTTTTACTAGCATTTGACACCTAGTTGGGACATCTCTTGTATAAAAAATAAACAAGATGATTGCATCCTCTCATGAAGGCTGCTTCTGGCTGGCCCATTACTAATGATGAGAGTTGGGTTTGGCTATAAAAGTATTAACAGATACTGAAGAAAACTCAGCTTTAGTACAATTGTTTTTAAAAAGGGAAAAACCTGGATAAGAGTAGTCTTTCACACTCCAACCATTCAGAAGTTACGGGCCTGATTAAAATAAAAGGTGGCCCATTCAGCTTCTAAGAAGGGTAATAATGTTGCCTTCCCAGGATACCAGGCAGCTACTGCTTAGATGATTTGTTACACTAAAGGTAACATAGAACCACTGATGGTATTTGGGAGACAGGTGGTCAAGTGGAGGTGTGGTATAGCAGCCTCTCCTGCTCAGGGGTTTGTTTTTAAATTGGCTTGTGGAATGGAAGAAGGAAACAAATCAACAAGTCATTCCTGTATTAGAAGCATTTTAGCCAAGACAAGACTGACTGACTGATGATAAGGCTTTGATGAGTATGATCCCTATAGAAGAAGGAAAAAAAAACCCTTGTATAAATTATTTTATTTATTATTGTAATTAGATTTTCACAATCAGAGTTTTGTCTTTTTACCATCTAATGTGCTTTCTTTTGTTAATGTGAAATTAAATTGTAGTTACAAGCAATGGTTGGTTGCATAGGGAACAAAATAATTGTATATTCAGTTTAACAGAAATAAAAGAATATTTGTCTTAGAGCTCTAAGATGTTGTTTGTTATATAACCCCCTCCCAGTGCTATAGTAGATTGTAAAAAAAAAATGTAAGATTTCAAAAGTGGAAATAACTTGTGCCATTCTGAACCCATATATGTGGAATGTTC
The DNA here is from genome assembly GCF_003287225.1 of Phascolarctos cinereus. Lineage (NCBI taxonomy): Eukaryota > Metazoa > Chordata > Mammalia > Diprotodontia > Phascolarctidae > Phascolarctos > Phascolarctos cinereus. The sequence continues at coordinate 158,661,059 of NW_027555514.1, forward strand.
ATAAGTGCAACATCAGCTCTTTAAAAAGGAAAAGCATAATGTCACGTCTTAGCTCCCAAACAAGAGGGAATTTAGATTTGGAGTTAACATGAAAATCATGTATTGAATTCCTGCACAATCTTGCTTCATCTTCAGTTTATTTTACCCAGAATTCGGGTTCAGAGTACTAATTTTTAGCTGAGAACAGTCTTGGTTTATTCATTGGCAGCATCACTTTCCCACATCGTGGAAGTACAGGTTGGCGCATATACATAACATGATGATAGAAAACAAGATATAGTAAATTAGATTTCTAAATTTCGGTTCCAAATCTCCTTGTCGATACCAGTAGATCTAAAGAAAAGGAATTGGGAAAGGAGGAAGAAATCAAATTAGGTGAAGAACCAGCGTTTAAATATTTTTAGTACTACAATTCAAAATGCAATTAATTCTCCTTCCCCACTTTGACCCACATAGGTCAGGAAAAGTACCTCATTTTGTTCTGATCTTACAGGATAGGATTTTTGACTTTGTACTGTCTTATTCTCTCTACCTTACAGTCACAGAAGTGTTTAAACTTTATGCTTCTATAGCCAATGTCCTCCTCCAACTCAGATGTAAGTATAAAGACTTAATTAATATGCATTTAAGATAATACCTCACCTACTCACATGTATACCCATTTTCCAGAGTTTAAAGCTAAAATAAAGTATATTATTTCTCAGAGCTCACTAAGGGAGTACTCTAGAAAATGGCAGTTCTTATTTCCTAGAAACATTCCAAATACCGTAATTGGTTAAAGCATCATTCCAGTTTGGGAGGCCCTGGGTGAAAGCAAAACTCAATTCTTAGAAAATGGGCCCCATTTTTTTAAATCATTTGATTAGGCTGGGACCTTTTAAAAAAAAGTGTCCATTGGGCATGCATTTATACTACAATACTTATTATTGATGACTCCATTTTTTCCAGCTACATGTCACGTTTCAAGAGGTTTTAAAGTTGGAAAGGGTATAATGTCTTCCTAATAACTATGCCTTATTTATCCCTCCCAAGTTCTAAAAGCCAAGTGTGATGACTGCTTCAGTTGATGACACCTGGTTTTGGTTTTTTTTTATCCAAACAATGATCTTTGTATCTCAGTATTTCTAACCCTGTGTAAGCAGAAGTGGCAAGTGACAGAATCATTTGATATTAACTTTTTTAAAGAAATACTGCTGGGAGGTATGTATATATCTGATTGGGAAGGGCTTTTATGGTTAAATCTGCCAATAAGGGTATCGTTGGCAGGTAAAACTAGCCAGAAACTTTAAGAATTAGCAATTTCCATTTTGGGAGATCTGTTCACTGCTCTTGTAGAAAATAATGGTATTTGAAATGTCAGACTGGGAAGAGGAAGAGCAAAAGGCCCTTTATCACAAAGACAAAGCTCACACTACCCATAATGCACCATCTTTCCTTAAAAGGGCATAATAACCCATTCATTTGGATTTCACTCAATTTAGAGTACAGGCTTGGTAAAAAGGATTATATTCTAATTTACTGGCTATATAATCAACTCTGTACACTGGGATCCACTTGGGATGTTATTGCCTTAAACTCATATGCAATAGTATTATAGCACTAAAGCAGTGATTCAATTCACATACTGTGGAAACTCACTCTGTGCCCCTCCCAAGGTAGATTTTTTTTTTAAACTAATACTGATTTTGAGAATTGTGATACATGTTGTTTATGGAAATGGAATATTAATGGAAATACCTGATGTATTATCTCCATTTACCAAACCAGAATTAGGAAACCACTGCCCTATATCCTAACAGCATCAAGCCCACTAAAACTGAATAAGACTTGTCAGAGAAGCTTCATTTAAAATTCCAAATCATACTTACAAGTATGCAGGCAGTAATGCAACTCAGGGAGATGCAAACAGCAAAAAATATATTCAGTGGTTTTGGAGGTAGTTGAGGGAACACAAAAGCACTGATCAGAGTTACCTATATGGGAAAAAAAATAATACTTTGAAGTAACTCCCAAAGATTTGGTTACATTAGAATTCAGGGAATAAAAATGATGAAAGCCATAACTGTTCCAATCCTTAGCCTCTTTAACTAACAGACTGGGAGCTACGTGTTAAGGGCTTATAGCAATTTTGAAAAAAAAAAACCCCACATATATCCTCTCCCCTCCCCCTGCTTTAGTGGGACTGGATCCAAAGAAGCTTGAAATTAACTTCTATTTATTCTGAATACTTCTGTCAAGGAAAATAAACAGAGTCAAGGGCTTCCTATTTGTCACTTTGGTATATATTTGCTAACCACTTCTGGGGTGTCCTGAAAAAGAATCAGCCCTCAACCCTAGTATAATGTATCTTCTACACTTCAACCCCATGCAAACCCCATTCCCAGCTCCACTCCCACCCTCAAAAAAGCCAAGTGAGGAAGCAAGCTGAATTCATTTTAATTTCACCATTAATGCCTATTTAGGTTCAACTTTGCCCGTGTAAGGAGAACAAAGAGCCCATTTGCCAAAGAAATGTGATGGACCCTTGCCATTCCACACTCAACAGGAAAGTCAGACATAAACTGACCAGAGATGATCCCAATAAATAAAGGCTTAAAGGGCCTAAAGCTAAAGACAAGTGTCAACCACAGCTTTTAATTTCCTGTGGCTGGGCTGAAGTGATGCTTCCCTAACTCTAGAACATGGGGTAACTTTTTTTCCGTCTTTAGGGTTTAAGAAATCCCCTCAGTGTTTATAAAGGGTATGTCCTATCCTAGCCCACCCTCCCCCACATAGTCTATAATCAGAGGTTCCCAAAGCGGGTGATACCACCCCTTGGGGGGTGCTGCTGGAACGATTGGGGGGGGCACTGAATAAAAATAAAGAGGCAGTGGAAGCATAAGGAAAGAAGAAAAGAAGAAAATTTTGAAAAACTTTGTACATGTTTCATCTGTTGAGTAACAGTTAAAGTCGTAGTGATTACATTAGTTTCCAAATAAATACATAAAATGCAAATTATAACTGATCTGGGGTTAAGTCCTCCAACTGGTCTTAACAAGCAAGTGTTGAACAGGCAAGTATATTGTGCATTTTTGGGAAGTCCTGCATGCATGGGCAGGAATATATGCATATAATGACTTGTTTACAATACAATACTATATGGTTACATGATGGCAATATTGTGTCATCAAAATTTCAATGTAGGGGAAAAAACCCACACATTTACAATGAATTATTAAACTTAAGATACATGTCATTTTTTCAAAAAAATTTTTGAAAGTATGCAATTTTTTTTAAAAAACCATTAAAGAAAGTAGATTTCCTGAAGGGGGGGGAACGATGAGTAAATTTTTTTTTAAAGGGGTAGTAGGTCAGATAAGTTTGGGAACCTCTGGTGTACATGTTTGCCAACATAAAGACACCTCCAAAATCTGTAACCTGGGGTATGGAGAAAGAAGGAAAAAACCCCTTTTGTAAATTAACTAGAGAGACATGAAAAGCAGACCCCTTTCCCCACAACCCTACCCTCACTGTCCAAGGACAGATGATTCCTTTTGTGGGATGCCTCAGGTCCTCGGCTTCTCCTTTGGGCTATTTCACTTTCGTTTTGTGGTCTCCAGGACAAGAAAATGGAAATCAGAAGTACCCCAGCTTAGCTACTCCCAGCTAAATAAGGAAGAGGCTGGGTAAAAAGGATTGGCTCGGCTAGCTATGATCCAGATCCCTGTAGCAGGATCCCTCTTTAATGAGGAAGTAGATTCACTCAGCATTCTGGCAAGTCCAGAACTATGAGTGGGACACTAAGGTCTACATCATAATTTAAAAAACAAAAACCCCACACTTACCAGAAGCAGCAAGGATGTCAAGCTGCCAACAACTAAGTTAATGACACGATCCTGGAAAAGAGAGGAAGGAGTTGTTTGAGACACCTTAATTTTATCCAGGCTGGTCCCAGAGGAACAGCTTAAAACGTGCATGTGGGAGACATCTGGTAGGATAACAGAGCTTTGAGAAGATGGCAGAAGGCAAGTAAGCCAGTGCTTGGTGAGGGAAACTTGGAGGTGGTAGAGGCGGGGGAAGAACAGAGTAAAGGGTTCAGTCAGGTTATAGGGGACTCTGAAAGCCAGATTTAGGAGACGGAGACACACACACACACACACACACACACACACACACACACACACACAGAGACAGCCAGCTTACGGCCTGAAGGCATGCCAAAGGATCTCAAGTGGCTGATATTTTCCTCTACATTTTTCCTGGGGCCTCCCGAAATCCTTTGGCAGGCCACAAGTTGTACAGGCCTGGTTGAAATTCTCCTTCCCTACCTATCTCTTTCCCTGAAAATTTAGAGTTCATAAGATGACCAGACTCAAAGGGAAATGCCCTATCCAGGCACAAGTTTCAGACGTGTAAGCTAACGCCTAGCTTACTAACTCCCATTCTTTGACCAAATATTTGATAGTGGAACATTTTTTTGACATGGACAAGATCTTAAGAGATCTTTTAATCCAGATGGTTCATTTCACAGATGAAGAAGCTGACCCAGAGAAACAATCTAAATTGCTTAAGGTCTTACAGTTTGGTGGCACAGTAGATAGAGTGCTGGGCCTAGAGTCAGGAAGACCTGAGTTCAAATTCTTCAGATAGGTAATAGTTGTGTGACTCTGGGCAAATCACTTCACTCTCACCTTCAATTTTCTCTGTAAACTCAGTAGACTATGCTTCCCAGGGGTGTTGTGAAAAGAAGGCAAATATTGTAAAGCATTTTGTAGATCATAAAGTGATATACAGACTGATAAGAACTCAAGCAGGAACATCCCATCCCATCTTATGTCTAGTGCTTTGAGCTGGGCACTTGCCTGCTCCCAAGAACAGAGAGAAGGAACCTAGGATCATAGAAGGTGGTCAGGAGAAGCAAGGACAAATCATCTAACAGTAGATTTTTCCTAATAAGATTTTAAATACTTATTGAACAAAACGTTTATGTTCTTTTTTAAAAGTCATCATCATCAGAGCTTTAAGAGCTAGAAAGAACCCATGGATATAATGCTTGTCTTGGCATATGGAAGACTTGGTTTCCGATCCCTTCTCTGCTACTTATCCCTGGTCAAATCACTTAACCTCTGAGCTTCTGTGTCCTCATCTGTAAAATGGGAATAATAATAGAACTTAACAGAGTTGTGAGGATCAAATGATATATACACACACACATACACATATGTACATATGTGTATATATACATATGTGTGTGTGTGTGTATATATATACATACATATATATATATATATATATATATATATATATATATATATATATATATATATGAATTTCAACTATTATTTCACAGATAAAAAAAAATAGATCCAGAGAAGCTAAATATTTGCCCCAGGTCACAGGGAGTAAGCGAAAGCAAGAATTAAGCCCTAGGTGTTAGACATCATATCCTTTCTGCTATAACAGAGCAGCACTTAGATTGTTTTGTTTTGTTTTTAAATTAAAACCACCTTAAGTTAAAATACTATTTATTTCCACATGGACTTTCATTGTTAGGTTCCTCCCTTCCTCTTCTTCTGGAACCCCACCCCCACCAGCTGCCCTGAAAAGGGGGAAGGGTGTTCTTTTTTCAATAAATCATAGATTTAGAGTCAGAGGGGACTGTAGGAATCATTTAGTCCAAATTCCTCATTTTACAGATGAGGAAACTGAGGCCAGGAGATGTCAATTAGGATCGCACAAGTAGAAAATGGCAAAGTGAAAGGATCTGGATTTTAATCCTAACTCCAAATCCAATGCACCTTCCATATTAAATCCTGCTAATAATTTTCTCCAAAACCATAGCCTAATCCTTCAAGAAACTATTCTTTCCTTCCCCTTTTCCCTGTCCCATCAATCTACCCAAAGTTAAGCCCCTCTTCTCCCATATAGCAAACCTTTACACAAAGGTAAGAATCACAGATTCAGAGGGAACTTAGAGGACATCTAGTCTGAATCCTCTCATTTTACATTTGAGTAAACTGAGGCCCTGAAAAGTAAAGTGACTTGAACCAGGCTTTCTCGCTCAGACTTTGCATTGTACCACATGGGGAAAGAGCCAGAGTCCTGGCCTACTTTACTACTTACTTACCATCCCTTCCAGAAGCCCTGTAACTCAGTTACGGGTCCCAAGGACCATGATAGTTGGTCAGAATCTGTTTGGAGGACATCAGAGTCTCCTATGTATACTCTGGGGCAGCCCATACAGAATTAAATATTCAATCCATAGGTTCCAGAGCCTAAACATATTAACAACAACATCACTACAACAACCTTTACTCTAATTTATATGCCAGAAGGTTGACAAAGTTACTTTGTTCCACTATTCTGGGAAGTCCATGAAACAAGTATTATTGCCCCCATTTTACAGGTAAGAAAAATTCCAAATCAAAGGTTAATCTACTTGACTGCTCCACACTCAGAGCTTCTTAATGCAAATGTGCTTTTTTCTGGGGGGGGGGGGGTGAGGCAGTTGGGGTTAAGTGACTTGCCCAGGGTCACACAGCTAGTAAGTGTTAAGTGTCTGAGGCCAGATTTGAACTCAAGTCCTCCTGAAAATATGCATTTTCCATTATACCAAGGAGCCCCAGGATTATGTAGGAGCCTTAAATTAGGAGGAACCAGGTACAGTGGGAAGACCCCTAGACTGGCATCAGTCTGGTGCTAGTTAGATGAGACCTTACTCCCTTCATCTTTCCAATGAGGGAGTCTGACTCTTCCAGCTCCAAAATTCTGAGTCTGTCATCTAATCTCTCCCTGTCTGCAGGCAGGGTTATATAGCCATTTCAGAGAGCTTTCCTTTCACGAGTCCTAAGCAGGAGGTCCTCCAAGCTTGCTGAGTTCCAGCTTCTGGCTCCAGAATGTGGTTTGAAAGAATGCCACAAGCTTAATTGTACAGGTCCAGCAGAGCATCCCAAAGGACCCGGAAACAACATCCAGGAATGGAATTCTAGACAGCTGCCTGTCCTTGGGTTCCCTGAAATCATCTTGCCTCCAGAACACAGAACTAACTCATGACACTGGCACTTAGAACTGCATGGGGGATGGGAAAAGGAAGGAGAGCTATGCCAAGGGCAAGATGTAATAACCCATTTTCCAAAATTTCTTTCTTTTGTGTATGATCTCATTTAATCAACACAGTATTCCATGCCAGGTCTGTGTTGGGCAGGAGATCAAGTGAGACATTCAGCAACAACGAAAGATAAGACCCAGAGCCCTGGAATTCCCTGGCTTCTGTGCTAGTCTAAAGAAACAACAGAAATGCGCTTTCCTTTGGAGTGGTAGGGGAGCATGGGTGTGCAACATTGCTTCCCATGCCACATATGGATTGTTTTTTCTTAATTTTTTTTCTTCTTTGTTAGGGAGGGAAGAATGGGTATATATGCAAATGACCAAAATTAAAACAAAAAGGCATCAAAACCTTTTTTTTTTAAGGAAGAGAAAAAAACAACAGAAGGATCAGAGAAAAATCTCTAAGACTACAGCCATTGACCCAAGGCTGGATCCCTTGTCCTCATTCTTCTCAGAACTTCTAAAATGTATGATTTCATTAACAAATGAAAAGGGCTGGCTTCAGGGCCAGAGGATCTGGATTTGAATCTAGGCCATGCCACTCACTACCTGTGTAATCTTGGGCAAGTCACTTAAACTCTCTGGGTCTCAGTTTCCTTATCTATAAAATGGGAGTGTTGGACCAGATGGCCTCCAAGATTCCTTCTAGTTATGTAGAATCATCTGAACAGGCAATATAATTTTCATGGGGCTATTTAATATTTGAAGAAAGGAGGGTTTTAGGGGCAGGGATAGTGAACCTGCAGCCTCAAGGCTACATGTGGCCTTGAGTCCAAGTTTTACAGAACAAATCCTTTTATTAAGGGGATTTGTTCTTCGGATTCAGTCAAAGGGCCACACTTGAGGACCTAGAGGGCCACATGTGACTTCAAGGCCGAAGGTTTCCCAATCCCTGGTTTAGGAAAAGGGCTGAGGATATAATCTCCAATATTACCCTGCAAGACTGTCTAGAGAATGGTTGTATCTGGTAGGATTTTCAAGTTTTCCTTTCACAATTAGATTTTAGATTTTTTTTCCCCCTGCAGTCAAATAATCCAGAAGCTGAAACTCTAGGAATCTCAGCTTGCCAGAGGAACCAGAGCCTATCAAAGCCCTGCCCTGCACACTGCTGTATTATGTAGATAGATCCTGGTAGCACCCAGGCCAGCTCAGCCCTGCAATCTGACAAGTGGCTGCTCCAGTCAGCTTCTGGCCAGATGACACTGGATTTTTAGGTTCCACTACTCTTAAAGCAATACCAGCAGTACTGGGGAGGGAGGGACCTGGTGGCTTAGAGCTCAGCTAGTCTGTGCACAACTAGGGGCAGCTACAAAATCTCTGATGCTAGTTTCATGAGTGACTGCAACAATCCCAGATGAGGAAACCCTCCCTACAATGCTAAACTCAGCAATCCCAGGGAGGAGCCACAAAATCAGTAGAAAGCTTCCTGTGCAGCCCAGTTCAGAGTCCATCGGCTAAAGAAATCCCCTGCCACAAAGGGAAAGGTGCTAAGGTTGGGAGGGAGAATGAGAAACCAAAAAACATGCACTCCCATTCCTGGCTTTATCTTCTCCATGCCTCTTATCAGAAATGAGAATTGATTAGAATGAAGAAAAAGGAAAGGCTCCTTCAAGTGTTCTAAAGTGATAAGGAAAAGCAGAAGGATAACCAGTTGTGCAGAGAGAAAATGCTGCAGTCCTCTTTTCCCATTTAATATTTTGAAAAAGCAGGTACTTCAACTCTCCAGGAAACAAAAGTCCATTCCTACCTACCTCCCTTCCCTCTGAGTCTCTGCAGAAAGACCAGTTATAAATGGGCATCATAATAAATAACTTTGGAAACTTGATCTATGCTTTTTGGCACTATAAAAAAGGGAAGGGGTGGAGGAACTTTTTTTTTTCTTGCCTGGACCCATGATTTCCCAAGTATCCATAAGGGTGAGGAACTTCCTCTTCCAATGAAGACTGGCCCCCTTTTGGCCAATTTATAGTCTTAACAGTGTTGCCTGGAGTACTGGGAGATCAAGTGACATGCAGCGTCACATAGCTAATATTTTCAGAAGCAGGACTTGAACCCAGCTCCTTATATCTATGCTATGCTGTCTCTGAAAAACAAGTTACATAGACTAAATCTCTATCTTTTAGAAGCTAATAATTTAAATGCAAAGTTTTCCATGTTTCCTGAGACCTAGGTGTCTCCAGCAATGAGTTAAGCCACTGGTGGGGGGGGCGGAGGGTAGTATAACTAAGGGTCAGAGCCCTCATATGGTCAATTCAGCCTCTGCCAAGCCTTGAGGAACCTGTTCTCTCAGTAACAAAACTCAAGGTTATTCTCCCAGGGCAGCAGTTGACTCCCCCGCTCCTTGAGGGCAGGGTCTGTCTTTTGCCTCTTTATGTATCCCCAGTGTTTAGCACAGTGCCTGGCATATTGTAGGCACTTAATAAACGCTTACTGAATTGAACTGAATGTCATACCAAACTGAGGGAAGTATTTAAAGCACCTCTTTCTTACGGTAAAAGACCTGTGATATCATAGAGGTAGTGTGGATTAGTGGATAGAGAAAGGGCCTTGGAGACAGGACCAGATTCATATGTGTCTCCCTGCTGACATACTGGCTGCATGACCCTGGCCCACACACTTAATTTGCAGGCAGCCAGGTAGCCCAGCAGATAATGCTGGACTTGGAGTCAGCAACACCTAAGTTTGAATCTTGCTTCAGACACGCATTAGCTCTGTGAACTTGGGCAAATCACTTTACCTTTCTCAGCTTCAGTTTCTTCATCCACAAAATGGGGATAATAATAACATCTACCTCCACAGTATTGTTTTGAGGGTCAACTAATGTATTCAAAGCATTTTGAAAACTTTAAAATGCTGTATAAATATTAGCTTTTATCACTTACCCTTTCAGTTCCCTTAGGCAACTCTCTAACCTGCTTTGGTAGAGAGTGTTTCATCACTGGGGGTTCCCTATGCCTATGAAATCATAGGTCCTTTTCCTGCCTCCACTCCCTACAGAAAAAAACTGTGATTTCATCCCTGAGCAGCCCCCTCTCTCGATGAAGATTGCAACCTTCCATACCTTAGTATGCCTTTTTTTTTTCTGCCATCACATTTTACAAAAAAGTCATCTGGTTTCTGCTAAGCTCCCGATAACTGCCAGTCCAAGCTTAGCTAAGGCTGATCCTCAGATGACAGACACATGCTTAGCCCAAGGTTGGCCTGAAGCCATTCTAGCTCATACCCAGAGTCTCCTGAGCTTATATTCCATTGGCATAACGATTGAGAACCAACAGTCAACTCTGTGGCTAGAAAGGCAATTTAAGTGCACTTAATTATTTCCTATCTTGTTATCTGGGTTTTTTTTAAAAGACTGTTATGCACCAACCCCTCATCCGCCTCCCCCCCCAAAAAAAAAAACTCTCATGAGATTTAGAATGCATGTACATTTTGGGAGGGGCAAGTGAAAAAGATGCATCTGCACAAATTATGCATCACCAAAAGATTTACATATAAAAATCTATGTGTATGAAGCTGCAGAATTTTTAGGAGTCTATAAATATGCTCTCTCCAGATAGAAATGTCATATTTGGTATAAAGACATCAACATGTACATACAGTCTGAAATTTCTCCTAGAATTACCTATCTGGGAGTCTGTTCAAGTAGCAGAGTTGCAAAGACAATACATTTCTTCTGCCTTCCCTTTCCTGTCTCCTTTCCAAGTACAAAGTCTCTTTGGAAAAATCAGAGTCCTGGAAAAACACCAGCACCTCCACCTAAGGGAGCCATAGGTGTAACACCTCACTGTCCCTGAAGTCAAGCAGTCAATAAACACTGAGTACCTACTGTGTGCCAGGCACCGTGCTAAGTGATGAAGATGCAAAAAGAAGCAAAAGACACTTCACTTGAGGGAGCCATAAGCCTCACTGTCCCCAAGGCAATAAGTCAATAAACATTTATAAAGTGCCTACTATGTGCTAGGCACTGTGCCAAGTGCTGAGGATACAAAAAGAAGCAAAAGACAGTTCCTGCCCACAAGGAGCTCACAATCTAATGTGAGCAAGACAACAAGCAAACAGATATGTACAAACAAGTTATATAAAGGATAAATAAGAAATAATTGAGGGAAGGCACTAGAATTAAGAGGGGTGGGGAAAGGCTTCCTGTAGAAAATGAGATTTTAGTTGGGATTTGAAGGAAACCAGGGCTGCATCCTCCAGTCTATGATGACAGCTACCACCTATAACAACAGGCCTCTCTACCTTTGTCACATCTGTCCCTGAGCCCACATCATTCAGCTAGCCAACAGCCCTGGAACAGCTCCCATTTAGGAAGAAGAGGAAGGAAACTGGACAATTGTTAGACATGGTAGTGGGAAGGGACCTTAGCAGCCTTCCATCCCAGCCAACACATGAAAAGAATCCTTGCTCTAACACAAACAAGTGGGGACCATCCATCGTCTTCTTGAAGACGTCCAAGGAGAGGAGCCTGCCTCCTCTCAAGGTGAGTCATTTATTTTACTTTTGGACAGCCCTAATTTTTAGGAAGTTATTCCTGATACAAACCCTAAATTCTCCTCTGTGCAACTTTTCCCCTTTGTTTCTGGTTCTGCCTATGGAGCCCAATAGAGAGCATGAGCCTTCCTCCATATTAAATTGGCCATTTGAATATCTGAGAACAATTATTATGTTTCCCCAAAGTATTCTCCAGGATTAACATGCCCTCACCTCAGGATTCTCAAGTCTATGAAGAGGACCCAGGAATCCTTGCTTCAGCTGAGCTTATACACCTCCCAAATTAAACCCAATATTCCCAGGGCAGGTTCATACCAAAGAGCGTAGGATGGAGTGATGGAGTATTCTGATTTCAGCTTTTGACAGGATCACTAACCATTCCCATAGCATTTGATCAGCCTAGTGTTTGTTTTCACTGAAAACTGACCAATCCGGACCAATGCTTGATTGGCCCTTGATTGGGCTAAGGCTCAAGCTGCTACCTCCCTTGATGTAGCTTCCTGGTAGGAAAGGAAGGAATAGGTATTTATATAGCACCTAGTACGTGCCAGGCACTGCACTAAGCCCTTTTTTACAAATTATATCTCCTTTGGTGGCTTCTGGCCATACTAACTGGCTTTCTGGTCACCTAAGGGCATAAAAAAGCCCACTCCATCCCCATACCTTCCACAGCTAACCAGGCAGAGAAAAGACAGGGGAGCCCTTATATTCTTTCTATGCTATGGCTACATAAAACTCCTTTTGCTAACTGTTAGATTCTAACATTCTAACCTACACTAACATGATCTGCACAAATTTATCCTGTACATATTTGTTTGCATGTCATCTCTGTTAGATTAGAAGCTCCTTAAGAACAAGGACCATCTTTTGCCTCTTTTTGTAACCGCAGTGCCTGGCAGTGCCTGGCACATAGTAAGTTCTTTATAAATGTTCACTGAGTGATTGCCCATTACACAACTCTATGCTAAAGCCTGGATTTGGGGGAAAGGAAAGAGGTGGATGGGGAACCTAACTCCTAGATTAGAGCTAGCGTTACTGGAATGGAACATTTTTATTCAAGCAATCTAGAAGAAAAGCTGGAGAGCACACTTGGGACGTCTCATCTAGTCCCCTACTACATAAAAAAATGGAAATTAATATCAGAGTATCAAAAATAAACTACCATCTTCCCAAGAAGCCTTGCTGTTACATAATGCATTTCCCCAGAAGATTACCTGTGGCTTTTGTTAAAAAGGCAAATGGACCTTTATGATCCCCTTTTACTTTGTAACTGAGTCTGAGTTCAATCTACAACTTGGAATTCTGGTGACTTCATCAAATTCAGTTGTTTGGGGATGAAGGAAGCTCTCCTGGTATGCAGGAAGGCCATGGGCAGGGAAGGAAGAGAATAAGGATTTATACAGCACCTACTATGTGCCAGGCATTGTGCTCAACACTTTTACAAATATTTCATTTGATCCTCACAACAACCTTGGGAGGTAGGCATTATTGCATTCAAGTTTTATAGTTGAGCAAAGTGAGGCTACTTGATAGAGTTCATGAAGTGACTCATCCAGGGTCTCACAGGTAGTAAGTATCTGAGGGTGAACTTAAGCTCAAGTCTCTCCAATCCCAGCACTCTATCCATTTCACCACCAGATGCTGTGGGATACCACCTTGGTCAGTACACTGTTGTATCACCCTAATCCTGGGCATGCCCTGTGAAAAGCATGGCATGGATCCCCCAATCCAGTGGGAACAGGACTCAGGACAGATACACTTTGCCAGAGGAGGTGGTGGCCTAGCTCCAAACGCCAACCCCACAAAAGGGAGCGGGGAGGCTGAAGCCAGTGGGTACAGTAGTGGAAGAAAGCAGGCCTCGAGAGATGGGCAAACTAGAAGTCTGCTGCAAGAAAGCAAACCCTGGGGGGCAGCTAGGTGGCTCAGTGGATAGAGCACTGGCCCTGGAGGCAGGAGGACCTGAGTTCAAATCCAGCATCAGATACTTGACATTTACTAGTTGTGTGACCTCAGGCAAGTCACTTAACCCCATTGCCTACCCAAAAAAAATTAGAAAGAAAGAAAGAAAGCAAACCCATACGCCCTACACAAGTGCCCTGAGGAAAAGGTTCAGTCACCTCATAATAGTTATAGGTCTACTCTGGAGGCTCCATTGACAGCAATTAAACTAAACACAGTTTAGTCTTTAAAAATCATTAGAATACTTATTAAACAGGAGAACATTGTACACAATAACAGCAACATTGTGAGATGATCAACTTTGATAGCAATACAGTGATCTTAGACGATTCCAAAAGACTTATGATGGAAAATGCTATCCACATCCAGAGAAAGAACTTTGGAGTCTGAATACAGATTGAAACATACTAGTTTCTCTCTTTTTTTTCCTTTCTCATGGTTTTTCCCTTTTGTTCTGATTCTTCTTTCACAACATGACTAATGTGGAAATATGTTTAAAATGATTGTTCATGTATAGTCTATATCAGATTGCTTGCCTTCTTGGAGAGGGGGAGGGGATTGAGGGAGATAGAAAAAAATTTGGAACTCAAAATCTTATAAAAGTGAATGTTGAAAACTAATATTTTTTTAAAAGAATACTTTGTAAAGATCTGAACACCTAGTCCATATTGTTTAGATCCAGGTCTGGAAATGAATTCAAAAGCATTTATTAAGTGCTTACTATATACCAAGTACCATGCTATGCTCTGATGATAGAAACAGAAAATTAGGTACTAAAAATTTAAAGGGTGTGTCTATACAGCCACAAACATGAAGTTGCAGTTAGTTGAATTACAAGTCAAGTGGCAAGAGATGATAAACTTAATCAAGAAACAATTATGAATGCCTGCCACGTGTAAGGCACTGTACATGGTCTTTGCCCTCGAGTAGCTTACAAGGCTACTGGAGAGCAAATATATGTATATAAAAAGCTGCCAGAACAGCTGTGTATGGTAAGTTACAAGGACCATCTGAATGGGAGAGACATTAAATGCTAAATGATTTCGGGGAAGGAAAACCTCGTGATGGCCTGAGGTGAGGGAATAAGGCTGTCAGGAGCAGGACTTCAGCTGGTTCAGATTCAGCTGCCCAGTGACCGAGGAGAGGGCACTCTAGCGCCTTGAACAGACCAGTCTGGTTGGCTGGGTCCCATTAGGGAAAGCAGTTGAAATTAAAAGTGGGGGGAAAGAGGCTGGGGCCAAATTACATATACCAAGCTTGAGTTTGAACAGTCTCATGACCATTTCACTTCTGAAACATATAAAAGGAAGTTCAAAAGACCCAACCACCTATCTGGGATTTAGTAAATACCTTCTTAACGCTGTTGGGAAACCCAGGAAGTAGGAAAGTAACATGGTAACCCTACTCCAACCTGGTTTAGAATAATTGCAGTTAGATTTAATAGGACCATTAGGAAAAATAAGAGGCAAAGAGAAAGAGGAGAGTTAGGGAGTCAAAAAATAGAGAAGATCCTACTTGTGTCTCAACAACACAAAGGGACAGGGAAACAGCAAAGCAAAACATATACATATCATAGAATTTTAGAGCTGAAAAGAAATTTAGAGATCCTCTCATAAAATCTTCTCAACTTAATGATGAGGTAACTGAGGCCCAGAAATATTAAACAACTTTCCCAAGGCCATATGGGTAGTCAGTGTCAAAGGCACACTTGGAACCTGACTCCTAGCCACAGGAAATAACTGAACTAAAAGTGGGAAAATGGCTGTACCAGCCGGGGTCTGACTTCCATGAGGATGCCTCTTCTGTGCAGCACTAGGGATATTTCACATGAAAAGGCCCTGGGTGGAAGTCTAGCTTGAAGGGAAGCTGGGAAGACAAGGGCCTGCCAAGAACAATGTTCTGTCTCTATAAGCAGGCAGTGGAGAAAGGCCTGCCAATGGCAGAGCATCTTAAATACAGCTGTGTCATCAAGTAAAGCATGAGATTACCACACACACCCTACACACACACACACACCCCCTATGCATTAATTATAGCACTGTTATTTGTACACTATCATTTGCCAAGTGGCGCAAGTGAGAATTAATGAGAGAGAACTAGGCAATGGGCCATCCAAAAAAAAAAAATCTGTCACTCACCACAGTATCTAAGAAAAGGGGAGGGGAGAGGAGTTCAGGGTCCAATCCCAAAATGCCTTTTCCTCCTTTTGACAGAAAGGAATGACAACCTCCTTTCTTTGGGGAAGACTCTGGACAAGGGATTCCCAGGAAACTCCAAACAGTGGAAAACATGACCATCAAATACTGTCTCACTCACTGAATGCAGTCCTCTTCCCCCATACACTCTACATGGGAAATTCATTAACTTCTCCCCCCTGGAGGTCCCATCTTACCACTTTCCCCCTATTATTAGGTTCAACACAATCAACATCTAGTCAGAGTAACAAGTGAATTTAGTGTTATTCTGTAAGTCAAGATTCACAAGATCAGAAGAAGGGAGAAAAGAAGATATAGGACCGAGACAGTCACTTCCTAGAGACTAAAGGCATTTTTCCATCTTTCATTCTACAACCTGAAATACTTCTTAGTCTTTTTTGTCTTATTTTTCTGAAGAAGGAAAAAAAAGGCATTCTATGGAAGAGGTAGATTCATAAGTACAATAAGAGACATCTCAGAGGTCACACTAGGGGATAGAAAGGACAGTTAAGAATAGCTTGTAAAGCCTCAGATATTTTGGTTGAAATCTTACAAAGCTTCTGTAGTTGGCTAGAACAGAAATACATCTAAAAACAATAGGTGATACAATGAACAAGAATGCTAGACCTGTAAACAGGAAGACCTGAGTTCAAATCCAGTCAGGAATACTTACCAATTATATGACCCTAGGTAATTTAACATTTAACCTCTGTCTCAATTTCCCCACCTGTAAAATGGAGATAATAATAGCACCTACTTCCTAGAGTTGTTGTATCAAATGAAATATTTGTATAAAGTATTCACAAACCTTAAAGCACTATGTAAATGCTAGCTATTAAGACATGAGTACAAGTAAAGGAGCTTTATTTTAGCTAATGATTCTAATCAGGAACCAGGGAAGTTACAGATGTTTTCAGACTTAAGTTATCTAACATAAATATGTCCCATATAACATTAAAATACTAGCTTTACATAGCATTTTACATTTCAGCTTAGTCAACCAGAGATGTAGTACAAGTATTATGACCATTTTACATTTGGGGAAAATGAAGCTCAGATTGATTAAGGGGTAAGATAGGAGTCACACAGCTAGTAAATGGTAGACCCAAGACTCACTCAGATCCAGGGTTTTCCAACTCCAGTTCCATTGTTCTTTTTGATAGATTGTACTACTGGGCAGCTAGGTGGTTCAGTAGATAAGAGTGCTGAGCTTCCCTAGAGTCAGAAAGACTCATCTGTCTTGAGTTCAAATTTGGCCTCAGATACTTACTAGCTGTGTAACCCTTGGCAAATCCCTTAACCCCATTTCCCTCAGTTTCCTCATCTGCAAAATGAGCTAGAAAAGGAAATGGCAAACCACTCTAGTACCTTTGCTAAGAAAATCCCAAATGGGGTCATGAAGTGTCAGATATGACTGAAAACAAATGAATAACAACTACTACTTTCACTAATAAACTGGTGAGGAGGTCAAAAGTAAAAGGGCTCGTATGAAAAAAATATTGAGGGAAGAACTTTTCTTAGTAGCAAAAAACCGAAACAAAATGGATGTGGTGGTTAGTTTAATAAACAGGTGTATGAATGCAACGGATTGTTACAATGTAAGAAGTAACAAATAATAATTCAGGACAACTTGGGAGAAATAGTATAAATTGATACAGAACAGAAGAACAATTTACATGATGATCACAAAAATGGAAAGGAAAATATTTAAAGACTTCCCAACTGTAATCAGTTCAGAGACTTGTAATGGCTTCAGAAGACTGATAAAGAATGCCTCCCACCTCCTAGAAGTGGTGGATAAAAGGTTCACAATGAGACATACATTTTCAGATGGGGACTATGTGTTGATCTGTTGTCCTTGACTCTTATATCGAGGGGGGCAGGGGAGAGTAACAGGGAAGAGAGAAGGATCTAAGAGAAATGACACTGATACTTTCAAAATGGAGCATGGATAAAACATTTTTACAAATAAAAAGCAGGTGGCACCACACCCTCCATTCCCATTAAAAATAACAGCAGAGAGTTCATTCTAAATGTTAGGGATGAGGGGGGTTTGGGAACTTTGTAATCAATTAAACAAATTTTGGGTACCCCAAGGCAAAAAATAAAAACAATCTTCCAAAAGGATTTGTTTGATTGCAAACAGCTAAACAGGTAGCTCCAAGCTTTTTGTTGTTGTCGTTGTTACCAAAAAGAAAGAAAGAAAGAAATTACATGGGTGTCCATTTTGGAAATGGCTAAATAAGTTACGGTTTATATTCATAAAGAAAAGAAATATCATTACATTACAAAAACATCAAGAAGCAACAAATACGAGAACTTCGGAGAAACATAAGAAGTCATGTTACATATTTATGTGGATCAAAGGAAGCAGAACCAGGAAACAATATATGACATTACTGTAGTCATGAAATGAAAAAGAACACTAAAGTGAAGCAAAATGTTGTGTGAACTCATGGCCCTGCAGAACTGAGAGGTGTGGACAAAGGCTCGAAAATGGAGCCTGCATGTCAGATGGAGTCCTTGTGTTGTTTGGTTTTTCTTGCTTTTGTTACAAGGGAAGGCTCTGGGATGTAGGGGTAGTATATGGAAATTACTATGGTGAAGAGCAAAAGGCATCAGTAAACTTAATTTTTCTTAAAGAGCTTCCCAGGGGAGAAGGGGTCCCTTTGCAGCCCACCTCAGACACTACCTCCAATTCACCTATTATCTATTTTCCTTGTACCTAATTGTTTCCAATGTAATCCCTTCCACTAAAATAAGAGCTCTTTAAAAGCAAAGGGCAATTTTTGCCTTTCTTTCTATCCCCAGCACTGAGCATAATGCCTGGTGCATAAGAAGTGCTTAATAAATGTTTGTTGATCTGACTACCTCCCCACTTCATAGAAAGGTTGCTGGGGAAACACCTATACGGATGACCAAGAGAGTCCCCAAGCTTCTCTACCAATAATCTTCCTTTTGTGAGCCTTTAATCTAAACAGCAAAAGTTACCCAGAAAATGGGTTTGTGCTTGTGGGTTTTTCCTCTACACCCTACCTACACTTCCTTCTCTGAGTTCTCCCCTTAAAGGAGTCTATCCAAAACTCAGACAACCTGAAGAGTGACTATTGTGTATGATTTCTTGGCATTGGAGAGAAAGATTGAAAAAAGTGAGGTCTGGAGAACAGGACCACAGAGAGGTCAAGTCCTCTGGAGGCCTTCTCCATCCATCCCAACTTCACTCTCTCAGTGTTCAGTGATCCCTCCCTCCAGTGAACTCCAATGCATTTGTCTTTTTGTATTGTTATTTATCTCTTTTTGTTGCAGTTCTAGTAACCAAGATAAGCAAAAATCTGCAAGCCTATCTTCCCACCTCATCCCCCCCACCCCAGGAATTATTTCTGAGCACTAGCAAAGTGTTTTCTTAAGCCTACAGATAAGTTTAGAAAACTTTGAGGTGTCAGCTATTTGCCATTTTCTCAATTCAATCACACAGTTGATAAGGCAACTTGTGGCTTTTTACCTTAAGGCAGCAGCCTTAAACACACAACTTGGGGACCACATTCAGGCTGTAATACTCCGAGGTGTGGCCCCTCCAGATTTGAATGTCAATGGGAAATATTTAACAAAATGAATAAAAATAAAATAGAACATAGACACTGTTAATATGTGGTTTCCTAAGTCAACATGCAGCCAGCAGGGATCCTCCTATGAGCATTAGGGGCCCTGGTTTCTATTTGAGTTTGATACCAATGCTTTAAAGGATTTGCCTTCACCGTTTCCAAAGCGACTGAACCCCAAGTTTAGGGAAGACATCATGAACAGCATGGTAAGTCCTAACGGGATGGAAAGAACACTGGCTTGGAGTTAGAAGAGCCAAGTTCAGGTCTTGCCTCTGATATTTACCTATATGACCTTGCACAAAGAATTTTACTTCAGGTTCTCAGTTTATTTGTAAAACGAAGGAGTTGGATTAAATAGCTTCTAATGTCTCTTTCTTAGGCTCTAATTCCAAGGGCAAGAAACTTGGTGGCCCCCCAGCACTGAGGTGGAAGCAGAGAAAGGAGTGAGGGGCAGGAGAATAAAATACTGAGATGGATTTTATTTTATTTTTATTTTTTTTATTTTGGGGAGGAGGGATAGATTTTAAAACGCACAACCTGGCATAATGGACAGAGGGCTGGCTCTGCCTCAGACAGCATTTGGTAGTGAGTCCCTGGGCACGCTGAGTCTCTAGTGCCCCAGGCAACTCTTTCATGACTGTAAGTTATAGAAGAGTTGTAAATCCCAGTGGAAGAGAAGTTCCACACCAGAAGATGCCTGCATGGATAATTTCACAGGTTTATAGCTCCATACCCATCCTCCCTTCCCAGAAATGTAGGCCAAGTGCCAACAGAGAATGATCATTTTATTTTTGTTTTACCATTCTAGACAGAGAATTTTCTGTATAATTTCATCACCTAAAGATATATTTCCTGCCTTCCTTGAGAAGTGGAGAAACCCTATCCCATTTCACACCAATCTCTAGCCCTTGGGGTAAGAAAAGAGATCTCCAACAGGTCTCCTGCTTTCCTGGAAGAAGAGAAACATCATTTCTTCAGTTCCTCACCTAGTTCTGTCACCAGAGCTGCTTAAGGGCCTGAGAGAACTCCACCTATGGCCAAACCCCAAGGGATGTTGATAATCTACCTAGAACTCATTCTTCAATGATTAATTTCCACCTGCTGCTGAATGAAACTGGAAAATCATAAAACAACTACAAATTTACATTATGTAATCCCAAATGGGCTCTCTGTCATGGCAATACTTGTACACCTCCCTGAGTCACTCCCACTTACTCTTCCAAACCTTTTCATCCTTCCTTAAATTTCTCAAGGTTGGGCAGAGCCAAGATGGCAGAGTAAAAGCAGTGACTTGCTTGAGCTCTCCCCCAAACCCTTCCAAATACCTGTGAAAAATGGCTCTAAACAAATTCTAGAGCAGCAGAAACCACAAAAAGACAGAGTGAAACAAATTTCCAGCCCAAGACAACCTGCTGGTTGATTGGAAAGGTCTATTGCATGGGGCTGGGAGAAGAATGCAGGTCAGCATGGCCGAGCAGGCAAAAACCAGGCCTCAGTGAACCTGGAGCAGGCCTCAGTGAACCTGGAGCAGGCCTCAGAGGCCTGATGGGCAGCTGTGGAGGTTTCCAGACTTCTCAACCCACAAACGCCAAAGACAACTTAGAAAGTCAGTAGGAAAAGTCTGTGACCTGGGGGAAAGAGAAGCTCAGTCCCAGCACAGACCCAGGGCAGTGGCTGCTTCCTGAGCTCAGCCCACAGACTGAGGGGGGAATCCAGTGGCAGACCAGAGGGGGATTGCAGGGATCTCTTTGCTGGTGCTAAGGCAGGAATCTCTTGCTTTGCCCAGGGCTTAGATCTGGGTCACAGTTCTGGGTGGTGGTCCTGAGGCAAGGAGGAGCATGGCGTGGTAGAGCTTGTAGAAGCAGTGAAGAGGGAATCTTCCTCACAGTTCGAAGGCGGAAAAGAGCTCTTGTGGTCACTCATAGACCAGAGCCCAGGCCAGGAAAGGAGTAAACATCTCACCCTTGATCATACCACCCTGGAAGAACTGAAAATTTACAGGTCCTTACAAGTATCTCTGAAAATCAGCTGCACAAAACCCCTGAAGCTTGGGACAGCATATTCTCCACACTGGCAATAGACCCCTACCTTAACAAAGGGTTTATAACTCAAGTAATTGGCTGGGATCATAAGCAAACTGCACAAAAAAAGTCAGACCATAGAATCTTTGGTGACAAAGAAGATCAAAACACACAACCAGAAGAAGACAAGAAAGTCAAAGCTCCTACATCCAAAGCCTCCAAGAAAAATATGAATCAGTCCCAGGCCATGGAGGAGCTCAAAAAGGATTTTGAGAAGCAAGTAAGAGAAACAGAGGAAAAACTTGGAAAAGAAATGAGAGTGATGCAAGAAAATCATGAAAAACAAGTCAACAGCTTGCTAAAGGAGACCCGAAAAAATACTAAAGAAAATAAGACCTTAAAAAATAGCCTAACCCAAATGGCAATAGAGGTCCAAAAAGCCAATGAGGAGAAGAATGCCTTAAAAAGCAAAATTGGCCAAATGGAAAAGAAGTCCAAAAGCTCACTGAAGAAAATATTTCCTTAAAAATTAGAATGGAGCAAATGGAAGCTAGTGACTTTATGAGAAATCAAGACATTGTAAAACAAAACCAAAAGAATGAAAAAATAGAAATGTGAAATATCTCATTGGAAAACAACTGACCTGGAAAATAGATCCAGGAGAGATCATTTAAAAATGATCAAAAAAAAGAGCCTAGACATCATCTTTCAAGAAATTATCAAGGAAAACTGCCCTGATATTCTAGAACCAGAGGGCAAAATAGAAATGGAAAGAATCCACCAATCATCTCCTGAAAGAGATGTCCAAAGGAAAACTCCTAGGAATATTGTAGCCACATTCCAGAGTTCCAAGGTCAAGGAGAAAATATTGCAAGCAACCAGAAAGAAACAATTCAAATGTGGAAACACAATCAGGATAACACAAGATTTAGCAGCTTCTACATTAAGGGACCCAAGGGCTTAGAATGTAATATTCCAGAGGTCAAAGGAGATAGGATTACAACCAAAAATCACCTACCCAGCAAAACTGAGTATAATCCTTCAGGGAAAAAAATAGACATTCAGTGAAATAGAGAACTTTCAAGCGTTCTTGATGAAAAGACCAGAGCTGAATAGAAAATCTGACTTTCAAATAAACTTCTCAAGGTTCCCTTTTCCCAAACCTCGTGTAAGAACTTTGTCTCATACTTCACTGAAAATTTCAGGCCATTCACCAGAACCCCATCCCCTTCTCTCCTCTTCCTCCTCATCTCACATCACTTTTCCCAATATCTCCTCCTTCACTTCTGTCTCACGTGGAAAAGTGGCCCTTCTCCTCAACAAGGCAAACCTCCCGCCATCCAAGCAATCCCATCCTGTTCCACCTCCTCCAGCAGATCACCCCTTCTCATTCCTACTCTCACTTCTCCTCAGTCTCTCCCTATCTACTGACTACTTCCCTACTACCCATAAACATGTTCTTATCTCCCCCATTCTCAAAAAAACCCTAATTTCATCTTTCATCCTCATTAGCTCTCATCCTGTAGCCCTCCTCCCTTTTGTGATTAAATGCCTTGAGAAAGCTGTCTGTATTAGATACCTTCACTTCCTTTCCTCTCATTCTCTTCTTAAGCCTCAACTTCCTGTCCTCTGACCTCATTCAACAGAAACTATTCTCTTCAAAGTCATATCCGATGTCCTAATTACAAAATCAAATGACCTTTCCGCAACATTCATTCTCCTTTACCTCTCTGTAGCCTCTTCAATCATCTACTTCTTAATATTCTCCTTTCTCTAGGTTTCTATGACATTACTCTCTCATGGTTATCCTCCTACCAGCAACTTCTAAGGCTCCTTGGCTGATATCTTTATCCAAGTCACACCTACTAACCACGGGCGTCCCCCAAGATTCTGTCCAGATCCTCTTCCCCCTATGTACTATTTTACTTAGTGATCTCACCAGCTACCATGGATCCAATTATCTCTATTGCTGATAATTCTCAATACTATTCATCCAGACCTAACTTCTTTCCCAAGCTCCAGATTTACATCTCCAACTGCCTACTAGACAAACACCATGAACTGAATGTCCTGTGGACATCTTAAATATAACAGGTCCAAAAGTGAACTCAATAGCTTTCTTCCACACTCTATCCCCTTCTGAACTTTCTTGTCACTGTCTAGATAACGACCAACCTCCCAGGCACCCAGGCTCACAACCTAGGTGTCATGCTCAACACTCACTCTCTCAGACACACTCCATCCAATGTGTCACTAACTTTTTCCCCATTCCAGTCCACCCTCCTCTTAGCTGTCAAAGTGATCTTAAATCCAATGTCTGACCAGCACCCTCACTGAATAAACTCCAGTGGATCCCAATCAGCTCCAGGATCAAAGTTCCTTGTTCAAAGCCTTTCCTAACCTGATGTCCCCCCCAACTCCTATCTTTCCAGTCTTCTTACCCTCCTTCCCACACTCTATAATCCATTGCCACTGACCTCCTTGCTGCTCCTTGAACAAGAAATTCCATCTCCTATTAAATAAAATGTAAGCAAAGAGGATATAACATCTTAAAACTCTTATGCACTACAACTACATTGTATCTATACCAGGAATTTAGGATGTGTTCAATATTAGGAAAACTATGAAAATAATAGGCCATATTAATGGCAACACAATTTTAAAAAAATAAACCTGATGTCCAAAAAAAAAAAAGGAAGAAAAATTCCGTCTCCCGCCTCCAGGCATTTTCACTAACTGAACCTGAATACTTGGAATGCTCTCCTTCTTGAACTCCATCCCCTGGTCTCCCTGTTTTCCTTCAAGTCCCAGCTACAATCCCACTTTCCACAAGAAGCCTTTCCCGATTCCCCCTTACTGCTAATGCTTTCCCTCTATCGATTATCCAGTTTATCTTGCATCTATCTTTTTTTTACACAGTTGTATGTTGGCTCCTTCATTAGACTGGGAGCTCCTTTGAGAGCAGTGACTTTTTAACCTTTCTTTGTACCCTCAGTTCTTAGCACAGTACCTGGCACACAGTAGGTACTTAATAAATGTTCCCTGACTGATTTGCATTTAGGAGGGTCATCTATTTCCCCAGAAGTTTAACCCAAAATCATCAAGACCATTTCCAAGCCATCTAACATGGGGGGGGGCGGGGTAGGAAGGAGAAAGGAGAGAGACAACTGAATATTTTCAAATATTCTGTTTCTGACAGCTCTTTACGGTCCCACACATATTCTGTGACTTAAGCGTAAAACAAAAGGCTAAAAGTAGGTCAGAAGACTAGATCTTTTCTATCATGGTGCAGTTGTATATTGAAAGCCTTTTAGATAGTGGAGAACTTAGATACAAAAAATAACTTACTAGTGATAAATTGTATATAGCACCTACCTTCTGCAAGATCTCAAAGCACCTTAGAACCAATTGCTAGTGGCAAGGATCATCAATGCCCCTTTATACATAAACAGGAATATAGAGGAAACAGGCCAGTTAACTTGCCCATCATTACTCAGCAATTCAGTAGTGGGGATAGCAACAAGAAGCTCTCCCTCAAGTTGTTGGACCATTCCATCAAATTAATGCATGCATGCATGCATGCAGGAAAACACACACACACACACACACACACACACACACACACACACTCTCTGCCCTTGTGCACATTTATTTATTTAGATTTGATAAAGCAATTGCCTTACAATTAACTTCCTCAAGTAAGTGATATACCTATTACATCCATCTCACAGGTGAAGGAATTGCTTCCCCAAGTCACCCAAAATCACACATATGCCTAGCAAAGTGGGACAGCAACTGAAGTTTGACTCCAAGGCAAGTGTTCTTTCCACTACAATATATTATTTCCCCGACCAGCTTCTCTAATCTCTCCCTCAAATGAGTCACCTCAAAATTCTCCTTTCATCTTATTCCCGCAATGTTGACCCTCAAATTAAGGAAATATTCTTTTACTAACTACTTCACCCCATTACTTCATCCCAAAGTAGCAGATTACAAAATACACTTGAGGAGAGGGGTGGCTTAGACAAGTGAGGGTACTTTAGAAGATCTGAGGCCACCAAAAGCACCCTTCAAGCTAATTCTACTGAAAGAGGAACCAAAAACAAAGAACGAATTTCTTTGTAGGCTTTCTTTCCCCCTCCCCCACGCCGGGTGTAAAGTACACCTGGCGAGGAGAGCTGGGTTTAGAAACCCTTGAGGTACTTTCCGAAAAGGAAGGACACCCCACCCCAACCAGCAACAGTTAGAGAAGGAAGTGAAAAATCTCTACCCAGTCTCCCTAAATGGACTTGTTCTCCACTCAAGCGCAGTTGAGAACTGAGAACTTTCTCAACTCTTCCCCTTCCCCCATCTTCAAAGATCTTGGCCAACCTTTTCCCCAAGTGGTTCTGTTTTCAGAGACCTGAAGTGGAAATGAAACTCTCCAGAGTAATGGTAGGACAGCCTTTTTGGAAGCCCGCATCCCTTCGGCCCCCCACAAGGAAAAAAAGGCCAACCCTGGGATTTCATTGCTTTGGGGAACTCCCAAGTGAGGGAACTCCTTTCAGCCCCATGTACCGACTGGCGCAGAGTCAGGCCTCAGAGACGAATGTCAGGACAGACAGCTAAGGCATACAAATACACAAAAAACTAAACCCGGGGCTCACCCTTGCCGAAGTTTCTCCGAACAGAGGTCTGTTGTCCAGGCCACTGGTGCCATAGGTCCTAGTGGTAAAATCCTCCATATTCCCCCTTTTTGTCACTTTAAAAAGCAGCTGTTTGTTCACTCCAACCGGCTCTCAAAACGGAGTCATCTCCGTCTCTACTGGCCTTTACTCCCACGATACGCGGTGCTGGCTATTTAAGGTGCTCATTGCGGGGAAACTATTGATTGGAAATGAGAATGGCTATTAAGGTGGGCGCTCAATGCCAGGTTGTGAGACCACTTCCTCCAACTTTAGATTCCTGAGATCTCCATGGTGAGATGCTGCGGCAGAGGGGTGGGAAGATACCAAAACCGTACGGCCAACAGGTTCTCAGAGAAAAGTGGTACTGAAAGGCACTGCCCTTTCAATAACCCTGTCCCGCCCTCCCGCCACAAACCCTACCCCCAACGAAGTGGGAAGGAGTTAAGTAGCTCCCCTCCCTTCACCAAAACGGCTTCTTTCTGGAACCCCAAGAATAAGTTAGCAAATCGTCTTTCTCCTGCTGTCCCAGTGTCCTACAGGAAATCTCTGAGGCTCTGGAGTCGAGATAGACGGAAGAAAAGGATGAGGGAAGGCAGGAAGATATTCCAAACCTGGACCCCGTCGCTTAGAGCCTTTCGAAAACAGTAAACACTGGAGCACTTTCTAAAAACCATCAAACCGTGTCCGCCTTACTATGAAAGCTGCAAGGTTGCCCTTCCCCCTCCCACTCTATTTACAAACTAGTGCGGGAGTAAGAGAGGCGTCCATAAAACATTGGAAGCCAGCGCTCTACCGGGCTTTCAACCTGAGCAATTTTAAATCAAAGCGGCAGCCGCGCCCAATAAACTTTCATTCTTCTCTCAAATTGTTGCATCCGCGGCCCTTCCCCTCCCCTAGCTTCTTTAGCAATGGCTGTGTTTCCGAGCCGATATGAGATCTTCTTAGATACAGATCTGCAGCGGGACCAGCGGCCTGGGGAAGTAAGAGGAATAGAGTCCCTTCTTCAGTCCTGCAGAGATTGATTTGTCTTTTAAGGGGAAACACACACAACTGGGCTGCAACATAACTCGACACCATGAGTCCAGCGCCCAAACCCGATTATTTTCTTCCACTCGGTCGCCAGGGTAATCCTCTCTGTGAGCATCCTGACATGAGGAGTAGAGTAAGGACGATGGGAAGGAAGGTAAACCACCACCCCCACGCCAGCCCCAGCGCCCAAGGAAAAGTCCCTATTTTGCTGTATCCCCGTCTCGGCTGTGCGTTGCGTCCGTAAGGAAAAGGCAACAAAATGTTCGAAAATATAACTCTGGCGGTGCTAGCATTCCATCGCCGCCGTGGGATTCTTGGCTGCTCAGCCCGCGTTCAGAAGACAGCAGGTAGAGTGAGCCAACCTCCCTGCCCCCGTCACCCGCGCTTTCCTGGCTAACACCCACAACCACTGTCGCAAACCAACCCTCCCCTCTCCACAGCTTCCAGCCTGCCATGACGTCACGGCCTAGGCGCACCAATCTCGCAGTGCGGGAGGAGGAGCATGAGTGGCAGATCTTTATTTCTAGAGCTGCGGGTTTTATTCCGAAAGGGAAGGCAAGTTTGTAACGTGGAAGTATTTTACAACAGCTAGAGACCCTTAGACCTGCCTAGACTAAGAACACTTTCTTTTCCCCTTTCCCCGCCACCATTGGGACTAAAATAATGCATTAAAGTTAACACATTGGTCCGAGGGCCTGAAACTTGGGGGAGGGAGGCGGTGTTGGAGGGGCGAGAAAAGTTTGCATATTTCAACTAGTTTCCTGGAAGCAGCTCCCTGGAATGGTTACTATGCAAAGTGACTTCTCTGACCCGGTCTTTAAATTCTGACTGACCATGCGTAGCAGAGCCAGAAAAACAATTTTTGTGGCAATTCCTTTTCTGCGGAGTGGGCGTGGGGAGGAGTGTGACCCAAGTTTCAGAAGGGTGGGAGCAGCTGAAAACCAAAACGTGTAAAGAACCAACAGGTCTCCTGATCCCAGTAGGCCAAGGTGAGTTCTCCGCCTCCTCCCCAGCCCCCCACACCAACTAACTAACCAGCCCTTAGTTCATCCTTTCACGGGACAAAGTACAATATGCCTGTCTTATTTATCTGCATTCCTTATCTCCAATTAGACTGTAAGCACACCTCCAAAAAAGGGCCTGTCTTAAATCATGTTTGTATCCCTCACAATGTAGGAGATCAATAAATAATTGTTGAATGAATGAACACACAAGTAGATAGAATGCACTTTAAGTATTAACAGACCAAAAGAAGTAGGGGTAGATACTGCATTCTTTTTTTTCTTTTTGGTCTAAATTGTCCCAATGAGAGCAGGTACAGGTGCATTTTTTGCCTATACATCCCCAGTTCTTACCACAGTGCCTGTGCTTAATAAAGGTTTGCTGATTAATTGGATGAGTATAATTTGCAGATCACTATGGCATGTATTTAGTTTATTACTTTACCTGTAGATGCATATCTTATACCTATTTCTATTCAGTCTTGCTCCAAGTTCCTACAAGGCAGCTTCAAGGTCAAGTTCTATGCATTTCTCTTGGCCTAACCCCTATTCCCTGGTGCCTTGTACAATTAATTAAGCATAACCTCCAAGATTTGCTAGTTGGGCTGTGCCTAAGTACTCTTGCAAAGTGGATTTGGAGTCTGAGGACCTGAGCAAATTACTCTCTTTCTCTCTACCTCTCTCCACCTCTTCCCTTTCCCTGTTTTCCCCTTCTTTCTCCCTCCCTCTCCCTTCCCTGCCTTCCTCTTTCCCTCTCTTCTCTCTCCCCCTGTCCCCTTCCCTCCCTCTCTCTCTCCTCCTCCTCTCTTCTTTCTCCCTCCCTCCCCCCACAGATATAAAGTGAGGGAGCTGGGTATGATGACCTCTGAAGCTGTCTTGCTGCATTGCAACACACTGTCTCCCTGTGGATGTCTCTAAGGAGTATCTACATTGGTTCTTCAGTCTTAGTTGACTAATAAGTCTTGCTAAGGTTCAAACTAAGCTACTCTCTGCTTTTCACAACTACAAAACTCTGCAGAGCAGAAAGCAGTCTCAGTGGAGGAAAAGATCAGATCATTTTAGGGACCAGTCTCAGTTAGTTATTGTACTTTCATATCTTGGTGTTTTTCATGTTAAGCTTCTGAGCTGTCAAATACATTTTAAGATTTTTTTACGTGAAAAATTGTCCCGAAATCTTAAAGTTTACAGCATGATATGAACATATTATACGCCTTCCAGATTTCCAAATTATAATCAGTATTGTGAAAGTGTAGACAGTGTAACCTAGTGAATAGAGAACTGGCCTCTAAGCCCTAAAGACCTGGGTTCAAGTCTAGCCTTGGTCATATTGAACTGTGAACCTGGACAGGTCACTCACTTCTCTGTATTCTAGGAAATGCTCTAATGTTTTGAGTACAGAGGAGGTACTAACCTATATTATAGGTAAAACAATAAATATTTATAAAATATTTTATATTATATATTAAAATAATGTTTATAAACAAATGTTAATAAAACATTAAAAACTCCTCACTCAGGAGTTCAAACCTTTGCCAGTGAAATCATAGGCCACCCCTATGCACAAGGTAAAAAGGTTAAAACTTCACAGGTGGAGGATAAAGATTAAATCTCTCAGGCATGATCAATGTGTCAGTTTATTACTTAATTACTTAGTTATAGGAGAGTGTTCTATGAGTAGAGTACTGAGAAATATCAACCATCTTTTAAAAAGATGTTAAAATCCTTACACTGCTTCACAGATAAAATCACAAGACAAAAAGAGCTCAAATCAATAAGATGATCAATTTATCTCATGACTAAAACCATATTGTTATGCATGAAAATGTACTCTTTGTTCTGTTTTTATTTTTATAGCTTGTTTTCAAGATCATATTACACCTGTTCACTGTTCTGTACATTTTACAATTGCCTTTGGCTCAAAAAACAGTAAAGTTCTGTTCTCATCCAAAGAAAAGAATTACCTTCATTTTTATGAACTTCAGAATAGGGTCTCTGTGTTTCAGATGTGCTCTTTGGCAGAGTACTTAGTGTTGTCAGAACCAGGCTGAATAAAAAATAAAAAGTGAAGGTAAAATAAACATGGGCTATATGTCCAGAGCAGGGGGTGGAATTTGAACTGTGTTCCCTCTTCCCCCACCTCAACTAAGGTTAAAATAATAAATTAACTTAATATCAAGATCCAAGACCTGAACCTAGGGGATGGGAGTTTGCATATTTCAACTAGTCTCTGAACAGTTTCCTGGAAGAAGCTTGCAGGAAGGAGGAAACTGCTGCCTGTCTCCTTCCTCATCTCTCTCTCTCTCTCTCTCTCTCTCTCTCTCTCTCTCTCTCTCTCTCTCTCTCTCTCTCTCTCTCCTCTCTCTCTCTCTCTCTCTCTCTCTCTCTCTCTCCCCCCCCCCACCCAAAGCAATGGGTGAAGTGATTTGCCCAGGGTCACATGGCTATTAAGTGTCAAGTGTCTGAGGTCAGATTTGAACTCAGGTCTTCCTGAATCCAGGGCTGGTGCTCTATCCACTGTGCCATCTAGCTGCCCCTTACCTGCCCTCTCTTGGTGGGACACGAAGCAGTGGTGAAAACTATTAGTTGGCATTTTTTTTAAAGGAGAATTCCCAAAATAAATATATCCACTTTAAAAAATGAAAACAAAGTTCAAAAAAGATTAACAAAAGTGAGATTCAATTTAATCACTCAGTCTCTACAGGCCATTTCCCTACTGCCTACAAACACACCTGTGTCTCCTATAATCTCTAGAAAACCCTCATATAACCCATCCTTTTTCTTTCTTTTTTTCTTTGGTCTCTTAATTGACTAATCTGTTTTTTCTCACTCCTCATCCTTGACTTCTCTCCTTTGATATTCTCTATCACTCTCTTTTCCTTAATTACCCTCTTCTCTCTAGGTTTTCATGTAACTACTGTTGCCTGGTTTTCTTCCTACCTGTCTGACCTTGTGACCTTTATCCAGGTCTTACCCAATAGGAAATCCCCAAAAATTCTGTACTGAGCTTTTTTCTCTTTGTGTGCTATAATTTCTCTTGGCAATCAATCCCATCAACTCTTCCAGAATCCCATGGATTCAATGATCATCTCTCTGCTGATAATTCTCAAATCTACTTATCCAGCCCTAACCTCCTTCCAGCCTCTAGACTTGCATCTCTAACTGTTTCTTGGACATCTCAAACTGAATCTTCTAGAGACATCTTAAATTCAACATGTCTAAAAGTAAAACCAATATCTTTTCCCCAAAACTCACCCCACTTCCAAATTTCTATATTACTGTCCAGGGTGGCATCGTTGTGCTAGTCATCTAGGCTCACACTTGTCATGGGAATCTCTTCAGTTACACACACACACACACACACACACACACACACACACACACACACACACACACACACATACACTCCCTTCACCCCATCCCCATACAGTCTGTGGCCAAGGATTGTGTATTCTACATTTGCCACATCTTTTGCATGTGCTCCCTTCTCTCCTCTGACGTTACCACCAACCTGGTGCTGGCCATCCTCACTTCACACCTGGACTATTGCAACAGCCTGCTTGTTGGTCACCTTTCCTCAACTCTTTCCCCATACCAGTCCATCTTCTACTCAGCTGGCAAATTAATCTTCCTAAAACACAAATCTGATTATACATACATACACACACCCTGCCTCAATGAATTCCAGTGGCTCCCTCTCACCCCCAGGATTAAATATAAAATCCTTTGTTTGGCATTCAGAGCTCTTCATCACCCGGCCCGGCCCCCTACCCCAGCCTTTGCAGTCTTTGTAAACCTTACTCCCCACCAGGAAGTCTTTAACTCAGTGATGCTAGCATCCTTGCCATTCCACACACAAGATACTCCATCTCCCAACTACAGGCATTTTCACATTATCCTCCATGCCTGAAATGTTCTTCCTCTTCACCTCTGTCTCCTGGCTTCCTTGGATACCTTCAAGTCCCACTTTCCACAAGAAGTCTTTTCTAATGCCCCTTAATGCTAATGCTTCCCACTCTGTTCATTATGTTTTCATTTATCCTGTCTATATCTTGTTGTACATAGTTGTTTGCATGTTGCCTCTCTTATTAAACTGTTGAGTGTTTTGAGAGCCAAAACTGTTTTTGCCTTTCTTTGTAAAATCCCCAGCTCTTAGCTCAGTGCCTGGTACGTAGAAAGTGCTTAATAATTGCTTGTTGATAATGTGAAAATATGTTTAATAGGAATGTATATGTATAGCCTATATCAGATTGCTCGCCATCTTGGGAAGGGAGGCAGGGAGAGAGGGGGAGAAAAATTTAAAACTCAAAAACTTATGGAAGTGATTGTTGATAAATCAAAATAAATTAATAAAAAAAATTTTTAAAAATAAATGCTTGTTGACTGACTAACTCCAGACATTGCATGTGGCACAATTATTTAATTCTATATTACAAGTGGGGGCAGCTAGGTGGTACAGTGGATGGAGTGCTGGGGCTGGAGTCAGGAAGACTTATCTTCATGAGTTCAAAATATAGCCTTAGACACTTATTAGCTGAGTGACCCTGGACAAGTCACTTACTCCTGTTTACGTCAGTTCCTCATTTGTAAAATGAACTGGAGAAGGAAACGGCAAACTACTCCAGTATCTTTGCTGAGAAAACCCCACATGGGGTCACAAGTCAGACACAACTGAAATAACTGAACAACAAAAAATTACAAATGAGGCTACATTTAAGTCAATGCATATCACCATCAGTCAGGATGGGCTCATGACACAGATGAATTTCACACTGTTTGCTTCATTTGAACACGAAGTGTTTATGTAAACACAAAGGGTGTTAAATAACCTTGGTGTGGAAGTTAAGAGTAACATAATCTTTATTTCTCATTGTCACTTAAATACAAAACACTGTAACTTTTAAAAGTTGAAATAACTCATCTAGAACAACTAAAATTTAATTTTCTTAAATTTTTGTCCCTTTTTAAAAAATGAAACAATATTCCTTTCATGATGCATTCTGTTAAAAATGTGGCCCTTCCCACATTTGGACATATTGTATACTTTACAATCACTAGTATGGAGAAATATGACTGAGGAGCTATGTACAGTTTTTCAAGTTGTTACAAGAGTAATCAACTTTATCTTCTAAGAAACAGTCCATTAAAAGAAATAGTTCATAAAATTATGTGCCAGTTTGAGGGCAGTTCATAGGGTACTTTCATGTTATTGTGAAACATACTGGTTTGCCAATGGCAATGTACTTAGCATATTTGAGCTAAAAGGGGAACTTTTTTCTTAGACTAATAAAGATTAATCGGCAATTAATTTATTAAGCACTCACTGACTATGTGCCATTGTTAGAAACTAAAATCATCCTATTTTCTATGGCAAGTAAATGGAGCAAAAGATATATTATTGAAATCAATCAATAATCATTTATTAAGAGCCTACTATGTGGTAGGCACTGAGAATGAAAAGACAAAAATTAAAGTCCTTGCCCTCAAGGAGTTTACATTCTGTAGAAGAAAACAATATGTACATTTTCAAGTATATGTAAGCTAATATAAGAGAATAAAAGGTACTAGTGAAAGAAAATTAGTTATTTTGAATGTGTGGAATTTGAGATGGCTATAATACACCTAGTTGGCCCAAGGGACTTAGTTTACTTAAGGAAGCAATTCTCATCTTATTTTAGAGACCTAGATATTTTAAACATCATTAGATATGAAATCCATTTGCCACAGGCAAATGACACATTTGATCTTACACCTTCTGAATGAGAAGAGTTCATAGCTTCATCTTGTAAGAGATCGTAGAAACAAACTTATGAACTGAAAAATTGTATGTTTTGGCTAAGGATTAATTAAGAGATCTTTGGTTTATCAAACAAAGCAATACAAATTTTATTACTACTTGTAAGAGTATATTTGTGTGAAATAACATTTTCTCCTGAGGCTGTTATAAAGACAAAATATCTATCACAAGTAGTGGTTAAAAAAGAATTATAAGTCTTCATAAGTTCAACGATACCACATATTAAGAAACTTTATTCCTCAAACAAGTCTATCAATCAATTAACAATAGCATTATCATGGTTATTGGTTTAATAATGTAT
This sequence comes from Phascolarctos cinereus, assembly GCF_003287225.1. Lineage (NCBI taxonomy): Eukaryota > Metazoa > Chordata > Mammalia > Diprotodontia > Phascolarctidae > Phascolarctos > Phascolarctos cinereus. The sequence goes on from NW_027555514.1 coordinate 158,695,208, forward strand.
AAATATGAACACTGTAAAATACTTAATAAATATATCTGTGTATATTACATTCTTTTATTGAATTTTAAGATTTATTTGCATTTAAAATTGTAATAAATTATTAATTTTATTTGAATAAAGTATGAACCAAGAAAAATTATTTGTATAGAGTGTTTTATGAGAAGTATGTGGTTTTTAAAAAGGTTCATGAAATTTGGAAATTTCTGGGGATGGGCAAGAAGGGAAAGGAAAGGCATTCCAAACAAGGGGATACTTAGATATAGGGACAGAGGTGGGAATCTGAGATAATGCTAAGAAACTTGCCAATGGCCAGAAACTAACTTTACTCTGTTCCATTGCCATAGATGCCATCTTTCTGTCTTTAATCAAGGGGATATGGCATTTACACTTACATACTCAGGGGTGTTGCCAGTCTCTCAAAAAACTGCTTGCCTGCCTGCCCACGTTAAGAGTTGTCTGTTTCATTTAGCGACTCTTTAGCCTCCTTTGGTCACCAAGGCAACAAAATTCTCTCAAGAACTATTTTCACTCCTCCCACAGAATTTCCTGATCATTCTATTCACATTAATTCTACTTCCTTGGCTGTTGGCAGTTTCAGAATTTTTTGTTTTTTGTTTTTAGGCAATTGGGGTTAAGTGACTTGCCCAGGGTCACACAGCTAGTAAGTGTCAAGTGTTTGGTCTGAGGCCAGATTTGAATTCAGGTTCTCCTGACTTCAGGGCCAGTGCTCTATCCACTGCACCACATAGCTGCCCCAGTTTCAGAATTTGTGGTCTGTCTTCCCATTCTGATTTACATATAGGATGCCTTACTCCCTTGATTTACCTTTGCCAGCCTCAGCCGACCAGATCCCATCTAGGTTATACGATTGCTCATACTGCTTGGATGAGATCTCGTTGTTGTTTAGTCTTTTCAGACTCTGTGACCCCATTTGGGGTTTTTTTTAGCAAAGATACTGGAGTGGTTTGCCATTTCCTTCTCTGACTCATTTTACTGATGAGGAAACTGAGGCAAACAGGGTTAAATAACTTGCCTGGGATCACACAGCTAGTAAGTGTCTGGGCCAAATTTGAACTCAGGAAGATGAGTTTCCCTAATTCCAAGCCCTGTGTTCTACCCATACTGCTCCAGCTGCTTGGATGAGCTAGGAATCACTAATTCCTGATCCCTCTTAGCTCTAATTCCTTCCTTCTGTTGATTATTTCCAAATTATCCTGCATATGATTGTTTGTATGTTATCTCCCCCATTAAACTGCAAGCTCCTTAAAAGCAGGCACTTTCTTTTTACATCTCTTTGTATTCCCAGAGCTTAGGACAGTGCCTGACACATAGTAGGCACTTAATAAATGTACATTGACTGAACAACTCTGTTCCTTCCAGTGAGATGGAAGACCACCAAGCCTTATCATCCAACCTGCATTTTTACCCTTCACATTCCTAGGGACTGTCATCTATCTAACCTACCAAAAAAAACTGAGGACTCCTAGACCCTGACATCATTTCCGTTGCTATACACATCTGCCCTGCAACTAAGCTCTCATTTATGGGTTCTCTCTCCCAATCAGAATTTGAGCAACTAGAGAGCAGAGGGAACCCTTGATTTTCTGTATATATCCCAGGCACTTAGAACAGTGTTTGGCACATTAATAAATGCTTCTTTGATTTATTCATTCATATAGTTATAACTAAATGTAAAGACTAGACTGCTTAAAAAAAATCCAACTAGATTGCTCCTTCAGAAAAAGATGGAGAGGCAGTGTGATATAGCAGAAAAGAAGAGTACCAGACTAAGAATCAGGAGGGTTCTAATGTCGGCCCTGCCAATAACTAACTATAGAATGCAACCTGAGCTGTATTGGTTACCATCTTTGAGCCTCAGTCCCCTCCTCTGCTAATTGAGAGATGAGCTAGTAGATTTCTAGAGTCCCTTCTGGCTCTAACATGCTATGACCTGGGAAGTGTGTAAAAGGAAGTGACTGATGCAGAAACTGGAGAGAGGTGTCAGGACAAAGGCCTCAGGGTGAGGAGGACACCTGGAGAGAATGACTAGTTCCTGGTTGAGACCTGTTGCTAAATCCCCTCCTCATCCCTCCCCTGCTCTTTAAGAATGAGCTAACCATAACAAAAAGCAGTGGAAGAGAGCATGCTTCCAATCTGCACCAGATCCCTCTCTATGCTTCAGTGTTCTTGGATCCAGCATTCTGAATCACCATCTAATAATTGACCCTTCAGGACGTGTGAGTCTGACATCAGTTGTGAATTGTGTTGTATTGCAGACTCTCTCACTTGCTGCAGAAGGATCAGCCATGGCAGCCAAGCAAACTGAATTGTGTAGTTCCTAGAAGCCTAGGTTCCGAATGGCCTATGCATTTTCCCATAGTCTATGTATGCTCCAATCTCTTCTCCCAGACCTAAGGCAGTCTCAGAGGCTGCCTAGGTTTGGGAGAAGCCATGAGTATACAGTTTCATGCAAATGTTTTATTATGTATTGCTCTTGAAGATTCATTTAAATTTTATTTTCAGGTCCAAATTCTATCCCCCCTACTCCCCTTCCACTGAGAAATCAAGAAAAATAAAACCTGTTACAAATATGTATAGTCAAGCAAAGTAAATCTCTGCATTGGCTATGTCCAAAACATAAATATGCCTCAGTGGACACTCTGAGTGAATCACCTCTCTAGATTCAGCTGGGGAGCATATAATATATTATTTTATTGATCCTATGCTTTGAATAAAGTGACTGTCTGTAGTATCAGGCATGCCTGTCCATTCCTGTGGAGAAGTGATTCTGTTATGCCAAGGACACATGACTAGAAACCAGTGAAATACAGCAAATTCAGAGAAAGAGTGAGGTTTGCAAAGTATGTTCAAACACATATTTAAATTAATTAAATTAAATCATATATTGAAAAGGAAAGCAAGTTGTACATGAAAGAGATCTACAGTTCCATGTACAATCATCTTCCTGTTATACTGTATATATGGAAATGCCCATTTGATTTGGTATTTGTTAACAACTCAAAAAAAGAAAAGAAAATCAAATCCCAATATCTTCCAAATGAAGAACCTGAGGGCTAGAAAGTCTCAGATAATTAGAGTCAACATTCATCTGAAAGAATGGTGGGCCCTGTGACTGGAACAGTTATTGTGCCTCTCTGACCAGCATCTTTGTCTTTATGTTATGTTGTTAGTTACATACATCTGTGATTTGTTTAATGCTGAATCCTTGATCAGAAACGCCAAACCCCATCATAACACTGTTATTCTGGGGAAACATGATTTGCAATTACCTTTACAAAAATGATTTCTATTATTAAGGCATTGCAGCAGATAGTGGGGTTGCCTGTTCTCGAATTGTTTTTGTGCACCCTGAGGCCTAATAGGTTCTAGACTCTGCTCACAGTAAATAAACTAGCAAAAGCAATGTTTAGACAGGCAAAGAAGTTAGCCTTTCTAATACGAATTTCTCTGGGGTAGATCTTAAGTATGGTGTTTTTAAGGTACAATAATATTTATTGTAAAGGAAACACAATTTATTTACTCTAGTATGCATAAAGTACGGCTAAGCACCTGCCATTTGTTATTTTTAAAAAGTTTTTTTTTAAAAAAAGCTATACAAATATAAGGAATTACCATAGCAACTGAGCAATCCAGATTCAGAGACCACAAATGTGTGACAAACACATCTTCTCTGTCTTAGCCTGAGCTGTCTCCATTGCACAGCTCCCTCCACGTGAACAAAATAACGTCTCATGCTCTTTAAGGAAACATAAGAGATAGTGTGGAATAGTATAGTGAAAGGAGTAGAAAAGTGCCCCTAGACTGGGAATTAGGAGAAGATGTGGGGTCTATTTCTTCCAACTAGTTCTGTTACAAGTAAGCAAGTCATTGCACACACCTCGATTTCCTCAACTACAAAATGGACAGTATCACATAATAGAATCTCAGTGCTGTGAGAAAAATGCTTTGCTGATAGTAAAGAGCTATACGATTGTGAGATTTTTTTTTTTTAAGAAATGGACAAACCACACTGATCCAACCATTCTGGAGAACAATTTGGAACTATGCCCAAAGGGCGATCAAACTATTCATACCCTTTTGACCCAGCAATACCACTATTAGATCCATATCCCAAAGAAATAAAGAAAAAAGAGAGGGGAAAAGACTTACTTGTATTTGAAGGAGCTCTTTTTGTGGTGGCTAAGAATTAGAAATTGAGGAGATAACCCATCAATTGAACAAGTTGAGGGAACACGAATGTAAAAGAACACTATTGTGCTATAAGAAATGAGAAGCAGGATGGTTTCAGAAAAACTTGGAAAGATTTATGTGAACTGATGCAAAGTGAAGCGAGCAGAACCAGGAGAATATTGTACACAGTAACAGCAACATTGTGTGATGGTCAACTATGAATGACTTAGCTCTTCTCAGTAATACAATGATCCAAGACAATTCCACATGGAAAATGCTATTCACATCCAGAGAAAGAACTGATGAAGTCTGAATACAAATCAAAGTGTGCTATTTTAACTTTCCTTTTTGTGTGTGTTTTGTTTTCCTTTTGGCCGTTCTCTTGTTTCACAACATGACTAATAAGGAAATGTGTTTTACTTGATTGCACATATATAACATATCAAATTGCTTACCATCTTAGGGAGGGGAGAGGTGAAGGAGAAAGGGAGAAAATCTGGAACTTAAAATTTTTTAAACATGAATGTTAAAATTTGTCTTCATATGTAATTGGAAAAAATTTATTAAAAAAAACCTATGTTTCAAAAAGAAATGGAGACAGCATCAGACACTTGACACTTACTAGCTGTGTGACCCTGGGCAAGTCATTTAACCACAACTGCCTCACCAAAAAAAAGTAAAAAGTCCACAGGCAGCTAGGTGGCACAGTGGATAGAGCACTGGCCCTGGAGTCAGGAAGACCTGAGTTCAAATCTCGCCTCAGACCCATAACACTTACTAGCTGTGTGAGCCTGGGCAAGTCACTAAACCCCATTGCCTAGCTAAAAAAAAAAAAAGAAATGGAAAAAGAAATGGACAAACCCTTTGGGCTTTAATTCCCTTGACTTAAAAACTAGCTGTTAAACTCTAGTCAATTGGGGTCAAGTGACTTGCCCAAGGTCACATAGCTAGTAAGTGTCAAGTGTTTGGTCGGGAGGCTGGATTTAAACTCAGGTCCTCCTGACTTCAGTGCCTGTGCCCTATCCACTGCACCACCTAGCTGCCCCTTGTTAAAGTCTTAAGAGTCCCTAACAAATTTACAATTCTAAGAAGAGAGATAAAGAACATCTTCTTAAATGAGGTTGGTCTGTACTTGGACAGAGAACATAACTTCAAAGTCATAACTAAATTGTGAGATGTTTTGTTTTGTTTTGTTTTGTTTTCCACTTCACAGAAGTCCCAGGCAAATAGCATGAAAAACTCAAATGAACAGTTTAAGGTACATTCAGTTGAGGGGAAAGAGAAGCACTTATCCAGAATACAGTGAGACCAGTTTACAGGCAGTGGAGAATTGAAAGGGAAGGAATTCACCTGGGGTGTTGTAGCCTGAAGGGAGCAGTTTCCAATATTAACTAATCACTTTTGTTAAGCAGATGCTAAATTCAGTTGTTTCTGGTTCCTGAAATAGTTATGGTTCTTGGTTCACAATCCTGATGTCATCCTTAACTCTTCATTTTCCTTCACTCCCACATCAAAACAGTTGCCACATCTTGTCAATATTACCTGCACAACGTCTCTGAGTGGTTTTATTATTACCTTATTAAAATTGACATTCACAATTAAAAATATAGATCACAGATTAAACACATTAGTTTCATATATAATCATTTCTAACCACTTTTTGCTGTATAAGCAATTTTTGTTTTTGGTTGTATATTTATTTACAATCACTGATAAATAGGTTTTTTTGTTTGGCTAGGCAATGGGGTTAAGTGACTTGCCCAGGGTCACACAGCTAATATAAGTGTTATGTATCTGAAGCTGGATTTGAACCCAGGTCCTCCTGACTCCAGTGCCAGTGCTCTATCCACTGTGCCACCTAGCTGCCGCCTCCTTATTCATTTATTTGTAACAGTAGAAGGGGGAGGAATTTTCATTTAGCAGGAACTAATTACTCCCTCTTAGATGGCTCCCTGGGCAGCCGGGTGGAACAGTGGATAGCGTGCCAGCTTAGAGTCAGGAAGACTCATCTTTATGAGTTCAAATCTGGCCTCAGACACTTACTAGCAGTGTGACTCTGGGCAAGTCACTTAACCCTGTTTGCCTCAGTTTCCTCATCTATCAAATGAGGTGGAGAAGGAATTGGCAAAACACTTCAGTATCTTTGCAAGAAAACTCCAAAAGAGTTATGAAGAATTGGACACAACTGAAGGGAAAAAAAATTGTTCCTTCTTTTAGCTGTCATGAAAACCAGTCTCCCGATGATCTTAAAACTGTGTGGCCTCAAGCACCCATTTCCTTTATGTATGCTTGGTCTGGTCCAGATGCTTTTCCTGTTTTTGTTCTTTTTAGTGCTATTTACACTTCCTCATTTAACACTTGGAGGACAATCTTGACTACAATTCTGGTGGTTCCACTGTTGCTGATAAAGAAATTAGTATAGAAATGCAGACAGAATTATTCCAGTTTTCATCGTGCTTTTTGTCCTCTCCTCACACAGCTGCGAAGTGTGAGACCAGATTTGAACTCATGAAGATGAGTCTTCTTGACTCCAGCTCCAGCATGCTATCTACTGTGCCACCCTCACTGGAAAATACTACTACATTTCCTACATTTACATTTACTAACAATCCATAAGCCTACTTTCTCTTTAAAATCTTTATAAGAATAACCTACACAGACCAAGGCTACTTGATGACAACAAAGAAAACAGAGGGGCTTCGCAAACTATAATCTCCATTAGACCATATACCCAAGTCACATTAACTGAAGGGTAAGGAAAGAACCCACAGTTTTGCTAGTTTGTTGTTTGGCCATTTATTATTATTATTTTTAATATTTTGGACTATACCTTTGATATCTTGGGTCCTATTCAAATAGATTCATTCCTTTAAGTGAGCAAAGTCACTCGCTACCAACGTAGCTCAATATCTGCTCTTCAAATGAAAGTTCTGCAAAGTTGACTGGGGCACTGAGAAGTTAAGTAATTGGCCCAGGGTCACACAGCCAGTGTTTGTCAGAGGCAGGACTTTTCCTGATTCTAAGGCCACCTCTGTCCACTACATCATGCTAGCTATTTATTGATTATGTAATTTAAAAAAAATTTTTTTTTTTAGTAAGTAGAGCCTTGAAGGCTCATCTCCAAATAACGAGAGCTTATGTCTCAGGGTTATGTTTATAACATGCCAGATCCCTGCATGGATGTAATAAAAATCACTTTGTGTAGTGATTCCTGATTATCATCATCAATCAAAGTAGAAAACAGGGAGAGGTATCAAAGGATTTTTGCTATTGGCATGGAGGATGATCAGCCCAGAGTTTTGTCAGTAGAAAAATGGAGGGTGAGGCCCTCTAGATACCTTGATTATAAGAGGATATTGTTCTGATTGCATCCCAGAGATTCTTAACTGAGTTCTACTACTGCTCAGAACAGTTCTGCCTAACAATCCACACAAGAAAAAAGAAGTGGATGAAGAATACCTATTGTCTAGACCAATAGTGCCAAAGCATTACTTCTTGCTAGGCACTATGCTAAGCTCTTGAGATGCAAATAAGAAAAACAGCCCCTGCCCTCAAGGAGCTTGAAATCTAAGGGAGAAAGATAATACACAAACTGTTGCAGGTAAAAGGGGTGGGGCAGGAAAGGGAGGAAGACACCAGAGGATTCCCCAGAAGGGACATCACGCCTCCTAGACTTGAAATCAAGCCGAGGTATAGATAGAAAGTGGAAAGTGACCTCAAGGGACATGTGTTCAATTAGTATCTTAGTGTTTTATTCCTAGTTTTATTTTTTAGAGTGTTTTGCATTTGAATAAGTGGCAGATTCAAAATTCTTTTTACAGTAAAAATGTCTGTAAAAGTAAGGCATTCCTGGGGAGTAGTAACCAGACCCACAAAAAATAGGGGCAAAGCAGAGTGACTGTGAGCCCTGCCCCCTCAGCCATAATACCACACCACTGCTAAATAGCGAAGAGGAAATGAAACTAATGGTTTATTTCACCTTGTAGTATAATTATTTTTAGCTTATTAAGGGTTTGAAAGCTTTCAAGTCAGTCTCAAACTACATATTTACCTTTAACACTAAACTGCAAAATTTAATGACAAATATTTGCTATCAGAGTGTATTTCTTCTTAAGTCAACCTTAGTATACTCAAGATGAAAAGCTCTCTCTTCTTCTAAGACAAGGTGTGTTAACCTTTTTTGAGTTATAGACTAACTTGACAAGGGAAAATCTATGGGCCCTTTCTTAGTATAATGGTTTTAAATTAATAAAGCAAAATACATAGGATTACACAGAAAATCAATTATATTGAAGTAGTTAATGAAATATTTTAAAAATCAAATTTATAGACTAGGTTAAAATTCCTAAGATAACATTTTTACTTTTTTATCAATTCCCTAAGAAATCCCTTACAGTGATTAAAAGCTTCCTGAAGAAAATGGTTAGACATTCCTAAATTTAACTTAGTATTTATTGGTTTTGTTTCTAATTATCATATCTAGCCAATGGTTTGATGGGAAGATAAGGTTCGGAAAGGATGCAAATGTTGATTGACCATTGGTTTGTTTTTTGGGGGTTTTTTTGTTTTTTGGATTTCCTATGGCTTTTAATATCTATGCTACTTTTAGGTCCTAATTGGAAAAAGTAGCACATTCAGAGTTTGTTTCTTTTTACAATAAAAATACTTTACGAACAATAATATATTCTTGCAACATTCTCAACAAGATAAGAATTTTCTTCATAGAGAGCTAAAGATCAGAGAGTGAATTAATATTAATTATGCTATAAAGCAGTGATGTCAAACTCAAATGTGGACAGGGTCACTAAATGGAACATAAGATCCCTGTAGCCACAAGGATCTTTGTTTTGCAGTGTAATGTTATCTGTGTTTTATTGTATTTTTATTTGTTTTGTTAAATTTTGTTTGTATTTAATTTATTTAGTTAAATATTTCCTAACTACATTTTAATCTGGTTCAGCTACACTCTGGAATGTTGTGGGATGTGTGTCTGACCCCTCGGTTATGAAGTATTCTTGCATGCTATAGTACTAATTATCAAGTTGTTCCTATCTGTATAATGGGTACAATACTAATTACCTTTTTGATAAGAGATTATGTTTGTGATCAGCCTCAAGGTCCTCAATTAGTTAGAAACCAATGAGCTGGACCACTTAATTAACCAAGCTGACTTTCTTGCTTTTTCTCATACTTGACACTCAATTTCCTATTCCCATGATGTACTCCATCCTTACCTCCACCACTTATAACCCCTAGCTTGTTCCAAGGCTCAGCTCAAGCTGAAGCGTCCTGCATAAAACTTTTCTGATTCTTCACTCCCTTCCAGGTTGCTAGTGTCTTCCCCTCTGAATTATATTACTTATAATTTATGTGCATACGCACACACACATACATATATAGTGCATACAGCTATGCATATACATGTTGTCTCCTCTTACTCCATTTTGAGCACCTCAAGGAAATAAACTATTTCACTTTTGTCTTTGTGGCTCCAGTACACAGTGCCTGGCACATGGTAGATATTTAATAAATGCCTGCTAGCAGAAAATTCAGAATGAGACACAGATAAGTGTTGAAACTATCATGATAAATTTAATATATCTTTTAAAAGTTGAGTGTAATGATTCATATTGTCACATACAATCACCTTTTTCTGTTCTTTTCATAAGGAACATGTTCAAATTTGTTGATGTTTGTTAAGGTTATGAGATAATTAAAAAACATTTTAAAATAATGAGATCAACTGCAAGTAAAATTAAAAATAAAAGTAAATGCTTGCTGATGGAATGAAACTAACCCTTTTTTTTCTATAATCTACCTTCAAAAAATCACGTCTCTAAAAAAGGGAGCCATTCAAAAATTGGTTTAAAAGGCAGTTTCCAGAATGAGAAGACATACAAATAGTAAATATGATACTAATTAGACTATTATAAGTAGACTATTATAAAAGAAAGGTAAAGCATTATGGAAAAGGACTGGATCTATAATTTCGTTGAGGTAGGGAACTCCTTTTCAATAGAAGTCACCACTTTTTCTTCAACTTACACTTATAGAGAGAGTTGCTTGGGGCAGTGAGAAGTGCCTTAAGCAAGACAATATAGCCAGTATGTGTCAGAAGATGGACTTCATGTTAACCTCACTCCTCAGGGTTCCAAGGATAGTTTTTGTTTGTTTTTTTGGGAGGAAGGTGGTAAAAACAGTTGTATGTTTTCTCTTTTAAAAATTTGTTTGTTCTATTTTGGTCTTTTAAAAAAAATTATTCTGGATTTAAATATAAAAAAGGGGATTTCCATAGACATGACAGAACACAAAAATATGATTGCATGTGAAACTGTGACTCTCCATTTCATACCTCTTGCTTTTATTTTTTTTTGTAAATTTTTTTATTTTAAACTTAAATGCAAGATGAGAAAAGAAAAAAAAATTGTCATGTCCACAGTAGACCATAAGAGAAGATTCAATACAAAACAATAAATTTTCATTTCAAGAAAACCTATATAATAAATATTACACATTGTTTTCAAAGCTACCCAGCTTTTCTTTGCTTCCTTGTCAGTTTTCTTTTATTTTCTGCTGTGCACTTTGTACTTTATTTTTTTCCCCTCTCTCCCCTCAGCTCTAAAGGTAAGCGTGTATCTATGTATTTATATCTATATCTTTATCTATACACACATAGATGCATTAAGTAGATATCTATAAACATACACATATATACACATATATACTCATACACATATATGGAAGATAATACTGTGCTTATTTCCACCTGTCATCTGTTTCTCTGAGGGTGGATAGCATCTTCCTTCATAAGTCCAAGTCTTTCCATGTTTTTCTAAATCAATTAGCTCATCATTTCCTACATCACAGCAATATTCCAACCCAATCATATCTTATCTGAAAGACTATCAATGAAAATTATTTTCCCAATTTTCTGCGTTCCTTCAATTCTTGGCTACATAGGTTTTATTTATACAAAAAATTTAATTTAAAATAATTTAGATTATCCTTTTTATACTTCAACAATTCTCTCCCTTATAATATAGTTTAATGTCTGATACTGCTGAATCTATTGCCTTTACATCTTTTTTCCTGGTTTCTTTGAAGTTCCTGACCTTTTGCTCTTCCAAATGAAGAGCAAATGTTATTATTTTTCTAACTCAGTAAAATAACTTCTTAGCAATTGAATTGGGATGACATTGAATAGGATTATTCAATTTTAGGTAAAATTGACATTTTATACCTCTTGCTTTTAAAAAAGAGTATATAACAAATTCCACATACTATTTTCAAAACTGCCCTGCTTGTCTGTTTGTCCTGGACTTATGTTCATTCTCTTCTGGGAATTTAAAAAAAAATGTTCAATGACTTTTTTTTTTGCATTACTGTTGCTAACACCTCTTCCCTCCCACCCTCCTCCTATATAAAACCAAAAAAAAAGGGGAAAAATGTCTTTTAAATGAATAAGCATAGTCAAGCAAAAAACCCCACACATTGACCATAACAAAAGAATGCAAGTCTCTTTCTGCACCTTGAGTCTGTGTGGAAGGGAGTACCATTACTCTAGGTCCCCTAGACACATGATCATTGCATTGATCAGATTTCTTAAGGCTTTCAAAGTTGTTTTTCCTTTACAATGTTCTATAAATCGTTCTTCTGGTTCTGTTTACTTCACACTGTCAGTTTACACTACCCAAGATTCTTCTCTTCCCTTCTCTCTCCTCCCCTCCCCTCTCTTCCTCTCCTTTCTCTCTCCCTCTCCATCTCCCCTCTCCTCTTCCTTCTCTCTCTCTCTCTCTCTCTCTCTCTCTCTCTCTCTCTCTCTCTCTCTCTCTCTCTCTCTCTCTCTCTCTCTCTCTCTCTCCCCTTTCCTCTTCCTATGTCTTTCTCCTATCCCCTGTCCCCTTCTCCCTTTCCATCTCTCTCTCCTCTCCTTCCTTTGGTGATTTCTAGATATATGACGATTTTTTTATACTGGTTGTCAGCTTTGGTATACTCATCTCTCCAGCTTTAGTTACTGGATTGGAGTCTTATGCTGGGTCCAGGCTCCACCCTTTAGGGGATTTAAGATTCAGAGCACTTAGATCTTCAGAGCTTCTGTGTCAGAGTTCATAACCTGGGGCCCATTAATATGTTTTTTAGAAAATATTTTGATAACTGTATTTCAATATACTATAGTTGTTTTCCTTTGCAATCCTATGTGTTTTATATTATGCATTTAAAAACATTCTTAGAAGGAATCCATAGACTTCACTAATCTGTCCAAGTGTACATTGACACAAAAAAGGTCAAGAACTCCTGTTTTGTGGCATCTCAGGACAAAGTCCTAGGTACCTTGGAGGCCCCGAGTGCTTGGACTGTCCTGGTCTCATTGCTGCCACACCACATTGGTGGCTTCCACTCCCCAAAGCTTCCATAGTCCCTGCCATGAGTTTCTGACTAACCTGGGGTTTCCTCAGGAAAAACCTGTGCTTTTTTTGCCTCTAGACACAGGGGCTTGAAGGTACCTGTGTCCCTGAATTGTCTTCCTTGCTGAACGGCTATCAGTTTGTCTGTCTGTGCTGGCGTTAGTTTTGCTGGTGCCCTCCTTTACAATTTCTCATATGCTTCTGGCTGAATTTTTGCACAGTTCTGGAGTGGAAGAAATAATTCATTATGGTTTCTCATTGAATTTCTTGGTCATTATTATGTCGAACGTTAGGTTTTGGTGGAAGTAGGCTGGAGGTATGAGGTCTGTCTTCATTCAGGCAGCCACCTTGACCAGAATTATCTCCAAGGCCAATTCTTTATCCCCTACACTGTAGCCGCTAATATAAGATTGATTAAATAATGGAATGAAAGAGAAAGCATTTCCAGCTGGAGGGATCAAAGAAGACTTCATGGAAACATAACACTTGAGTTGAGTCTTAAAGCATCAGTAGGGCTAAGGTAAGAAGTGGAGAAGCCAATCTAGATATAGGGAAGAGTTTGAAACTCTAAGAGGAGCAAGCATACAGTATCCTCTGGAGCCTGTGAGCTAGTCCAATTTGGGAAGATCTTAGTGTACATAAGGGGGGAATAGAATGAAATAAGGAAAGTACTATAACAGCTTTGCATACTGGTATGATATAGATTATTTTTTTTCTTTTTAGGCAGTTGGGGTTAAGTGACTTGCCCAGGATCACACAGCTAGTAAATGTCAAGTGTTCGGTCTGAGGCCAGATTTGAACTCAGCTCCTCCTGACTTCAGGGCCGGTGCTCTAACCACTGCACCGCCTAGCTGCCCCCCTTAGATTATTATTTTTTTTAAATAGGAGTCTCATTGATATTGCTCAGTTTTACCAAATGAACTTGTTTGATTTTAATTTTGTTTTCACAATGTTTCAAGCATACTCCCCACTCTTCTCACATTGAAAAAGAAAATGCCCGTAGCCTTGATATAGGCTACTTTATTCAATTGTGCTCCAAATAAACATAACTACAGGGTAATCATGCTTCCTTTCTTTGCCTAAAAACACTTTAATAATAAAAGGAAGATTGCGTGGTAATACATTTGAAAAATCTAGGTTCTTAAGAAAAATACTTCCTCTCCAACTCCTGCCCTGAATTAAATAATTATGTTGGTCAAATCTAGAACTTCAAATAGTCATTTTATTCTTATAGTGAACTGGGTCAAATGTTCTTTGAATTCATTCTGGGGAACTTTTTTTTTAAAGTAAAGCACTACAATCAAGGAAGAAAAATCTAAATAAAAACCAAGATAAGAAAAAAAGAAGAAAAAGAAAAAACCAAAAAAAAAAAAAACCCCAAGATGAATTATGTAACTTTTTGCCTTTTACACTGTCTGGCTGAAGTCAACTAAATGGATTGCAATTTTTTGTTTGCTTGTTTCTAGAAAGGTAGTTAGTTTTTTTTTTCCCTCTTCCCTCCAGTGGAAAATATTGGCATTATGCTTGCTTGGCTGGGTTCCTTGACAGTTCCGGCAATGACAACAGAAATCAGCTGTAGAATTGAGCATTAAAGGTATTAACTCTCTCAATTCATTTTTTATAGATTTTGAGTTTTAAGTTTTTCTCCCTCCCTTTCCTCCTCCATCCCTAAGATGGTAAGCAATCTGATATAGGTTATACATGCACACACTCTCTTTCAAGCTCCCCTTTATGTGTTGTCTTCTTCCATTAGAATATAAACTCCTTGAAGATAAGAGTTGTTTTGCTTATATATATTTGTATCTCCAGCACTTAGCACAGTGCTTGGCAAAGAAAAAAGGTTTAATATATGCTATCTCTATCTTCTATCCATCTACTTAATCTTTCTATCCATCCCTTCTTTCCTACTTACACAGATTTCACCCTAATTCAGATTCTCATCACTTCTCAGCTAGACTACAGTAATAACCTCCCAAATGGTCTTCCTTCCCCCAGTCTTTCTCTTCCCTAATCCATCCTACCACAATTGCTAAAATAATCTTCCTGATGCGTGGGTCTGATCATGTCTTTCTCAACCAACTTCAGTGGCTCCTGTAAAATATAAAGTCCTCAGCCTGTCATTTAAGACACTCCACAATTTGGGTCCCACCTACCTTTTCAGCCTCATTTCACACAATTCTCCTTCATTAACTTCATTCCAAGCACGCTGGACTCCTGCCAAAATTGATAGCTCATCTCCTGCTTCTCTTCATTTGCACAAATAGATTCCCTATGTGTGCAGTGTGCTTTCTTCTCTTATAACCTATTGCCTTTCACGACTTTCTCTGCCCTCTGCCCCCAGTAAACTGTAAGCCTCATTGAAGGCAGGGACTCTTTGTTTCTGTCTTTGTACCTGTAGTACATAGCCCAATGCCTTGCACATAATAAGGCATTTGATTAATTGTGAATTGAACTCAATGGAATGAATAACCTGTGGTCCTAGTTTCTGTGCTTACATAGACTTGGTCCAATAATGGGGTCTACCCCATCTCTTTGTATTGTTTCCACCCACAGTTGCCTCTGGTAATTTCAGAATATAGCTCAAATATAACTGGTGTCTAACTCTTCATAAAATCTCTGGAACCACATGTGTCTCTCCCCAAAGAAGCTTTGGAACTGGCTCCATCCCTTTTGCAGGTACTCAGCATCCTGGTCAAGCTTAGGGCTCTCTCCACATCCTAATGTATATACATACACACACACACAAAATGCTCAGGCTTGACTGAAGCCTGGTTAACATTTTGTATTTTTTATATATTCAATATTTTTTTGCATATTATCCTTCTCCCCCCAACAACTCGATGCCAGGAACTGTGCTGTTGTTGGTTTGGGTTTTTTGTTTTGTTTTTTTTGTGAGGCAGTCAGGGTTAAATAACTTGCCCAGGGTCACACAGCTAGTAAGTGTCAAGTATCTGAGGTCACATTTGAACTCAGGTCCTCTTGACTCCAAGGCCAGAGCTCTATTCACTGCGCCACCTAGCTGCCCTTGTTGTTGTTTTTAATCACCAGCACTTAGCACAGTGCCTGGCACATCTAGCAAGAACTTAATAAATGTTTATTGACTGACTCAATAATACCTATTAAAATCCAGAACCTACATAAAAACAGCTTAGAAAGAGACCTTCAAATCTGTCAAAAAATGTTACATCAAGATTGAAGAAAAAAGGAAGCAAGTATATAATAGAGATTTGTTGTTTCATATATGATCCTTTTCTTATTCTTGTTTATATATGGAAATGTATATGGTTGTCAATGTTTGTCACCTTCAACATAACCAAAAATTTTGAGAATTAAAACATTTTAAATGAAGCATATTCAATTACATTACTCTCACTAAAGTGTTATTGATAACACTTTTTAGTGGGAGCAAAAAGACATTTTGTAGCCTTAATAAATAAAATACAAATTATTTTTCTGATTTATAATGTATATAATTCATTAGTTCAGAAGTATATGTATATAATTTATAAATAGGTATACAGCTTTTGAGTGAAGTGAGCAGAACCAGAAGAACGTTATACACAGTAACAGCCACATTGTGCAATGACTAACTTTGATGGACTTAGCTCTTCTCATCAATGCAAGGATCTAAGACATCTCCAAAAGTCCCATGATGGAAAATGCTATCCACATCCAGAGAAAGAACTATGGAGTTTGAGTGCAGATCTAAGCATACTATTCATTCTTTTTTTTTCCCTTCTGTTTTGTTTCTTCTATCTTGTGGTTCCCCTTATTGGTTCTAATTCTTCTTTACAACATGACTAATGTGAAAATATGTTTAATAGGATTGTATGTGTAGCGCCTATATCAGATTGCACACCATTTTGGGGAGGGAGGTGAGGAGGGAAGGGAAGAAAATTTAAAACTCAAAAGCTTATGGAAGTGATTGTTGAAAACTGAAAATAAATTAATTCATTAAAAATAAGTATACCACTTAAAAATGAAAACAGGAATAGACAACTGTCTATGCATCATAAAAATATATATATTCAGAAAGCTAGATACTCTAGAAAGTGGCTACAATCAGTCATGCAAGCATTTAGTAAGTAACTCCTAGGCATTATGGAAGGATCTAGGCTATCAAGACAAAAATGAAATCATCTCTGCTCTAAAATCTTATATTCTACTGGGGGAGACTACATCTTCATAGATTAGTACAAAGCCTATTCGAAGTAAATACAAGGTAAAATTTTGGGGAGGAATGTATTAGAAGCTGGTGGTGGAGAAGAAGGATTAAGGTAGACTTCAGATAGAAGGTAAACAGAGTTTTGAAGGAAAAAAGGAATTCTAAAATGTGGAGGTGAGATAGGAGTGCATCTTAGGCATAGATCACAGCCAATGTGAAGGTGCTGAGACAGGAGATGGAGTGTCACGTGTGATCAACAGCAAGAAGAGAAGTTTGACTGGTCTTGTGTAGGAAGGGGAACGTTAATTTTGGAAAGGTACGTTGGGGTAAAGTTGTGAAGGGCTTTAAAATCTGAAAGGGGGAGTTTAAGTTTGATCCTAGACATTCCATTGGAGTTTGTTGAGCAGGGGAGTGGTGTGATCGGATTTGTGATTTAGGAAAATCACCAGCAGCTCTGTGGAGGACGAATTGGAGAGGGGAGAGAATTGAGGCAGGGAGACGAAATGAGAGGCTACTGCTATTGTAATAACAGAGGCAAGAGGAGATAAGGTTCTGAACTAGGAGTACTGTTGTGTGAATGGTTGTTCATCCTTCGAGGACCGATGACATCATGAGAGTGAAGCCTTGACTTGGTGTACATTGAACTTGAGTGAGGCAGAGGTGAGTAGAGTCATCGGCTTCACTCACTAAAGTACGGTGGCAAGACATAAGTCAAAGACAACTAGTAACTTTGGTCCAGGGTGCAGTGGATGACTTGGCCTTTCTAAATTAAGGCCTTTCCAGGCGTTAGTTTGTCTCAGGCAACACCTAGTCAATGAGCGAATAAAGAGAAAGGGACGGTGATTAGATATGTGGGGTGACAGAGAGTGAGGAGTCAGGGATAACATCAGTTGTGACTTGGTTAACTGAAGGATGGTTGTGCTCTTTAGAGAAAAAAAGGAAGTTCAGAAGTGGGTGAGTTAAGTGTGAGTTCTGTTTTGGACATGTTGAGTTTGAGATCCTTATGAGGCATAGGTTTGAAGTATCTAATTGGTCAGTGGGAGATGTGTGACTAGAGTTCAGACCAGAAAATTTTTTTTCAGAACTGAGCCTTTATTTTTGTTATAAATTCACGCACATTCAGTGTTCTTTTAGACTTTGTTGAAATCAGTGATATCAATGCTCTACACATAATCTTCAAATATGGTAGACTCCAGGATACGTATGCCCATCTTATTATCCTCTACCCTACAGCTTCTGAATGTCAGATCCCATGAACACCAGTTTCCCCAGACAAGTGCATCCAGCCATTGGAAATGTCATCAAGAGGCAAAACAAAATACTGAAGGCCACATATAAATTCAGCTAGAACAGTTCTTAGGCATGGAATCTACAAAGAGGTTGCCAAATAAGTTGGGTGTACAAGATTTCTTTCTTTTTTTTTTTAAGAGCTTTTCATAGGCATTTACATATGAATGTACTGCTTGTGAGATGATGTTACAAAAGGGTCAGTCAGGCCTTGATTCAAATCTAGTCAGGCCTATCAAGATAGTCTCTGGTACCCATAATTGCTACTGCTTTGATTTTCAATTGTTCCCAATTCCCTAAGTGGAAGTTTGCCTTTACCCTGAAAACTCTGGAGAGTCATACTTGAAGATACAACCTGGAACCATAAATTACCCAGGGATCTGTATCTGAGCCCACAAATCCTACAGACACATCCTCCATACACATAGTGATATGTATTTCCTTAGTTTGCAGGCAATTAGTAACATAAACCTTTCTTCTCTAATTTGCAACACAAATCACTCCAGCCCCAACACTAACACTGTCCATACAGTGTTCTCCGTATGCTTTATACTCTATTTTCAAAATATTTTGTCATAAACAACCTGGAGCCATATTTCAACCATAGTGACTCCTCTGGTTACCAGCACCAAGAAAAGGTCCTGATGCTTCCTTATAGCCTAGGTAGGAGGTGATTTAGAACCTTGTGTCAGCTGCAAGACCGCCCCCTTTGTGTACAACTATCACTCCTTCAGAGTTTTTCTGCAACACTTGATGTGATGGATGAGGAAGTTACTCGGGTTCTAGATCTTAAAGAACTAAAACTTAGTTGCAAACTCTGTTGCTAACTACTAAATTTACTAATAACATAGAAAGCCTATACAAAATGGATAACATATAGATAAAGGGGTTACACACGTAGCTAACGAATGAAGAGTGGGGCAGCTAGATGGCGCACTGGCCCTGTATTCAGGAGGACCTGAGTTCAAATTCGACCTCAGATACATAACATTTACTAGCTGTGTGCCCCTAGGCAAGTCACTTAACCTCATTGCCTAGCCCAAAAAAGAAAAAAAAGTGTAAGAATGAAGGGATATATACGCTAATCCACTTTGCCATTCACCCAAAACCTCAGCTGTCCTTTCTGGCTTTGTTTCCTAAGCATAAGCAGCACAATCAGTAGTTCTAGGAAATAAGGCCCAAAGAAAACTGAAAAGTGGTTCTGAGTGGCCCTAGAAGTTAGGACTGGTGCTTTTGTACTCAAGAGATCTAAGAACTCTCCCTCCCCTTTTTAAAAATACACTAGTTTAAGGTAAGCAGACAGAATTGCTGAAAAGTAAGTCCAGAGCCACAGACAAAGTCTTCATTCAAACTTAGGATAAACACTCTATACTCTTTTGAGAATAGAGAAAAATCAAGTGAGGATGGTGCAAAATTGGGTGGGAAAAGGAGGTATATTGATTAGGGAATACAATGAATGCTAGGCGAGTTAGTGAGACTTGGCAACCTAATAAGTTTTTTAAAATATTCTAAGAAGGCTAAAATATTAATAGATAATTTAGTGTAGTTCATTGTATTGAGCATGTGCTTGCCATTATTCTGCCTAGAAACATCAAAGTATCCTATAGGAAAGAAATTTTCCCAGGGTCCTTCATGGGGAGCAATGCCAAAACCTCCCCAAAGTCCTTTGCTGTAATATCAAGTTCTCTAGAGATAAAACAAAATACGACAAGCTTTATTCCATGCCAAGTACCTTTTAAACATAATAATGAAGAATTTACATAAAGATGTTCATAGGTGATGACAGAATTCCTTTTAGTATCAAATGCTGCACTTTTGGACTCTATCCAGAAATGTGTCAAAAATCTGTCAAAGTTTTTTTTTTATCTTCCTCCTCCTCACTCTAAGAGCCTAGTTTGCCCAGATTGCATCAGCTAGGACGTGTTAAATAGTACCATGTACCAGAAAAGGAAGTCAAAAACAGTGGCTAAACAATACTAAGTAAACACAAAAGATGGAACACTCAAGGGATTGATTGTAAGATATTTCAAAGAGCAGACAACAAGAAATGAATAGGGAGAAAATAAATCACTTATGGTATTATTACCAAAAAAGTGACCAAGAAGGTGTCAACAAATAATGATCCATATGACTTCTTTCCTTATTTATACAACATCTTTATGAGAACAGTTTACACATGTATCTTTGACAAAAATATGAGAAGGAAATAAGTAGGCTTTTGCAGATGATTCTCTATAGAGCAGACCATATCTTCAAAGATTCTGCTATCTTTAAATTAATTATCAAAAAAAGCATTTGACTCTGTAGAACAAAGTTCATCTCTAAAATCTCTTTCCAGTAATGTGTCTCACCTGTAGTAAAGTAGAATGAGACCTTGATCTGGGGTCAGAGAACCTAGATTCACACTCAGCTGTGCTCATTCTAACTTACCATTGAGATTTCAGGTGAATCACTTACTCTTTATGAAACTATTTCCTCATTCCTTCATGTTCCAGACGAAGATAGGTAGCAGATCATTGGAAATATGTCCCTAGAGCTCTGAGAAGTTGGAAGAAAGGATATTAATTTGTAAGTCATCTGCATCCAGGTGATAATGAAAGCCATGGGAATAGATGGTATCACTAAGGGATAGACTAGTGTATAGAGAGAAGAGCAAAGGCTTAGAACAGAACCTAGGGGAATACTCACATACGAGAAGCAGGAGAAGGATGAAGAGACATCAAATGAAACAGAGCAGTATTTGGAGAGATAGGAGAAGTGTGATAGTATCACAGAGGCTAAAGAAGAAGAAAGTACTAAGTAGAGAGGCAGAAGAAGAGAAAAAAAACTCACTAGATTTATAGACAGTAGGTTTTGAATCCTAGCTCTGTTACACAAGTAATTATAGCTTAGAATGGGATGAATTTACCCCATAAAATGGAAACTGATAGCAGATTAAAAATTGGAATTCAACAATATGATGCTTTCAGGAAATGCTATAAAATTGAGAGATATATAAAAAGATAAAATACAGGGCTGGAGCAGAATTTATCATGCAGAAAAAGGAGGGTTAGTAATCACGATCTCAGACAAAGTTAAAGATAAAATAGATTTAATCAAAAGAGAAAAGAGGGTAAATACATTGTCAGCAATATTATTCAATATTGTTTTAGACCATTTAAAACAACTAGAAAGTATAGAATACCTGAGAATATAACTGCCAAAGCAGACATAAGAACTATATGAATATAAACATAAAACACTTTTTATACAAATAAAGCCACATCTAAATAACTGGAGTAATATTTATTGTTCATGGGCAGATAAAGCCAGTATAATAAAAAAGTGGCAATTTTACCTAACTAACCTATTTATTCAATGTTGTTAGGGATCTATAAGGATGCAGAGGGCCACAGGCTGTTCAAGAGGTCTCACTGATGGGCAGAGGTACCTCTCCGGTGCTGATCTTTGAGCAAAGGTCGCCTGGCTCGGTGCTCCATTGTATGGATCCCCTAGTTATTGTATGGTCATCAGCAGTCTATTCTGGGATTGGAGTCAGATAAGTGCACAGGACATGCATGTACTGTCCTTGAGCACAGCATGGGCTATACGTCATTGTAACTTGAGAAAGAGTTCCTGTTATTTTACTATATAAGTAAGTGCTTTGCTAAAAATAAACGGAGTTGCTTCCATCTTGTCTCCCGCCTCATCGAGGCGCATTCGAGATAGAAAATCAAGCTGGTCTTGATTCATCAGGTGATTGGGAAATCCTAGGCCCTAGGTAGGCTCCGTAGCCGAGTGAACTAGTTGTGCACAACAAACTGGCGCCCAACGTGGGGCTGCACTGCTGCCGTGAAGAAGATACGGAGAGTGAGACAGCGGCATGAAACAGTCAGGAAACGTCTGGACCAAGAAGACTCGACACCCACATCAAGACACCGAGGTCTGTTGGAGCCAGGCAGCCTCCTTGTGAGAGGTCTCTGAATCGTATCCCATAGCAGAAAACTACAGAGAGGTAAGGTAAAGTCTTATTATGAGGCAAAATCTAGGTAAACTCTCAGATAAGGAACAGAATGTTAGAGTAATATGTAAAGTGATTGAGGAACAGGGGTGCTCGGTAACTCCTAAGAAAATAAGAGAGTTTCTAGATATTATTGATATAAAATCTCCATGGCACCCCAGAGAATTGAACTTAGATTTAGAACAATGGAAAATAGTGGGAGAACAATTAACAGAATTTTATAACACCAGAGGCTGAAATCAGTTCCTCTGGGTACTTTCACTAGAACAAAGGAAGCTCCCACCATGTGCCATGAGGAATTTCAAAAATCCCACCTTGAGGAATTTCAAAAATCCCCAAGGGGAAGTAGAAAAGAAACGTGTAGTCACAGCACTATATTGTGGACATTGTGGAGCATTACAAAGTGAAAAAGTTTCCTTTTATAAAAACCAAAATCTTAAGAAAGATTTTGCCTGGTTTTAGAATACCATGAAAAGAAAAAGATAAAATAAAATAAAAATAGTATTATTTCATTTGTGTAGGGAATTTCTGACAAGTTTCTCGCTTTTGGATTCTCCCTGTCATTTTGTTCTATGTTTGTCTGTGTCTCTGTGAATGATGGCCTGTGATTAATGTCTGTGATCTGTTTAATCTTTTACTGCCAGGCAGCCAAGGGCTGCAACTGGATTTTGAAATGCTGTTAGTGACTTTCTCCCCTTCCCCCTCCCTAATACCAGCCGCATTTCCCGGGAGCAGGTGGATGGGGGAGAGAATGGGAGAAAAAGTACTTCATTATTTAGGTTATATAATTTGATAAAAGGCAAGAAAGTTTAAGCATACAGGAATAAGAAAAGTATGGATAGAAAGAATAATATAATCTGTTTGCATGAATAGCAGGAATAGATGATTTGAGAGTAAAAGATTTGGAAACTTTTGAAAAAAAAAAATTCTCTTTCTTTTTTGCATTCTAAAGCTCTGGCCAAAGCTTTGGGTGTAAGATTGAAAGATTATGTTAAAAAATATTCTCTTCCTTTCTCTCGAATTCCAACCCTGGCCAGGTTGGGTTGAGGGAGAAAGAAGGAGGAGATAAGGAGGACAGTTTTCCTCTTCAAATCAAAAAGAAAAGTTTTTAAGTATTGGAACACAATCTAAAGATAATTTAGTTCATTCACATTAGTAATATGCATGTTTCAAGTTTCAAAAATCTAGTCTCATTACAAATTGGTACACTTTTATGTGTTATGTTAAGCAATTTTTAATAATTTTGATGTTATTAAAACGTGAACTAAAAGAAACTGAAAGGTGGTGAGACAACTGTGTAAATCCAGCTAAATTATTTTATCAAGTCTGGTTAATCTTGTTCTGTGATGTTTTATAACTATCATTTAGAAGATCAGGTATTTCTATTTTTGCCTATGATTAAAAGAACAGCTTAGAGCTAAAACAATTTAACTATCACTCATGAAAATTACCAAATTGTTAACTAAGTTATTTGAAGTTACTGTTTTAAAGCTAAGACCGAGAAATTGCAACTTTATATAAATAATTTCTAAGAATTGGCTTTTTCACCAAGACAAGTTTAAATGTGGGAAAGAAAGGATGTTAAGTAAAATTTCTTATATATGGAAGTCCTAGTAAATCTTTATTTATTATTATACTTCTATGAAAACAATTAACTGTATCTGGCTTTAAGCCATAATTAGTGAAACTTACTGCTTGAGGTAAAAGACTCTTAGAACTATAATTAACTTTGTTTTGAGTTTGAATATGGATATGGTTGTCTCATTAAATCAGTATTTCCCATTTTCCCTATTATAATCCATTAAGGAGGAATGTTTCTTACCATGTGCCGAAATTTTGTTCATCACACTATTAAACTTGTTAGTCAGAAATATTCCCAGACAAAAATAATTTATTATATGGATGATAAACTTTGCAGTTGTCCTACTACTACCAAACTCTCCTTATTAATGCCCAAGTTTTAACAAGCTTCTCAGTCAACAAGCCTTTCAGTCTCATAGATTCATAATTACCCCTGAAAGGGTACAGAGGGTGTCACCCTTTGCTTACTTTGGGTGTATTGTTCTGCAGTCTGCAGGTATACCACCAAAACGTTACAAATTAATCAAGATTCCTTGATAATTTTTAATAAGTTTCATATGACTTTTTATAGATATTAATTACTTTTAGCTTGCCTAATAAATCACCACTAATCAATTATTTTAAGATGACTTTAAACTACTAGGATAACAGATAGCTAAAACTCAATTCATTTTCCCTTAATTTGTGGGTGCAATATTTTCCTTAAAATTCTCCTGTTTTTATTATTGCAAAGAAGTCAGGAAAATTTATGACTTCCTAGCCCTTGATAGTTATTGATTTAAAAGATTGCTTTTTACTATTCCATTACAAAAAGCTAAAAATGATATATTTCATGGATGACATTTTATGTGCTCATCCCAATCCTGAAGTGCTGGAAGAAATCTTGTTAAAAATACAAAATTTGTTGCAATGTTATGGGCTTCAAATAGCCCCAGAAAAAATTCAAAAACATCCTCCAAAAATAGACCTACAAAAGTTGAAAACACTTAATGATTTTCAGAAACTTATAGGAGATATACAGTGGCTTCAGTCACAGAGAGGCATTCCAAATTATGAATTGATACCTTTATATGATTGCCTTAGAGGTGATCCTCAATTAGATTCACCCCGAATACTGGCCCCTGAGGTGAAACACACATTGTTGTATATTCAGGAATAAGTAGTTGGAGCATACACAAACAGGATTGATAGGCATGAAAGTGTGGAGGCTTCTATATTTAACACTTCAAATTAAAAATACTTTAAGTAATTATATGGCCTTGATAGGGGACTTAATACATAAAATTGACAACAGGTGTTTAACATTACGTGGCACACATCCGGAAGTCATACACCTTCCATTTTCTCAACAAATGATTGAAACAGCAATACAAACAATGCCTAACTGGCAAGTGAATATCAATTTGAAAATTGTGTATTGGAAAACCCCTTAAATATCATGCAGTCTTTGAGAATGGGCCTTGGATACAACCCACACTTACAGCAGGTGAACCCGTACACAGGATTAATGTCTTTACTGATGCCACTAAGATGAATAAGGCCTCTATCTGGTGCCCCAAAAGAAAGAGTTACATGTGATTGAAACACCCTTTATATCCACACAACAGAATGAATTATATGCTGTCTATTGTGCCTTTCAAAAATATGAGGAGCCAATGAATATTATCACAGATAGTAAATATGTTGAAGGAATTCTAAAACATCTAGAGACTGCTGTAATAAAAAATACTGGTAACAATATATGTCAGCTGCTTAATGATATACAACTTATGATACAGAATAGGACAGAAAAATTTTATGTTTTGCATGTTCATTCCCAAACTCTTGCCCCAGGACCAATTTTTGAAGGTAACAATATTGTTGATAGGTCTTTAACAATGAATGTGGAAATAGCAAGGAATAGTCATAATAGGTTACATTTATCTGCTAGGTCTTTAAGAACTTTATATGGCATAACAAAATCACAAGCACGTGAAATTGTTAAGCGCTGTGCTAATTGTGTGCCATTTCAACCCCCTTTCCATGTTGATGTCCATAACCCCAAGGGACTTACACCTAACACCTTATGGCAAATGGATGTTACTCATTATTCTCCTTTTGGAAGACAAAAATATGTTCATGTTTCTATTGATACTTATTCAGGCTTTATTTTTGCTACTGCTCAAGCGGGTGAGGCTGTTCGCAATGTTGTTAATCATTTGCTTCATTGTTTTTCCTTCACTGGCCCACCTCAATGCTTAAAGACTGATAATGGTCCTGCATATATTTCGCAGGGTTTTAAAAAGTTTTGTACTGAGTTCTCTATTAGTCACACTACTGGCCTTCCCTATAATCCTCGTGGTCAGGCCATAGTTGAACGTGCCAATCGTACCTTGAAAATGGTGCTCCAAAAACAAAAAGGGGGAGCTAAGGGATCCCCTTGGCATCAATTGAACACTGCACTCTACACTATAAATTATTTAAAATTCGATAGTTGTAACCTCTCCCTGCAATGAAATATCTGGCAGGAAATGACAACAGTACTAGTGACACCACTAAATCAAACAGATTCCTTTCTCCTAAACATAATATGAAAGTTATGTGGAGAGACGTTGACGGTGTCTGGCAGGGTCCAGGGCAAGTGCTAACCTGGGGGCAAGGGTTTGTTCTTATTTTCACAGGTGATGGAGAACTCTGGGTCAGAACAAAGGATGTCCGCATTATCCATTCAGAAGGGACAAGGCAAGCAGAAGAGAAAACACAGGCCGGCCAGGAAATTGAAGGAGCCAAAAGAATAAGAAGAAGGCACTACAAGAACTTTTAACCAAGCTGTGCCTCTTGTCGTTATCGTCAGCAGGGATGCAGAATACAGCAGCAGCAGAGACAGGAAATACAACACGATGGGCCTTTGTGACAAAACCACCATGGCCCAGACTAGTTACATGGGGAGAGACAATACCTGAGGTCATTCTGCAAGGAAATGCCTCCACAGGTTTTGGCAAGGAATTTCATTTCATATCACCTAAGAACCGGTCTCAACACACTGTAAAAATGAACTTTACTGGTGTGGCTTTGGTGCCGCCTATTTGTGTTACAAAAGGCAATGACACCAAAGACTCCACGTGTTTACAATTATTTAATGTCACCACCCGTTTTGATGGGTATGTGTTTAATAACACGGCACCTCCTCCTTATACTGTTGTCTTTTTCAATTTTATAAGGTTACTTACACGGGCATCTTGGGGTCACAGTGTGTTAATGACAACCTATCAGACGTCCAAGTAATTCAAAGCCATGCTATCATGTGACACCGATTAGCAAGAGCTTAGGGTATCCTCCTTGGTTATCTTATACTTCAGAACGTCAGTGTTGTGTTACAAAAGAATTTTACATTACAATCCTGGCACAATTATACTAGGGAGAAAAACAACATACTTGGGCTTTTGGCGGGTTTCCATTTCCTCAGTGGGTTTCCCTTCATGACAGAGGGGTTGAAAATCAGTTGTGGAAGGCGTGGGCAGCCTTAGGCCCATAAACATCATGAATTTGCAAGGGACCATGATAATATGACAATGCAGCTTGTTTGACTGGTAATCATGCATTTATGTGGGGAAGAGCACAGAATGTTAATATAATGGCCGTGGATTCAGGGGAATATAATGTCACTTGTATTAATTGCAGGGTCTGAATGTATAGGAACCAAGATTAGAGACCAAATTATTTTTGTTATTACACAACAAAAGTTTGCCTTGGTGCCTGTGAAAAGCAAAGATTGGTATGAGTCACGTTCTGATCATATTTTTGGAATAATAGACCAAAGTAATCAATTAGCAGTTGCTAGGAAAAAGAGATGTATTTCATGTGTAGCATTAGGAATTGTTTCACTTATAGCTATCATAACTGCTTCTGTATCTTTATCTCAATCTATATCTATCGCAAGAAATGAAATGGTTCAAGCTGATTTTATGAATCAATTAGCTCGCAATGTATCTAAAGGTTTTCAAACACAAAAAAGGATAGATGATGAATTTTACCATATACTTGAGGGAATGAAGGAAACCATTATCGAAATAGGTGATGAATTGGATATTTTAGAATATAGAACACATTTGAAATGTGATTATAGGTATGAACTCATTTGCCTTACCAATGTTAAATACAATAAATCCCAATGGGATTGGCAAAGAATACGTAGACATCTAAATGGGCTGTTTGGGAATTCTACTATTGCAGTGGATATTGATGACTTATACGAAATTGTTAAAGATATTGCAAGGGCCGCTGATAAGGATTTGATGCCAGATAAAACTGCCCAACATATACTTGATTGGATAGATAAACTCCGTAATCCTTTTACCTTGGACATTTTATGTCTATATGTTGTCTTCTTTGTTGCCACTATGTTTGATTTTGCTGGCCATGCCGTGTTTTGGACCATGTTTGCTCAGGTGCATAGCTAATCAGATAAAGGACTTTGGGACTGAGCTTCATATGCTCCGTCTCTGGCAAAAACAAAAAGGGGGAATTGTTAGGGATCTATAAGGATGTAGAGGGCCACAGGCTGTTCAAGAGGTCTCACTGATGGGCAGAGTCCCCTCTGGGGTGCTGATCTTTGAGCAAAGGTCACATGGTTCGGTGCTCCATTGTATGGATCTGTAACAATCTTTAACTCTCGTAATTATTGTATGGTCATTAGCAGTCTATTCTGGGATTGGAGTCAGATAAGTGCACAGCACATGCATGCACTGTCCTTGAGCACAGCATGGGCTATATGTCATTGTAACTTGAGAAAGGGCTCCTGTTATTTTACTATATAAGTAAGTGCTTTGCTAAAAATAAACGGAGTTGCTTCCATCTTGTCTCTCGCCTCATCAATGCGCATTCGAGATAGAAAATCAAGCTGGTCTTGATTCATCAGGTAATTGGGAAATCCTAGGCCCTAGGTAGGCTCCGTAGCCGAGTGAATCAGTTGTGGACAACACAATGTCATCCCAATTAAAATTACTAAAAAAAAATTATGTGAGTTAGAAAAAATAAGAACAAAGTTCATTTGGAAGAACAGAAGGTTAGGAACTTCAAAGAAACCAGAGGAAAAAAGATGTAAAGGAAGCAGATTCAGCAGTATCAGATCTTAAACTATATTATAAGGTGAAAGCATTGTTGAAGTATAAAATGGATAATTCTGATTATTTAAATTAAAATTTCCTTGTATAAATAAAACCTATACATCTAAGAATAGAAGGAATATAGAAAATTGGGGGATACTTTCATACACAATCTCTCAGATGGGATGTGATTGGGTTGGAATATTGCTATAGTGTGGGAAATGATAAGCTGGTTGATTTAGAAAAACATAACTTGGACATGCTATCCACATTCAGAGAAACTGATGATAAGTGGGAATAAACATACTACAGCCTTACATATAAGGGTATGATTGTATATGTGTATATATGTGTGTGTGTGCATCTATGTTTAATTGTAGCCTTCTTTGGGGGGAGGAGAGAAGGAGGAGAGGGAAAAAATAAAGTAAAAAGTGCACAGCAGAGAACAAAAGAAAACCTAGAAGGAAGCAAAGAAAAGCTGGGTACCTTTGAAAACAATGTGTACTATTTATTACATAGAAATGGAAATTTATTATTTTATACTGAATCCTCTCTTATGTTTTGCTGTGTACATGACAGTTTTTTCTACTCTGTTTTGTATTTAAGTTTAAAATCAATTTTAAAATTACCAAAAAAAGTTATTGTGGAATTTAAGAACTGCTGGGAAAATAAAAAAGTAGCCTGATTAAAAAAAAATAGGCTTAGACCAGCATCTTACACCATTTATGGCCTGAATATTAAAGATAATATTAAAAATTAGGAGAGAAGCAGATCATATAAGTTTCAAAGCTATAGATAAGATATAAAATCTAAACCAAACAAAAGATAGAGGCAATTATAAAAGATAAAATAATCTTGATTACATGAAATTAAGTTATTTTTGCACAAATGAAATTAATGTATGTAGAATAAAAAGAAAGTGGGGAAGGGCTGGTAATCTTTATATTAAATACATCTTATAAGTATTTGGTATCCAAGGTATATAAGATTAGCAGGTAAGACCAAAAACCAATCCCCAATTCACAAGCGGCCAAAGTCCATGCAAGCTTCTCAAAAGAATTGCAGACTATTAACAACCATAAGAAAGAATGATTCAAATCACTAGTGATAAAAGATACACAAATCAAAACAATATGCAAATTAATACCTAGCAAATTAGAAAAGATGACAAAAGATGGGAATAGTCAATGTTAAGAAAGGCACACTAATGCATTGTTGATGGAGGTGTGTATTAGTATCTTTTCTGGAAAGTGATTTGAAATGATGCAAATAAAAGTGACTAATATGGCCATACCCTTTTAACCTAGAGATTCTACTGCCAGGCATATACCTCAAAGAGATCACTGACAAAAAGAATGCTCCATCTACACCAAAATATTTATAGCAGCCCTTCTTGTGGTACAAAAGATGATTGGATGGTAAATTTGGACTGAAAAAACTTCAAAGAAAGAGAGATTACAGTGATGATGGTAGTGGGAGAGTATGAAAGTGACAATGAAGAACAAATATTTTTTAATTCCCCAACCATGACCATAGGTGAAAATGCAGAGATAAGTAGAAGATGGCCCTGCTATATACTCTGCTCTTGTCTGACCACAAGCACTGTGGAACACTGTATTTAGTTCTGGGCAATGCTGTTTAGTTTAATAAGTTGGAGAGTAGCCAGTGGAAGACAGGATGGTAAAGGTCCTTGAGTCTATGCTACATGAGGACTAATAGAAATAACTGGGGATACTTAGACTGAAGAAGAAAGGATTTAGGGGAAGGGGAAGATATTCATTGTGGAAGAGGGATTAGAATTATTCTGTTTGTCCCAGAGGACATGGGGAAGCTGGGTGGCACAGTGGATAGAGCATCAGGCCTAGAGTCAAGAAGACCTAAGTTCAAAACTGACTTCAGATACTTTCTAGCTATATGACCCTGGGCAAGTCACTTAACCCTCTGTGCCTCAGTTTCCTTATCTGTCAAATGAGCTGGAGAAGAAAATGGTAAACCATGCCAGTATCTTTGCCAAGAAAACCCCAAATGGGATCATAGAGATTCGGACACACCTACAACAACTGAACAACAACGACCCCAGAGTGCAGAACTATAAAGCATAGGTAAAAGGTTCAAAGTGGAGGGATTTAGACTTGGTGTCAGCAAAACTTTCCTAATGGAGCTATTTAAAAGTGACAGGCTGCCTAGGAAACTAGTGGGTGCCTTCTCCCCAGAGTTCTTTAAGTCAAAAGTTAGATGACCACCTGTCAGGTTTGTTGTATAAGTGATGAGTTAGACAAAAGGCCTCCGAAGTCTCTTCTAACTCTGAAACATTTCGAATCCATGAAAAGGCAGAGAGAATGATTCTTATATTTGAAGAAGTGAATTGTGGAAGAAGAAGATATCTGTCTTCTCAGCTCTCCCTCTCATGGCATGCGTAAGTCAAAATGCGCTCTCAGGAAAGAGGATTTGTAAAGACACCAAATGACCTTCCTACATGTTTAGACTTTGAATGCCCTGCTTAGTTACGCTGCTGTTGAGAATACTGTCTATGTTTTCTTTCCATGACCTTACTTGATGGAGCATGGACATTTCCTATCTCCTGTTTATCCTCATTCCTTCATATGTGTCCTTGAGTGCACTGTTTTTATCTGAAAATTTTCCTTTTTTGCTCTGGCTACAAAGAATAGCACCTTTCCAGTATTTCTTCTTCTATCTGTCACCTCTCCTGACCTTGTCACAGAATCCCCATACTTCATACTAAGAATAGACAAGAGAAAGTAATGTTTGTACACTGAAAGATCAAGAAGATTGAAAGTTTTCAGAGACTGAAGAAAAAAATGCTACAAATATAGCTCAAGAGTTTTGGATATAAAGTGTTCATTTTGGGGGGAGATTTGTTTTTATTTTTTCCACTAGCATAATTTTAGTTACTCTGATCATGTTTCTAAAGCTGGTTTTCATATATATATACATATATATATGTATATATATGTATATATATGTGTATACACACACACACACACACACACACACATATATACATATAGATATATGTATGTATGTATATATAGTTGTTCTATGCTGGCTACTAGTGAAAAAACCAAAGCTGTCTCCAAACAAAAATTCTTTTTAATGAAAAAAAAATCCATGAAACATTTAAAATAAAAACTTTCTAAGATGTAGCTACACCATTCAAATCAAAGAACAAAGTGAGTATTTTCCATGATTGTCTTCTTTTTTTAAATTGTACTTTTCTAACTTTATTCCTAACTAGTGAGTTTTCTGTCACTTTCTAGAAAATGCTGTTTTTTCTAAGCTTTCACTTTCATCCCTGAAAAAAAAAAGTAGTTTGAATGTGTACATAAACAAGGGTGAAGTTCTTTGAAAATTCAGTTTAAGGCAATAATATAAATGAAAAGAACACTAAATGAAGATGAAGTAAAGATGAGTAATCATAATGTCTAATCTTGGTTCTCGGGCAAAGATGAAGACATTCACCTTCCTTTTAATAGTAAGGCAGGATGGCAAAAGGTGCAGAATGTTGTAGACTCAGAGATGAGGTTATTGTGTGGGTTGTTTTTCTTTATTGTTTTATTTCTTAATTATTTTTCTTTATTACAAAAGAGATCTTAGGTATGAAGAGGAGAGAGACCTGGAAATTGCTGTAATGTAAAAACAGAAGGCATCAATAAAATTTAGTATCTTTAAAATTCATTTTAGGAAAGGCAAGGATTTTTCAGTCTCTTTTATCCCTGCTTCTCTTAAGGAGAGGCAGCATGAGACAGAGAGCTGTCCTGGGAGCTGGAAGACATGAGTTCAATCTCATCTTTGACACACTCTGGCTGTGTGAGCCTAGGCAGGTTATTTAGCCTCTCAGTGCTCTAGGCAATTCTCTAAGACTATAAGGTGAAGAGCAAATACATTAGTAGAGGCAATTAATTCCTCAGTAGGAGTTTCCTATGCCAATGAAGTCACAGGTTTTGTCTATCATCCAGGCCACCCTTCTCTTGGCCTCCTCTTTCCAGAGACTTTCCAGAGATGCCTTGATCGAGGAGACCCACCTGCAGATGCCATCCACTCACTTCACACCTTCTGTCATTGCCTCAGGGTTTTCTCCAGTGCTCTTGAGGCCTTTTTCAGACCAGATCCACCTCAAATTGCCAATTCCTGCCTTCTGTTTGGGTTCCCCCCAACTATATATATAGTGTTCTAAGTATCATTTCTATGCCGGGGATTCCCAGATGTCCAATCCATGTCTCTCTCTCTTGAGTTCCGGTCCTATATCAACAAACTGCTTCCTGTATATCTCAAACTAGATTTCTCATTGGTAACTCAAACTCAACGTGTCCAAAACGGAATTCATCTTTCCCCTCAAATCCTCTCATCTTCCCAACTTCCAATTATTACTGAGAGTACCACTATCTTCCCAGTCACCCAGGCTCAGAACCTGAGTGTCACTCTCAAGTCCTCACTCACATTCACCTCACATATCCAATTTATTGTCAAGTTTTGTCATTTCTACCTTCCCAACGCTCTTGTAATACGTCCTCTTCTCTTCACTCACATAGCCCACACCCTGGTGCAGGTCCTCATCTCTTCATACCCAGAGTATTGCAAAAGTTTTGTGGATGGTCTCTCTGCCTCAAGACCCTCCCCACTTTAAATTATCTTCCACTCAGCCCCTAAGTAATCTTTCTAAAGCACAAATCTTTTAAAATGCATTTTTAAAAAATTAAAAGTAATATATTTTCTCTCCCTCCCACCCTTCACTGCATTTAAAAAAAAAAAAGAAAAGAAAAATCTTTGCAACAAACATGCATAGTCAAGCAAAACAAATCCCTCATTGGTTGTGTCTAAAATATAGATTTCTCACTCTATACCCTGAATCCATCACCTCTCTGTCAGAAATAGCATATTTTTCAACATTCATCCTCTGGAATCATGGATTTTTATTGTGCTGATGAATGAGTTCTTAATGGCTGTTATAGTAGATTGTTTTGTATTGTATCAATTGTTCTCTTGGTTCTGCTCATTTCTTTCTTCATCAGTTCATACAAATCTTCAAAATTGTTTATAACGATGATATAGTACAAATTATTGGGGTTCTGCTTACTACATTCAGCATCAATTTATATGTCTTTTCATGTCTCTTTGAAATAATCTTTTTCCCTCATTTCTAACAGCACAATATTATTCCATTGCATTCATATACATCCATATACATACACATCCATAATTTGTTTAGCCATTCCCCAATTAATGGGCATCCCTTTATTTTCCTTTTTTTTTTTTGCCACCACAAATAGAGCTACTATAAGTATTGTTGTGCATATAGGAGCTTTTTTTTTTTCCAATAGTCTCTTAGGTGTAGTGATATAGCTGGGTCAATGTGCTTGCATACATTGCTAGTAACATTTTGTATGTAATTTCAGAATGATTGGTCCCATTCACAGCTCCACCATGTTATTTAATGTGCCTGTTTTCCCACAGTTACTCCAACATTTCTCATTTTCCCTTGTTATCTTTGCCAATGAATGTGAGATAGAACTTCAGAATTTCTCTAGTTATCAGTGAGTTAGAACATTTTTCCTTATGACTACAAATAGCCTAGATTGCTTCCCTTCAGAACTACCTGTTCTTTTCTTATCCCATTTATTAATCCATACTCCATTCAGCTACCAAAGTGATTTTCCTAAAGCACAGGACCATCTCACCTTCAGACTTCACAAACTCCAGCAGTCTGAAATTCGAGTAGTTTCAAGATTAAATGCAAAATGCCTATTTAACAGTTAAAGCACCTTACAACTTGGTCCTTTCTGAGGCCTGATTGTTTCTTACAGGACACTACATCTCCCTATTTTATGCCTTTTCTGGCTGTCCCTTTTCCCTCTGCCTCCTGGCTTCTTTCAAGACACAGCTCAAAATTTCCTCATCCATCCCACCTCAGCCCATGCCTCTACGTCCACTATTCGTGTCTTTCTCTAAGATTACCTTCCATCTACACATATGTATATATCTTGTACATACATGGTTACCTGAAGGTTGTCTCCCCCCTCAGAATGTGAGCTCCTTAAGGTCAGGGAAGTTTGACTTTTTTTTTTCCTTGGTATCTGAAGTTACTAGCCCCATGCCTGACACCCAGTAGGTACTTAATAAATGCTGAGTGAACTGAATCGAATTTCCACAGTAACTCTTTCATGTGTTTCATTCTTAAGTCAAAGACATGGGTATTACTGGCTTATGTATTTGTACGAATATATATGTCTGTATGTATGCATACGTTTGTATTCTCAGGCTTATAGTAGCATTATGCACATTGTTAGGTGTCAATAATTTGGAGTTTAATTAATTTTCAGTACTAGAGAAATGATCCTTTTTATTCGTTTGGATACTCTCACATATACAGGTTTCCTAGAACCAAAGTCATAGCCTTAATATAAGTCCTGGTAAGTTCTTTCTGAAAAGCATTTCTTGGGAGCCCTTTAAGTTAGTGAATTTGGCTGGAAATATGGGTCCATTTTATAATCATTTGTGCTCACAGTTGTGAGAATTAATGCTTTGCTGTGTCTTTAATAAACATTCAAATCAACAACTTCCAGTGAAAAGAGAACTGTGTGTATGTTTTAGTGATGTTACTCACAGGTTGACTGGCCCGGACCATGACTGGAATGACAAATTTGGGAAGTTAAAAGGAATTTTCTCACCCTAACGCAATAAATAGATTGAATTCAAGGAATTGGCACTTGATACAGAAATGATTGGTTCATAAGGCAGACAGTGCTTAAGCACTTCTTATGGCTGGTTCAGTCTGTATCACAAAAGGGCATTGGAAAGAGGTCACACAGTAGCTGTAACTCGGTGGAAAAACAGAAGGTAGCACTAGACATCAGAACAAGACACACAGAGAGCCACTCACCAGAGGCATTGGTAGATGACAGTGTTATAGAGGACAGGGAAGGGTAGGAGCAGGGGTAGACAGGATAGCTCAGTAGTGGACATGCTGAACTTGCAGCTCCCAACCTGACAATATCACCCATAGCTCTGGTTGAGATAAGGATGAGGAAGCAGTAAGCAGCAGCTTTGAAAGCAGGAAGAAGTTCCAACAGAGACACAGTTCTTGGAATGGTTCCTACTGTATTTCCTATACATGTGGACTCTCCCTGTTATGTTCCTGTATATATGTTTGCTATGCACAGGTTCCAGGTGGGACATTGCCAGAGGTGTGCTAGAGCTGGCACTACTTGTTCTGGAGAGCTGGTTGTTAAATTTTACAGTTTGGACATAGGCAAATGCTACAGATTGGAGCCTGATGTATTGTTTTCTGGTTGCCTAAAGTGACAGAATAAATATTAATAATGGAAATTAAACTTAAAAGCATGTAATATTTCCCCCTACAGAGAGCCAGTTGTTAAACATTTATCAGCATATCACTGGTCACAGTCATAGGATTATGAGTACTCTTGGCCATGCATCTTTATGTGTTTACTTACTTCTAAGCATGTTCTTTCTCCCTTCAGTGGTATGGAAATCTGGGGAAATGTGCCACTGTGTGATGGGAGGAAAGAATTTTTCCTTCTCATTTATTTTGCAATGATAGTCTTTGCTCTGAACTAATGTAGTAGAGGGCAGCTAGGTGGCACAGTGGATACAGCATTAGCCTTGAAGTCAGGAACCAACTCATCTTCATGAGTTCAGATCTGGCCTTAGACAGTTATTAGCTGTGTGAGCCTAGGCAAGCCACTTAACCCTGTTTGCCTCAGTTTCCTCAACTGTAAGATGAGCTGGAGAAGGAAATGGCAAACCACCCCAGTATTTTTGCCAAGAAAACCCTAAGAGGGTCATGAAGAAGCAGATATGACTAAAATGGCCCGAACATTATAAAAACTTGTATTTATCTATAGACCAATGAAAGGGACAAATTAGGATTTTTTCCTGGTCTAACCCCAATACCCTATTGCTCAACTGATATGAAACCTTTGATGCTTGACCTTTGCCTTATACTATCCTCTTGGGATTTGACTATACCCCTGGTTTTAATCAAGACTTCCCTTCAGAGGGTGCTCCTGCCTCAGGCCTCGTCACCTTAAATGGAATGGCAATCTGGTTTCTGACTTTAGCCTCTACTTCAGACACTGCTATTGCTTGACCCTTGCAGTTCTAAGACCTGTATGCCTGGCTACTAATCTCTGCTTGTTCTTATAAAATTTTGTCCCTTTCCTTACTCCACAGCCTATGCCTGAATGTTCATCAATCTTTCATCAGCTTAAAAACAGACAGGAACCATCTATGGACCACATTATATAACCATGGCATAGATCCTAAGCCATAAAGGTTTTTTTGGAGCTTGAATCAGCTAAAATCAGGGTTGATAGAAATAATTTCCTGAGATTCAATCTGAATTCTAAATGGGTGTTGAACACGACTACACCCTAGTACAATTTCTTTTAAATTTCTATATGAAAGGTCTAACACAGCTATGAAGTCAACTACATGTATGTCTTCCTTCTTTAGCAAACAGGAAAACAAGCACCCCCTTTCCCCTTTGATCTAGTTTTCTGTCTAGTATTTAGTTGGACCTATTGGCTAGTTGTAGGGAGATGGAACAGACTGCTTATTGGTTACAGCAAAACTACAAGGACCCTATTTGGTAGGTATGCTCCAATACTAAAGGCAGCTAAGTGGTACACAGAGCCTGGAGTCAGCAAGACTCATCTTTATGAGTTCCAATCTGGCCTCAGACACTTACTATCTGTGTGACCCTTGGCAAGTTACTGTTTCCCTCAGTTCCTCATCTGTAAAATGAGCTAGAGAAGGAAATGGCAAACCACTCCAGTATCTTTGCCAAGAAAACTCCAAAAACCCCACAAAGAGTCAGACATGCCTGAAACAACTGAATGACAATGGCAATGACTATAACATCAAGGTGGACATTCAAATTAATCCCACCTATCAGGTCAGTTTGGTGGTTCATTTTTCAGATAAGTTATCGTAGTGGGCCACCCAAGTGCATGTAGATAAATAAGACATTCCATGGGGACCACACTGAGGTTTTCCTAATGATTAGGCAATCAGTTGTTGACACCTGTACTTAAATGTAACAGTGTTAATGTGGCAGATGTCATACTGATGGAAAGCTAAAGAAGCTTGTGTGTGACATGTGTGACATAGAATACTCAACTTTAGCAGCCAATTGGGGAAAGGAAAGAGGAGAGCCCACAACAACAAGTCCCTCTCCTTTCCCACTTTGTCCATGGCTTCTGATTTACAATAATAGTTTAGGGAGAACTTATGGCTATTACAGATCTCTCTTTGCTTTTATTTCTCCTGCTTATCACTTTGGGCTAGTTTAGGAAGCTGTCACAGATAGTCCCACCTTGTGTGTGAGTTCCCAGGCAGAGCCCATTACTTGGCTGCTTCTGTACCCTTACTTCAGGGGGGAACTAGATGCCTCTGCTTTTATTCAGACTTGACCTCTCTTCTGGTCCCCTATCACCACACATAACATCAAAACACAAAGCAGAATTAGGGGCTATTACTATATTTTGTATACTACTAGAATAAACATTGGCAAAGAAATAGAAATTACAGGGGGAAAAGGGGAGAGACACTTTGGGTATATGCTGACCTGTCATGGCCTGCAACTGCAGAGACCCAGGCTTTCCCCATGAACTCCATGACTCACAAAGAACTCAAACAAAAACTCTGGAGGAGTGGGTAAATTAATAGAAACTACACTCTTCCTTCCCAGCTTAGGGCTGTGGGAGGAGGAATTTGTCTTTAAAGGTACTTAGGTGTCATCTCACCCAACCTGGTCAGCCAGGCTCAGTGCTCACATTCCCAGCTGCTTTAGCTGCATCATTAAACTGGCAGCATTAGCTCTAGCCCCTTCTTTCAGGGTCTTTGAAGGGGAAGGCAGAGCACCAGTATTAAGCGCATGACTGAAAAAGCCTGCATGGCTTCAAGATGGGAGGCAACTAGGCCTTCCTCCTTCTATCCTGAATTCTTTGTAAACTGTCTCAGGTGTGTTCCTCTTCCTCTCCCTTGACCTCTCCAATTCATGATCTCATGACTAGAGGGATCTTGGGAAAGGGCTCCATCGCAGGGTCAGATACTGAGGAAGGATTACGAAAACGTTTGAAAACTATTTCTTTTATGCTTCATGGTAAGAACTCTGGAGTCTCAACCACAGAAAGAACTGTATAAGGAAATGCAATTAAAATATATTTTCTCACCAACTATTAACCCTACCTGCAAGGAGCCCTTTTACAAAAGTGGATTGCTTTTCTTTCTGGGCAAGAATATAATGACTGTTGCTATTACACTTTCATAACACTAATACCTGTAGTAAACTCATGACTGCTGGTTTCTAAAACACATAGTTTACTTCCCATTTGTCATTTCCTGACAAATGGTCAAGAAATATGAACACTTTTCAAAAAGAAATATCAATTACCTGAATAAATGTTCAAAATCATTAGTAGAGAAATGCAATTTAAGCAATACTGAGTTATTCCCCTCACACACATGGCCTGCAGTTGCAGGCCATGACAGGTCAGCATATACCCAAAGTGTCTCTCCCCTTTTCCCCCTGTAATTTCTATTTCTTTGCCAATGTTTATTCTAGTAGTATACAAAATATAGTAATAGCCCCTAATTCTGCTTTGTGTTTTGATGTTATGTGTGGTGATAGGGGATCAATGTGGCAAAGACGGTAAAAAGAAATAGGAAAATATTGTTAGAGGGGTTATGGGAAGGAATATAGTGAGTAAACCCACATTTTAGAAAAACACTGATAAGCTGGAGAGTATCCAGAGGAGGACAACTAGAATGATGAAGACTTTGAGTTCATGCAATATGAGGACTAGTTAATGGAACTAGGGATGTTTAACTTGCAAAAGAAAAAGATCAGGGATGAATAGACAGCTATCTCCTGCCAGGAAGAGTGGGATTAGACCTGTTTTCTTTGGTTCTAGAGGGCAGAACTTGGATCAAAGCGTAAAAATGCAAAGAGGGAAAATCTAGGCTTGATGGAAGGAAAAAACTTTCTAAAAATTAGAGCAATCCAGAGATGGAATGGGCTGACTTAGGAGGCAGTAGATTTCTCCTTACTGCAGGTCTTCAAACGTATGTTGTAAGTGGAGATTCTTTTAGGAGTGTGAGTTGAGCTGGATGAATGTTGAAGTACTTTGAAACTGGGATCCTGATCCTAATCCACTTAACGCCAGAATTGTGAATTATTTCAATCATTCAGGAAAACAAATTTGCAGTTATTAAAATGTTTCATATTCTTTGATCTCAAGGTTGTACTAGTGGGACTGTATCCTGAAGTGCTTATCAACAGCAAGTTAAGATCCACATACACAAAAGGAGCCATTATATGTAACAGGTGGAAACAAATATATGCTTTAAGTTTGGATATGGCAGTATAAACTGGAATGCACTGCAGTATTTCTGACTATAAGGAATGATGAATATGAGAAATTCAGATAAACATAGGAAGACTTATTTGAAGTGCTCCAGGCTGAAGAAAACAATATGTACATAATGTTAGTACTATACTGTCAGAGTTAAAAGACACCCTTTCTGTTCATGATTAATTGACTGTTGGGTGTAATGTACTTTGGTTCTGGTGGACATTTCTAGATGTATTTGTTGTGACAAAACAAAACGTATCAGTACGTTTTAAAAAACATAACATGGATGAACCGGTGGTTTCCAGAAGAAGAAATCAAAACTATCAC
Organism: Phascolarctos cinereus; assembly: GCF_003287225.1. Taxonomy (NCBI): domain Eukaryota; kingdom Metazoa; phylum Chordata; class Mammalia; order Diprotodontia; family Phascolarctidae; genus Phascolarctos; species Phascolarctos cinereus. The sequence goes on from NW_027555514.1 coordinate 158,735,644, forward strand.
TAGTCATGTGAAAAAGTGCTTCAAATCACTAACAGGGAAATACAAATTAAAACAACTCTGAGAGGCAGCTAGGTGGCACAGTGGAGACAGCCCCAGCCCTTGAGTCAGGAGAACCTGAGTTCAAATGTGACCTCAGACACATAACACACACTAGCTATGTGACTCTGGGCAAGTCACTTAACCCCAACTGCCATCCCAAAAAAACCCCAAAAACCAACCCTGGGGGTACTATCTCACACTCATCAACTTGGGTAAGCTGGCAGAAAAGGAAAATGACAAATTCCAGAAGGGATGTAGGAAAACAGGTCCACTACTGCACTGCTGATGGGAGCTGTGAACTAGTTTAACCATTCTGTAGAACAATTTGGAACTATGCTCAGAGGACTGTGAAACTGTGCACATATCATTTCACCTAATAATACTGCTACTGGGTCTATATACCAATGAAATCAAAGAAAAAGGGAAAAAGTCCATATGTACAAACATATTTACAGCAGCAATTTTTTTCTTCTGGCAGCAAAGAATTGGAAATTGAGGGGGATGCTCATTAATTGGGGAATAGCTGAACAAGTTATGGCACATGAATGTAATGGAATACTATTGTGATGTAAGAAACAATGAAGAGGATAGTTTCAGAAAAACCTGAGGAGACTTGTATGAACTGATGCAAAGTGAAGTAAGCAGAAGCAGAACACTCTACACAGCAATAGCAATATTGTAAAGCTAACTGACTGTGAAAAGACTTAGTAACTTTGATCAATACAACAATCTGCCACAACTCCAAAGGATACATGATATAAAATGCTATCCTCTTCCAGAGAAAGATGGACTCAGAATGCAAACTGAAGCATGTTTTTTCCTTTTATTTTTCTTCCTTTTTTGAACATGGCTAATGTGGAAATATGTTTTGCATGACTTCGTATGTATAATGGGCATATTTCTTGCCTTCTCAAGATGGCAGAGGAGTTAGAGAGAATTTGGAAACGGAAATAAAAATAAAATCTAAAACAAATATATAGCACGAGGTTCTCCTAATAACTGACAACATAGAATATTTGCATTAAAGGCCTCAATTAGAGAATTCAGTATTGAAATGATTAACCAATAATTGCCAAAGGTTTGCTAAACTACTTGAGAAAAACTGATTTATCTATTCTAGATTCTCGTTTTATTGTTGTGTTATCAAGAAGCAAACTACCTAAGCCATGCTGTTTGTTTTACTAAATTACCTTCAACCTTTATAGAGATCTGAATTAACCTAGATACATACTAAGATCAGTAGCTACAAAACATTCTCCCCATAAACTTGGGGTATATTCTCCCACAAATACAGATTCTGTAGAAAGTGTAGATACACACACAGGGTACACTGATAGAGAGGCACATTCATAGGGAAATACACGTGGCAAAGTCAACTCATTCCTTGGGCATTGTGGGCATAATTCTTTCTATATTGACTCTCTTCTCTCTCTTTTTTTTTTTAATTAGGCAATTGGGATTAAGTAACTTGCCCAGCGTCACACAGCTATTAAGAGTCAAGTGGTTGGTCTGAGGCTGGATCTGAACTCGGCTCCTCCTGACTTCAGGGCCGATGCTCTATCCACTGTGCCACCTACCTGCCCCTTGACTCTCTTCTCTGTTGCCAGAAGTCACACTCCTCAAGGCTGTCTATGTTTATTAATTACCTAAAGAATATGTCTAGATTTTTTAAAAGACCACTAGGGAGCCAACAGCTAGCTGCCTTGTGATTTCCTAATGTCTGATTGACACTTTTTTTCACTTTAAGATCTTTACATCTTCTTGTCTCTTTATCTGCCCCCTTACATTCTATGATTTCATTAACTGGCTGGGGAAAGTCAGTTGATCAACTATACAAATAACAATGCTTACCTAAGAATGTTAAAAGGATCAATGTTCATTGGATAATTTAAAATGACTAAGTATGTCAGTCTTCAGAGGGAAGACATAACATACAATGTATATTACCTATGGCTTATGTGAATTAAATATATGTAAAACTTGCCAAGAATTCTGATAGATGTTTATGTTCATAAATTGTACCTTTTCCTCTGCTTTCGTTATTCCAGTAAATCAGGGTGAAATAACAGTGAATGTATGTGTGTATATGTACACATATATACACATATACATAAAACTAGCCCAAACCTGTGTACTGCATAAGAATGTTTATTGGCTCTGTGGGAAATGTAATTATATAAGAAGCCTGAGTATTTGCTTGGGTTTCTGAACACTATTTAGGGGAATGGACTGACAAAGAAAAAGATGATAGGAAACTATAGTTAGTTGAGTTAGTCTGGTTCTGAATCTCAAAAAATAGAAACATAGTCACATTCTCCTGGAATCTAAGTACAGAGTTTATTAATAGCAATCAAATCACTAGTGGAATGCTCAAGCATATTAAAAAGAAAAGGGTATAAGGAGCTATTTGCTGATGCCTGACCACCACTCTTGAGTCCCCATATTTATTTATCTGTTTTGGAGAAATGAAGTCACACAATTAACCCAGGCAATCGTCTCTATCCAGACAATAGACCAATTCTTAGCGGAAGAGTGGTGGGTGGGAGGGTTTAAAACAAGAGGTTTTACAGCTACGGGGGCTGTAGCCTTTTACAAATACACCAATTAAGATTCCAGGTATTTTGAATACTCTAGTCATGAGTAAGTCAGCTAAATAGGCAGAATTCCTCTTGTTGGTCAGAGGCTGCTCTCATCATTCTATCATTCATTCTAAATATTTCTGTCTCCTCTCTTGGGGTAGGGCAGTGTGGGGTGGAGTCGGGGAAGAAGGGCCTGGTATAACTAAACTGAATCACTAGAGAAAACTATATAATGATTATTCTTTGATGAAGCTTAGCTCCTATATAAATCCCCTCAGATAATGATAATAATAATAACGATAACATTTATATAGCACTTACTATGTGCCAAGTACTTTACAATGATCTCATTTGAGCCTCACAACAACTCTGCATTTTAAAGATGAGGGACCTGAGGAAAACAAAGTGATTTGCCCAGGGTCACACAGCTAGTAGGTATATAACACTGTATCTGAACTCAGGTCTTCTTGACTACAGGCCTGGTGTTCTATCCACTGCCATTTTAAGCTGCCTCAATTGCTTTCTGGCAACTTGGCTATGCTGAGTATCTAAGGTAGTCAGGTTTATGTCTGGCTTCCTCAGATAATCTGGTAAGCTGGAAATTTTTTCCTCTTCTTTGCCCTACAGAGTCTGCCATTTATGCCTTGACGAAGTTGAAGAAAAATCAAAAAGGACTGTACTAGGTGGAGTGATGCTAATGACAAGGTTTATATCATCTTTTTAAAATTATCTTGGTAAAATCGCATTTGCAGTCACTCAAAAACTTAAGTAAATCCTATGCAGTGTCAGACATGATTCAAAAGCATGATTCCTTCTAGCATAAATGGGGTTGATTTAATATTACAACATTCCTGAAAAAATAAGTTATTTGCTTTTTAACTCAATCCCAAAAATAGAGAAATAACCAATTTCCCCCTGATTTCTTTTTAGAAGATGATATTTTATTTATCTATCAGATATTTTAAACTATGGGGCAAGGTGGCTTAAAAGAAAGCTAATTTCATTACTTTTATGTTGCAAAGCATTAAGGTGAAGAGTACAGCTGGTGATCTGACATACATTTTACATGTTATTTCATGAAACTCAGTGGGTTTTTTAAAATAAATAACAAATCACACAAGGAAGAAATGCTAATAAGCATAAATTTTCACTTTATGAACCTCCTTGTCTTCACATTCCCTCTGTTTATTGTAGTAATAGAAAGTATTATCTCTTCTCTGAAGTTTCTTCACATAGCCTGTCTCTGGCCAACGATCTACCTGCACACACATACACACACACAAAGAAAATAAACAAATATTATAATATTTATGAAGTACTTAAATGCAAAAGAATTCTTGGTATTTTATACTGATAGTTCAAAATAAAAAAATTAAAGTATTTAACTTGTATAAAACTTTTATTCTTCAACAAAGTTATATATATAGACTTTCAGATAAACAATTGGAACAAAAAATATAAAACTTACTCATTTTATCATTTCTTCCTAGAACCATATTAGAATTTCTAGACAATGGCCACGACATAGAACATATTCAAGGAAATTCAAATTTCTCATGCCTTCAGGTAATATAATTTTGAGCACAAAAGGACTTTAAAAATAAATTTAGTTCAATTCCATTTGCCATTAAGAAACTGATGCCTAGGTATATTAAGTGATTTACCCAAGGTGATACTGCAATAAAGATCTTAGTTACTTGGGACTTGAATTCAGGTTCTCCAAAGTCAATGCTCTATTACTGCAAGCTACGTTGTGGCTTGATGAGTTGCCTCACCAGCATCACTTCTACAAGATGTTACCTTTGGGCAAAGCCATTCCTAAGGAAAGATAAGTGAGTCTGACTGCAGGCCTAAACTTTCGAGGACCACATTTCTGGAAAAATTCTGAGAGGTACCTAGCAAGGGAGGAGGTGGTCCTGCCAACCACTAAAAACAAAACAAAATCTGAGGTTTATATATTACATATCATCCCACAATACTTAAACAACACAGGTTAAGGCTGCTTTTGTCCTCTTCTACATCCATTCCTCAGGGTATCCTTTTGTGACTACTTTTCTCTTTTAGAACTGCTCTTATTGTTCACTGATGTACAGCCTTACTTTAATACTTAAAAGAAATCTGATTTAATCAGAATGAATACCTTTTTTAATTGACACAATGTTAATGTTAAGCCTTTTTGAGTTGGTATGGATCCATCCGCTTTTCCTAACTCACTCAGCTAGACTAGTTCTCCCCAGGCTATACTTGAAGACTTTTAGCTTGGAAGGACTTGTTAGACCTTGTTCTCTGCTGGCATGAATACCCTTCAATAATAAAGGGTCTCTCCTCCATTCCATGATTAAGAAATAGAGTTCTGGTTTTGCCTGTACAAAAATGTAATAAATCCTTGCTGACTGACTGATTGAAAGGTGAGGACTCAATGTGCAAACATTCAGTACTAAAAGAGACTGCTACAGACCCTTGAGGACAGCCCTGCCTACAGCTGAAGGATTGGGGCTTATTTTAGCCTTCTTCAAATAATATTGTTCCTATTCTATATATTTCAAAACTATTGTAGTACCAAAAAACCCTAAGAACCCTTCCTGTGGTTATAGGAATATAGTCAACTTCAAATACTTGTGATAATTCTGATAAATAAAAATCATACATAATTCAATTAGGATCAATAATTTTAAACTCATTTCCAAGCAGGTTTTTTTTTTAAATCACAGTTACTAATAAATAGCCAGAGATTTTTTTTTTCATCTTTCATTTTTCCACCCCCTTTTTTTGTAGAAGTGCCAAGCACTAATAAGAAAAGCTATCCAGCTGGATAGAAGCGAAAGATGAGAATCTAAAGATTCTGAGGATACAGAAAGTAGATAATAAGCCTGAATTAACTAGGCATTTTGTACACAGCTTTATCTATATGAAAAATGCAAAGCATTTATAACTACAGCATCCTTATAAAGAAAATTCTGAATGCTTAACCAAGATGAATTTCATTAAGGCTGAACCTGGCTAATGCCCATTATTAATAAGTTATATTCTAAACATTAACAATAATAGCTAGCATTTATCACTTTAAGTTTTACAAAGTGCTTTACAAATGTTAGCTCATTTGATCCTCACAGCTTCTTGTGAGGATCAAATATGAGATGGATGCCATTATTATACCCATTTTACCAATGGGAAAACTGAGAGACCCAGGTTAAGTGACTGCCCAGAGGTACACACCTAGTAAGCATTCCAGGAAAGAATCAAACTCAAGTCTTTCTGACTCCAAATCCAACACCCCATCCACTGCAATACCTAGTGGCCTAGATTATTAGATCAACTTCTTCATAAACACTAACTTAAATTCCTTAAAAGAAAAAAAAAATTTCAAATTCAAGGTTGGAACTCCATCCCCTCATCCCTGTCCTCCAACCCCTTCAAATGCCAGAAAGAAAAGCATAATAACAGATAAACATAAAAACAAATATGTTGCTTCTTGAATGGGACATAACAACTATTCTGATATAGGAAAATTATTCTTCTTCTACAATCTACCTTACCATAGCGACTTGCTTCACTTGTTTATATTCAATTTCGTCCCGATATCCTGCTTGCTGAAATCTGTACAGATTCTCTATCTCATCTGACCATTTTTTGGCACGACTTATTGATTTTGGTTTCATGTCAGAACTAGCCATGTCTACAGAAGTTTTACCACCAGTCTTTTTTCTGAAAGATGTTAAAACAATATTATCTTATAATTATGACAAACTGTTGAAATGCCCCCCCATAGAAAGACTTAAAATTTTAAAAATACATATATTTCCCAATAACCTGTTTGTAACCACTACTGTAATAAAAACCTCAGCCTCAGACTTTAAGCAAGATTCTATTAAAGATTACGAGGTACAGCAAAGGCCACTACGCTTTCCCTAAACCTTCCTGACCCATCTTGATATCTGAAACTAAGTACCAAGTGGGCATTTTAACAAATTCCTCCTCACAACAGTCCTCCATTTTACGAAATGCATACTTAGGTACTTTTCATCTTAAAGTTTAGAATTCTTAGATAATTGATTTTAAACAACAGTAAATAGCTTTTAAAGTGAGACATTTTAGAGAAGCATTTTAAAAAGGACTAAAATATGTCAAGTAGGTTAAGTTTTTCCACACCGAATTCCAAAAGTGGGTAGGATTTATGACTTTTTTCTTGAAAAACAAAACAACAAACTAGAATAGACTTGGGAAGCTATTTATTTCATTCTCAATTACATTCAAAGATATGACATGATGTCTTAATATTATATTCTAATCCTGATGTTTTAAGCTAATATGTATGCATATTTCTGATACACTATTATTTTTAATAGTACAGCAGAATGTCAAAACATCCCACCATTCCCACGTGATCGTATTTTAAAATTCTCTTTTCTTATTGCCATTTGTTCCTAGGAAGGGAATGTAAGATCTTTCTTCTCACTCTTTCCCATTCCTTGTTGCTGGAAAATCGCTGTTTCTTCTTTCTCCCCTTCTTAACTGCTTGCCATCCTGGTCCATTTGCTCAGATCACTGCAGTGCCCCATCCTGTGACAGATCAATGTGAGAACCAAAACTAAGACATAAAGTCCATGACAGCTATAAGGTGGGCTCCAGAGTTACTCAGGTCACTAATTTAAAGATACACGTCCTTTGCAATTTGAATTCAACTTGACCAATACCTATTAAGAGCCTACTTATGGTATTTGAGGCATTCAGGTGTGTGGGGATATAAACAAAGATATGACACAGACGCTGCTCTCTAAAAGCTTATACTCCAATGGATGAGAACACAAATAATGAAAACCTATGATACAGGAGAAAGGGACATAAGTGCAAAGTAGCGTTCTAAACAAAGTGCTATGAGAGATTGAGATCATTTGGAGGAGAGGGTGAAAGATCAGGGAAAGTTTCATTTTGGGGGAAGAATCTAAATTGGGCATGAAATAAGGAACACATTAATAGATAGGAAGTGGCTATTCCAGGTATGGTGCACAGCACATGGAACTGAGAAGAAGAAAGCTATAAAAGGGCAGTGGAGAGTAGTCTAGTGCATTTGAAACACAGAATATAAACAGGAATGTAGGATGAAAGGAAGCTGAACAGGTAGGTTACACCCAGATTGTGGAAGGATCTGAATACCAGGATTAGGAATTTATATTGTATTTGTTTGGCAACAAGAAGACATTAAAAGTGACTGAGGTTCTTAACCTGGAGTCCACAGACCTAAGGGGTCCCTGGATTGATTTAGGGAGTCCATGAACTTGAATGGGAAAAAACTGTCTTTTTTTCGTATCTCAAACTGAAATCTGGCATTTTCTTCTATTGTAAGTGTAGGCAGCAAACTATTATTCTGAAAAGAGGTCCAGGTTGTGTGTTGATGTACTTGGGAGAGAAGAAGTTGAAGGCAGGAAGACCAATGAGGAGGTTATTACAGCAGCCTAGTTGATAACAGGTAAAGCCTGAACTAGGGTGACTGAAATAGGAAGTGGTGCCAAAAAAACCCCCAAAATTGTACAGATATAGATGACAGGACGTGGATGTGTTGGGTTAGGGAAAGGAACCTGTCAAGAAAGAACTCTAAGTTTAGAAGACTGGTGACTTGGAAGACAGTGATGCCATGAATCAAAACAGAGAAGTTAGGGGGAGAAGTAGATCTAGGGTGAAAGTGATGAGTTCAACTTTAGACATGATGAGTTTCAAATGCTAGAGGGACATCAAAGATCAGAATCTAATGAGTGCAGAATGCTATCTGCAGTATACTTCTAATAGTTACACCTTTCCAAACATATAAACCAGTAAATCAAATGTAATGCATACTCAATTTTCACTGTGTCCTAGAAACCATTCTTCCACTAAAACATTATTTCTAGTGGATGAAATACAGCGAAGTCAAACCACATAAAATGGAAATTCTGAAAATAAGTCATTTTGAGTCAATGTTCATAAAATCTAATATTATATATTTTACTCTGCTAAAATTTATAAACACTAAATAGCATAGTAGTAGATACTGGCTTCCAATATGTTCCTGGTTTGCCTATTTCTTTGATTCCTTTTCCCCTCCTCATTCAGTGGCTCCTCTTCTTCCTCCTAACCCTAAATTGTAGACATTCTCTGAGGATCAGTCCTTTACCTTCACCACTTATCTTCATTCCATTCTTTTGCAATCCACCGCTTAACTGTCACCTCCGTAGATAACTTCAAAATTTCAAGCCCGCTAGATGTCTTTGTGTGGATGTTTTGTCTTCATCTCCAATGCAACACACTCAAAACAAGGTTATCATCTTCCCTCCAAAATCCGCTTCCCCTACTCTCCTGATGTACTTATTTCTATTAATGGCACTACCATTCTAACACCCAAGCTTAAACAGTGAATGTCATCCCTGATATTCTCCCTTGAATACTCCTCTTCTTCCTTACTTCCAAATTCTACTATCTACCACTTGCTACTGATTTTATTCCCTCCCAATTTTTGCATCCATCCACTCCTTTTGATCCCTCACTGCCACTAGTTCAGGATCTCATTGGCTGGACTAATGTGATAGTCTCTTTGTTTACAGTAACTCCCCCTGCTCTGTCTTAATCCAGACTATACACTGCTATCAAAGTGACTTCTAATTCAAATATCTGAATTATTACTCCACTAAAAACAAAACACAAAAAATGTGATGTTTTTCTATTGCCTACCAAACAAAAGTCCTAATTCTTAGCCCAGCTTTTAGATCCCATACATGGTTCCCGCCTATTTTCTAGTTTTATCTCGTCTTATGGCCTTCATTGTACTCTAAATTCTTGCCTGGTCAAACAGGACTACTAAGGGTTCCCTAAACACATCCTGGGGCAGCTTGGTGGGGAAGTGAAAAAGAGTGCTAGGCCTGGAATCATGAACTCTTCCCGAGTTCAAATCTGGCCTCAAACACTTACTAAATAACTGTGTGACCCTGGGCAACTCATTTAATCCTTTTTGCCTCAGTTTCCTCATCTGTAAAATGAGCTGAAGAAAGGCCAAATCACTTCAGCATCTTTGCCAAGAAAAACCCAAATAGGGTCACAGAGTCAGATAAAACTCAACACAAACACAACCTAAGCTTTTATTCATACCATTCCCTACTAAGCCTTTCTTCCTACCACTGTCTATTAAAAACCTGTTTTTTCATGACATCTCAAACTCTGGGACAGAAATGAATTTTTCTTTCCCTAAAATCTCAGAACCCTTTATTTATACTTGTCTTATTTACTAGCACTATTTTGCACTGTAATTACTTATGTGTACATCATCTCTAGAGGGCAGGACAATTCAATTTATCTTCAAATATCCATCAATAGCTTATATGAGGCCTTGAACTCAAATGTTTATTGAATTAACTTGTTTCAATTTTCCAGATAAGACTGTTAAAATAAAGCTTGATTTAAATATATTTCAAAATTAGTAGTACTACTAGGATTAGTTTTGAAACCTTGATTTTTACATATTTATTCAGGGCCCAAGGTAATGTTATATTTCTAGATATATTCACGTTTTTTGTAAGTGGTAGTATATATGTACATATAACATTTAATAGTACATGTTCTGTGCAGCAATGAACCAGCTTGTTCAAAACAGTAAAGAGATGTTCATCCTGCAATTCCATTCATTTTAATGGGAAGTTAACTTTAAATTCTAATTATAACCACTTACATGCCATCTCAGTTAACTGCTTCACTGCTAAGCAACATACTAAGTATGTCCAACAAAAGAGCTTGTCCAGTAGACCTGGACATACATGGTACATACTGATAAGCCAATTATTCAAGTGGATATTCCATAAAAAATAAAAAATTCTACCAAGAAACATGCAAAAGAAATACCAGAGTGCTACTCAGTGCATTCAAAACACTTTCAAAATTTAAAGTCAGGTTTTTATGTAAATTTAGTAATTGTATTACTTAAAATGATAATATAAAATAAAGCAGTTTTTTAAAGTATAGAATAATCATAATTCCAATTGATTTTTGAGATTTTTTTTTAAGATCTGGTTTTTCAGTCCACATTTAGTAGTACTTTTGCTGCAATATGTTTTCTATGTTAAACATTGATACATGTTACAATTATGCCTATATTTCCATTTGTTGTACAATGATTCTGATTCTAGTCATGTTTCAAAAATATAGAAAACTATGTGCTAGATTTAACAGGACAGAATGTAGATTAAGTGCTAGATGAGGCAAGTATAGTTAAGAAATGAACATTCTCTTTGGTAGAACTGCAAATCCTTGTGGTAGATATCAGGTACTTCTAAAATGAACAGTATCTAACAAGAACCTTGGACAGTATTATCATGGTACTGCATAGCAGTGGTGTCAAAAACATTTTTTTCAGCTTTATACTTTGCTTTAATGAGGATAAAACACAAAACAGAGTTGACTATTATTACAAAAATACACAATCTACAATTACCTGTCTGTAGCTAAACATTTCCAATCCTTCTGGCAAAAAAGCAGTTGGAGATTCAAACTGTGTTAAGAACATTCAGCATTTTGAGACCCAAAGACATTTACTGTCAGACATAACAGAAAGATAGATAATATTCTCAATTTATTAGATATATATTTTGACTTCTATAATAAAGTGATTTATTTTTGCAGGATTAAATCTAATGGTAGAAATTCCACTTTCCTCTTGAAATTTTAAATAATTCAGTACTTTCTACCCTTCTGAAAGGGAATTTTAATATGTTAGGAGTTTTGAAGTTAATAAGAATTTGCAATTTAGCTTAATAGATGCAGTAGAATCACTCCTCTCAGGGCCACCAATGTTATATAGCTTCCTATTCCAAATGGGAAGCAACTGATATAGAACCCATGAAATGATGTGTGTTACATAGATTTCTCTTACAGTTTTACTCCTTTCTGCTCTTCTCTAGCACACAATATATTTTGTAACAAATACTTTCCCCAGACTCTATTTACTAATGAATCCCTGAAAGGCACTATCATTTCTTTCTTTTTTTTTAAATAATATTTTCTCTTCCCCCAGTTACATGTAAAGATAATTTTTAACATTCATTTTTGGCACTTACATTTCTAGTAGTATTAAAATTCCTTTATTATATTTCTTTTTATTTTTAGGCAATTGGGGTTAAGTGACTTGCCCAGGGTAACACAGCTAGTAAGTGTCAAGTGTTTGGTCTGATGTCGGATTTGAACTCAGGTCCTCCTGACTTCAGGCCAGTGCTCTATCCACTGGGTCATCTAGCTGTATATTTCCACCAGAATTAAAATTCCTACACTCTTAATACTTCATTCCCTTTTACTCTTCCTGTTCCCCAGGATAACATGTTAGGCCCTGAATAAAAACGAGTGGTATGCAGCTACTCATATATATATAACTGCTGCCCTTTTAACCAAAATAAGTGAATGTGTCTGTATCTATATGTAGGGTAACATGATTAAAAAGTAAAAAGATTGTATGTTAAGAACAATGAATCAATCATTACCTCTGGACATGAGAGTTCTAGTGGTAGCTCGAAAGTCCTAACTTTAATTACCCAAAGCTATTCATGTTCCCATCTTGGACACCATTCAGTAACACTTCCCTACCCCACCTCCAGACCTTAACTAGTACACCATACTTCTCTCCTACCTTCACTTTCTCCCACACGTCATCCCCCTCAGGAAGTCTCTACCTAACTTCCAACCTGACAATTAGCTCTCCTGATAAACTCAGTGTACTTTAAAGTAGAAAGTTATCTAAGTTCTTCGGAATTCTTAGTCCAGTTCATAGGCCATTGTGTGCAGTATAAAAAGGACCTTCGGAAAACAATAAATAAAAATAGCTCACAATTACATGCACTTTAAGTTAAAAAAACTTTATATACACATTTCCTTTGATCCTCACAACAACCCTGTGAGGTAGGTAGAGCAAACAGTATCAGACTCATTTTACTGAGGAAATTATGGCTTGATAAACTGAAGTGACTTTTCCAAGGCTACACCTCTAACAAGTGACAGAACCAAGATTCAAAATCAGATCTGAGCTCAAACCTAAGGTTTCTTTCAATTTGCAATACTATGCTGTTTGGCTTTATCTATCGGTGTTGTATTAAACCACTACAAGTGAGGTTCTGTATAAAATTCCTGACATCAGTTGGGGGAAAAAAATAGATTCAATATGGTAGAATTATTTTTTTTAAAAAATACATTCTAAAATATTTCCAAAAGGCTCTCTTTCCCCTTAAGATTATTGATTCCTACGCATTATATAAGAACTGACTCAACACACACGCCCTCTCTTCCATGACTAAATCGGGACTATGTGCATTTGAGGCTGAGGGTGCTTTGGAACCATTCCTCTGGAGGCCACCCTGGTAATGGACAACGAACCTTGGCTCCCCCATATTTCTTCCCGCGGGGTTTATGGTATCATAAAGGGACTGAGATTAGAAAAAAATAAGGGGATAATTATGGGGGGGGTGATGGATAGAAAACCGCGTGGGCCAGGGAGCAGGAGGATTAAAGTCCAGCAGGCGGTCTCGCGGCTCCGGGCCGGAAAGGAGAAAGGGGCGGGGCCTGGGGCCGTGGGGAGGGGCCTCCTGGAGCTAGGGAAGAGAGAGGCGAAACAGGGCCCAGGTCCGCAAGAGCAGCGTCCCCTGCCGACTGGTTTCCCGCCCCTCGTGCTCCCCATCGCCCAGCTGCCTGTGAGATCCCGGGGCTGCCGGTTACTCACTGCCGACGCCCTGTGGCACTGGAAGCTTGGGCACAGGCGGCGCTGGAAGCGATTCCTTCGGCTTCTGGGGATCCTTGGGCTAGGCCAGAAAAGACGCAACGGCCGCCCGGTGCCCTCCTGCCTCCTAGCAATCCGGAAGATCGCTCGAGGCCAAAGCCAACGGCCCTGCCCTCCTTCTCCCGTGCGCCTGCGCCGGGGAAATTGGAACGTTTGGAAAGGCGCTTCGGAAGAGGGAGCCTGGCGCTGGAGGTTATGGGAGCTGCAGCGTGTTTCCTTGGTGACTCGTCGCCCCGCCCACGCCAGGCGGAGCCCGCTGGAATTGTCGCGAGAGCTGGAGTTTAGTGCCCCGGCTGTTAATTAGATCTGGAAGATCACTGAAACTTGAGCGGGTCGCTTAATCACTGTGCCACGTTTCCTCCTCTGAGAAACAAAACAAAACAACACACCGCACAGTTCTGGGGAGGGGATCAAAATGCGATCACACCTGCGAATGAGTTTTTTTAAGTAAGCCAACGTGTGAGGTATTGAGACAGCGCTGGTTTTGGAATCAGCAAATCTTGCCCTTTGTCCCTTGGTATGACCAGTGTGACTTGGGTCAAGTTACTTCCAACTCCGGTGGTTGGTCTAGCTGGCCTCCAAGGCCCCTGGCCCACTCTAAATCTACGGCCTTACTGGCTTCCGAAGCAGCTTGAAGTCAGGATGGACCTGGCAGTGACACACCTGAGGGGCCGTGGGCAACAGGCTTCAGCAACCCGTCAGACTTACCTTGTGAGGGTGGCACTTCACGTGGTGAAGGGACGAGCCTGGAGACACAGATCCTTGAGGTGTTATTGTGGAATTAGATAGAAAGCCGCATAACTCCCTCCTCCCTGTCTCACTCACCACCCCCAAACTCCAAATTGTTTCAAATGAAAATTACACCTGAAATAAACTCAATGCCATAAAACACACCCACACACACCCCCTCCAAATCTTGTATATTTTAAAAAGGAATTATTTTTATCAACTGCTGGTCTACTTCATGACTTGCTTTGGCCAAAGAGATTCAAAGGTGGATGACCTTCTGGTGACAGGCCTCTCTAGACTTTCACCTAGGCTAGACCCTGGACAAGAGACATGAAACCTTGTTTTAAGATCTATATTCAAAGCTTTCTCTTTCTCTTCCTTCCTTCCTTCCTTCCTTCCTTCCTTCCTTCCTTCCTTCCTTCCTTCCTTCCTTCCTTCCTTCTCTCTCTGTCTCTCTCTCTCTCTCTCTCTCTCTCTCCTCTCTCTCTCTCTCTCTTTCTTTCTTTCTTTCTAACTGGGGTTAAGTGACTTGCCCAGGGTCACACAGCCAGTAATCAAAGCTTTCTTGATAGGTCCTCCCCTGAGAATCTAGGATCACCTCCAAACCAGATAAGGTGTTAGTACATAACTTTAGTGTGGAACAGAATTATCTTAACCTTTTTTTTTTTTAATCACTCTTTGTCAGTATGATGAAGCCTATGGATCTCTCCTCAGAAAAATATTTTGAAATACACAGAATTACAAAGGAAATTAATTATACTAAAATACTGATATTAGATTTTTTTGGAAAAATATTGTCATGAGATTTATAACTTCCACATTAATTGATATGACATGTGTAATGATTATTCTATGTAGATTTGTTGGAGCTTCCCTACTTTCCAGGGGACCCTGACTTGGAAGCTTGAGGCTGACGTGCTTGTAGTCAAAAGTGATCAATCAGATCCCCTGACATGCTAATAATCCCCTACCTTGTAACCACCAAATGAACCAAAGCAGGGGACTGGCTTCTGTTCCCAGCCATGCTAACCTTGGTTCTGTGACCCACTGAACAATCACAAGGCTCAAAAATCCTAATGCCTTGGAAACTGTTCATATAAGACCCAAGAATGCCTGAGTTGTGGTCCAGCCGTTTGCGGTTTTCATGCTTAAAAACCATACCTCTACCACAAGTAGGTAAGTTCCCCTTCTTACACAGGTGGACTTTGCTTGCATGTTGTTTCTCTTACTTTGATATTAAACTTCTGTTTGATTCCTGACTCTCCTGCCTCCAGCCTGCTGTCTTTGGCTCAGGCCATCCACAGGTTAGAGACCGGTTTGGTCAGGTTGATATTTAAATTACTTATTGACAATATGAACTCCAGGTTAAGAAACCCTGGTAGAGAGCAATACTCAATAAAAGGATTAAAAATCCAGTAACAATCCTAAATTTTTCTGAGACTTTGACATCTTCAATCACTCATATTGGAGGGGAAAAGTCTCAATGAATGAATAAATGAAAGTGCTATGTGCCAGGCACTTTGCTTAGCACTGGGGATAAGAATGTAAAAAGAGACAGTCTCTACTGTTGTGGAACCTACATTCTAATTAGAGAAAACATAGGGGAGGTTGGCTAGAGAAAGGAGTGTTAGTGGGGGAGTCAGAGATGGTGAGTTGATCCATAGGCAGCAATGCTTGATAGAACAAATTACAAATTCATGTTATTCAACTTCGACAGGACCCATTCCCTTCATTTCTGAATCCCTTGACATCATCTCCCATTCTTTTCTCCATTTTCCCTCAGTCTGACAAGGTGACCCTGTTCCCATATGTAGAGGCAAATCACTCTATGTGTTCGTTTGATCACATCCTCTCCCATTTTTTCCAGCAGAGTACATCCTCGATTGTCTCTCTTCTTGAACTCTTCTTAGCAAATGGTTCCTTCCCTACTGACTTCAAAAATGCTTATTTCTCCTCTCCTGAAAAAAAAATCTTTATTTGACTCTACCATCACCCTCAAGTTATCATCCTATATCTTTCCTCCCTTTCTCATTGAAAAAGTTGTCTATACTTACTGCCTTTATATACTTCTCTCTTATTCCTCAACCCTTTGAAATCTGGCTTCCAACTTAATCACTTAACAGAAATTGTTCTCTCATTAGTAATCTAATTTCTAAGTCTCTGTTTTCAGTCCTAACCCTTCTTGACCTGTGAGTTGCACTTAACACTGCTGACTGTCCTCTCCTCCTAGACATTCTTTCCATTCTGGGTTTTTGTAATACTATTCTCTCCTGGTTTGTCTCCTACTTTTCTAACTAATTTTCATTTTCCTTTGCTAGGCAGCATTCCCATCATGAACTCTGACTGTGTATATTCCCCAGTGTTCTCTCCTGGGCCTTCTTCTATATGTTTTCCGTAACTTCATCAGCTCCCATGAGTTTAATTATCATCTCAATGCATGTATCTCCCAGATCTACATATCTAGCCCCAGTCTCTTGCCTGAGCTTAGGTCTCTCATCACCACTTGCCTATTGGACATTTCAAACTACATGTCCCAAAGTCATCTTAAATGGAACTCATTATATTTCCCCCTCAAGCCTAAGCCCTTCCGTTTCCCAAACTTCCCTATTTTTGTCCAAGGCATAACCACCTCTCAAGTGTCCCAGGTTTGTAATATTATTATTATCCTTGACTCCTCACTCTCTTTACCCCATACATCCAATCATTTACCAAATCCTGCCATTTCTATTGTGACAGCATCTTTTGCATCCGATCCATTCTTTTCACTCACACAGTACCACTTTAGTTCAAAGCCTCATCACCTCTCACCTTGCTTATTGCAACAGCCTTCTAATTAGTCTCCCTGACTCAAGTCTCTCAGCATTCCATTCTAATATTGCTGCATTTTCTTTAGGTGCCTACCTAACCGCATGACTCTACTGCTTAAACAACTTTAGTACTTTCTGTGGCCTCTAGAGTAAAACATAAAGCCCTCTGTTTAGCTTTAAAAGTTCTATACAACCAGGTCACAACCTATCTATACATCAGTTTTCTCCCTACTACACTGTAATTATGCTGAACTGGTCTTCTGTTCCTCACACATGACACTTCATTTCCCAGCTCTATGTTTTTCAAGCCCTCCTTCCTTACCTCCTCCTCAGAATCCCTCTTATCCATTAAGATGCAGCTCAGGCACCATTTGCTGCGTGAAGCCTTTCTTAGTCCCCCAAACTACTAGTGCCTTCCCAAACTTCTTTATATTTAACAATTCTGTATGTATTTGTATTTATTATATCTATATATATATATTTAAAATATATATACCATTCACTGTATGAAGCCTTTCTCAGTTCCCCAAACTGCTAGAGCCTTCCTAAACTACCTTATATTTAACTACATTGTATATATTTGTATGCATTTATATTTTCATATATATGCTATATATGTGTGTGTGTATACCATTTTCTACATGAAGCAGTCCCCCAAATTACTAGTGCCTTCCCCAAATATCTTATATTTAACTATTTGTATATATTTATATTCATTATGTTTATAATATACTGTATATTTTTATGTGTACGTGTTGTCATCTCCATTAGGATATAAGTTCATTACAAGGAAGGATTGCTTCATTCTTTGTACTTGTATCCTGGGTGCCTAGTGTAATGGTGTATGGTAAGAGGTTAATAAACACTTGGTGATTCACAGGATAACTATTGTCAGAAATTAAATTGTTTTTAATTCCTCAGAATCATAGATAGAGCTAGAAGGTAGCCTAGAGATTATCTACTCCAACCTCATTTTACAGATGAAGAAACTGAGTGAAGTCTTTTTGTTTGTATTTATGGAATCAGTTTGTAGTATGTGAGTTTGTAGATGAATAAAAGAATAAAAAGCATTTATTAAGTGCTTACTGTGTGCCAGGTACTATGAAATAGAGATATAAATACAAAAAATGAGACAGGCCCTGCCCCTCAAGAAGCTTATATTTTAATAAAGGGAAACAAAACATATAGGAGTGGTAGCAAAGTAAGGGAGTGTCTGGGAAGTCATAGATCCATAGGATCTATGTCAACTGTCACATTCTTTCCAGAAGCAATTATAGTATAGCTGTATTGATTTTGTTACTGAACCCAGAGTAAGAGGAACGGGGGAAGGATGTGCTGCATGGGCTGGGTGGATGGCAAGATAGCCACAATGGACAGCTAGATAAGATATGAAGCAAGGACTAAAGCCAGCTATAGTGGATTAATTGAATTTTTGTTCATACACTTACAATCAAGATAGTTCGGCACAGGGTGGGAGTACCAAAACTGAGTGATTTAATTTCTCTGTGGCAAGTAGGTGGTGCAGTGGATAGTCAGGAAGACTCCTCTTCCTGAGTTCAAATTTGGCCTCAAACATTACTAGCTGTGTGACCCTGGGCAAGTCACTTAACCCTATTTGCCTCAGTTTCCTCATTTATAAAATGAGTTAGAGAAGGAAATGGCCAACCACTCCAGTATATTTGCCAAGAAAACCCCAATTGGTGTCACAAAGATGACTGAAGACAAATGAATAACAGCAAAGGGACTATGGAAAGATTTTTTCTGTTGATCCATTCCAGAGCAGCTGTTTGAAATGGGGAGAGATGAGGAAGCAGCAGAAAAGATGGTAAAATGGCAGGGATGGCTAGCCAGATAGATTAATGGAAAGGCTTGTGGATGGATTGTTTATTTGTTGTCTGAGAACCAATCTGGCTCAGTTTAAGCAGACTCATTATCAAAAGGCTGGTTTCAGGGTGATGATATTTTTTGGCCACAGAAACTCATAAAGACAGTACTCATTAAGAAGGCCTGGATCTTTGGGTAACAATCTCAGAATTATGACTCTCAGAAGGCTGTGAGCCCACCCAGTGTGGAAATGTCACCTAGTCTGGGGCCATTATGGGCAGGTAGGAAAGTTTTGAGATGAGAGAAATGCAAGTGGCAGATTAGAAAGGTGACTAGAGAAGAGATGGATAGGTTGGAAAACAGAACAAAGGAGTATGGCCATGGTTAAGTAGAGGCATGACTAGATAAGGCACGAGCAGCAGAGAACAAAAGGCACAGGTGGTAGCTGTGTGAAGAAATGTCAGCACTTGGTAGACTGAGCACCCCAGATAGCTGTGCAAAAAAGTAATGGGATGTGCCTTTGTAGAGAAGTGCCAATGCTCATTTTTAACAATTATGCCATGGGTTTATACCTTACTTCTGCTTTTACTAGGTGAGGAATTTGGAAGAATTCATTGGAGAATAGAATATAACTCCTGGGAGACATTTGGATGGGGGCAGACATT
This sequence comes from Phascolarctos cinereus, assembly GCF_003287225.1. Taxonomy (NCBI): domain Eukaryota; kingdom Metazoa; phylum Chordata; class Mammalia; order Diprotodontia; family Phascolarctidae; genus Phascolarctos; species Phascolarctos cinereus. Next base: position 158,755,064 of record NW_027555514.1, read on the forward strand.
TGATATGGGTACCAAGAATTCTGTTAATTCACTGCCTTTGATTTACTTTACTATTCTCTTTATCTTTTTTAGCTCTGATTTCACATGTTTCATTCTGGTCTAGTTGGCCTGGGTTAAATTTGTAAGAAGTCCTCTAGATTTAAACCACATAAACTTAGCGATGGAGTTCTGGACTATGGGGTAATTATAAATACACCTAGTGATGAGTACCTCACTACCAAACAAGGCAGTCAGCCCCACTTTTGGGGGATAGTTCTGATTGCTAGAAAGTTCTTACCTATAATAAGCTAAACTAAACTGTAATTTAATCCCATTGTTCCTATTTCTGTCCTCTAGAACTTCACAGGACGCTTCAAATTCCTTTTTCCTAGGCTTTCAAATATTTGAGGCAACTATCATGCTCTCTACTCTAAATCTTTTATTTTTCCAAACTAAACCTACCCAGTTCCTTCAATCTCCAGACTTTTTACCATCCTGATTCTCTAGTAAGCTCTAGTTTGTCAATGTCATTCTAAAATGAAAACTAGAACTGAACATATAATACCACAGATGGTATGAGCATATAATGCCCTGAGTGCTACAATCTAGCAGGGCACTCTTGGTGGAGGCAAACATGGCAAAGAGTAATTTGTGAGAAGTAACTCAAGCACGGTTCTGATCCATGCAACTCAGAGCTGGGGTTGTGCTGAGCCATGCTCTGACCACATCTGGAATATTCAGCAAATAACAAAAACAGTAATAACAATACTTAACACTTGCATGTTTATAAAACATTTTCATCCCACTGTGATACAGTGTAGCTACACTGGTGGGATCAAATGAGCCAAAGAGAATGATTTGTGAGAAGGTCCCTAGGAGTAAACCAGTCCATATAAACAGAGTTCTGGGCCATGGGCTCCAAATCCTTCCAGTGAAAGGGAATTCACTATCAAAAAGGCAGTCAATCTCATTTTAATCTAAGAACGGCACAATGTGGTGAGACTGTTATCTATTCTATTCTCCACACAGTTCCCAAAGTTATATTCCTTCATCACAAGTCTAACCATGTCACTTGCCTACTCAATAAACTCTAGGACTCCCTATTGCCTATAAGATCAAATATAAATGTCTTTTAGGTACTTCAAGCCCTGTACAACTTTATCTCATTCTGTCTTTCCATCTTATTACACACAGAGTACTCCTCTTTATGCACAGTATAGTACAATCAAACTGGCCTTCGTCTTCCTCATAACAGGGCATTCTACCTCTCATCTCAGTGCCTTTGCACTGGCTATTCCCTATGTCTGGAATGTACCCCTTCTTTACCTCCACCTCTTAGAACTCCTAGTTTTCATCAGGACTGAGATTGAGCACCACTTTCAACATGATACCTTTCTAGATCTTCCCAGCTTCCTCCTAAAATTATATCTAATTTATATTTTATATACATATACATATATCTAAATTATATATAATCTATATCTATCTAAATTATATCTATATATATCTAAATTATATGTCATACATACTTATATTTATCTGGCTGTATTGCAAATTTCTTGAGATCAGGATCTGTTTCTGTTTAATCTTTGTCTTTGTATTCTCAATGTCTAGCACAGGACATAGAAGGTACTTAATATATGTTTAATTAATTGATAACTATTAATATAGTCTAAGGTCACATAGATTTTATTTGGAAGCCATGTCACATTGTTAGTTCTTATTAAGCTTACAGTAAACTAAATCCCTAGGCCTTTCTCATATGAACCAGGTCTCTCTCAATCTCTACTTGTAGGGTTGATTTTTTTGAACTGAAGTGCAGGATTTTGTGTTAATCCTTACTAAATTTCATCTTGGTTCTATCCCAAGGGTTCCATTCTGATAAACTAATTTTCAGCTTTCATCCTTTCATCCATCATAATAGTGACTATCTTTTCGAGATTTATGACAACCAGAAATTTAATAATCATGCCTAACATGAAGACATGCTTTTGATCTCCTTGATAAAACTATTGAACAGGACAGGGCTAAGGACAATGTCTTGTAGCAATTCCACTAGAGGCTTCCCTCCTAGTTAACATTCATTAGTATGTTGATTAGTTGTTGATTTGTCAACATCCATTTAGTATGGTCATTCTGGAAGTTACAAATCCACGTACATGTATTTTCATGCTGTTTACATCACTCCATCTACTCCACAAGTATATCAGAAGAGGCTGTGCCTGCTTTATGTCAAGCCACATTAAATCTCTAATTGTATGCACGTGTATTCCCTTGATCTACCAATCCAATGAGCCTTTTGTAAAAGACAATTACAGATTCATAGGACTTTAGATCCAGAAGGCACTATAAGGACAATGTAGTCTAGAAATTAAGTATTTTAGGCTTAGGATTTGAGAGAACTTTTGTTTATCCTTTCTATTTCCTAAAACACAGATTACATTAAAATTTTTTTGGGGGTGAAGGGGATCCTCACCTGTTTGCACTAAGCCCATATAACTAATTTATGATCAAAAAGGCTGATTACCTAGTTTGTGGATTATCCTGGTTCTTCCCTTGCTGCCTCTTTCAGGTACCTTTTACAATCACAGCTACTTTGACAAAAGGGTACCAGTTGCAGTGTGAGATTTTTGTCATTGCTCTTTGCAGCATGCCTCCTCTCTACCCTAAAAACCTCTGTACAATCCTGGATTTGCAGCTCTTTCCACTACTTCATCCTTTTTTTTTTAAGTTAATTTTTATTCAAGAATTTACTTGCAGGCAACACATTTGAAAACACTTTAATATAAAAGATATGATGCTGAAAGGTCAAAACTTAAATTTAGCGAACATGACAATCACTAAAAGAATGATTTTCTTAGTAAATTAGCAAAATTTTCTAAAAAAAATTCTCATGGATCTTCAGTTTTTACATAAAGAATCTAGATGGAGGACTTGATTTAAAACAAATAACAAATGAAAAGTCACAGATAATAGGCAAATTTGTTGATTAACATAAACATCAGCTTCATTCTTCCAGAGGATGGAAACCAGCATCTAATTCTTTCTATGACAAAGTGCAAAAGATGTGTCAGTATCTTGATTTTAAAGTCTCTTTCTCCAGCAGCAAATCTGTGTCTTTGATGAAGTTCCTTTTCTCTTTCTTGCTAATCCTAGAGTTTTCTCCTTTTTATTTCCAGCTTGTTCTCTGTAAGAATGATGCAGATCATAATGAAGCATTGTGATTATCTCTTTTTAAATTAGTTCTTCACTTTTCTGTAGGTCTGTTAGTGGTGGTTCTACATTTAAGGGTCTTAGAATAGTTTCATTTACTTCTGAAGGTCTTGGTAGACCTTCATGCATTTGTTTTAATTCCTTTACACATTCTGCATCTTAGATAGCCTGCGGCTCAGATAAGCCTGTAGTTGCAGCAACTATACTAACAGCATTCTACTTAAGTTTCATCAATCTCATTGATCTTCTAGCTCCTTCCCAAACATTTTCTGGTAGAACAATCTTAAAGTCATTCTTTGGAGCAGGAAGGTCAGTCAACCCTAAATGGAGATGCTCATGAGATTCTCAATCTACTTCATATAGAGGGGTCATTGTAACCTGCCAGTCTCTCCAGGATTTATGATTACTTTGTCCCTTAGAGGGGTTCTGCTTGGGGTAGTGCCAACCACTGGTATAGGAGTCATTCCACATGGAGGAGTTAATCCTTCAGCTGGCTACATGAGGAATCTTGAATGGACTGTATTTGGTGTCTGAATGATTTGTCCCTGTGGAGTCACACCAGAGAAGTCACTCTCATGCCATGGTGTATTAAGACCTTTCAGTGGGGTTGTCCATGTTGGTAACAACCATCAAATTCTGTGCTTCCTTCAGGATTTGATCATAGGCAGCTAGAGTTTAGGCTATTGAAAGTGATACTATTTTTGGTGACATTATACTCAGACAAAAGAGTAATGGCAGCAGAATTCATTATGCTGGATTCCTCTGCTGTTTGATGTACAATTTCACTTGCTTAGCTGACTTTCACAACTTCCTGAAGTTCTACATCGAAGATCTGAGGTGTGGAAAGTACTGATTTGATTTTTCTTCTTTTTCTTTTTTTGGTAAATTTTGATACTCGACTGTTTTGAGGAATAGCTGATGGAAAACCAGACTCCTTTGTTGTCTTTCTTCCTATCTTTACTTTCCTTTTCAGATCTTAACTCCGTATCAAGATCATGTTGTAACTTCCTCAAGTCAGTATCAAATGCCTGATAATATTCTTCAGATGTGTCATAAAAACCTGGAGTAGGCTTCTCTTTCCAGAATGGAATTTCTGCATTATAATCTTTTTTCCTCTTTTTCCTGAAATTTTATGCCAGTTGCTTGAGGTTCTTCTCTTTTGGAGGGCAGTATGGCACCTTGCTTCTTCCAGTTGTTTTTCTCTTGGCCTTATTTCCCTGTGTGTTTGCCAGACAGGCTGTGGTGCCATCTCCAGTCATCCTGATCTATATCTTCCCACTGTATCTATATGGCTCCAGAAGAGAAAGTGAGGCTGGTGACCTTGCACAGCCCTCCCTCACTTAAATCCAATTCACTTGCAAGTCATGCCATCACCTTCCTGATATCGGGGTCCTCTTTGATAATGAAGTACAAACGACAACAACAACAACATGAAACCAGACAGGCTCTAGCTTCTCAGACATTTAGAGTTCATCACTGGATCAGGTCTGGCTGGTTCTTTTCTAGATTTGGATCAATCTCTCCAGGTTTAAGTTTCCTGGATCATCTGCTGTCTCTTCTTCATCGCCTCTTCGGGCAGCTTTATCCAGGAGAAGTTCATAACGTTCCAAGGAATGTGCAGTCCTTCACCCGATAGCTGGGTCAATGGTTCTACACTGGGTCACCTCCCTAGACCTTTCTGGTTTTCTGAGGCTTCGGTCCAGCCATTCATACCATTTGGCCTTGTACTGCTCTGCTGATTTTCTATACAACGGTAAAGCAATCCAGGACCACTGGTTCTTCGTATATTTCATTACCACCGCTTTGTGAATTTCATCCTCAGTGTTTCTCCACACACCCCCTCCCCCACTCTGATCAAAATCCCAGGCATCTTGGCGGAGGTGTGAGCTCCGCAGTCAGCTGCAGAGGACCAGCGAACAGCTAACAGCACAGCGCCCCAGAACCCAAGGTCGACCTGGGAACCGGGAAGTGGGAGGGGGGAGACCTGAGAGCGAGTCCTCTCCAGAGAGGGCACTTCTCATTGGTGGAGGCTGCCATTAGTCGCAGCCAATAGGGACGCTGGCGGGGCCGTGCTCCCGGAAGTACGAGGTGGAGCTGGGGCTCGGCCGGAGTGAGGCTGAGCCTGTCTAGAGTCGGCTCCCGGTTTTTGTGTCGCGCGCGGCGCGGCTCCCACGGGCGTCATGAGCTCCTTCGAGGGACAGATGGCGGAGTATCCAGCCATCTCCATAGATCGGTTCGACCGGCAGAATCTGATGGCCCGGGCGTATTTCCTGTCCCATTGCCACAAGGGTGAGTGAGCGCTGCTCGGGTCCCGAGGCTGGAGACCTTTGTGGGCAGCGGGCACGGGGTGGGTGCTCGGCACTCGGGGCGGGGGCGGGGGCGGGGGCGGGCGGGGTGGGGTGCTGGAGTTCGGAGAAAGTGATGTGGAGCAAGCTTCAGGCTTTGAATCATAGGAAGGAGCAGCTTGGTGAGCCAGCGCGGGGGGTGGGATGAAGTGGAGGAGAAAACAGTTTATTTCATTAATTCAGCAAGTATTTGTTAAGTACCTACGGTGGGTCTGGTACTGTGTTCTGCGCCGGCGATACGAAGACCCGAGGAAAAAAATCTCGAAGTGGTCCCGGCATCCAGGGAGCTTATTATGTACATGAGGAAAACGAAATGTACACAGAAAAATAAGTACAAATACAAAATAAATACAGAGTAGTGTGGTAAGTGGTAGGCAAAGTGAGGGGGGAAGGAAAGCCATAAGAGCCGGGGAGACATGCAGATAGTGGCCTTTGAGCTGAGACTTACAGCTGAAGAGGAAAAAGATTCTGAGGATGGGGACCTGTGATGGCTGCAATCTATCTATCCAGGCTTCTTTTCTGATGTGACTCTTCCATCTATTCTAGATTATGCTCCAGCCAAACTGTACTATACTTAATGTTTCTCGAACCTGAGATATATTTTCCTGTATCAGTGTCTTAAGGCCTGCTAAGATAGCTTTCTCTCCCGTCTCTTCTTTCATCCATCTTTTAAAGCACAATTTTTATGCCTTCTTTGATGGCCTCACACCATAAATCCAATCCATTGCTAAATTTTATCTTTTCTGTCTGTGTACTGTCTCTCCTATATTGCCCGCTTTTTTCCACTCGGAGCCATCATCAGAACTTGGCATTTAATAAGCACTTAATAAATGCTCTATTTTATATATCTACTTATTTACTATGTCAGGCTCTCTTCACTCACCAGGACTGGCCTTCTAATTTGCCTTCCTGCTGTGTCTCTCTCTCCACCTCCAATTTGTGTACTATATAGCTGCCAAAGTGATTTTCCTAAAGTATATGTTTGACCATGTCATCATCCGCTTCTCTTCTCCTCCCCCTGCTTCCCCTTTACCTCTAGCCACTTAGTAAACTCCCATGGCTTTCTTTTACCTCCAGCATCAAATGGAAAGTTGTTGGTTTGGCATTTAAAGCTCTTTATTATCTGGCTCCTTTCTACCTTTCCAGTCTTACACTTTATTCTCCTCTAAACACTGTGTGATCCAGCCATAGTGGCTTACTTGTCATTCCTCAGACCTGACACACTGGTATCCCAACCCTCTGCACTGGGTGACCCCCTTGCCATGAGTACTCTGCTTCCTTATCTCTACCTCTGAGAATCCCTGGCTTTTATCAAGACTGAGCACAAATGCCCCATTGTGCAGGCTAACTTTCTTTCTCTGTACCCCTAGATTCTAAAGCCTTCTGCTCTAAGGTTATATTCTATCTGCTCTGTATCTCAAATGTATTTATTTACATGTTTTCTTCTTTAAGGATGGAGGCTATTTTTGCCTTTCAGTCTGTTCTTAGTGCTTAGCATAGTGCATGGCATATATTAAGTGCTTAATAAATGCCAATTGATTTACTAGAGAAAGACCTGGATTCAAGTCTTGAATCTGGTACATTTTATTTATATATGTGTGTATCTATGTGTGTGTGCACATATATGTATATATAATACATATATAATCATTAGTGAGTCACTTTGCCTCTCAGTACTCCAGGTAATAACTCCATAGTTACAGACAAAATTGCTGACCTACATTGTTTGAGAGATGCCACATCAGGGAATTCTCTATACTGATGATGGAATCACAGGTCTGAACAAACTGACCAGAAAAAAACTAATGTAATCTCTCACATACATATGCATTCCTTATCCAAATTTACTTAATAAACATTTCTAATGGATCACTTGACTCATGGGTCTTTGTTGTGGTTTTTTATTTAGACCATATGAAAGGACTGAGATCCCCATCCTTGAAAAGAAGATTGGAATGCAGGTAATTGATTTCAATAAAGAATAAGAAAAAGAGACAGTCTATTAATTTAGCAACCGGGAATTTAGGTTTCAGGGGTTATAAAAGGTACCATAAGGGGAAAATGTGTAAAACAGTGAAAGTCAGGATGTTGAAGATAGGTTTTTTTTCCTCCCCAGTTCACAGTTTTGCTTGGATTATATGGGTTGCCTGTGCCTGGAATAGTTTTCTGCCATATGTAGAATCAAATCCTTTAAAGTTTTATTTGCCCTCAGCATCCTATCCTCTGACTAGACATAGGGGAAAGGAAAGTTTTGAGTGTAACAGACTTAAATTGAATTACAGTGATTTAATGGTTTTTTTAGGCCATTGTATTTATCAATTTCTTTATCTGAGCTGGAAGATCTTAAGAGCATCTTGTTTGATGGCCTTAGATGAGATGATCCCTGAGATCCCTTCCAGTTCTAACATTCTGTGATTCAATAACCATGCCCTTCTTGACTCTGTTAATGTAATTGAATTCAGTTAATGGGGTGATGGCAAATAGAAACTAATCCTTCTTTCTGTTTTCTTGCAGTTTAAAGGTTCACTTATATTGTTCCCCTGTCACCAAGGAACTATTGTTAACCAATCCCAAATACAACTTTTGGGAGAAACGAATTGTAAGTTTATATTTTTTATTAAAATGAATTCTGCTTTTTCAAATGAGATTTTATTTTCTAAGTAGACTGGGAAGAAATTTTGAAGTAAAAAAACCAATGAAAGCCATGCTAAAACTATACTTCATGACATCTAGAACTTGATCTAAGTCATTGGCAAATATATTGATCTGATCAGGGCCAAGACTACAGCCTCATGTCATTTTATTAGAGTTATGTCTTCAGTTGGTCATTGATCTGTTTATCAGCATTCTTTGGGTCTTATTTAACCAATTATGAATCCACCTAACTGAATTGTTATTTATTCCACATCACTTTATCTTTTTCAAGTAATAGCATGAGAGAATTTGCCATATGTATAACCAAAATCTAAGTATGTGTAATATTTCTGTGGCATTTCCATGATTTGCCAGCCTAGTAATCCAGTAAAGGGAAAGAAGAAGAAGAAATTAGTCTGGCATAATGTGATCTTAATTTATTCATACTGATTTTTAGAGATTGCTGCTTTCCTTTCTGAGTGTCTACAATTTATCATTTTAATAATTCCAGAATTTTTCCAGATATTGCTTTAGAGTTTGTAGCACCCACCTTTTGAAAATTGAGACATTTGCCCATCCCCAGTCTTATAGTACCTGTTATTCTATGATTTTTTAACAGAACAACGATAATTCTATAATTATATCCTGTAGTTCTTTTAGTATCTTAGAATGCATTTCACTAGGCTCTGAGATTAGTTCATGTAGGGCACCATCATGCTTTTCTTGGATTTCAATTTCTTATTACTCTTTTTTAAAAAAAATCCTTTTATGTGTAGAGATAGTTCTCAATAGAGAAAACAAAAGCAAACTAAGAATTATGAATGAATCAATAGACAAAAAAGCATCTATTATGCATTTACTATACTGTGTTAAGTGCTGGGGATACGAGTAGAGAAGCAGGACAGTTCTGGCTGACAAAGATGCTCACATTCTAATTGAATGAGACCGCACAAGTAGAAGGATTCATTTGAAGGGGAAATGGAAAGGCTTGGTGGACCTCAGGGTCATACAGCATTATAGATTGCAAGGCCCCATAGGCCAGAGAGAATATGGTAAGGGATAGTGGTTCTATCTTACCTGAAGGATTATGGTTGGTGATTGTGGGTTCCTCTCACGGTCGTGAAGATGTGAGATCATTTTCCAGCTAGAAGGAGGGAAAGAATAAGAGTTAACCGGAAGGTTAGAAGGCAAAGGGAGATCCTGTTGGATGTTTACAGGACAGGAGTGTAGTTGGTTTGGAGGGAAAAATTTTCCTATAGTGACTACTCTGCTGGAACGTCTTGTGCCTGGTGATTAAGTTGTTAAAGAGTTTTGCTTTCTCTCATTTATTAACTTGGTCTATTTTCAGTAAGCCAGTCCCCTCCCTGATATTTTTGTCCCTAGCAAAGTTGAGGAGCAAAGTTCTTTATGTGTGTGTTATCATTTTTCTGTTGTTTTCTTATTGCTTTTCATTATGGGTCTTTCATAGTCTTCCTGAGGCTGTTCTTATAGGTCTGTATTATTCCACTGATTGTGTCCCATTACTTTCATCTATTGTATATTCCCTTTTAAAAACTTAGCTCATTGGTAGCTTCCCTCTGCAACCCTTTATGAATTTAACTTGATACCAATCACCATTGGGTCATGCAGTGAGCTATTTTCACTATTTGTATCCTACTTATGAAAGAACTGAAATGAAAGAAGATTCCATGATTTACTAGGCTCCCACAGCAGATGATTAACAAGGGCAGCTACTGGTAGTAGCAACAAAAGGGTTAGGACCTAAAATAAATTCTGAAAACACTTAAATGACAGCTCAGTGTGTGCATTGTAGGTCTAGAAACTTAATCTAGGTCTGTCTTTTTTAATGAATATATCCATTTTAGCTGCAGTGTAGTCAACTTCACTTTTTTCCTTTTTACATATGTTTTCTTGAACATGGCATACATAAAGACACTTTGTATTCACTTTGTGGGACTTGGGATTCTTTCTAGAGTCACTTAAGTGTTTGAGTTATATGAGGCTTATAAAGTGATTAAGAGCCATGAAAAAAGTGACATAGCGTATAAATAACATCTCCTTTTGCTTCAATAGATTGGTCTTGAAATCGAAACTCCAACTCAGATTTCTTTAATTGATGAAGCATCTGGTGAGGTAAACGGATATCTTTAATAATCTATTCTAAAACTAGTAATAATGTTCTTTTTTGTTGGTTGCATTTGATTACTTGCAACGTTTTCCTTGACAGTATTTCCCTTATTATCTGTTGAGCAAAACTGGTGGATCTGAAGTTTTAAACATTATCATTGTTTAGGTGAAAATTGTTTCATATTAGTGTTACGTATCTATACATAGAATTTTAGTTTGTACTAGATAACTAGAAACAAAACAGCTGAAAAATTGAATAGATCTGTTAGCATTTCTACAATCAACTATTTTTATTATTGATGACAATGGAACCAAGACATTCAGACTCTTTTTTAAAAAAATTAATATATTTTGATTTATCAACAATCACTTCCATGAGCTTTTGAGTTTTAAATTTTTCTTTCCCTCATTCCTATTAAACATTTTCACATTAGTGATGTAAGTAAGAATTAGAACCAATAGGAGGAACCACTAGGAAGAGGAAACGAAACATAACAGAAGAAAAAAAATAGCAAATAGTATGCTTTGATCTGCATTCGAACTCCATAGATCTTTCTTTGGATGTGGATAGCATTGTCCATCATGAGGCCTTTGGAGATGTCTTAGGTCTTTGCACTGCTGAGAAGGGCTAAGTCTATCAAAGTTAGTATGTAGTTTCCTTCCTTATCTCTTTTGATAAGATCTATTTTTGCTTTTGCTTTGTCTGAGATCAGGATTGCTACCCGTGCTTTTTTTTAGTTCTGCTCCAGCTTTTTACCTTGACCCTGTGTGTGTCCCTCTGTTTCAAATGTATTTCCTGTAAACAGCATGTTGTAGGATTATGGTTTTTAATCCATTCTGCTTTGTGCTTCCATTTTATGGGAGAGTTCATTCCATTCACATTCACAGTTATGATTACTATCTGTCTTTCCCTCCATCCCCCCCCCCCGTTTATGCTTTTCTTTCTCCTTTTCCTGCCTTACTAGTGTTTTGCTTTTGACCACTGCCTCTCACAGTCCCACCTCCCTTCTATTAGCCCCCTCCCTTTTCTTCCCCTTTACCCTTACTACTTCTCACTTCTATCCCCGCTCCCTTTTCTTTCTTCTTTTCCCTCCTACTGCCTATAGGGCAAGTTAGATCTTGTTACTCCCTTCTTGAGCCAAATCTCATGAGAGTAAGGTTCAAACAATGCTCATCTCCCTGCCTTCTTTCCCTCTGCTGTAATAGGTTTTTGTGCCTTTTCCTGTGTAATTTACCCTTGTCTGCCTCCTCCTTTCCTTTTCTCTCGGTACATTTTCTTAGTTAGATCAGATTAATCCACTTACTTGGATCCATTTAACTCACTTGATTAGATTTTTTTTATCATTACATCAGTCAACTTATACCCACCCCCTTTATGTACACCCCTTTAACATGGTGTAATAACAATGTAGTTCTCAAGAGTTAAAAGTGTCATCTTCCCTTGTAGGGATGTAAACAGTTTGCCCTTATTAATAACATGTTTCTTTCTGTCCTGTTTACGTTTTTATGTCTCTCTTGAGTCTTGTATTTGAAGATCAGATTTTCTATTGGGCTGTGGTTTTTTTATTAGAAAGGTTTGGAAGTCCCCTATTTCATTGAATATCCATCTCCTCCCCTGAAAGATCATACTCATTTTCGATGGGTGACATTCGGACTCTTAAAAAAATTTTATTGATGTCTTTTGTTTTTATATCATCTTCATTTCTAAGTATATCTCACACTACCCTCAACCTCTAACTAAAGTCCCTTGGAACAAAAACTAAAAATAAATAGGGGAAAAACAGTGAATTTAAACTAATCAGCACAGCAGCTGAGCCTGACAGTTTATGTAATTTTTCACACTCATGGTTTCCCACCTCTGCAAAGAAGTCTGTCAGTCAACAATTCTGACAGTCCCTATTCTTGAGGCATTTGGGAATGTATACCATTGAGCAACACTTGGATTTAAACTAGACCTAATGGTTTTTTTTCCTTTGTTTTCAATTTCAGAAGGAAGATGTTGTTGTAACTCTTTTACCAGCTGGTCACTGCCCAGGTTCAGTTATGTAAGAGACCCTCTATCTCAGGGGTTCTTGACTTGGGATCCATGAACTCGTTTTCTAATATTTTGATAATTGTATGTCAGTATAAGTGTTTTTCTTTGTAATACTATGTATTTTATAAATTTTAAAAACGTTGTTCTGAGAAGGGTCCATATTTTACTCTGTATCCCTTTGTGACAATCCTTTTGATAGTCTTAAGAATAGGGACTATGTATGTCCTTGAAAGTTAAATTGTTTTGCTGGGATTTTTTCAGCTTCTGTTTCCTATGATGAAGTGATTGGCTGAGGTAGTCATAATGGGACTTTGCTGGCAATGAAATTCTCATTACTGATTTTTCCAGTGAATGTTTGCATTTTTTTATCATATGAATTTTTCTTCCTGTGGACAGTAAGTACCTCCGTAAAATGCTAATTTTTCCAGATATTTCAGATCAGAGACAGAATTATGCACTAAGTATTATTCAGTTCTATTGTTATTATTTTTAACAACAGGGGTGACACTTAAAAATCTAGCATCATTAACATTAGTGGTGTAACCATGGGCAAGTCACTTAAGCCTTTTCACTTAAATTTCCTGAGCCTCAGTTTCCTTAGATGTTAAAATGTGGATAATATTTGCATTACTTTGTGAGGAGGAAAAACATTGAGAACTGTATAATACTGTATGTAAGTGATTTATTTAGTAATACAGTATTAATTTACTCTTTTGTATCCATCAAAGTTTCCATTATCACTGCCTTCTTTTAGTAATTGAAATGTCTGTCAGGAGCATTTGTTACATTATTTGGCATAGTGACTTCATTAAGATTTCCTTTGAGTTACAGAAATTGTTCAAATCTGTTTCCTTTGTAGGTTTCTGTTTCAGGGGAACAACGGAACAGTCTTGTACACAGGAGACTTTAGATTAGCGAAAGGGGAAGTGGCCAGAATGGAATTCTTGCATTCTGGGAGCAGGTATTACAATTTACTGCAGCTGTTAGATGTAGGACTTTTCCATAAGAATTCACCCGGGTGTGGTGCTTCAATGCTCAGTGGACTCTCTTTTTCCTTTTCTTACATTGCTGACTTTTTCCATGGCTTTACTCTTCATAGCAATCACGATAATGATCATTTTAACCTATTATTTTTTATTATTATTTCTTTTGAGATGGTTGAACTTTTGGTCCTTTAACTGGATTTTGTTATTTTAGCTATATAGTGCAGTCCTTTGATAGTTTGGTATGATACTGAATAAGCAAATTGAATTAGGTAGTATTGTCATTTTTATTATATTGTCATGGCCCAACCATGAATAATGCCCCTCCATTTTTATTTCTGTAAATAGTATTTTGTATTTGCATTCATATAGTTTCTTATTCTTTTCCAGTAAAAGTTAATGTTCTGAGCTTAAGAATCCTGGGAAATATTATCCTTTCCCATGTCAGTCAAACCTGTTTTATCCTATATAATTATTTGTGTACATGTAATATACCCCTAGAAGACTAAGCTCCAGGAGGTCAAAACCTACGTCTTACCTAACCTTAATATTTTCCCAGGCACCTAGCAAAGTGTTCTGTATGGTACTTAAAATTTGTTAAATTGAGGGAAGTAATTTGTGTTGGGTCCATAACTGGAGGCAAATCAAGGAAAATCCTATTGTGAAAAATAAAATCAAAGACAACACTGAGAGATGTTGTACTGCCATGTTCTGGTCTATACAGAAACACTTTCTAAAGTAACTGAGTATTGCCTTCGCTAGTGTTTTATAAAATCATATTAGATGACACAACAAAATTTTAATTTTTTTTTTCAGAGTGAAAGACATCCAGAGTGTGTATTTAGACACCACTTTCTGTGATCCAAAATATTATCATATTCCAAGTCGGGTAAGTATACATTTAGAAAGACATTTTTTAAGCAAAGAAATCTAATCATTGGTATTTACATGCTATTCTGTGATCTTCACAGAAGTTGGGGTTTTTTTTCCTCTTTGTTCTGGGGAAGACAGGGAGTCAGTTGTTCTATTAATTGTTGAATATATCTTTAAAATCCCTAATCTAGGTGGAGTGTTTAAATGGAATATTAGAATTGGTACGAAGTTGGATCACTTTGAGTCCGTATCATGTTGTGTGGCTGAACTGCAAAGCAGCCTATGGATATGAGTATTTATTCACCAACATCAGCGAAGAATTTGGAACCCAGGTATTTTGCCAGTTGTGAAAAAAGGAAACCTGAAAATGATGGCACATTGGAAAATCCACTCCAAAAGTCTCTAGAGTAGGGATTGGCAAATTTTCTGAAATGGAAATTTCCTCTGTCCTGATGAGGGAATGCTCTGTGTCAGGGTGTGGCAGAATGAACCCAACTGTCTTAATAGGTTGGACCTTGGAGTTTTTGAGAGTCTCTTGTTAACATCACACAACCTTGAGCAAGTAGTTTCCTTCCTGTAGGCCTTAGTTTTCTAATCTAATCTGTAAAATGGAAGGAGCCTAGATCATCTCTAAATTCTTTTTTAGCTAGATGTAAAGTTATGTGATTTTGTTTTTCATTTTAATGTAAGCCCCTCTACCACTTCGTAGTTTCTTGGGCAGAGGGTCCAACATTTATTTTATGTTTTTATCTTCACCTGTGCCTAACATAGTTTATGTAAGTGGTTTCGTATTTTGTGGGCAGCTAGGTGGCACAGTGGATAGAGGGATGGACCTGAAGTCAGAAAGACCAGCATTCCACTCCAGCCTTAGAGAGTTATTAGCTATATGACTGTGGGCAGGCCACTTAACCTCTCTGTGCCTCCGTTTTCTCAGCTGTAAAAATGGGGATAATAACAGCACCTACCTCCCAGGGTTGTTGTAAGGATCAGATATTATTTGTAAAGCATTTAGCATAGCGCCTGCACAGAGTGGATGCTTAATAAATGATTGTTTTCTTCCTTCTCCTGTCTACTCCCTCCACTCCTGATACTCACCCTTGTTGTGTGGATGAGAAAGCAAAGGTTTTTAACTTGTTTACATTGACACACATAATGTCTTCTGCTTCTAAATAATAACTAATAATAACTAGCATTTATATAGTGACTTTAAGTTTTACAAAGTGCTTTAAAAATATCTTATTTGAGCCTCACAACAGCCCTGAGAGGTATGGGCTATTATTGTCCCCATTTTATAGATGAGGAAACTTTTGCAGACAGAGGCTAAGTTAGTAATTTGTCCAGGGTCACATAGTTAAAAACTGTCTGAGGCTGGATTTGAGCTTGGGTCATGCTGCCTCCATGTGCAGGAAAAAGTCCAGGGATAGTTACAGAATACTAATTGTGTAAATAAATGAATGACTAAAATGAAGATTTGGGACTATGTGATCCTTTTCAACTCTAATATTATATGTAATTCTAAGTAATTTTAATGATGGAAGGTTCATAATATGCTTTGAATTGCTTGGAAGCTAGGTTGTGAGTAATTTTTGTCTTATTAATTAGCTGATATTTTAAACCTTAAATACCATAAATATTTGGATATTTCTTTCCTCTATACTGATTGCTATCATTTTATTTTTAAAACATTTTTATTGTTATTTTTGTTTTCATATCACCTACATTTTCCAATGTATTCTATACCCTCTCCCTCCAGCAGAATGCTCTTTTGTACCAAAGAATTAAAAAAAAGTCAGAAAAACTAACTAAAGTTTTAAAAAAGTCTGATATTGTAAGTAACATTCCACATCTATAGTCTACCATCTCTGTAAATAAAGTAGGAGAAGATGCTTCTCTTATCCTTTCTTTGGGGTCAAGTTGGTAATTATAATTTTCAGTACTTTTTTTGTTACTGGTTTTCATTTGGTTTACATGTTGTCATTGTGTGTATTGTTTTCCTGGCTACCTTTTTCCAGTAAAGTGGTTTTCAATAGAATATTCAGGGCATTGTGGTGATATGAATCACCGATCTTATAGCTAAAAATAACCTAAGGTATCATAGAATTTTTGAGTTGGAAGAGACTTTAGAGATCATTTGTTTTAGTCTCCTGCTCATTGTAGGAATATTAGATGACCACAACAGGTGGTCATCTAATCTCAGCTTGCCTACTCCCAGTGACTGGGAGCTTACTATTTTACAAAGAAGCTCATCTCTGATTTGGGGAAATTTTCCTTAGGGAGCCTTCTTAAGGCAGATAAAGTCTTACTATCCCTACATTATAGGTGGAGCTGAGGCCTATGGAAGGAAGATAAGTGACCTGCCTGAAGTCACACAACCCTCTTTGGTAGCAAAGTCTGTTTCCTTTCCAGTTCACCCTCCAAGTGATGTCCAAGTGATGTTCCTAAAGTATGGGGCTGCCTAGAAAGCTCTAGATTGAAAACAGACTCCTCTTTTGGCATTTCAACTCTTTCACCCCTGGGCTCCAACCAACCTTTCTGGCCTTATTCCACGTTCCTTCAGGCGCTCTTTAGTCCAGCCAGACTGACTTTCTTACTGTTCATAACATCTGACATTTCATCTCCTCCCTCCTTGTCTTTATGAGCTCTACCTCAGACGTTTTGTTGTAACCTTTGGTAAGGTTGCACCTATCCAGTTGCATATTTGCAGCTCTAATAATTTTGTACTTGTGGCCACATACTCTGTTTTCACAAAGCACCTCATAATCTGTTTGTTGCTTATTTGTTAAATGCATTTCCATTCATTTGAATTTCTGCATGTTTATCCAGATTGCAGTTGTTCTGGGCATATGGCATCACTGATACCACTTAGTGATATTATTGCACAGCAGGAAAACCTGTCTTGTTTGTCCATATATTTGTTAATAACTCGTCAGTGTTTGATATATGAAACCCAAGTTGCCTTCCCCATACAATCACAGTAGCTTCTGTAACACAAAAATGCCTATTTTGTATATGTACATATATATGTGTACATACACACACTCTGTCTGTTTGTCTGTCTCTCTGTGTCTCTCTGTCTCTGTCTGTCTGTCTCTCTCTCTGTCCCTGATTCCTGAAGTTCACTCCCTCCTCACCTTCTTCTGCTTCTTAGAATCCCTAGTTTCCTGAATAGCTCAGCTCCTCCATGAAGCCTTTCCCGGTGTCCCTAGCTGCCAGTGCCTCACTCCCAAAATTGCCTTGTCTTTTGACAAACTAGTAAGCATTTATTGAGTATTTATTATGTGTCAGATGCAGTGCTAGATCTGGGAATAAAAAGAAAGGCAAAAATCATACCTTCATTCAAGGAGTTCACATTCTAATGGGGGAGATGATCACACAAACTACAATGTCCAAACAAGATATAGACAGGATTTTTGGTACTCATTTTGTAATGTATATTCCCCAGTAGAATGTAAGTTTCTTAAGGGCAGGGATTGGTTCATTTTTCTTTTTGTCTCCCCAGTGACTAGCACAGTACTTGGCATGTAGTAGGTGCTAAATAAATACTTGTTGGTTAGTTGATTGGTTAGAATCTGGTTCTCTTGACACTGTACCACACTGACCTCCCAGTGGTATGTTCTCCTTAAATGTACAAGATATTTACAAAATAGTCTCTATTTTAAAGTACAGCAAAAAGATCACTTAACTTTGAGCCATAAGACCTAGAATCCAGTTCTGGTTTTGCCACTCTGTGTGATCTGTGCCACTTGCCTAGAGTGAACTCATTTTTTAAATCTGTAAAATAGGTATAATGATAAACTGTCATGAGGATTGAATGAGTTAAGTGTGTGAAGTGCTTTGCAAAACTTAAAGGTCACTATAAATGTAAGCTGATGCTGCTATCCATTTAACGAAGGTCAAATATACCATCAATAGATCCACCAGATACTATAATCCAAAACCTCATGGTAATGAAACTTACCTGAGTGTCTGTCTGTGTGTGTTTTTAATACCTTATAAAGTCAGAATTTTTGAATGAAAGTGATGTAGGGATTATTGCAGTCCCATCATTTTACAAGCAGCAGAACAATCGATTCAAGGTCAGCAGCCTTGGGTGCTGGTCCAGCTCTGCTACTTAGTAATTGTATCACCTCAGACCCAGTAGATCTTAGTCTTCTTATCTGCAAAATATGATCTGGTGAAAACTCAGGTCATTTAAACATCTTAAGCAGATCAGCCAGTGAGTTGGTTGAAAGATAGTCATCAAGCAAGAGGAAGAGGTTAGTCGACTCACTAATTATACTTCAGTATGTTATTGTATTGATGTGGGTCTTCTCCTTTGGTGAAGATCAGCAGTGCCTCTGTGCCCTAGTAGATGGTGTTTTTGTGTAGCTGTGGCTAAAAGATAAGTCAGCAGGTGCTTAAGCTTGGGATGAGCTGCTCTCAGCTTAGCTAGGTTGGTCCTCATGACGACCATCTGTCTCCAAGCCTAGACTCAAAGCCTTTCAGCTTTGTAGGTGGGACTCGTCTCAACTTCCACTTTATTGCCATAGCCTTTGAGAGTCTAGGGTCACCCCTGTGCTACTATGAGGCAGTAGAGCAAGACCTGAGTAGAGGAACTGATTAATCCCTAAATCACTGAAAATTTATTTACTTCATACCATAATTTTGAAATATTTAACCTTCATAAATTGTTCTGTTTTCCTTAGGTTCATGTGAACAGATTAGATATGTTTAAAAACATGCCTGATATCCTTCATCATATAACAACAGATCGTCATACACAGATTCATGCCTGTCGGCACCCACGGGTATGTCCCCATCTTATTTTTCTGTTCATGCCACTTTTATGTAATATAGATGTTAAGGCATTTTAGCAGTGGAAGGGAACCTAGGCACTGTCTGATCTAATCCCTTCAGTTTATCTGAGAGCCAAAGAGTGATATATCCAAATAATACGTGGAGTGTTTCAATAAAATGTATATATATTCTTTAATGACTGATTTTTAAAAAAATGATGCAAATAATTATTAGAATATTATATGTAGCTTAAGGAAGCAAGTGTTTACCACCCTTTTTTTGCATTTTTGAAAATGATGTTTTGAATGATGAAAATGATATGCATGTTTTTGAATTTCCTTTGCATCCTATTCACTTAAAAATTATTGATGTTTTGTTTTAACAAAAACAGATACTGCTTCTCCACATCCAGACAATACCTCAGGGGAATACATTCTCCTAAACGGCAAAGGAAAACCACTTAATAGTATATTTGGAAATGAGAGTACATATCACCTTCTGCTTTTGTAGTTTACCAATAGTTAGTAAAAAGGAGAAGAATGTGTGCTTTAACACTTCTTACTGGCCATTTTGTGCATAAATCTGTTTGTTGCTTATTTGTTAAATGAAGTTCCATTCATTTGAATTCCTGTGTTTTTATTTAGATTGTAGTTATTCTGAGCATAAGACATCACTGATAACACTTAATGATATGATTGTACAGTAGGAGAACCTGTCTTGTTTGTCCATACATTTGTTAATAGCTTGTCAGTGTTTGCCATGTGAAACCCAAGTTCCCTTTCCCATAATATCACATTAGTTCCTGTAGCACGCAAATATGTAAGAGTGTGTGTGTGTGTGTGTGTGTGTGTGTGTGTGTGTGTGTACAGAGAGACAGCTCAGCAGTAAAAATTATTATGGGTCTATGGTCAGAAGCGTAAAGTAAGTGACATTGGGGGCTGAAAAGAAAGAGAGGATGATGGAAAACCTAATTTCATTAAAAATGCAACATAAGCCACAATGCTTGGTCTACTACTTCAGGAAATCAGATAGTTGTCATCAGGTTTATATTTGCTGTTACGCTAATAGATATAAGAAGAGATTGTATTTTTTGCCCATTATCCTGATTTAGAGATAGCATATATATTTTTTAATAACTTTTTGAGTAGAGGATATGTACAAGAGAGACCTTTTTGGCTTATCTTCCTGGCCTGATAGTTCTTAATGACTTGGTCTTTTAGATTTCATAATACATGTGTTTCTTTTCACACCGAATGCTTGATTTCATACAAACATGTTTAGTTTGATTATTGCTGGTGTTTTCTATTTACCCATCCTCTGTTATATGTGTACTCAATTTACAGGTTTTCAGTTTGAAGGATAATTTAATTTACATCCATTTTATATTATATGGACTGCTTTTTATCATTATCTATTAGGTGCTTAATAAATACTTATTGACTGATACATTAAAATAATTTCATGTAGGAAGCATGAGATATACATGCGTGTGGGAAAATGACATATACAGTGTAGGTAGAAGATATACTTGCCATTCTCCTCCACTTCCAAGTTCCCTTCTGTCTAGTCTTCTTAGTACTACATGAGAGACAAGAAGCCTCTTGTGCATCTGCCCTCTCTGAGCTCACTTTAGGATACTTGATGTACAGTTTGGCAGGTGTACCTTCCCAATGAAAGGGAAGGAAAGAAAAATTTCTTTATAAAGTACCTGCTGCATGCCAGGCACTGTGCTAAGCCCTGTATAAATATCTCATTTGATTGTCACTACCCTGAGAGGTAGGTACTAATATTTCCCCCATTTTACAGTTGAAGAAATAAACTGAGGCAGATGGAAGTTAAGTGGCACGCCCAGTGTTATCCACGTTTTACAGAAGATGAAATTGAGGCATAAAGAAGTTAAGATAAATTCTCGAAAACTTAAGTTTAAATGAATTTTTTTCAAATATTTAAAATGAATTCGGAGAGTTGGGTATTCAGTGGAACATTGCAGTGCCTAAGGCCTGATTTGAACTCAGTTCTACTTGACCCCAGGCCCAACACTCCATCTAGCAGCATATAGAATTTTAGTTTATAGGATCTTCAGATGCATGTTCTGTACTCTGAACTCTGCTCTCCCCAGTTCTAGGATGTGTGTCAGGCTGATCCCAGCTTTCTTCATCACCACTTCTAAGATCGGAGTGTTCACCTCCCCCCAAGGTTCCATTTGTTTCTATTGCATGTATACTTACATAGTGTATTGTGTATACGTAGATGCATGTATATATTAATAGTGTATGTGTACATACACTTTATATACACTGAATGTACATTATATACATATGCATACGTGCATATATACAGTGCATACACATTTATATACACACATATACAATGTATGTGTATACACACATGCATGTTTATATACACATACAGATTCCTACATATATACACATACACATATATGCATACTCTGTGTGTGTGTGTGTGTGTGTGTGTGTGTGTGTGTGTGTGTGTGTGTGTGTGTGTTTTCCTGGGGTGAGATGACAAGTATTTGCACCCAGTTCTACCTTGTTTTACCAATTTATTTTCCTTGCCTTAGGATTCCCTTTTCTTTAAGTCCCTTACCTCTTCCTCACATGCTTTTTAATCCTCTTTCATATGGAAGCTACTGTCAGATAGAGTCCTTCTTTTCTTTCATTTCAGGTTGTTTTCCTCATATTCTCCCAAATTTCTCTTCCCTAAATTCAACCTTTGGCTGCCTCTACTTTTCCACTTAGCCTTACAGTTTTACTCTCCCTGTTTAGCTCAATTCCTCCTCTTATTCACACTCTTCTGTGACAGACCCAACTCCTTTGGAATCTGTAGGTAGCCCTTTCTTGAAGCTTTGGACTTTTCTTGCTTATCTTCTGTTGGTTCTTTCTTTGTGTGACTTGTCCAGTGGGTTCAGCGATGCTGTGGTATAACTCCAAATGCTTCTTGAGTGACTATACTCTAAAATTGCCCAGTGCAGGATATGTTTTATGATCATAGGTGAAATGATAACACATCAAAATTTAAGATTAAATTTGTCCTCATTTGAGAAATGATTTCAGTAATTGGTCAAGATTTCATAGTAATGCAATAAATTAAATGGTGCCATGGTGTATTAGATTTTTATTCTGTGTTGATGCAGAAAAGCTCTTTTGTCAAAAATTCATGGGATTTCTAGATCTCAATGTCTAGGTCTTTGACTTTTCTTTGTCTTATTTAGGCAGAAGAACTGTTTCAATGGAATAGATTGCCATGTGGAATTACTTCAAAAAATGGGACTCCATTACATGTGATCAGCATTAAGCCATCCACAATGTGGTTTGGGGAAAGAACCAGGAAAACAAATGTAATTGTGAGGTAAGGCATGTGTGTATATATTGGAGAGTGGGGGGTGGGGCAGTATATCTATGTGTTATAAAGAATGTTCTGATTAGAAAAGTCTTTTTTGATTCAGAATATCTGATCTGACTTTCTTTAGATTCAGTCTAGTATGAGGGTGATAAGAGATTTTACAATTTCTAAGCTATACTTTTAAAATTAAGCTTTACTACCAGGGTTGTTTTAATGACAACCAACCAATAACTATTTATTGAAGGAAGGTTAAAAAAATCTTGCCTGCCTAACAAGAAACAACTCTAGAATAACACAGATGTATAATCAGTAGCTAATGGGTCACTTGTTGAGTCCTAGCATAAATCTTTGGCTGCTTGCCTCTTTTATTTAGACCTAAATATATATATAATGGAACTTATCAAGTCTTCTTACAGAGAAGCAGATATTGGGGTAGTAGTTTTACACATTTGACATGATAAATGTAGTTGTGGTAGTGGTGGTGGTAGTAATACGTGGACTTAATAAGAATACGCAGTTTTATTTTGAGACTCTTTTACAGTCTAAGTGCTATGGGAGTTCACAGAAAGATCATTGAAGGGCTAGAATACTGAAGGCTGTATGGAAAAAAGGAGTTGAAGTTAGTGCTGAAAGATTCAAGTTCCTGACTTTAGAAGTAGCAGATGATAGGGAACAGCAAGGGAATAGAAAGAGCAATAAAAGTAGTGTTTGTGGGGAATATTAAGTAGAAATACCTGAGTAGAGGGAAGAGTTGAAATTGATGAATGTTGAGAAGTAAAACAAGCTAAGTAGGATGTGTCCAGGTTCTGGAGGGCCTTGAGTGATGAGCAGAGAATTTGGAACCGTGAGGAAGTGACATGATAAAAGTGGCATCTTAAGCAGATGAGCCTGGCAGCAGTTGGCAGTATGGTTTGGAGGAAAGAGTTGTTGGAGTCTGGGAGACTGATTGAGAGGCTGTTGCAAAAGATAGTGGGGTTAGAGAACACAGACAAAGGTTGTGGCCATGCTGATGGAGGGAACTTTAGGAATCATCTTGTTTAACTTCTTCATTTTAGATGTGAAGAAACAGAGGCCAACAGAGATGAAGTGTCTTGTCTCAGAGATATAGTGTTAGGATACAACTTGGAGCAAACATAAATTAAATGTCTCTAACACGACTGGATTTTGTTTCTTAAATTTCTGTAGTAAATCCTGAATCCTGAGTTGTAATGGAATACTGTTTGGAAAAATTCTAATCTAAATCATTACCTGTAAGTGATAGTAGAAATCACAAAAGGTGATTAATAGTGACTGTTGGCCTGATTGGTACATACTAATGGGTATCCCATAAGAACCATTCTCAAGTCAGATATTATTTAATATTTTTATTAGTGATCTGGATGGTGGAATTGAGTGTGCTTATCAAGTTTCAGGAGGTTAATACCCTGGAGAACAGATATGTAATTCAAAGCAGCTTGGACAAATTTGATAATGTGTCCTTCTAAAACAGGATGAAACTTATCAGGGATAACACATCAACTAGTGAAAAAAGCAGTGGACTAGGAGTCCCGGGAAGCCTGGGGCTTAGTTGCGAGTTTACATGAACTGTGTGAACTTTGGCAAGTCTGTACTTCAGTGTTCTTATTTATAAAATGGAGGGAGTCGGGCTAGTTGACATCTGAGGGCCCTTCCAGATCAGGATCTATAATCCTATAGTTCTGTACAAAGATGGCAAAGAAAACCTTAGATATCATCGAGTTCATAACACTTTTCATGTTGTTTTCTTCTTATTTTTAAAGAAAGTAACATAATTCTAGATATTGATATAAGAATAATATTCATTTTGGTTTGGTAAATCAGTAACTTTTTGGAACACCTATTATAAACTGTATGCTTTAGGAGATAAAAAGTAGTGTCAGACATAGTCCCTGCTTTCAAGGCACTTATGATCCAGTTGAGGAGACCAGAAGTAAACACATACACATACATATATATAATCTAAATCATAAAGACTTTTAAGAGCATTTCAGGATAGCAACAGAAGAAATGTTAAAAGGCCATACAGGATTAAGTACCAGGTAAACTGTAAACTAATCATTGTTGTAGGAGTTTAATGGAAATAGAGTGGCCAGAAAAGGGAGTTCAGATTTGAGCTGGGTCTTGAAAAATGGTTAGGATTTGGATAGGAGGAGGGTAAGTGAAATGGCATGAGCAAAAGTAGGGAGGTGGAAAAACACAAGGTATGATTGGGGGACAGTGAGTACATTGGTTGGCCTAGAATAAAAGGATTTGTATAGGGGAATCGTGCAGAAATAAGACTTGAAAAGTTAGGTTGGAGAGCTTGTGGAGGGCCTCCGATGTTATCTTAATCAGTTGGAACTTTTTAACTTCTACCCATTTGGAGAGACACTGAAAGTTTTCCAGCAAGTAGAGTATCATGACACAGCTGCATTTTAGGAAAATTAGTCTGGTACTTGTGGACAGGATAGATTTATATGTGAAGGGGCTGGAGTCAAGGGGACCAGCTAGAAAAACCATTGTCCAAGTGTGAGTTGTTACAGATATAAGCCAGGGTTCTAGAAAGAGAATGAGAAGTTACTGTAAAGAATTGATAGGGCTGGATGATTGGATATGAAAGAGAGGTAAAGGAAAAGTGAAAAATGATTCTACAGTTTTGAAATTGGGAGAATGGTAGTGTCTTTAACAAAAATAGGGGAGTGAAAAGCTCAATTTGATCTGAGTTTGAATAATGTCAGGATACTCAAGTGAAAATACTTAGCAGACATTTGGAAATATGGGACAGGAATTTTGGGGAGAGTTACTTGGTCTGTGTGGATGAATTGGTTGAAGACAGGAGTGGTTGAGATCTCAAAGTAGATAAGTAGATAAGAGAAGAGCAGAAGGATGATGCAGAATGAGAAAATTCTTCTGCTCTATTTTGCGTAAATCAGCAAGCATTTATTAAGAACCTATTAAGGGCCTTGAATGTGCCAGCATCGTGCTAGGAGTTGGGGATATAAATACAAAAGCGGGACAACTTCTGCTCTCAAGGAAATAACATTCTACTGAGGAGAGACAACATGTTTACAGATAAGCAAATATGTGATATATACAAAATAAATAACAATGATTTTGGAGTGGAAAACTGACAACTGGGATAATCAGAAAAGACCTTTTAAAGGAATTGGCATTTGAGCTGAGACTTGGGAATGCAGAGGTGGGTGATGTGATATTATATAGGTCAGTTTGGCTGGAAGGTGAATAAGTGAGGGTGAATACTGTGTATTCAGTCTGGAAAGATGGGCTGGAGGTGGAATAAAGCTGATAGACTTTAAATTCCAGAGGAGTTTGTTTTTTATCCTAGAGACAATAGGGAATAACTGAAGCTTCTTGAGCAGGGGAAGGAAATGGTCTGACCTATACTTTATCAATTGAACAACTGTGTGGACTATGAATGGAAGAAGGATCATGGGATCATAGGTAGGAGTTGGAAGGGACCTTAGAGAACAGCTGATCCAGCCCCTTCACTTCGTAGGTGAGGAACTGAAGCCCAGAGAGGTGAGGTGCTTGCCAAGTCTCACATGGCTAGTATGTGTCTGGGGCAAGATTTGAACACCAGTTCTCCTGACTCCAAGTCCAGCTCCCCATCTACTATGCCCTGCTGCTTCTCATTTCTTGCATTTACATAGGAGGAAAAAATGATAACATACACTTACAGTTCTGGAGTTCAGTTAGACATAAAGAAATCCCCCTGCCTGTAGGTTGATTGTAGTGCAGTTGGCTACCCTGGGAGAGGTCAAATGATTATGAACGTGGATTAACAAGGTTTTTTGTTGTTGTTGCTACTTTTTCTTAGAACTGGAGAGAGTTCGTATAGAGCTTGTTTTTCATTTCATTCTTCCTACAGTGAGGTAAGTTGATAGTGGGTGGCTTTAGTGTCCTTGACTTTCAGGCATACATATGCTTCTACTCAGATTGGTTGTAGCTCATCATAAATACTTGTGTTGATGTGTTTCATAGAAGATAACCCCAAAAGGATTTCTTTATCAGTAAAATCTAAATACTCTAAAATATGTATTACCAAAGCTGCCCTCCTAAATAAAAGGTGTTCTGATGTAGAATTTACCTCTCTTATAGAATCATTAAGTTATCATTCAAAGGAATACTTAGTATTAACCAAAATAATCCCAATACACAACTAACCTTAAGGTTAAACTTCAAACTTCAGATTGTTTGTACTAGAATTTTGTTGTACTGAATATTGTTCCAAGCAATATTTGGTAGAATACAAGTAAATTGCCTTTACTGAGGCCTACAAACATTTAGTTATTGTTGTATGATGGCTTTCATTATACTGATAGTTATTATACAGGGATCCAGGTTGTATCAAACTGGTAATGTGGTACTTGTACTTTTTCCGAAAAATTAATTTCCAAATTAATTTGCCACTATTTTCATTCTTGTAAACTAAGACAAGGTAATATTAGCTCTCATGAGGATGCAAATTCAGCACATTCATGAGTGGAAGTAGAATGAAATAGAGTGGGGTGACATTTGCCATGCTATCTTAACTGAAGATTTTTGTTTTAGAACTTTAAAGGCTATTTTTCCCCTCATAGTTACTGGTCCTACACCTGGGCTGTGCTGCCCCCAGCTGACTGTAGTGTGTCACAGTCCTCACTGTAAGGCATTAGTCATCAATGTGTTTTGCCTCAGGTTTTAGATGATGGCTTATTGAACTGTCACAAACACAGAATCTCGGAGTTGGAGATCCCCTCTCCAGCATTCTTATTGCTGACCTTATTGCTCAGGCATTCAGCTTCTCTGGGCTTCGGTTTCCTCATCCGTGAACAGAGAGGTTGGACTAGATAGCCCTTAGGCCCTTCCAGCTCTAAATCCAAGATTCTGTGATCCCCAATAAGTTGTTATCCTCAACCCACAGCTTTAGTCATCTTCAGAAATTGGGGTAGAATAAAAACGCCATTATGAAATGCCAAGCTATCTAATTGGGATAACCCCACCACACACACTATATTTAGAACCATAAGTAGCATCACATTTGGACAGCATTCAACAAAATAGAAATTGTAAAATACAATCCTATCCAAAAGGAGTTTAGAGTCTGGTGAAATGACATAACAATGGATTTATACTTTTAAATTATTGATCTCCACCTCAAGAATCTTCTCATAATGACTACCATAAACTTTAGCTCTTTCTTCTTTAGCTCATTTCAGCCTCACTATCTGCTGCTTATTTTGTCAAATCATATTGCTATCCTTAATTAGTATTTGGTTCTCTTGTGTGTAGTGTCTAAGTGTTTGGAGTAGATAACCTCCAGGGTTATGACACTTATGTCTTGGATTTTCTATAATAGGCCCCATTTCAGATTTTCTGCCTCAATATCCCCATAAACCATCAGAATGTTAGTCAGTAATCTCCAGCCTTCTCAGGAGATGACTTTGCAAACAATGGAGCTAAAATGAAGAGAAAGAGTTAAGATAAAGACTTTAGGCTAGAAATACAAAATAGTACAGTTAAGTTTTGTCGTAGAGAAGAGAAAAGGTTGAACAGTAGAGAGTGATAAAGCACTAGATGAAGTCCCACAGGGACAAAAATAAAGCTGTTATAAAAAGGAGACTAGGTAGTAGAACAGAACTTTACCCTGGAGTGAGGGAAGGGCAAACTTTATCGGAGGGAATTGAGACCTTTGGTGGGAGGGATGAAATATCTATTCTATCATATTTCCTAGGAAGGCCAAAAGGACAGTTTTCTTTTGACTACTTGTTTTATTACTAAAAATATCTGTTTAATAACTAAACTTTACATTATTCATTAGTTACAAAGATAATATTTTAAGGCAGTTCTTAAAATAGTAAATTCCTATGGTATAATCCGTATCTTTCTCAGTAATTTGGAATTTTGAGTAGAAATCAAAAGCCATAGTCTGTGATTTTCAGCTAGTTTGCTATTGAAATGTCTTTGGCTGCCTGTCTCTCTGGATCAGCTGTCACATTTCTTTCATATTCTTTAGCTGTAGGTGGCAGGTGGTCTCTGTACCCTGTCCAAGGCATTTAAGTCAATCTCAGAGCAAGCTTTATTTTTTAAAATTTTCTGAAACCAGCGACCCTGTTTCTTTTCTTTACATGCAGCACAAGAAAGATGGGAAGGGAGCAGTTTTACATATAGCCAAGTCACATTAATAAGAGCTTATATAAGAGCCTATGTGTTTGCTTTACCCTAATCAGCTGGAATTAGTTTCCTGTCACCTGGGTAGAATAACAAAATAGCTCCTGCACCCTTTCTTTTCTTCATATAAGTGGTTGTTATTTTACATACACTAATGAAGTTATACCTTAGTTCTGGGCAGCTTCTCCCAGTGCCACACCACCTACCCCTCTGCCTCCCCCTCTGCCTCCCCCTCAGCAAATCTCTAGAAACTGAACGTTAAGGTAGTCACCAGTTAACAAACTGTTCCAACCAAAGGGACTATATCCCTTACAGAGAACAGAATATATAGATATAGATATAATTAATTTAAACAAGTTTTTTGAATTAGATTGGCTTTTATTAGCGCTTATGTTTTTCTAAATATTTTATGTGTGTGAATATACTGTGTCCCAAAAATCTTAGTGCATATTTAAGCTATAAAACTTCTGTTT
Source organism: Phascolarctos cinereus (assembly GCF_003287225.1). Classification (NCBI taxonomy): domain Eukaryota; kingdom Metazoa; phylum Chordata; class Mammalia; order Diprotodontia; family Phascolarctidae; genus Phascolarctos; species Phascolarctos cinereus. The sequence goes on from NW_027555514.1 coordinate 158,784,030, forward strand.
GTTTGGAGGAGAGATACTTTTCTACTTATGTTCCCATTTCCTTGTAGTCACCTACCCTGAGAGAGGAAGAAATTAGTTACCTGAGTATAACTCTGTCCTTTCTTACTTTCCCTGAACTACATCTTAAACTCTTACCTATCCTGTTTGGACGTGGTTCATAAAAGAAAAAGTGGTAGACAGATAAGGCATTATTTTCTATTTCACAAAACTTTAAAAGTTTAAAGGAAACTGTAAATTAAAAAATTTCTAAATAAAGGATTTTCTCATTTACTTTCCTTTGATTAAAATATATTTTATATATTATATAATATATTATCATAGACTATACATATTGTGTATAATATATACTAAATAAATATGCACACACATATATATGTGTGTGTATATATATATATATATGTATATGTATACATATATAAATAATATACTTCCTTTTTTCCTACAAGCCATTGGAGATGACAGAGTCAAAGATCTAGAGTTGGAAGGGACCTCAGAAGTCATCTAACCCAATACAACCCCTTCATTTTACAATTGAGGAAACTGAGGTCCAGCAAGGTTAAATAACTTGTCCAAGGTCACAGAGGTAGTAAGCATCAGAAGTGGGATGGGAGCCCTGTGGCTCTGGTGTTCTTCATATTCTGCCATCCTCCTAAGACCTCTTCAGTGGTGCTTAATGTTGGCAAATTGAATTGCCTTTGATTAAATCCTGAATTTGGAAGAGCTAAGATGCAAGTATTGATTTGTACCTCAGATTCCACATTTGCAAAAGGGAATAATTCTCTGACTCACGGGGTTGTTGTGGAGAGTAATGAGAAAATACCTATATAATACCCTGAACTTTATAGAAAATACCACTTATTCATGAAAACAACCATATCATTCCTTTTTTGTGTCCATGAACTTCACTCAGTAAGGTCAGAGAAAATCAAAGTTTTTGAAGAGCCTAGCTGTTCTAGAAAGGTTTGCATCCCATAACAGTGACTTTGTACAGGGAAAGACAACAAAGTTGTAAGATTTTATGTTGTATGTGGTTATTTAAAGGCAGCAACTAAATTCCAAGAGAATCAATCTGGATGTTGAACCTCTCTGAGCAAGGAGGCAAATAATATGTGAACGTAACAGAGGATTTGGGGCACGTGTTATATTATTCAACAAACATCTGAGGCATATAGAAGATTCCTTTCCCTTACCTCCACCACTTCCTAGACACAAGATCTTGTGAAGCACTACTTGTTGTTAAAAGTAGGACTTTTTTTCCCCCTCTAGTGATACATTATTTGTTTTTCTTTTTCCATTAGATTAAGGATTTCTTGAACTACATACGTCCTGTCAATGTGTATCCAAATGTCATTCCCGTGGGCGCAACAGTGGATAAAGTGGTAGAAATGTAAGTAGAGAGTTTTAAATGAACCAAAAACTAGATGCTGTTGTCACTGCGATGCTTGGCTAGGAGGTTCAAGCTTTTCCATGGAAACTGGCCATAAATGTGGTTCCACTTGAAATCTATGAGTCTTATCTTCATGGTGGGTCCCTACATGGTAAGTTTTTCTCCATTTCTGCTTTTGCCCATTCAGCTTCCTTATTTCCTCATTCTCTACTCTGAGGTACTAAGAAGTTTGTTTTGTTTTTCCCAAACAAGTTTTTGCTTAGAGAGTACTCACCTCCTGTGAGCTACTCCTCCACCCCACTTCAGCCACAAAGATGCTCATACTTTTGGTCTTCCCATCACTCACAGATGTACCACCTCTGTGTTCAAGAATTCTGACAGCCCCTTATCTGACCATAGTCTATTGGCTTTTCATTTCTCTCTCTGCCTTCCTTTACGTAACCCTACTCTTCATCTGTACCCTGACCTCCAGTCTCTGGACCCCTCAATTCTCTCCCAGGCCATCTCCCCTGCATTAGCCACTCTCTCCTGTTCTCCCCATCCTGACTCCTTGGTGAACCAACTCTACATTCTCCTTCTGTCTTGAATCCTTAGCCCCATTATCATATTGACAATTATTAATTGCCCAGTCAAGCCTCAGCTTTGGATCACTTTCACCATTTATCACCTTCACTCCCACACATGCTGCTGAACGAAGGTGGAGAAAATCATTTAACTGTTCTGACTACAAATTTATGTTACATAATTTCAAGTGTGCCCTTACTGCTGCTTGGCAATCCTCTTCTGCTTCCCCTACCTACTCACTGTCGCCTTCTCCACAGCAGCTTTTCATCCCTCCTCAAACCTCCCATGGCTCCCCACCCCCCACTTTCTCAGCTGAGAACCTTGCCTCATATTTTCAGAAAAAAAAATTGAGACCATTTGTCATGAACTCCCTCTTTTCCCTCTTCCTCATCTGCTGTCAGGTGCCTTCTTGCCATTTACTGCATCTGTCTCACATGATGAAATGGCCTCAACATGTACCCTTTACTTGTACTTCCATCCCATCTCCTCTAACAGATGGGCCCCTCTGCCATCCCCACTATTTCACTTATTTTCAATCTCTCCCTCTCTACTGTCTCATTTCCTATTGCCTACAAACATTCCCAGTATCCCCTCTCCAGAGGAAAACCTTCTGTGCCTGCTGTTGGCCTATTTCTTTTCCACCCTTTGTAGCTAAACACCTCAAAAAGGCCATCTACAATATACTCCAACTTTCTCTTCTCTCATTGTCTTCTTAACCCTTTACAATCCAGCTTATCATTCCATTGAAACTGCCCTCTCCAAAGTTACTAATGATCCTTCAGTCGCCAAATCAAATGGCCTTTTCTCTATCTTTATGGGCAGCTAGGTGATGCCATGAACAGAATGCTAGGCTTGGAGTTGGGAAAAACTCAATTCAAATTTGTCTTCAGACACTTACTAGCTGTGACTCTGGGCAAGTCATTTAACTTCTATACCTCAGCTTCCTTTTCTGTAAAGTAGGGGTAAGAATAGCATCTGGGCTTCAGGGTTGTTGTGAGAATCAAAAAAGATTATTCATAAATGCTCAGCACAGTGCTGGGCACATAGTAAGCCCTCTACAAATGTTAGCTATTATTAGCTAACAGTCCTTGACACTGCTGATTGCTCGAGTCTCCTCCTTGATACTCCTCTCTCTCTCTCTCGGCCAGGCAGTGGGGTTAAGTGACTTGCCTGGGGTCACACAGCTAATAAGTGTTATGTGTCTGAGGCTGGCTTTGAACTCAGGTCCTCCTGAATCCAGGGCTAGTGCTTTATCCACTGCGCCACCTCGCTGCCTAATGCTCCCTTCTTTCTAGATTTTAAGGACACCACTTCTCCTACTTATCAGACTCCTTCTCAGTCTCCTTTGCTGAATTCTCATTCAGATCACACTCTCTAATCATAGATATCCCTTGTCTTGGGCCCTCTTCTCTTCTCTGTCTCCATGCTTCTTCACTTGGTGATCTCATCAAATTCCATGGATTTAATTACCATCTCTATGCTTATGATTTTAAAGTCTCCCTTTCCAGCCCTTCATAACTTAGTCCCCTTTCTACCTTTCCAGTCTTACACCTTACATACTCTTCATTCGAGTAACACTGGCTTCCTGGCTGTTCCACAAATGAGGCACTCCATTTCGACTTCAGGCATTCTTTCTGGTTGTCCCTCGTGTAAAACACTCTCCCTCCTCCACTTTGACTACTGACTTCCCTGGCTTCCTTTATGTACCAGCAAAAATCCCACCTTCTACAGGAAGTCTTCCCCAGCCCCTCTTAATTCCAGTACCTTCCCTCTGCTAATTATCTCCTATTTATCCTGTATGTAGTTTGTTTTGTATAGATTTGTCTACATGTTATCTCCCTCATTAGATTGTAAACTCTTTGAGGGCAGTGTCTGTCTTTTGCCTCTTTTTCTATTCCCATTGCTTAGCGTAGTACCTGGCATATAGTAGGTGCTTTAATGTTTGATTGATATTTGTAAAGTACATAGCACAGTGCTTGTATTTGTATAGCACAGTGATAAGTCATCAACAAATTGTTAAAATGTCAGCCTCCATCTTACTAGCCAACTACATTCGTACCTTGTGGTCTTCCATAGACAGTTGTTTTTGAATATTTTGTAGTTAAATTCATGAAAATTTCAATTTAAATCATTTTCCCAAATATTTAAAATAAATTAGGAGAATTTACTCTTTAATGAAACACTATAGTGATTTCTTAAAGTGAAAAATATTTTTGTATGCACATAATCATTCCAATTGAACTGCCTTCTAAATTTGAATTTATATATGTTAAGTTGTCCAAAAGTAGAGCATACCTTTTAAATGAAGTCAGTATTTATCAGGAAGCTGATGTTTTTGTAGCACTGTGCTAAATATTGTGAGGTATACAGAAAAAAAAATTGTCAGCATTTCTGTCCTCTGGGCAATGGGTCTAACTGGGAAGAAAAGTAATGAGAAGGAATTTTAAACAAGCATGTATCCAGTTGATTATTGTACTTCAGCATCGTCACCTTGATGTCATACATTGAGTCCAGTGATACTTGGTACAGTTTTGGAACTTTTATGGATCCCCAGGACCCTACATTAACATTTCTCAGTGTTAGTTAGCCAGGAAAGGGTTCAGTCTATAGAGCTGTATGCTGCATATCCCTTGGACATATTTTAATGCTGCTACACCAGCAGTCTTCATGCATTCACTTGGATACTCCTCCTCCCTTCCTGGCCTTCCTTTTTTATTAGCTTTCTCATTTACTGCTTCTGGACTTGCTCTGAATATCTTGGGGAAGTGGTCTGTCTGCTTTGGTTAGTAAAGTGACCGATGTAACTGCAAGGGAATGCATCTTTGATATTCTATGATGTCCAGAGCTCTACTTTTGCACTGCTTTTTATTCAGGTAGGGGGTTTTACCTTGATCCAGGTCAGTGACAGAGAGCAGCTTCAGATCATACTAGGCTATCCTATTTATTTACAGCTGACTGAGCTATGCAATACAAAGTTAAAAAATCACTTAACAATCAGTTCTTTGGGCCGCCAAACAGAATTGTTTCTTTTGGAGTGTAGACCTATGCTCTGGCTTCCGTTTTAGTTATACACTTAAGAGGATAATACTCTCTCTAGTCCAAATATCCTTTCAATAGCACTGTAATAGAGTCAGATGTTTCTTTCCTTAGGAGAAGTATTACAGTTCTTTTAGGGCAGATGTTATTAACCTTTTCTTGTGTCATGGACCCCTCTTATAAACTGGTAAAACTTGTGAACTCCCTTTTAGAATCATGTTTTAAAATGCATAAAATAAAACCCTCTATGTGTAGCTAGGTGGCCCAGTTGATAGAGCACTATGCCTGGAGTCAGGAAGATGAGTTCAAATTTGGCCTCAGACACTTACTAGCTGTGTGACCCTGGACAAGTCACTTAACCCTGTTTGCCTCAGTTTCCTCATCTGTAATATGAGCTAGAGAAGGAAATGGCAAATCACTCCGGTGTCTTTGCCAAGAAAATTCCAGATGGGGTCATGAAGAATCAGACAAAATTCCAGATGGGGTCATGAAGAGTCAGACATGACTGAAAACGACTAAACAATAACAAAGAAAAAAAAATAAAGCCCATAGGGTTACAAAGGAAACCAATTATGTTGAAACATAGTCATTAAAATATTTTTAAAATAAGTTCCTGGACCATAGGTTTTAGAGTTTGGCCACTTCATTCCATTTGGTCTTCAGTTTGTTCCCATGCTAGAGATGTATATCTGGCTGTGTCAGTAGACATATACTTATAGAAACCAAGAGCACCCCTGTTCCCCAAAGGACATATTTCTAGAGGACTTAGTGCTAGCTGAATGATGTGTAGGAAAGTTGTGGAAAGTTATCAGTTCCACCAAATGAAGTTACTTTTATTTCTTTTATATACTTTTATGTGCTTCTATAGCAGATCCTGGCCAAGGCTTTATATTCTCTGTTGAATCATGCATAGACCTTTCTCCTACTTTTTCACTTGCATACTGTATAGCGACCTGGCCTTCCAAAACTAATTTATGGAAATTGATTTGGACCCAGGAGAGGAAACAAAAACATAATGCAGTCTTTAAGTATGTTAAAGAGCAATTCAGCCTATGAGAAAAGAGCCAAAATAATGAAAAATGTAAGTCTTTGACTTCTGGCCAGTCTTTGCTCTAAGCTTAATTACAGTAGTAGAGAGGTCTTTTGGAATATAGAGTCCTAAATGATCAAGTTATTTAGGAAACTGATGGAAGGAATAAGTGAGCATAACAATATAGAGGATCCATGGTTCAATGGACCTTTCGAGTCTATAACACCAAACAAGCAATACAACTTTGTGACTGGCAAAGAATAGTGGTCATGGGAGCTATTTGTAGTGGTAGTCTAAATTCTAATTTAGATAAAATCAGTACTTTTTTGTGGTCTTTTCATTTCTTTCTTTTAAAATGTTTTATTTGACATAGACTTGTGTGGTAATAATAAAAGAATGTTTCCTTTCTCAATGCCTGATAAATGTTAATATTAATCATCAATATTAATAATCCCCAATATTTCATATCTTATTATTAATATAATATCAATACATTAATGTTATATTATTATCTGATATATTAATTGTTTAATTAATATTAGTTAAGATATTAATAATTATTAATCTCTGAGTCAGATTATTAATTGCATGTTCTTATATTCCCTCAGTGTATACTTAAGAGAGTTCAGAATGTCCAGCAGGGGAAGGCATATTCACGGCTGGACCTGTTGACAGCTTTTGTGTAACAATTAAGAGACCTGCACCCTGCCTCCCCTCCCCCCAACAGTGATTACTTTGAAGGGGCTGAAACTCATTTAGATGGATAAGTTCTAGCATTTTGTTAATAAAAAACATCTACATCATTACTTTGTACTCATGACCTGATATATATAAAACATAAATGATTTCAACAGAATTGGTACTTCCTCCACCAAACAACAGATTGTAATCCTTCCATACTTTAGCAGACTGCTTGATGAGTTGAGTTGAACTTGCTAAAATATTTCAGCACCTAGTGGCCAGTGTCTGTGATGAATCTTTTCAAACTTAACTAGGCTGGTCCTCAGACAACAATTCAGTCAAATCATTATATCTATCGTTGAATTTTTTCCAGCTTCAAAGGGTCTACCAGAAATTCCAATCTGTTAGCAAAAATTATAAGAACCCAAGTTCCCCTCTATACCACAGTTAGGCATAGGAATAGTACTTTAGTGGAAGACACTGTACATAAAAATTCAAATAATAGCAGAAGGTAATGGTATAAAGTATCACAAGCTAGAGTGCATAATGTTAATTTAGATGAGGCAAAGAACTCTATGTGTGGGCTGAAGTTGTCCTAGAAGGCAATGTGGAAGAGACTGGACTTGAGGTCTTGACAGATAGGAAGACTTTTGGATAAGCACTCTTACAGAAGTAAGAAAAGCAGTTTGAAACCAGTTGTATGATAATTAAAGTATTTTTTGAATGAGATGACCATCATGGGGTCACGACCCACAGTTTAAAGAACGATGATGGGGTCATGAATACAAAAAAAGTTTAAGAAGCGCTGGTCTAGACTACTAACATGATTGCATTAGGGTCACAAAAGGAAAAGGAGTTTGTTCCAGAGCTTATTTAGCACAGTGCCTAGCACATATATATAGTAAGTACTTAGTAAATTCTTGTTGACTGTTCCATTTCATCTTTCATCATGCTGTATTTTTTATAGTTGCACACCTGAAAATGCTATGAGAATAATTTTTAAAATTGAAGAATTAAATTTTGCATAGAAGCTTTCAGAAAGAAAAGTAACAGGACAATTATACCAATAAATTTAAGCATCATTTGGGTTAAATTGAAGCCAAAATGGTACATCATGTTTCCTAAGAAGCAGAGGAGCTAAAAGCTAAAAAACTTACTTATAGGATGCAAGTTATAAGAAATAAAAAAGGTAGGGGTCACTCTCATCAAGGAATAGGACATAGCAAAATCTCACTTCTTCACCCACTTGGGTCAGTCTTTATCCTGTAGGACCTGTAAAGAGATGAGGCCAAACATATTTCACACTTGTAAGGAGGAGCCACTACAAATCTGAGAAGGCTTTTGTGAAAGTGAAGCCAGCTGGCTACTACGTACTGCTTACTTCCTGCTGTCCAGGAAGTGTTAAGTTGAAGGAGGTTATAATTGTCATTATTTTATCACTCTGGTAAAAGTATGAGGTTTTAAAAATTGGTTCTAGAATTCATGGAACAGATGTTTAAGTTCTTATGCATGCTAGAAGCTTCCTTAGAAATTAAAAAAAATGTATATAATATATATCCTGATTCTTTTCAGCTTAAAACCATTATGCCGATCCTTTTCTAAGCATACTGAAGCAAAGTATAAACCACTTGGAATGTTGAAGAGAGCCAGAACAACATACCTAGAGTCAGGTAAAGGGAATATTCCTGGGTTCTCAGTGCATTTGCCTAAGGAAGCTGCATTTTGTGGAATAATATAATTCAGAGAGGAAATAGGATCTGGTACTTTCTTTATGTCTTACTTTTTTTGGAGAAATAATTTTGCCTGTGTTTTCTATTTGTAAAATAAGGACTGAATTGGATCTCTTTTTTAGTTTACAAACCTTTTATGAGGACAGATGTTTATATTATTTAGTGCTTTGAATTTCTTGGAAATAAGTACTGCAAAATGACCAAGGCAGTGTGGAGTTATATTGATGTCATCCATTAGTTATCTGTACACTAGCTTGTACAGATATTGTGAACTTCTGTCTTCATTTTAAAAAAAATCATTTCTAGCTTAGTTGAACTTATATATGATAGAAAACTACCACTGATCTAAATACAAATGATACTTTAGATCTTCCTGCCCCTTTTGACTTTTAAGTGACTTGCCCAGGGTCATACAGCTAGTAAGTGTCAAGTATCTAAGGCCAGATTTGAACTCAGGTCCTCCTGACTCCAGAGCCAGTACTCTATCCACTTCACCACCTAGCTCTACCCCGCCCCCTTGACTTTTATTTCTATTATCCAGTCAAAGAGAGAAGAGGCTAACTTCGAAGCAGAATGAAGAATTTTAGGTTCTGAACTGAGGTGGGTGTGATCCTCATTAAGGGGCAGCTAGGTGGCACAGTGGATAGAGCACTGGCCCTGGAGTCAGGAGGTACTGATTTCAAATCCAGCCTCAGACACATAACACTCATTAGTTGTGTGACTCTGGGTAAATCACTTAACCCCAGTTGCCTCACAAAAAAGAAAAAAATTAAATTTTCATTGCTTTAATGCATAAATTTTTGGAAAATAATGATGTGTTTATATAAGAAGGTTCTTTTGAGCCAAAATACTGGATCTTGAAACTCAGTTGTAACTAAATTTCACCTATCACTTCTATTTTTTTTTTTTTTGGCTAGGCAGTGAGGTTAAGTGACTTGCCCAGAGTCACACAGCTAGTAAGTGTTATGTGTCTGAGGACAGATTTGAACTCAGGTCCTTCTGAATCCAGGGCCAGTGCTCTATCTACTACGCCACCTAGCTGCCCCCCCCCACCTATCACTTCTAGGAATGATCTCACATTATCTTCTATGATTAGTTCTTCCACTAGTTTGGAAATAAACCAGAGAATGCTTTATCCCACATTTATCTTAAAACCAATGTGTATTAAACCAGCAATATATATTAATAAGCTGGCAGTATTAACAAAATTATGGTGCAAAAATATTATGGAGTTAAATTTGTCTAAGACACTAAAATAAATGTAAAATCAGATATCAGAAGAAATAACGGCTTGACAAATGGAGTAGTTTCATGTGCAGTAGTTGAACATCTTAAATAGGTAAAGCATGTATTTTGGTGGCAGTTCAGAAGTCAAGACTTCTATACACTTGGCATTATCATTAGGAAGTTTTTATCCCAACACTGGATTCCAAATTCACTAGTTATACATGGCAGCTAATAAGAAGAAATCTACTTATGTAAAGTCATTGACATTGGTGATTGATTTATTAAAATGATTAAAGTGTTGGAAAGGACCCTTAAAGGTCATCTACTCCAGAGCTGTCAAACACTCACACTGCATTGTGGCCCCCAGCACTTGGTAGTAGATTAAAATGTTAATTGGAAAGTCTTTAACAAAATAAAAATAACAAAAACTAAAATATTAATGTGTAGTTTTCTAAGTCACTATGCAGCCACAGGCATCCTTACATATGATTTAGTGGCCCTATGTCTATTTAAGTTTGAAACTGTTGATCTAGCCTAACTCCTTTATTTGCTGAATGTTAGAGAAACATTTTCTATTTGTCCTCAGCCATGTTCTGTCATTGTTTGTAGGATAACCTATTTAGTTTTGTTCTTACTTTCAACTTTGGCAGTTAGAAGTCTGGGTCAGTGAATTCTGATAGAGGTTGGGAGCATGTGTTTGATTTTCAAGATATTTTTAATACCTTTAATTGGACATATCTCTGATTTTAAAATGGTTTTAATTTGGCTGCATCAGATAGCACCCATTTTAACATTTGTAGGGCTTGTTAATATTTGACTTAATGTTGTCTATTTAATCAGCCAATCAATCATCCAGTATTTATTGAGAATTTACTATAATGCAAGGTGCAAGGGTAATGGATATACAAAAAAGTAGGGTCTAGTTGAGAGAGAACATATGCACAAAAATATTTGATCTTAATTTAAAACATGTCATTGTAAAAGTAGCAGTTAAACTGAGTTTTAAAAACATTGTAGTTCAGTGGAAATAACATAACTCACAAAGATATGGTATTGTGCTCTACAATTTCCTAAAAGAGCTGGGGAAATAGTATCTATAAAGTGGCTTTTAGATCTTTAAGATGCCTTAGATTGCAAATACAGCTAAATGCATTATACAAGAAATTGTGTTGTAATTTCCATAAACTTTTCCCTTTACCAATTTTTTTTCCCCTGGGGGGATGGACAGATGATGAAGATGAAGATCTTTTTGATGACTTTCAATTAATGCCTTTGAGACACAAGATGCCAAACCAACAGACTTTCCAGCCTCCACTACTTCCCCCAAAATCTGAACCTCAGGAATGTCCAGGACAACTGAAGCTGAGCATAGCAAGCTGCAGAACAGATAATGGGCAGACTTCTCTTTTGACAAACTTTGTAGACTGTGAAGAATCCAACAGTGAGGATGAGGAACAATCTGAAACCTCAACTTCTTTTCATGGGGACTTGAATTCTCTTCCATTACAGCAACAGGAATTGGATGTGGACATACCAGAGTGGAAAATCTTCTTTAAAAATAATGCTGACATTCCAGATGATGGTTCAGAAAATTTAATTTCTTCCACAGAGGCAGGTGGGTCCCAGTCACCAAGACTTTTCAGTGATTCTGAAGGAGATTCAACTCATATCTCCTCACAGACTTCTTCTCAGTCCACACACATATCAGAACAAGAAAGCCAAGGTTGGGACAGCCAATCAGATACTGTTTTGTTATCTTCTCAGGAAAGAAATTGTGGTGACTTCACTTTTTTAAACAAAAGTGGCTCCCGAGTCAAGGAGCTTGTTACTGCATGCCAGCTGGAACAAAATATATCTGGTCCAAAAGACACTTCCTCTGATTTGAAAGGCAGGACTCAAGATGTAAATATAGCTTCGACTTGTGGAGGGGTAGCGGCAGTAGGTTGTGAGAAGTGTACAACTGAAGAGGAAAAAAAACTATTAAATCTTAGCACAAGTGTGGATTCTCAGAGCTCCTCAGACTTTGAAATACCTTCAACACCTGATGCTGAACTTCCCAAACGAGAGCATTTACAACTTCTGTATGCAAAGCTGGCAACAGGTGAAAGTATAGTAATTGAAAGAAAGCATAGTACATCCAGTTCTTAAATATTTTGGAATTACAATTTCTGTCAAAATATGAAGGGTCCCACAGAGATTTTATGAAATAGGAAAAAAACCCTTAAAAGTATTCCAGCATAATTGCTTCAGAAGCAGATAATTAGAAAAAGAGGACCTAGAAGAAAATGTTGTGAAATATTAAGTGGTTGAGATCATATACATTTTTTAAAAATAAATTTTATTTTTTTTAATCAGCAAAAATTCATTTTCTTTCCCCTTTACTTCCACTCCCCATTGAGAAAGAAGGGAAGACAAAATCCGTTATAACATACATAGCCAAGCCAAACAAATTTCTATATTGACCATGTCCCTCCCTATTCTTAACTTTTGAGTCCTTCACCTCTCTGTCAGGAGATGAGTGGTAATATGTTTCATTATGATTTCTGGATTCATGGTTAAGTCGTTACATTGATCAGAGTTCCTAAAGCTTTCAAAGTTATTTGTCTTTACAAAATTGTTACTGTATAAAAATTAGTCTGTTTCTCTTCATTCAAGTCTTCCCAAATTTCTCTGAAATCATCCCCTTGTTTCTTAACAACACAATAGTATTCTCTTATATTTATATATCCTAACTTGTTCAGCTATTCTCCAGTTGATGAGTACTTTACACTCCCTTGCCCCACTCCGTTTTCTTATACTTTGCCATTGCAAAGAGTTAGATTTCATACTTCCTTAGAATTTGTTTTGTTTAGGGCTAATCCCTCCCTTAATGTACCCTGCATCCTATTCCCCCTTTCTCTCCTCTACACTTTCCCTCGTTTTTCAGTTAAGTGAAATGTATTTCTATACCAAACTGTGTGGGCCCCTTTCCCTCTCATTTCTCTATTTAGTGAAATGTATTTCTGTACCCAACTGTATGTATATCCTTCCCTCCTTTGACCAGTTCAGATGAGAGTGAGGTTCAAGTGTCAGCTGCTTCCCCCAAGCTTCCGCCTTCCTTGTTTGTATAGATGTCTACTTGTACAAAAAGCTTCTTTTCTTTCTTCTACCTACACCCTCTGGCATATTCTTCCTCTTTCTCTCTCTCCTCATTCTTCTTTTAAGATCATCAAAACATAACAGAACCATTCTTAGGCTTTTGGTCTAGTTAGATTCCCCCCAGGATCGCAAATGATAAGGTTCACAGGGGACACATGTATCATCTCCTTATATTTGAATGTAAGCCATTTATCCTTTTTTAGTTTCCCATGATTGTTTGTCTTTTTATGTCTCTTGACTCCTGTATTTGAACTCTTTTGCATCTCTGGTCTTTTCAAAAGCAATGTGTTTAAGTCCTTTATTTCATTAAAGTCTCACTTTTCCTCCTGTAGCATTAAACTTAAGTTTTACAGGGTAATTTTTGGCTTTGGCTTTAAACTTATATATCTTTTGCCTTCTGGATTACTGTATTCCAAGCTCTCCTTTTCTTTATACTGGTGGCTCATAGGTACTTGACTTCTTTCTCGGTGCTTGCAGTATTTTTTCTTTGATCTGGAAACTATGGCTTTAATGCTCTTGGGAGTTTTCATTTCAGGGTTTTAGGAGGTGACTGGTGGATTTTTTCTATTTCCACATTTCCCTCTTGAGTCTTAAGATCTAGGTAGCTCTTGAAATATGACTACGATTTCTTTCTTTTTTGGGGGGAGGTCGGGTCATGGCGTTCTCTACTTGGATTTGTTTTCCAGGTCACTTGATTTTGCTATGAGATAAATGACCTTACATATTCTTCCAATTTTTTTCCCACCAGTCTTTTGACTTGGAGTTAATATTTCTTGTTTTATAGAATCATTAGCTTCTTTTTGGTCCATTCTGATTTTCAGGGAGTTTGTTGATTGGATAAGATTTTGTACTTCTTGTGCCAAGCTGTTAATTTTTTTTCCACTTCTTCAGTAGCTCTCATTTATTTTCCATTTTTTCTTTCTAGTGCTCTTATTTCATTTATGAAAACATTTTAAAACTATTTTTAAAAAATCTTAATCTCTTCTAGGAAATTGTTTGACCTTGTACCCAAGCTGTTTTGAGGCTTTGCTTTTCCATGTTTTGGAGTCATTCTTTCTCTTCTCCTGGGTTTGTGTCTTGAGTGTCCCTGTCACTCTAATGGCTTTTTTCTGGTAGGATTTTTTTAAATTTTTATCTTTCCAGCCTGCTTCCTGACTTTAGATTTTGTTAAGGCCAAACTCTGTGTACTTGGAGAAACTGTTTGGGCTAGTCTTGTTGCTTTTTTCTTGGGGTGTTCTGTTGTTACTCTGGGATCTCAGGGACAGCTCAAGTTCAGGACCTGAAAGCTTTCAGTGTCTCCAAAATGGTCTGATCTAAGGCAAAGTCTGATCATTGCCCTTCTCGTCCAAATTCTGCAAGTTCCTGGCTTGGCTTTGGGTTTGAACAACAGGCTTGTGGATTTTTTTTATTGGAATTTCAGTAGACTGCTGATAGACTCAGCCACTAAGTGAAAAGCTTTGCTGGCTCAGAGTGACAGAACTGTAGGCTTCCTTTCTGTCTGAAATTCCTGCCCCAGTTATTCCTCTAGGCTTCAGACTGGGCTAGATGCTGGAACTGAGACCCTGCTCTGCTCCTGAGCCTCACAACTGCTGCTTGTTAGTGAACTTGCTCCTTCCCCACTATTTGGCTTAACTGGGGTGACTCTTCACCCTGGAATACCACCCATAGACACAGGTCTTTTTCACACTTTGTCTTGGATCCATGGCCTGGAATGGGGCAGAGAGGGACAGATCTGTTCTTCTTGTACTTAGTTGTTCTTATACCCTATACAAATGTAGGCCCCATAGTTATGGATCTGGAACCTCTTCTTGGCCCAGTACACAGCCTCTCCCTTCATTGGAATGCTGTGTATAGTATAATCTTGGCTTTTTATACACTTTTATTTGAAACATAGTTTCTTAGAATCTGAGGCATCAGATAATGCTTTCACATTTTTTAAAAAAAGACTTCAGTTAATTTTTATTTACCAAGACATCAGCTCTGAAGGGTAAAATGCTTTTGTAGCTGGCTGTTCAGCAAAATGAAATGGGAAGGAAAGTTTGGGATTTTCCCTAAGTTTAAGTAGAATATTTATATAAGAAATATGAAGTTTATATACGCTACCACTGCTTCCTTACCTTTTGGGAGTTGCAACAAGTATTCCTGCTAGTATTTTTAAGTTGAGAGTAGATGATCATGCTATGTGAATACTAAACTCACTATGAAGGCTGAGCCTACATGAACAAAATTTATTGTTACAATCAAAACTTAAAACCAAGTTAATCCGATATTTGATAATATGCATAATTATTGCATAGTGTAGATAGCTGGGTACAGGTATTCACCACTTCATCTAAATGACCATAATTAATAATAGTGTTAAATCAAGCATTTCTAACAAAATAAAACTAGCTAGCTGTAAAGAGTAGAAGGTGAAACTGGACAGAACAAGAATATGCTTTTGAGTCACTTCTCAGGATCCCTGAATCCATCCATAACTGAGGGGGATCTAGATAGTCTTTCTCTTTCCCTAAGTATTAGGAACCAGAATAGGGTGGCTACTAGGGTCTTTGATCATAGTTGACTTAGGTCAAGGCAACCTTCTCCCTTCCATGGAGAGTTGCTTTTCTCCATTGAGGAAAGACTGAACAGGCAGTTTGAATCTCAGGATCCATAAAAGAAACTTATGAGGAAATAGTGACTTTTTTTTTTAAACATTAAGGAGCCTGCCTTGATTCTTCCCTTCTCTAGTCACTCATGCGTATTTTTGGATCTCACCTATGAATATGTGTGTGTTAGAGTTGTGCATTTGCTGCCCTTCTCCTTTTAAATCACAGATTCCTGGAGGGTAGGATAATATCTTATTTCATCACTGTACCTCTAGTGTAGTACATGGAACATAAAAATTATTAGGTATTTAACAAATGTAAAGTTCAATCAAGAACACATTAATGACCTGGTCAAAATAAACACTAAATTAGAAGGATAAAGATGGCATGACACTACATGTAGTAATAACAATTCCAACCCTAAACAAAATGTTGACTTTGAAGAACAAAAACAGAATAGTGATGATGGACTAGATCTGTGACTTCACTGGTATGAGGAAATCCTGGATGGGGAAACTCCCTCTACAGTGCAGCCTGACATGTCTGCAACTTTTAATATTAAAGAGGTGTCTAGAGCACTGGGAAATTAAGTGACTTTTTCAGGGCATAGCATAGCCAGTATGTGTGGTATTCCAATGTAGACTAACCATTTTTAGAGACATTTAACATTTAACCTACAATTAGGTCAGTAGAACCCTAAAACCACCTTAGCTAGAGCTTGCTCTCATTACCAAGCAACAAGACATGATGTCAGAGGCAAAATGGGATTGGAATAAAGGTTCCTTTGCCAAACATTACAGAGGTTCATGGTAGAATAATATTAGAATTACTGCCTCACAAAATACCAAAACACAGTTGAAGAAAAAAATGAGACTACAGAAAGCTTTGGTATGAGACAGTAGCTATAGCTAAGCTAAATTGTCCCAGAGCATTTTTAGGTAAACCAGAAGGGGAAAAGAGATACAATAGGACAGATCTGCCAGAATTTGCCTTGGGAGAGCAAAATGTGGCTCTGAAGATATTCTACCTGGGTTTTGCCTGTGCATATACTAACATCACACAAAATTACTTGTTAGATACAACCACAGAGTTAACATTGTTCAATGATCCTCTGATAATCAGTGACATGGCTTTTAGACCTGCCTACCAAAGACGTTCACCACTATCATGGATGTTCTGCCTAGAGTCCAAATGGATTGAGGAAGGAAGGGTTGCCTATAAAAGTTATTCTGAAGGGTCTGTACATCTGTATTTCAACATAATTGATTTCCTTTGTAATCCACATTTTATGCATTTTAAAAACATTCTTCTGAGAAGGGGCTCATATGGTTTACTAGAATACCAAAGAAGTCTGTGATGTGTAAAATGTTAAAGATCTCTGCTATAAGTGGTAAAGTTCTCTACATATTCCTCTTTATGGATGACATTGTGTTGATATTATCAAGGAATACTGCAGCACTTGTTCAGTGAACTATGTGGCCATGCAGAATCCCTTGAAGAAACACTGAGTAGATGAAGAATGTGTATTGGCCAGATTCATCAGTATGTATCTTAGGCACGGAAGATAAAATTAGTCTAGAAATAAATAGGAAGGCAGTAGGTTAAATGTGAAATTATTGGAAACAGTATTCAACTTGGAATCATGGAAATTCAAGTTTAACCTTCGGCTCTGGCACTGAAAACAAAGTGTTAGACTAGATGACTTCTAAGGTCTTTTCCAACTCTAAATATATTGCACTTGGAAACTGTGCAGTATTTTCAGTGACTCCAAGTTACCTTTTAAACACTATCCTGGTGAGGCTATATCACTATGATATGTATTCAAAAGAATCAAAATTTCAGGTAACACAAAGGCAATGGAAAAGATAGAAATACAGGGTAAGTGCATATTACCAATGACTTGTATATAAGAAGTGGCATAAAGCATCATCAAAGGCATATATGACTGAAAAAAGCAGGTGAGTCAATTATGCAGCAAAAATCATGGATAATAGATAATAAATGGATAGTCCTATTGCCATACTGACACCTAAGAAATATTAAAGGAGCTAAAGGAAGACTTCAGGGTAGTTGCAATCTAAAGTACTTCCATATTCTTCCCTAGGAGGATATGGAAAGTAATCTTCCACCGAAATCTTTCAATGCCTCATCATAGTGTGGAATTGATCCTGGGATCTCAAAGGCTATGCCAGTGAATTACAAGGTCAGAGGTCATACGATAGTAAGGTCTCCAATATAGGACCCTTAACAGAAAGTATGTCTGTTGTCCAAGGACTGGTCTAAATTTGGAGAGACTAATCAACAAGTTGGCTGCAAGGTAATTAATTTTAAGCTTCAGTGACTTATGGAGACAATCTGCTAAAGCATATAGGACTAATAGTTTGTGTCAGTGGAGGAATAATAATAATTATATAGTCATATAATTATATAATAATAAAATCACAGATCCTTGAAATATTGAAACGTGAGCAAAAATCACACAGAACGAGAGGGCATAGATGGGTTGTGATCTGTTATCAAGGAAGGGAAACCCACGTCTAAGAATATTGGTTTCCTTTCCCTTTTCTTCACTATGAGCAAAATGCAGGAAAGTGGAACAGTATAACTTAAAGGAAGTACATTTTCATATGGCCTACAATTTAATACCTCAGTAGATATATGACCTTACTGATAAGGTTATTCTTCCAGTGGTGCAGATGGCAGCTCATCCATGATTTTCCATCCTGTACAGTTCTTGTCCTTGATCTGCCACAAAGGATCTCAATGTACAAAAGGCCTTCCTCTAAGTCTTGTAATATTCTATGGGTGCAATATTTAGACTAGCTAGTTTATTTCTCTATTTCTTACCATATAACTAGCCTGTTTCCCTTTCACTGTGTTTCCTGGATAGTATCTCTCATACCATTTCTCAAATGTAAATCATTAGTATTATGTTGCCTCTTACACCCATCATGTTTGCTCTTTAGGTTATCACATTTTTGACCCAATAAGGATTGTGATATTCGAGTATTCATAGGCAAAATCATCACCAAACATCACCAAGACTATTGGTATTTTTAAAAAATGAGATTTTTGTTTCAGAGGGTGGCTTGGAATCATTTTAAAAATGTTTTATACTTTCCAGTCATATCCAGACAGCTTTCTTCCTCCTATTCAATTCTAGCTGAAATTTTGCTATTGGAATTCACTGAGATTAATGAGTCTACAAATCAAGAAACATTTATTAGTTGACTGCTATATAAAAGCCATTATGCTAGGCTTTAGGCATACAGAGATAAAATGTGTATAATCCTTACCCTTCAAGATTTTGCTGTCTAATTGGGTTTATGAAACATATCTGTCATATGACACAAGGGTAAAGGAGAGATCAAGACAAATTGCCTTAGAGAAAATTGAGGACAGAGAAATCACTTTCAGATAGGATTCGGGGAAATTTTCATAGAAAAAAAGAGCACCTGAACTGGTTGTTGATAGAAGAGTATGTAATCAGGCATAGATAAGGGGAGGTCTGCACAAAGGTGAGATGAGAAATGGGAAGGGTTAGTAGACTTAATTTGGCAGGAACTTTAAATACATTAAGAGAATGTGAAATAAAAAAGCTATAAAGTTAGATTATCATGAAGGGCTCAATACGCTAAGGCTAAAGAGTTTGGATTCTAGCCTATAGGTAGTCAATTAGGGAACCATTTGGCAGGTGTGGAAAAAAAGGATTTGAGAATGGAAGAGATTGAGGCTGAGGAGATGAATTAGGAGAATATTACAAAATCTTAGTGAGAGATGATAAGAACCAGAACTAGGATGATGGCAATGATTGAAGATGTAATTTTGATGTGGGATGTTGACTGGGAGAATGGTGATGCCACTAACAAAAACACAGAAATTGGGAAAAGTGTTAAACTTTAAGGAAGAGAATGATTTTGTACATAATTGAGTTTGAGGTACTGATAAGATAAGTCTCCAGCATTTGATGTAGAATTTAAGCTCAGAAAAACTGAAGCTAATTATATGGATTTATCTGCTCAGAGGTGACAATTTAAGGGAGACATTGTACAGGAGGCTGCCCAAGGACAGAACATGGAGCAACAACCCTGTTTAGAGAGAGGAGAACCTTCTAGGGAAAGAGCCTGAGAAGTTGTCAGAAGAACCAATAGAGAGTAAGTACTGTCACAACATAATTGTTGGCATTTATATAGTGTTCTAAAGTTTGCAAAACACTTTACAAATATTTTATTCTCACAATCACCCTGGGAGGTAGGTGCTATTATTATCTTCATTTACATATGAGGAAACAGTTTAGGAGAATTGATAAGTGGCTGAGGCAGGATGTGAATTTATGTCTCTCTGACACATGCCCTATATCCCCTTGCTGCCTCTAACCAAAAAAAGTGTTAAGAAAAGGCAGG
Organism: Phascolarctos cinereus; assembly: GCF_003287225.1. Lineage (NCBI taxonomy): Eukaryota > Metazoa > Chordata > Mammalia > Diprotodontia > Phascolarctidae > Phascolarctos > Phascolarctos cinereus. The sequence goes on from NW_027555514.1 coordinate 158,803,814, forward strand.
CTGGTCAGCAATGTCAAATTTTACACAAAGACCAAAGAAAATGAGAATTAGATCTTGGTAATTAAGAAATTAATAATGATCTGGCTGAGATAAAGGCAATCTGGTTGAATAGAAATAGTAGGAAAAATGAGGTAAATTTGCAGCAGGGGTCACTGTAGAGGAAAACAGGTTGCTTAAATGAGGGCTTTTAGAGAGTCAGGGCAGCAAAAGGTATCTAGAGTGGAAAGGGGGTACAGGAAGAGGCTGAAAGGGGAAGGAAGGAACCTAAGGCAAACTTAGAAGTTTTGTCCAAGACAAAGTCCTGTCTTGTAATCAACATTTCCGTTATCCTGAGTTGGGTATGATGGAGACCTCCAAGTCTAGGAATGGAGCAGCTCAACCAGTACCATCCCAAACTGGGATAGAAGGTCTTATCTTCCTGCCTCCTAAAATCTGCTTGTTTCTTTTGAGAAGGATCCTGTCCCCTTTAGTTCACCTGTTACTTCAAGCTACCTCTAGTCAAATGGATAGCAACAGGATGTATTACAAGAAGAGTACTATCTTGTAGAAACCAAATTATGTACAGACTTAAGTATTCTTCCTGCTCACAAAGTCTTATGCCTATATATCAAGAATACTTTTTTTCAAGAGGAGAACTGAAAGGTAACTGCAGAGCAGAGGTGTCAAACTTGAAGGTGGAATCAGATTAAAATGTAACTGGGTAATGTTTAACAAAATTAATAAAAAATGTTAATTTGTGGTTTTCTGAATCAATATGTGGCTGATAGGGATCCATTTGTATTTGAGTTTGACACTGCTGCTATGGAGAATGAGCAGCACTACATAATCAGAAAGAAAACAAATTGACCATGTTTTAACGTAGAGGAGGTGCCTGGTTTCAATGCAGAAGTAATTTCTACATCATCTATTTATATGCAATCATACCATCCACTTAACAAAGGGAAGGATCAAAATTACACATTAGAAAAAAATTTAAGAAAATGTGGATGGATTTATAACAGTGACCACCTGACTTATTCAGACATGTTACTGACACTAAAAATTATTAATGGATAAAGGAACAGACTTTGACTATTATCCTTTTCTTCATAAGTTTCACTGATATAAAGCAGCTGTCACAATGAGGGAACAAAAATAGCCAGGAAACCATCTTAGATAGCAAATTCTTGTTTTTCTTGACAAGAAGAAAGACTGTAGCCAAGGGAAACACCAGTTTATAATACAAACTTATTTGCAAAACCTTAAGGAGGATAGTAGAAGATTATGCGTAACATTGCTTAATAAAACAACAAATGGAAGTGAAGAAGAAAATGAGTCTGTAGAAAGTCTGCTATGACACCTCCTTTAAGCCAGACTTTAAGAGTAGTTAAAAGATTAAAGTGGAAGGAGAATTGATAGAAATGGAAAACATCTATCAACTAAAACAAACATGTTCATCAGTTATCATAGAGCAATCATATTTACTCTCAGATATCTTAGTTCTCCATATGCTTAAGGAACAATAAAGGTGGGAAGAGCACTTGGACCAAACCAAGTACAGAAGAGGTCCATGATATTATGGTGACACTATCACTTATATCTGAAGAGATATAGGTGCTGGAAGAATAATAAACTATTTGCCTGGTTTAATTTCTATAACTTTTAGAATGATCTACACACTTATTAGCATTTATTAAACACTCACCTATATGCAAGGCACTTTGTAAGGGCTGGGGATAACAAAATAAAGAAAAGACTGGTCTTGCCCTTCAGGAGGTTCTTAAGGGTATCTTTGATCAAAGTATGAAAAGGAAGCAACCTGACTTTTGCAAACTATGCTCTACAGCCAATTACAGTAGAATTGATTGAAAGGTTCAAAGAATACAGTATCTATTTGTTTGTTGACTATAAAACAGCATTTGATTCAGCAGAGCCAAATGCAACCTTAAAGGTTTTGGTTCAGCAAGGTGTCATCCATGCATAAGGTAATTATAATTGCAACAACAGAAATAAAACTTTGTTAGATGATCTGATGAATATCAAGAAAGGCATAAAACAGGAGATGCATACCAAAGATGTTTTGTTACTGTCAAATACAGTGCATAGTGTAGAAACCAAATGAAAGAATGATTCCTTATGGATGGTGAGATCTTCCAGAGGCTTTTCTTTGTAGCTGACTTGCACCTAGCACTGAATATTATAGAATCACCTTAAATGAAATTCACAGTGCTCAGAAGTTTAGTTTAATTATCTATAAAAGAAAAAATAAAGTTGATAAAAGACTACCTATTAATCTAGACTCTAATATGTAGTTAAATTGACAGTCCACTGAGCTGGAACAAACTTGAATAGGAATGAAAAAGCAGGTTGGATTCCATTAGAAGTTTCATAGAACTTTTTAGAGACCCTGAAACAAAAACATCCTTTTATCACCAGTATCCTAGTGATGCCGTAAGGCTTCAATTCATGGGACAAATACAACCATCCTCAAGGAAATAAAACTGTGAGTCAATCAAAGCTCAATAGAGAGATGGAGAGATCACTGTAGGTGAACATAAACAAGCTGCAGCAAACTACCAGCAATGACTTGTGCTTAAAAAGGGGCATAAAAAAATACTATCTAGGAGATCTACAACTGTAAAGAGAAGTGAATCAGCCATATGGGAAGAGTAAGAGCTAACATTTAGACAGCCTGAATGTTCAATTGCTACCAGTCTAATGTCAAGAGACATAATTAAAAAGCAGGCCTCTAACACATTCAATGAACCTCTTATGAAAGGATTTGGTAAGAGTTATATAGGATGGAAAGGTGTCGATGACCTGCACCGCTGGAGGGTGTACTTACATTGATGCATCACAGTTTATACATTTGAGTAGCTATATCTAATAAATCTGTCTAGTAATTTCATTGTGCCCACATACTAGAAATTCAATGAATTGAACTCAGGTCTAGATAATACCTATATGAACTATTCTATTTACAATCCAATACAACTTATATAGGTTGTATTTTTTGCTTTTGAGAAATAAAGAGGCTTTCTACAGAGAGATAATTCCACATTGAAAAATAACAGCTTCTTTAGTTTTGGATCCATCTATTTTTAGGACTTAGTTTTACTAGCTAAGATTCCAAAATGTCTTTTGTTTTGGTGTTTAACCTCTCTAAGACCTACCTGAATTATTTTGGGAGTTTAGTGTTCGGTTTATAATTTTAATCAAATTCTACCTTATTCTGTTTCATGTGTATAAATTATATCATGAATAAGATTTATGTAGTCTACTAAAGTTAACAGAAAAGTAAAATTTTAGGTTGTACCAAGGATCTGAAATGTCCAGCGGAGGGCAGGTAGGATGGGTTTTTAAGTGCCATGGCATAAGAACAGTAGTTGAAAGAAATGGACATTTTTAAGCCCGGAGGAAGAATGGAAGAAAGATATGATGACTATTTTCAATACTTGAAAAACTATATATAGATATAAATATGGATATGATGACTTGAAAATACTTGATATATGAATTAGACTTGTTCTACTTGGTCCCACCAGGAAGAACTAAGAGTAGTAAAGAAGACATTAAAAAGAGGCAAATTTCAGTCTGATGTAAGGAAAAATTTACTAATGTTCTGCAATGGACTGCCTTAAGAGATAGTGGGTTCCCTTCACTGGAGGGCTTCAAGCAAAGGCTGAATGACCTTGTTGGGTAATGACATAGGTATTCTTTATCAGGTAGGGGTTGGACCAATTGTCTACAGAGACCCCTTTCAATTCTGGAGTATTGTGATGAAGAGAATCTAAGAGGTAATATGGTACAATAGAAAAAGCATTAGATTTGGAATCAGAGAACCTGGTTCAAATCCTCTCAACCTTTGCACGCTTCAGTTTCTTAATCTGTAAAATAAGGGGTGGATTAAGTAACTTCTAAGATCCCTTCTAGTTTTAAATCTGTGATCCTAAAATCCATAATCCTGTGACCCAAGGCTTTAAATAGCCAGCAAAATAGTTGTGAATTTAAACAAAGATTATAGCTTGCTTTTAAAAACAAAACCAAGACTTAAGTCCCTGACAAGTCAGCTAGCTACACTTACAAATCTAGTCTCAGTATGGTCAGAAATGTATCACCGCTTTTCTGCCTCGCTCACTAAAATAAAGTGCTTAAATAGGAACAATGACATTTCATGGTAAGTAGAGATGTACTGAACAACATCAGAATCCAAACTAAATTAAATTTATTTTGTTAAAAAAAACTATGGAAAAATGCTTTAAGAATCACTAAATACAAACTAAAATTTGCATATCTATTAAAAAAAAACACATTCCTGAGATTATCAACTGTGTATTTCTAACACAGTTCCATTTACATACACTGAAAACAATGGAGTTAGTATAACCTGTACATTAGTTTAATTTAAACTTGATCAAAATCTTACATTTGAAAATCACTTATATTTGAAAAAACACCAAATTCCTAAGCCTTTAAAGCCATTAAAATAAACAAAATTTAGGTAACTGCCAAATTATTTGGTGGCTAGCTAAATGATAAACACAAATCACTATTTAAAATGGCAAGAAACCACGGTTATTTTGTCTAAACAGTGTTGCTACATTTGTTTGGCTGCAAAATAAATTCTGGTCTTGATAATAGAATAATGGAGCTCAGAATACTTTTGATCACAAAGGTCTGCTGACTTCATGTCACCTTTTGTCCCAATTTATCCAGATTTTGTTTTTAAAATAAAGAGGCAAGATCTCATTAAACATCTAACATTTTTAAAAGTAAAAATGTATTAACAATTATTTAAAAGGAAAGGAACACAGCCCCTTCATTGTCTCTCAAGATTTACCCAATAAATAGCGGCCTAAGCCTATAGCTAAGTCTGTGAAGCCAGTATTGCCATTATTGACTAATGACACATAAATGATTTGTGAGCAGACACACAAAAGTCCTTTCCAGTTAGCCATTTTGTAAATGCATTTACTCAGGTTCCAAGTCCATAAACATAAATAACCTAAGCTATAATGAAAATTTTTTAATGCAACAATTGTTTTGCTGTATGGCTGACTAAAATTCCTTAACAAAAAGAGATTTCACAAATGAAACAGAATTTGTGTCATACAGAGGCAAATGGATCTAAGTCGTTGTTTTCTGTGTTTATGTTTATCCCAGGCAAGTTTTGGGTCACTGTAGTTAAGGAAAAGAGGCTTGGGCAGACCTGGCTAGGAATTCAGTGAGCTGAATTTGTTTTGAACCATTTGTCTCCATGTTGAGCATCATAATTAGAATTCAAAACAAGTCAACCCCAGAACCAGAAATATGCACCTGAAAAATTATTCAACTTTTAGGTGTTCCTTTGTGATAAAATTGTTCTATTTTTTTTTTTACAGTTTTAATTCTAGCCCCGTAATTCAGAAATAGTATAAAATAAAACTATTCTTGGCCAAGACAAACTTAGCTTTCATGATCACATTTTCAACAGATTCATGTACAGAATGTCAGTCTAAAATATGTATCACTTTTAAAGAACAGCCCGCAGAAAATATAAAAATATTACAGGTTTAACAAAGCATGTACATTAAAACTCGTCTGAAAAAAGGTGTAATACTAATGTATTAGAAAAATTTGCTTATGATGAAACATTAGCAAATATGGGAATACACAAAACACTTTGGGGGACATCTGGTTATAATTTACAGATCAGTAGTTCTCAAACAGGTTCTTGCAATTTTCAGTGAAGTTATGAGGGGGTTTCAGGATGTGTATCTGTTCTTCTGAGGAGTGCTGCAAAGGGCTTTGATGCTGATATATTAGCTAACAAACTTTCCCTTTGGTCCCTAAAGCCCCCCTTTTCCTCCCACATAATTATGATGGCCAGCCATTCAGTACTTTTTAAAGGATTATTGTTCTATAGGAAAAAAAGTTTAAGAACTACTAGTAAAAGCAAAAAAAATATACCTTATACGCTACAAACTTCTCTAAAGTATGAAATCAAGATGTTTAAATTCTATTGTTTTGCATTTAATTTTACACCTTAGCAAATATTAGGATCAGTAACTTGTCAATTTGTTTTAATAAAAATTAGAAAAGAGTATAAAATTTGATATCACCTATTTTCAATAAGTACATACACAGTATGTATGACTGTTAAGCAGGTGAATAAGGATGTCATATAAATTACATTAACAAAAATAGAACTTTTTTTACATTGTCCAAATTAAATAAACTAACTATACTTAAGATTTCTCAACAAACTGAATGTTAGTCCTAAACTGATAACACTTACACATTCAAAAGCAGCATTTCCATAACTAAACTTATGTAAGCTCCATGGGGGCAGGGATGGTATCTTCTCTAAAGTTTTTATCTCTCCCAGCTTAGCGTGGTCCTCTGCACAGTTAGTGCTTAATAAATGTTTGTTGAATGAATAAAAACCCTAATCCATATGTAGTTTTGTCTTCCTAATGGGTATGACATCCAACTTAGTTACTAAGCACTGATATTTTTGACTAGTCTGTGTAAGATCTACTCTTGTGACCCTGTGTTTACCCTTTCACATTAATAAGCATCAGTAAGGTCTTTGGCTAATGTGGTTTTGAAATGAATTGTAAATTAAGAAAACATGAGGCATAACAACCTTGATTTAGCACATATAAAAATATCCCAAATACTTAAATATAAAAAAAATTCATTTTCTAAGATGGGATTTAAGTAAAAAACAAACAAAAAGAACTATGACATTTATCTTTAGACCTATATCCTGAAAATTTAGTTGAGGTAACCTCTGCAAGACACAGATCCACACTTGCACACAGTTCTGACCCTCTTTTTGGCTGGGCTGAGGTCAATAGACTCTGAAGATACATCTCCAGAACCTGAAGACGTGGGGGGAAAAACACAGGAAAAAAAGTGAGTTGGTAATTATAATATTAAATTCTTTATTATTAATTTTAAAGATTATTTTTAGTGTACATTTTGAAAATTTGTTAGTACTCGAATCAATGACAGTAATTATCTTATTTACATAACTAACTAGAGGACAGTAGTAGCTGCAAGGTAGCAAAATAACCATTAAAAACCATCCCTGGGACAAGATAGTAGATGTTCTTCTTTTAAGGATTATGTACTTAGTATTTTTAAATCATAAATTAATAAGCAAATATTAGAGTTATGTGGCATAATTTAATGAAAATAAAGATCATGCAGATTAGTTTTTCTGGCAGGGGTAGGATGACTGAATTAAACGCACACAAAGCAAGAATTCTATTTCATAGTGCAGAATCAAATTTTTTCAGTAGGAATGGAAATCTGGAATAATGGAAATCACTGGGAAAATGACTGAATTATACAATATTCATTTAATATACAACCTTATACATGGGCATATAAAAAAGTTAAACTGTACATAAAATGTTAGGAAGCTCACTCTAAAGAAAAATGTTAAAAAAAACTAACTGCTTAAATGTTTAATAAAAAAACCTTTGGCTACAAATAGGAGCCAAGTTTTTTGTGGTTTAGTAACTTTTAGTCTTTTGAGACTACAACAAAAAAGATTTTATAACATTTCCAAAAGAACTAAAATAATAGTATTTTGTATAAGAAAATATTATATTGGAGAAGGAGTAACATTTCCTTACTTGAAAGTTTTTTGTTTAAACACAACAAATCCATCACTACAGAAGTGATATCCTGAGCAGCTGTATATGGTATAATGTAAACACCAAAATAAGTCAGCAGTCCTACACTCTGGTCCTGCTCCTATGACTTACTACCTGTATGATTATGAGTAAATTAAACATAAGTTTCTTCAGCTGCTAAGTGATAGGGGTAGAATTAAATATAAAGGTCCTTTCCAAGTCTGATTCTATTCTGTACCCACAATTGTTTAATGTAAATCATATCCATAATAAATCATCATACCTTTCATTTGATAATCAAAAGTAAGCTCTTCTCCAGGATGTATTGTTCTTGTGGAAAACAGTGCTATTCGAGGAAGGCGAGTATCAAGATTATCAATGAAGACGTTGAACACCTGAAGATTTGGGTCACACTAAAAAAGGAACATTAGAATCACATGATCATTGCTGTTCTATATACAGAAGCATATGATTTATGCCAGATAAATGCCACGTGAAACTTTTAATTTCCCAGGGCCTTGTTTTTAAATTCCTTTTAAAATTTAATTGCTTTTTATGTGGATTGTTAAACCTCTTAGAGCCTAAATTTAAGGTTCCAGGGTGTCTCAGTGCTCAAAATAAACCTTAGAAACCCACTGCCTTCCCCACACCTAATTTATAAGTTATATGGGAGAGGGTTTAGATAAAGCCTGTATTTTGTTTAGCGAATAAAACTAGAAATTTTATACATTCTTAATATTTCTTGAGATACTTCAAAAGATGCATGATTTCATCAGTGTGTGTATTCTCCCCACTGATGCAGATTGAAACCTCTCCACCCTTGGTCCTGTTGAATTACTATAACCAAACAAATTCAAATTCATCTCCTACTAAACGGCCTTCTGGTGATGAATCTCTCTGCACCTGGCTAGGTTGGTTTTTAGGTAACAGACATATAGTACATCATCCAATCCCCTACCTGAAATGTTTCCAACTTTGTAGGGAATGTCATACCTTGTCTCTGCTGACATGGCCTTTTAGAACATGATTTCACCACAACAAAGTGAGACATTAACACAGAACTTTGCCAGACTTTAGATATGTTAGTGTTAAATTTGGTGGATCTCAAATTCATCACTAAACAAAATTTACCTTAAAACAGGTAAAGTGGACTAGTGGATTTGGAAGAATTTCCAACATTTTTTCATAAATCAATTATACCTGAACTAATAATTTGGTATATTTTTTCCCCAAGTTTGTAACTTCACTTGCTATCTTCCTTTTTAAAACAACAATAATATAATACTTTAACAAAGATGTAAAAATGGTATAAAGCACTCTGGAAATACAAAGCACTGTATGAGTGATCACCTCATTTTTAAGGCCTTATTTTAAGGGACTGGGTAGTTTTAAGTCAAAATGATTCTTGGTAGTAGATTATGAAAAATCATGGCAGTAGATAATGAGAAATTAAGATTTTTAAAGTAACAAGGTGAAATTCTTGGCCCTCTAATTTTAAAAAGTCCTCTTTATGCTTGAAATGATACTTCTTACACTATGATTCACAAAATGAGACACATTTCCATATCGAGCTGCATCCACTGTGAATTCATCAGATTCATAGTCCAGATCAAAGAGATATGTGATTCCTTTGTTATCATAGAGCTGCCCCCGTCTCTCAGCTTCTTCACTTGTGATAACCTATAAAGAAAAACTAATATATTATATAACTATTGCTGAACTAAAAGAAAAAGTAATCCATATTTTTGCAAAATAATTGTAAAAAGTCAGAGCTGATCTTACTGCTGAAACCAAGGAAATAAGATGTCAATATTAACAGTATACCAACAACAATACAGTAGTTGTGACCTAAAAATATTTTAAATTACACATACACTAGCTACTCTGAAGAGTCACAGTGACTGCCAATCATCTAAACAAATTCTGAAATGAGACAGGTGGAAATAGAGAAATGTGGGAGATGAAAAAAGGGATTTGTAAAAATAACTTCAGAAAAAACACATCATTTTAAAACAAGATGTTTGCAAATTTTACTCTATTCTTCCCTGCAAACAGTAACTGAAGGCAAACAATGCACACTCAGCCTCTTACATACCCAAAATGCTTTTCTCCCGTCAATAATCTTTGAATATGGTTACAAAAGGAACCTTACTAGGAATACAGAATATTATTTAAGTTCGATTTGCAGTGAGCAATATTAACAAAATTCAATTTTGTAGGTTTTTACAAAGATTTGACCGAAAAGCAAAAAACATCTATAGATCTACCTTTTTATTTAATTATCCAATTAGCTACAAAACAAAAATTTCTAAAGTAGTAAATAAAATAGCAAAAAATAACATCTCATAAGTTCAAATATACTGAAGAATAACTTAAAATTGACATAATCTCACACTCAGATCAAAGTGAGATTAGCTTTGTCTTTGGAAGACAATATTAGATCCACCATCACCAAGAGCAACTTTAAAATTGAAATAGGATTGAACATGATCAGATATGCAACCACAACCAAATATCTCTGTAGCTAGAATTTTTTAGCATAGCAATGCAACTTGATTCTTTGCATGTCAGTAGGGAGAATGTTTGCAATTCAAAGTGAGCTATGGGAACACAAGTTCTGGACTTCTACTATCATCCTTTAGATTCACTATTTCACAGCAAGTTGGTAGCACTAATGGGTAGTTATTAGAATTTAAAATATCACTTCCAGTGGTAGCACAGTATTTGAAGGAATACTTTGTTTTTTATCTGCTCCAATACTTAAGGCATCTGTAATTTCAGTGATGTGCTACTTCCCTACACCAATGTAGACTGCAACCCCTTTTACAACTTAATGGATGGATCTTTCAAGAGCTGCTGTGGCTGAAAAATTCATTTCCAGGCAGCCAGCAGAGTGATGAGCCTATCCCTACTTAGACTGGTTCTCAAATAAACATACTTGTCCATCCATGGGCCCACACTTGAAGCTTCCCAGTTTAGTACAATTTGCCAAACTTGTGCTCCACTGGTATACACCTGCAGGCCACAGTGAGGCACCAAATTTATCAGGAGTTTTAAAATATATAAGTTTTATTAAAAACACCATAACACTCCTGATGTAAAAACAAGAAAATAGATCTGTAAATCTTTGCAAATGTCAGTCACAAAACATACCAGCCAGGACAAACACTTAATGTTATTCAAAAAAATAAAGTAATTTATTAACAAAGAAACAAGTCCTTTAAAAAAGACTCTTCCCTAAAAATGTCGCAATCTTGTATACATATTATTCATTACAGTCTAAGTAGATGAACGTACCTCTCCAACATACTCCATGACAAAACTCATTCTTTTAATTTTCACAAGGGTTTTCACTCCCCAGCCACAGCCATTGCTAGTTCTAAAGATGCAAAGGGAATACGGTGTACCTTTCTGAACAATCCTATTGGGGCAATCAGGCCCACATTTACACCGTGAGTTGCACTCGTAGATAGGCGTGCCAGGTTGGATTTTTATCTGCCTTTTTTTATTGTAAGCCAAATGAACTCCAGCTTCTGCAGGGCAGCACTTCTCAAAGAAGCAATCAGTGCACATACAACCAACTATGGCTTCGTTTGTTAAGTTGATTCCAGGAGCAGGTTTGTATTCATTAATGTAGTAAAAGTCTAAAGGCGGACCTTCCAGATCAACAGTATTTTCAACAAAGATCATTCCTTTATGGTTCTTTTTCCTGTTAAGCTCTTCTTGCCATCTCTGCAGAGCTACCCTTTGTTTAGCCTTCTTTACAACATACTCAGCAATAGCAGGCTTCAAACTTTTGATATCATTTTTCAACATTACTGCTTTGCCTTGCTTTAACTGAGACAAATAATCACGCTGATCATTATAAAACTGTTCAAGAAGTAATGGACATTTGAGATTTCTTGAAGGTTCCCAAGTATTTGTAGTTTCTGGCCATCCTTTCCATTTTACAAGGTAATATTCCATATCCTTAAAAAATAAGAAAAAGATGTACATTAAGGTGTAAGGTTTCAATTCAATTCAACAATGAGTGCCTATCACAGACAAAGTCTCTGGGGAAGATGTTTGGTGGTGGTGTGTGTGTGGGTGGGTGTTATGTGTTAAAATATACAAAGATGAACAAGACATAATCCCTTCCCTCAAGGACTTTATAGTATATCAAGGGAGATAATATGTTCATTTGAATTAAGTACTCTAAAGAGAAAATAAGTACTCATTATCATTGTTTTAACATCAGTCTAAAGGATTTGTTCTGTGAAGTTTGGATTCAAGAGCCACACTTGAGGACCTAGAAGGCCGCATGTGGCCTCAAGGCTGCATGTTCCCCACCCCTGGACTCTAAAGAGTATTAAACTACTGCATCTTTAAAGGATGTTATGCAAAATGTGAAAATTCTCCCCATGTTTTCAAACCTCATGTTGCTGAATTTTTACTGTGACATAAAAGGTCCATTAATGTCTCAAAAGCATTGTTATAAAGTTTGCAAAGCAGTTTTATGAAAATGAGACCATGTCAACAAAAAACCAAAAGTGTTTATATTTATTCCACCAAATATTCACAGAGTCAAAAAAAGAAAGAAAGGTGCTTCAGATAGCTCAGCTTTTTTGGCCTAATGGTGAGACTTCTTCACAAAGGACTTGAGAAGTTGAAATCTTTATCCAATTTCTGGTCAAGAGGGAGATGTTTTATCATTTGTTAGTTAGGAATTTTAAGGGCAGTTTTCAATGATCCCTTGACCTATAGTTTAGACTGGATGATACTGTGATCTACAGTATAATGATAATTGATGACCATAATGACCCTGAGGCACTGCAAGAATCAATTACCATCTGAGGCATCAGAATTATAGTTAGTACAGCTTTATTGTGAAGGATTTTGCTGTATTCTAATTATTCTAAAGCGGATAATACATAACAGGTCTTCAGTAGATAGTTGTTGAAGTCTGTATTGAGGGGATTATTGGGTATCCAACAGAGGCACTTTTCTGCTATACCATGCTTTGGGTCAGACTACATCTGGACGCCAGCATTTTACAAAAAGACATTGATAAGCTGGACAACATTGAGAGGAGGGCAATGAGGTGGTGAAGGGACTCAAGTTCATGTTAAATGATGACCAGATGAAAGAATTGGTGATGTTTTAGTCTATAAAAAGGATGCGTAGAAGTGGGAGGAGTACGTTAACTGCCTTCAAGTATCTGTGGGGTGAGGTGGATGGTGAATGAGAGAAAACAGATACACAACAGTTAAGTAAACAATAGTAAATGATTATGTGTCAAAATAAGTGTCAGGTTAATCTTATACCAGAGAAGTACACTGCATCTATTGGAATAGGCCAAAAAGATGGTGTGAAACTTTGAAGGATGGGTAGTACTTTATAGGAAAGAAAAGGGGGAAGAATATAAGCTTGCAATATGGTATGCTGCAGGGACAGGGGGAAAAAATGACCCTGGCTAGAAAAAGTATTTATAATAGTGTTTAGTAGAGTTAGGGTTAATAGGTACTTACTTCATGGATCCATGACATTTTCAATGTGGGTACTCTTTCCACAACTGCAACTTTTAAGCCATTCATGCCATCTGATCCTTGCTGAGGTCTGTCTATTCCCTAGGGACTGTGTCATTTTTGTCTTTTTATCTCCAACACATAGGTCCTTGCACATAGTAGGCACTTTTAAAAAGTAGACACAGTAGGTACACTAGGCATTTTTTTTAAAAATTGGAATTGACAATCCCTGTTACCTCTGAGACTTTGTACAAGTCACTCTCTCTGGGTCTCAGTTTCCTTCTTTGTAAAATGACAGGATTAGAGTAAACAATTTCTAAGATTCCCTTCTAGAACTAAATCATATAATCTTTGCATAAATCCTTGGGACAACTATGTAGTCAAGGTACTAAAGGCTTTTTCTCTAGGTCTTTTATTGTTTTGTATATTTTATGTATCAGGACAAAATCCAGGATCTCACTAACCAATTAACCTGTCTCCTTTTCTAGTCAGGCATGCCCTTGATATCTTTTATAACTGTTTTTGCATGAATAATTGTTGACAATAGGCTATGGCCTATTTATTATCTGTGTGTTTCCATTGCTGTATGGGTCACCTTTGATTTTGATTCTTCTAAGATTATGATTCTTTATGACGCACCATCATACAGTTTCATTGGGAGAATATTAGTGTTAAATAGATGAGCTTTAGCACCAAGGAGCAGGAATTATTCAAACTGCTACATAATTTCCCAAATGCAGTCCAGCCCAAGACCTCTGGGTACTTGTAACAGGCTGCCCATTTAATTACAAGATATAATCTGGGCAATAAGTATTCTTCGTCAACTTGGTTTTTCCTGTGTGGTTGGGATTATTCTTTGCTTTGCTTGTACTCCAGCACCTAGCATACTGCTTTGCACATATCAGGCACTTAATACTTGTGCCAATCTCACTTAGGAAAGCCTGTGTGGTATTCTGAGGCTTGACATAATCAGCAGAATGGCAACCACAAATACAGAATCTGTCTTCCATTTCGACTTTGCGTGAGGCAGACTCCATGATAGTAGTGGACACCTTCCCCTATTTCATGCTTCATATTCAATGATATTGTTAATTTGAGGGCCACTGAATAGAGTTATCTTTATGGTTGTTTCCAATACTTGTTCTCCCTGGCTCTGTTCTTTTCCATCCATACTCTACACAGCTGTCAAAGTGAGATCTTCCCAAAACAAGGTCTGACATTACTCCTCTGCTCAAGAAACTCCGGGGTTTATTGCTTCTAGCCTCAAATACAATTTCATTTGTTTCCTTCAAACCTCAACTCAAACACCAAATCCCATATAAGGCTTTTCTTGGCACCTCAACCTTCCCACCAGCTAGTGCTTCTCAGTATGCCTCCCAAATTACCTTGCATTTACTTTGTATAGATTTTGTACATATTTATATGGGTATGTGTTGTTTCTCTGGATGGAATGGAATGTCATGAGGGCAGGAATCATTTCAATTTCTTGTTTGTTTGTATCCAAGAACATTCTGAATGAATGCACAGTCTTGAGAATGCCAGCATAAAGTAAATAGCTGTGTATAGGAGGCCACAAGGACAGCTGCCAAAAAATTACTAGTTATCTCCTAGGCTATTTAGAAAGGGACAAAATGTATCCTTGAGAGACGTAGGGGATGACAGCAGTTACTGGGTGTATGAATCACAGAATTCTATAGTTGGAAAAGATATCTATTCCAATCCATACCTAAACAAGACTCCTTCATAACATACTTGACAATGGGCCTTTGCTTAAATACCTCTAGAGGAGGAAAACCCATTACTTCCTATTCCATCTTTGCATAGTTTTTTGATTGTTAGGAATTTTAAGTTTAAATTTGCCTTTTTGCAAGTTTGAAAGAGGTAGATTTGCTCAGTGAGTGTCACTGTTCAGGTGTGGGTGTGGAGTGAGAAGTCAGAGAAATGAATTGCTCAAGTCTGGAAATGGGGGAGTATGCCTGTATATAAAAAAAAAGTGATAGTACTTGGTGCACTGGTGGTGGTTTTGTGTATGAGAGATGGTGCTAGGCACTGAGTCCTGAAATGTGAGGGATTTCTTTTTTTATGGTAGTCTAAATCCTAGATTTCTTAACCATGGAATAGATTTGTGGTCTTCACTGCAGTGTTATCTATCGTTGCTCTTGCAATGATCCATTTTAGTTATGTCTTACGTTGAGCTTTGTGCATGCTTATTTCTTCTTCACTCACTGTCTTCACTGTTTTGTCAAACAATATTCTTCCTAAGCTTTCTCTTTAATGTTAGCCTGTACTCTCTAATCGGGCGATGCCCTAGTCTACTATATTTCTCAGCTTGACAAGAAGCACAAATGTTTTCTGGTAAAATGATTTTAGGGCTCTTTTGAACTCTTTGAGGCAACTCTCACATTGGTCAAATTTATCTTAAGAAATTTTTGTAATCAGCTAGTATCTTTACTTTTATCTAGTTCCCAATCTTAACAGCTTGCTTAAATATTTCATATTGTAATTACTCACAGTCTTCTCATCTTTATCCTTTCTTCTACCTTCATGGTAATTTTGACTTTTGCTCTGAACGCACACATACTGAAATGATTCCCATGTTAGTAATTAGTCATTTCCTATTAAGAGTCAATTCATTTTTTGGTGATAATTTATCATTTTTTGTATCCCATATTATCACTCTCCTTAAAGAAAGTATTAGTGATACACAGGCATGAATCATTCAAGTAGTTTACAAGCTTTGGGACTAACTTCTTATTCCCTGAGCCATATTTTCCAGTATTTCCATTGTCTTCCCCTGTGCCCACATTCCCACTAAAGTCAACGTATATCAAGGTATACATGATAATTTGGTTTGGAGGATGTTGTCAAGTTCTTTATTGAATTTATCGACATTTTCATCCTCTACAACAAATGCTGGAGCATAGAAGCTGCCACTACCCTCCTGACAGTGACCTTGCTTATGCTCATCTCATGAGTACTGTAAGGCATGCTGATTATACCATGAAATGTTTTACTGTCCTTGGCTGAACAATCAAACTAACTCTATCAATTTATTTATTTGCTTCTCTGAGTGCGATCTGGGAACTACCCTTCCATTTAGTTGATACTTGTTTTCTAGTTTAGTTTATAGCATGAATGTTAAACAGATGTGATTCAGTTTCTCCAGAGTTGTACATCAGTTCATTGGAAACCAGGCAATGATCTCACATTGAGTCCCATCAGTTAAATTAATGCTTGTATGGGATCTAAAATTTTAAATTCTTAGAACCCCCTATTCTATTACTACCACTTTTCAAGCAAGACTGAAGTTTACATTGCATTTTTATGTGATTCGTGGGCTAAATGTAATAAAAGGATCACCTAAAATGCAACTTGGTGGCAATGAGCATCCATACTTAGCTAGATTGTTCCTCTGACAATAAACATGGTCTGTTTCTGGAACTTTATTTGGTGTCTTAAAGCTTAATAGAACCTACTCGAGTTTGTACTGTTAGTATAATCTCTGTAGAGTCCAAAGTGACTTCCGCATCATGATGTGGCACTGAAGCATGGTACTGCTAAGGCAGAGAGGTATAGTGAGGACAAATTAAGGACAATCATTAATACTGAGGCAGAGGTGTTTTAACTTTGTCCTTTCAGCAAATGGAAAGTCATCAGAGAGGGTTCTGAGTAGCAAAGCAATGATGAAATTGGAGTGTTTCTGGAAAGCAAATCTGGAAGCATAAAGGACAAAGTAGACGAAGGAAGAATTTGGAGAGACTATTGTGGTATGTCTTCCTATGACGTGAAAAGAATTCTGACTAAAATGGTGACAGTGGGAATAGAAAAGTGAGAATTACAAGAGACATCTGGAAAAAAGCATAGGGTTTAGTGACTGACCATTAATGGAATAGAGGGAATAAAAAGTAAAGAAATCTGAGGTTTAATCTAGGAATATGGTAGGACCATTGATGGATAAAGGTAAGTTAGAAGGAGGTGGGTAAATAGTTTGTAAGGGGAAGAATCTACCCTGAGTATACTACATATGTGCTACAATTATGGGTACCACCTTTTAGAAACGATACTAATAAAGCACAGTGTCTCTAAAGGAAGGCAGCCTGGTTGAAGGAGCCCAGGTCACATAAGGACTGATTAAAGGAACTAGGAATGTTTGTCACAGGGAAGAGAAGAATTGGAGGGACGTGACAGTTCTCAGTTATCTAAAGGGCAGTCTCATGCGCAAGGGATTCAAATTAGGAGCAATGGGTAGAAGTTACAGAGATGTGGATTCAAATTTTACATATGGAAAAATTCCTAACAACTAAAGCTGTCCAAAAGTGGAATGAGATGCTTTAGAAAGTAGTGGATTCCCTACCAATGGAAAGCTTCAAAGTAGGTGATATGACTTTGTTGGGCTGTTGTAGAAGAGATCTCATGATTATGAATTTGCTATTAAAATGTGGAATCACAGAATCTGAGCTTAGAGATCAAGTTTAATCCCCTCACTTTACAGATGTGGAAACTGAGGCTCACAAAGGTTAAGTGACTTACCCAAAGTCATAAAGCTAGTCAGTATAGAACAAAGGCTTGAATCCTTGACTCTGTCCCCAACATGTTAAGTTTGAGATAATAGGATATTCATGTAGAGATACCTGGTAGGATTAGTTGGTATTATGGAACTGATGCTCAGAACTTAACATTAAAATTAATCTGAATTTTCAGGTACACACCAACTGTAGTAGAGAAAAGCAATCCTAAAGTATGCTATGTAATAGTTATGGGGAAGCTGACTTGGAATACATTTACTATAGAAAAAACACAGAGCTGGTCAAGAACTAGTGTTCTATCATCTCCTTAAAATATTTACCTGTTGTGGCCTAGAATTTAAACTTAAAAAAAGTCTTGCTTCTCCAAATTTCAAAGTTCCTCTTCATGATAAATGAAATGCAATATTGAAGTAACATCTGATTATAACTTTATTGAGGACTACACATTTGCCTTACCTTTTCTATCTTGTAGTCACACAAGTATTCCACCTCATAATTATTTAGATTCCTTTTGGTGATTCCAATCGATTTACATGTGAGCTTTTCCTTTCTACATAATTCCTGAAGAGTATCAAGTGAAGCTAGGCAAGGCACACACCAAGCTACAATAAGAAAATATGATTCCTCACTAATGAAATACTAAAGTTAAGAATATATACTTTTTAGTTTTTACATTCCCACCCCCCAATTAGTAGTAATTCTACATTGTAAAATCACATGCACACATGAATCAATGAATTTTCTTCAGGAGAAAACCTAAAAGTTTCCTGGATAGTTAATATTGATTCCCATTAGATGACAACCAATGTCATCCATTAGTTAAATAAATTCCCATCAATTAGGTTATGCTAAGATCCTTAAATGAACATTTTAATTTGTTTGCTTCATCAAGATTATGGTGCCTATTGTAACAGTCAGCACAAAGAAATATTTTTGACTTGTTCATTATATTTATGCATACTTCATTAATAGAATTTACAGGACCCCCTGGCCAACTATTAGAACAGATTATAAAGGTTAAAAGATACACAGGTATACTAAAATAAGAAATTTTAAAATGGAGCCAAAGGTACAGCTTTGTAATAAAGTACAAGTTCTTTGTTTTCTTTAACCAACAAATGGGAAAAGAGCTGAAAACCAAAACACATACTAAACTTACAGCATTTTATACAACATTTGCAAGACTATGAAATTAAAAATTTTCACTTGTCTTGCCCATGCTGTAATATTACCATTCAATCCAGCCCTGTGATTTAACTGGTAAAATGAACTCCTGGTAGCAAAAATTCCTTCTACCAACATGGATCAGAAACTTAGCAGTCTTCCCTCTCCCTCCCCCCATCACTAAGAAGTTGGGTGACATGTCCAAGGTCACAGAGCCAGAATGTGTCAGACGCTGGACAGGACCTGGGAGGTAGGTTAGGCTCTAAGATGATAATGTGTTAACTTCACAATAAATAAATCCAAGAGTTATACCCATAATGGAAACAACATTAATTTTTCCAATGTTAATTTTTTCATTTTTGTATTTTAAAGCAGTGTCAAAGTAATGAATGGATTGATTGTAAGATGCCCCAACTACTGTGAAACATGATCTTGCAATGTATACAAATCTGTTTGACTTTAAGAAAGCTACATGTATATTAAAATCTAAATTTATAACTAGAATAACAGATTTTGAAAGGGCCTTAGAGGTAGGTCATCTAGTCTAACCTCTTCATTTTTCCAATAAGAAACTAAGGCCAAGAGGCATCAAGTGATTTACCCAAAGATACAAATAAGTAGAGTAAGTGTCAGCAGCTAAGGTCTGAACCTAGGTCCTTACTCAGGACTCTTCATTCTAACATAATTATTAGCCAATTATTCCCATTACAAAAAAATTCAAATCAAGATTCCTTTAAACATTCAGCTGAGCAAAACATTTAGCAAGCCCCCACATACAACTTTTAGATCCAGAGACTATCTGGTATAATAGAGTACTGGACTAAAATAGGAGACCAGAATTCTATTCCCAGTTCTGCTATATAACTTTGGGCAAAACATTTAACCCTTTCTGTACTTAAGATTGTTCACTGTGAAGATAGGGTCAAATAGTGGGAGAATTTGAAGTAGGATCTCAGCCTACAGAGAAATTTAGAGTCCTTACCTTCCATAGTTCCAAGCCAATAAGAACCACCACACTTACTCTCGTGATCTGGTATTTATAGTGAGGAATAAATACATCTACAATACATTTTCCCTTGCTATAATGAGGGAATATTAATATTACTGCAATCTCCTCACAAATACCCCCCACATCTTCACTACCAGCAGGTGTCTCCCAC
The DNA here is from genome assembly GCF_003287225.1 of Phascolarctos cinereus. NCBI lineage: Eukaryota > Metazoa > Chordata > Mammalia > Diprotodontia > Phascolarctidae > Phascolarctos > Phascolarctos cinereus. The sequence continues at coordinate 158,823,775 of NW_027555514.1, forward strand.
GCCCAAAGATCACTTAAAGTCCTCACAAAAAGATTGGAGTCCTGGACTAATTTCTAAGGTACCTTCCGGCTCTAAAATTCTAATAAATATTAAGCAAAGTGAGGTGCACCTATACTGTCATGTGCTAATGACGCTTGACATCTACTAATCCTCGGTATCTATGTGAAGTATAAGTCAATCTGTTAATACAAAAAGTAGTACTCAATATTTTATATTTCTGTATAGTGAAACATGTGGCCAGGAGCACCTAGCAAGGACTGCAGTATTCTTTTAATGGAAAAACTTCTCTGAAAACCTTAATGATAATTTACAAGATTACGTTTTTCATCAACACCATAAAAATCTGTTACTGTACACTGCACAAAGGCTTGCCATTCCTGACCAACTAAAAATGCAGGGGATAGCTTCTGTCTACAGGAATCCCATGTGTTCCTAAAGCAGCCACTGAAGCACACTACGTTCTAGGGTGCAAAAGTAACAGATTCCTCATGTTCCTCAGCCACTTCCCAGTATTTCCTTCAGTTTTGATTCTAAAGACCCCTGGGGGTGGGGCAGAGGTCAGGTATCTAATTCTTTGCAGCCCAGGAAAAAGAAGTCTCTGCTTGAGGACCGAGGTGTCCTGCTCTCCAGTTCTTCCCAGCTCCTGGTCACTGAGCCCCAGCTCCAAAGACCTCCGAATTCATGCCTCCCCCTCACCCCCTGCCCTCTCTCTACAGCCCCGTCCCCAATACCTTCCTCTCCAGAACGCCAGGACCAAACTCCCAGCCGAGGTCCCTACCCAGTACAAACAAACAAACTTGTAAGCTCCCAAACATCGGAGTTCTAGCAGGACCACAAAGAAGTCAAACCGCAGCCTCCCTTCCGACAAGGTTTCGGATCCTGCCCAGGGATTAACCAACCACTAATCCCCCTTCGGGGGGCCAGCGCCTCCCGCTCCTGCCCCACACCTCGCGCCCGCCGTTCCCCCACCTCCGTTACAGTTGGGGAGCCGGAGCCTGCCCAGCGCGGGGCCCGGGGGCCGGCGGACGGCCAGCGGCGCCTCCGGGGCCCGCGAAACGTTGGTGCCGGGGGAGGGCGACGGTAAACGGCTCCCCACCCTGCCCGGCGCGGGCTGCGGGGGCAGAGGCGCCAAGCCGGCTCAGTTCCCGCGGCGTGCGCCCGAGCCTCCCGCCAGCGTGCAGCGCGGAAAGCCGACGGGACGGGACGGGAGGGGACCGGACGGGACGGGGCGGAGGGAAGGAAGGAGGGAGGAAAGAGGAGGAGGAGGAGGAGGAGGGAGCGGGGCTGAGGGCAGAGGGCTGGGGGCAAGAGGGACAGTGTGGGGGCCAGCCTCCCACCCCACGCTGGGGTCCCCGCGTCAGGAGCGTGCGGGTGGCGGGCCGGCCCCCGGCACCAAGGTCTCCCTCCCGGTCCTCCAGGCGCGGAGAGCGCGGTTTGGGCAGTGGGAGGTGAGACGAGGCGGGGTGGGGGCACGGTCCCTCCCCAGCCCTCACCTCCTCGCGCTCCGGCCGCGGCCGCCGCCATCTTGTGGAACCTTCATTCAAACTGGCGCGGTCTGACCGGACCGCTCAGCTGGAGGGCCGAGGCCCCGCCCCTTACCCGGCTCCGAGCTGGGAGCGGGGAGCGGGGAGGGAGGAGACAGGCACACACGTCAGGCACGACGGGCGCCGGCGGAGCAGCGCGCGGGCTCCCAGGACCCCGTGGCCGCTGCGGCCCCGGGCTTCCCCACGGCGCCGAGGCTGGCCCTGGGGGGCGGTCGAGGCAACGCGTGCAGACCGGCCGGGGCGAGGCGGGAAGCCCGAGCTCCTCCACTCCCGGGCGCCTACCCCCGCCAGCGAGACCCCATCAGACCCTGGAGTCTCCCGAGGCGGGGGGTGGGGGGCGGGGAGCGGGGAGCGCGTGCCAGGCTCTGAGGGAGCAATGCGGGGAACCTACGGGCCCCGAGAATTGCGTGCGTGCGAGCCGAGTGAGCCCGGAGGGGTGCAGGGCAGGCGCATTTATTAAGCGCCTACGGTAAGCCAGGCGCAAAACACTTGTTATAAAACTTTGTGCAAAAGTCTCTGAGTTAATCAGATATAAGATGATGTTAGTCTATCACTGAGGAACAGTCCTCAAGTTAGGCCCAGTTTTTTACCCTACTTTTAAAGGTTTATTTGTGTGTTTGTTTTACTGTTTCTTTGACATAGACAAGATTTTCCTTTGATATGACTAAAAATCGTAAAATCACTTGACGTCCAACTTGTGATCAATTCCATCACTTTAATTAAAATGGTAGGAAACTAAGTTGCATGTGGTTCTGCCACAATTACCTAAACTCCAGGATTAGCCACGGAAAACTCTTACCAGAACTTCTCCAGATGTCTTTTATGAACATATCAAAAGCTTACAATATAATTCGAAGGACAAAACCAGTAAAAATAACCTTGTTCGCTGACCCTATCCATTATCCTTAATATGAAGCAAAGCATGACAGTGAGTGATGTGTTACCTGTAGATAGTGAGATCCTAGATGCTCCTGTTTGCAGACCTGTCTAAAACCCTGCCTTTTTCCTTTGCTAGTTCATCATTCATGTCAAGCCCACTAAATGTTGACATACTCACAAAGCTAATAATAATAACAACAGTATCATTTATATAGCCTGCTTTGTGCTAGGCTCCATGCTAAGAACAAATATCTCATTTGATCCTCACAATCACCTTGAGAAGTAGGTGCTATCTCTGTTTTACAGTTGAGGAAATTGAGGCAAACAGAAGTTGAGTGACTTGCCCAGGGTCAAATAGCTAGTATGTATTTGAGGCCATATTTGAATTCAGGTCTTCCTGACTCCAGTACCACTACATTATCCACTGTACCATCTAGCTGCCTCCTAGCTTTGTCTTTTTTCTCTTTCCTCTCAGTAACTTCCCTGGCACCTATGGTTCAATTTATCATCTCTGTTGCAGATGACTGATCCATAGATCTAGCCCAAGTCTCTCTATTGAGCGTTAGACTGCCTACTACACATTTCAAGCTGCATATCCATACACATCTCAAACATGCCCGAAAGAAAACTTAGATTTCTTCAGAAACCTATTCCTTTGTTGAACTTCCTAATTTCTGTCTGAAAGACCACAGCCTTCCAGGCACCCAGTTTAAAAACCTACATTATTCTCAACTCACTCTCTCACCCCACACATCCAATTGCTAAGTCTTATTGATTCCACTTCTACAACATTTGTCCTCGTCACTCTGCTCACACACTGCCACCCTAGTACAGACTCTCATCACCTCTTGCCTAGATTATTGCAGTGGCCTCATGGATCTCCTTGCTTCCCTCCCTCACCTATCAAAATAATTTTCCTTAAGTCTGGGTCTTATCATGTCTCCTGACTACTCACGAAACTTCAGTGGCTGTTACCTCTAGGATCAAATATAAATCCTGCTGTTTGACATTTAAAGCTCTTACGTCCTGCCCCCTTCCTATTTACCAGTCTTTTTATGCATTAATCCCCTCCACATACTTCATTATGGTCTAGCCATACTTGCCTACTTCCACTTTTTCCTCCTATACATCACTCATATCTCCCCTTTCTTGTGCCTTTGCATTGACCCTTCCCCCGTGCCTGGAAGGCTGGCCCTCCTCACCTCTTGGAACTTCTGATTTCCTTCTAAATTCAGCTTAAACATTACCTTCTGCAGGAAACCTTTCCCAGTCCCAGTCTTTTCTCCTGAAACCACCTTGCATTTATTTTGTATATATTCTGTATAAACAAATGTATATATTAGAATATAAGTTCTTTTAGGGCAGGGTCTGTTTCACTTTTGGCTTTATCAGACAACAAACATTTATTAAGTACTTGGTACGTACCAGGCACCCTGCAAAGTTCTGGGGATACAAAGGAGGCAAAACCCAACCAAACTCTCCCTGTCTTCATGGTATTTATGTTCTAAAGGGAGATACAATATACAAATTATTAGGAGGATTCAAGATATATAGAGAGCAATAGCAGCTATGTGGATGGGGAAGGGTTTTCAGAAGGTAGAATTTGAGCTGGGTCTGGAAGGAAGGAAGGAAACTAAGAAGCTGAGATGAGGGGGCAGATCATTTGAGACTTGGGGGACAGCCAGTGCAAAGGCACAGAGACAGGAGATGTCATGTTTGAAAAGATACAAGAAAGCCAGTATAGCTGGACTGCAGAGTTTGGGGAGGAGAGTAAGGTATAAAAAAGCTGGAAAGGTAGGAAGGGCCCCTGTTATGAAGAGTTTTAAATGCCAAACAGAAGACTTTATATTTGATCCTGGAGGTAAAAGGGAGCTATTGGAGTTCATTCAGTGGGGGATGGGATACATGGCCTATACTATATAAAAATCACTTTGGCAGATGAATGGAGTAGGGAGAGGCTTGAGGCAGGAAGATCAGTTAGGAGGCTATTGCCTGGACTGCTGTCCAGGCAAGATATAAGAGCCTGAACTTAGGTTGTGGCTGTATGAGTAGAAAGGGACAGATAGATATGTGAAGTAAAATGACCAGACTTGGCAACAGACTGATTACGTGAGGGGAGTGGGAGTAAGGAGTCAGGGTATTACACTGAGGTTGTGGGTCTCAGTGATTAGGAGGATGGTGTTGCCCTTGCTAGTGATAGGAAAGTTCAGAAAAGGAGAGAATGTGATGGGAAGGATAAGAGTTCTGTTTTTGACCATGTTGTATTTGAGATGCCTATAGGACATCAGTAGAGCTGTGCAAGAGGCAGTTGGAGATCCATGAGTAGCTCAGGAGAGAGGCTTGGACTGATTATATAGATCTAGAGGTGAGAGGTGATGACTGAACACATGAGAGTAAGAGGGATGGGGAACCTGCAACCTCGAGGTGCTTGGGTGCTGCCTTTTGACTGAGTCCAAGTTTTACAGGACAAGTCTTTTTATTAGGGGGATTTGTTCTGTGAGGTTTGGATTCAGTCAAAGGGCTGTACTTGAGGACTTAGAGGGCCACTTGTAGCTTCAAGGTCGCAGGTTCCTTATCCCTGGCGTAAGATCAGCAAGAGACATGGTAGGCCCAGGACAAGAGCTTTAGGGGACATCCAGAGTTAGGGGGCCTGACGTGATGCAGAAATCAGTGAAGGAAACTGAGAAGGGCAGTGGGATAGATAGAGGAAAATAAGAACAGTTACATGAAAACCTAGAAAGGAGAATAACCAACCAGAAGAGATGATGTTTTTCAATGTAAATTAATACAGAGATTAAGGATGATCAGGATTAAGAAAAGGTTATTAGATTTGTATTTCCAGTGCTTTACAGTGTCCGGGACATAAAGGGTGCTTAAGAAATAAATAGTTGATTGTGAAGCTGCAAAGGTCTCCTAAAAGAATTAACACTAGATAGACAAAGGGAGAAAGTTAAAATTATACTTTACTTATCAAACCTACATGAAGTGAATAATTTTCAGTGCACACCAGAGGAGTGCTAAATGTTTTGTAAAATGAAGTATCCTTTGACAAGATAAAGAATTTTTAAAATCGGTTTCATAAATTAAGATTGTTGTATACCTAGTATTTTTCCAAAATAGGTACATAGTATTTTATTACTTTTCCCCCTAAATATTTAAGTGAATCTACATTGGACAAACATAAGATGAGAAAAATGATACAATTCAAATGGCCAAGTAGCAAAACAGGGCTACCGGGGTGGAGTTTAATCCAGGAACTGACACTAAATCTTTGAAACACCGAGAATAAATCACTTCATTTGTTTTTTTTTTTTAGCTTTCCTAGGTGATATATTCTAACAGTATATTCTAACTTGGAGTCAAAAGATCTGAGTTCCAGGTTCTAGCTCCAGCACTTTCAGCTAGAGATACTAGGACAAATCATCTAGTTTCTATGCCCTCAGTTTCCTAATAGGCAAAATAGGGACGACATCTGCTCTGCTTCGAAAGGCTGAGGAATGTGCTTTGTAACCATTGCTCTTGAAACGTGACTGCCCACCTCTTTTTCCTATTAATATATCTCCCGGAAGATATATCTTATGCCATTTCTACACAGATCATCACTGGCAATATGTCACAGCCTACCTATTTATACATTCATTGACCTCTGAGTCACCTGAAGTTTGATCATGTACCATGATTTCATAGCCATAAAGAATCACCAGAAGAATGGTCATTTTATAAATTTGGGTTCTATGTCAGGGAGCAATTTGGGAATGTCAAAATTTTATGTAATTACTCATAAGCAATTCAGTCTACTTTCTTCTGCTCACTTCTGGTCCCAGCCAGTGGTTCATCTGCAGTGTTCATGTAGGTACTGATGGTCTAACTTAATCAAATGCCCATCTAGCTGCATGTCACAGGTTGACAACAGGTATTCTTCTATGTGTTTTCTAGATTTGTTGGACTGATCTCTGAGTAACCATGAACTTCTCTGAGGAAAAATATTAGTATTTCAAATCTTGATACAATTAGGACAATATCATCTGCCAATATGTGGCTACTGGCAACCATCCATCCTTCTCTAGCACTCAAAGATGACAGTGCTGACTACTCTGTGTACTGAAAAGATAAATGACTTGCATTCATGTCAAATTTGATTCTGTATATTTGCATGGAAAGTAACGTAGAATTTCTAGTGCTCTATTTAAAAACTAAAAAAAAAAACTTTACCTCTCAAGAGGCCCCCAGGATCACTACATAAATGTTCACATAAATGGAGCTGAACTGTGTTAGTTAATGAGAAATAAAGTTTTCTCAAATATGCTTTTTGACTTATGAAAGTATTGTTTTCTACTCTTCATAACTGATACATTTCTGATAACAGAAAAGTAAGTACTTAGCCAAAGTGTCTTAGCCAAAAACATGGAAATAAAGAACTGAGACTCTTTTACTTAAAGAATTTTAAAGGTACTACAAAAGAATCAATCGTATTAAATAGTTTCAGCTGTGAATTACTGTGTCACTAATGCTGCAGAATGTCCATTAATAAGTTACTGAAGTTCTTTTTAGCTATTATGCATGGATTATAACATAGATTTGGGCTGGAAGGGACCTCATTTTTGGAAACATAAAATAGTTGTTTTATATATTTACATAAAATCCAATAATGTAAGGCAAATGTACAATGCTGGGTAAAAAATAATAGTAGAAGTGTTGGTGGTATCAGCCAATAAAGCTTAGATTTTCATTGTGTCTTTCCCTTCAACTTTGCTAAATGATGGTGAAAAGGAGATACACTTAATGTTTAGATTATCTGTCTCCTGGCCCTCCACGGTAACCATGAGTTCTACTATAAGTTTGGACAAATAATAAATTCTCCCATTAATTGTCTAATGAACTTTTCATCGGCCACTGAATTCTCCCTGATAGATGGAATACATTCAGTTTAACAACCCTTATAAGCCAAATGTTTCTCAAAAGACAGTTTTAAAAGGGGAAAAGTTAAATACTAATTTCTTACCCACTCAGAATAATTTCACTCTAAACAGTTACATAAACAATTATATTTTTTCTATGTCTAATTCATGAAACATTTAAAGAAATAAAAAAATGCCTTCTAATTTAGTTTAATAAAAACAGATTACATGGTTCATTAAAAAATGTTTTAATATAAACATCAGTTCTGAACAAACAAAAACAAAATGACATAGATATTCCAGTAATGAAAAAAATGCTTTCTCAAAAGTACTATGATGCCACTTCAACAGTAATTGCTTCACATTTTCCAGTATCCTGATCTGTGCATGTCACATGTAAAGATCCATCCCTACAAAGAAAAGTGCATGGCTTGTTATAAAAAGTCATGGAAATTTTTAAAGAAAGTACTTGAGGAGGCACTGCTTTCTGGAAAAAAGCTATAACAACTTTAGTTTTCAGGAATCAGATTTTACATTTGAAATAAATACATTTCATTTTCAAAGCTTTAAATAGAGCATCTAATGTGTCACACTCGTGGAGCTCCCCCCCCCAAAGCAATCTCTAGATCATTTGGCTAAAGCAGCCACTTGTGATATCAAATTTAAGTTTAAATTGTGTGGAATTAAAATGGGTCAGGATATCTTTCAGTTTAATCACTGAGCACAATGTAAACTAGACAGTTCCTTAGCTATACACTCCAATGATTCTTACTTAGTATGGCTCGTGGAAAAAAAGAAAAGAGTCCTTTGTATTAGATGATTGATTATAAAAGATTCACTCATAATAAATTTGATTGTGTATTCTTGTTACCAACAGATCTTTTAAAAAGCCCATATTAGTTCATTATGGCACTGGCCTTACCAAGAGAGGAAAATATAGTTTCTTGATAATGTTCTCATGTATATTTTGGTAAATGACTCTCTACGTAGTACAAAAAGTTATTACGTGAGATCCTGTGATGAAAAAATTTAATATTTTTATATTATATGGGACCAAAATGTGGTAAAAACGAGCCTGGAGTCACTCTACAGCTATAAGTAAAGAATTGACTATTTTTGAGTAAGCAGGCAATGGAAATTTTACCATATAATTTCCAAGGAAATAACAATGGATATTGCTTAAACAGCAATGACCACTTTTTTAGATTAAAAGTACAACTAAATGTAAAGTTTGGTTTTTTAAAATGAGAATATATTGTAATTTACTAGAAAAAAACATGATTTATACAATAAAATAATGCTCAAGGCATAAAGAATAGTTTGTAAACTCTTTATAGATATCAATGACTACTACGCAACAATAACAGATTTTCAATACTGAAAAGGCTTTGCCTAGTTTTCACAAAGTAAACCAATAAACTAATGAAATACAGAAATTCTCAAAATTTAAAGACTAATTTTTTTTTACATCAGTAATCATATTTTACTTTTTGTACCTTTTCATGGTGAGAACAGCTAATATATCATGAAGCCCATTTTCTTTTTTATCTAAATCCTGAAGTATAATCTGTTTATGAGAGAAAGAATGTTAGAAAAAATTAAACAAAGCATCATCTTAACTTATAAATTGATAAATTAGTAATCCTAAAAGGTCATCCTTTATTATGAAACCCAGAAATGTTCAATCTTGCTATTACATGACACGATTTAAAATTCAGAGAATAAAAATTATTCTTTTTAAATTGGATACAGCTGCTATAGAATGAGAATTATATGTCACTGGATGAGACCAGAGAGAGAAGAACTGGAGAAGTCAAAATTGTTATGTGTCCCTTTTTATTCTTTTGTATAAGGTAATAGTCGTGGTGTGTGAATTACTTGGGACAAACAAACATTTTGATGATTCGTGATGGCAATGATTGTGTATAGGCCCCTTTTTAAGGCTGAGGGGTGAGTGCTGTGATGTGTGAATCTAAAGTAAGGCTGACTTCAAATGTCAGACCTGGACCAGATAAAACCAGATTGAGCTGTTTTTTTCCACCTTTGGTTATGGTTAGTTCTCTGTATGTTGAATTTCATAGATTTCATGCCACTCACACATGCTTCACTGCTTTTTTGGTTGTGTTTTTAATTTTATGGTTTTTAAGGTTCTAAGATTTTTAAGGATATTACTCCAAGGAAACAAGTAAACATTGTAGCTTTTAGAGAGAACACTTTCCATGACTGTTAGAGATATTGGCAGTGGCTGTTGGTGTAGAAATTCATACTTTTCAAGGATTATCCAAGCCCACAATGAAACAGGATGAATTTCACACCAAAGCACCAGGGAAAATGGGACTGAAAATGAAAACAAGCTAAGAAGTGACAAAAGATTGCTGCAAAACTGCCCAACTTCGAAAACAAGCTAAGACTGTCAGAGGGAACTGGTAGCTAGAGGAATTGTTACTGATTCTTCTAAGGAACAGTATGGGCTTCTTGAAGTTGGAAGAACGATAAGGAAACCAGAAAAAAAAAAGCTGCCAACTACTGTTATAAAGAAAAAATAGTCATACAAAGACAATAGTACTAAAGACTGGGAAAATAATTTTTACTGATAAAACTCGCTTAAAAATTTTTTTTTAATCAGGAAAAATCCACCTTCTCACTCTCCTACCCCAAACTCCCTCTCCCCAATTAAGGATTAAAGAAAATAAAACCCCTGTTGCAAACACATAAAGTCTAGCAAAACAAATCCCCACTTTGGCCATGTCCGAAAAAATGTCTTATTCTGTACTATGAGTCCTTTACCTCTCCTATCTGAAGAGTAGTAGTATGAGTCACCATTAGTCCTCTGGAATCGTAGTTGGTCATTATACTGATCAGAATTCTTGATTCATTCAAAGTTGTTGTCTTTATATAGTGTTCTCATTGTAAAAATTGTTCTCCTGGTTCTGTTAACTTCACTCTGGTACAATTCAATTAAGTCTCCCTAAGTTTCTCTGGAACCACCTGCTTCATTATTTCTTACAGCACAACACTCCATCACATTTATATAACATAACCTCTTTAGCCATTCCCCAATTTGGGGCACATCCTCAGACTGCCATTCTTTGCCACCTTAAAAGAGCTACAATTTTTTTGTCCATCTTTAAGAGTTTGTTTCACTTAGAATTAACCCCCCTCTTAATCTACTCTCCCTTTGATTCTCTCCATTTCCTTTTCCCTCCTATTTCCTTTTTGAGATAAGTCTATTTCTATGGCCAGTTCTTTGGGTGTGTGTGTTTGTGTGTATTCTTCCTTTTCTGACCATTTCAGATGAGGGTGGAGTTCAAATGTTAGCAACTCCTCTCCAGTTCCTCCATGTTTGTACAGATGTCTACTTCTGCACTCTGATGATGTGAGATAATTTGCCCTAATCTTCCTCCCCCAACTCCCACAGTACAATCCTTTTCTTTTGTTTTTCTCTTAAGCTATAACAGAATCGTTCCCAGGCCATGTCTAATTATACTCCCTCTATGGCCCATGATGATAATAGGGTTCAGAGGGGAGCATATACATCAACTCCCCATATTAGAATGTAAGAAGTTTTATCCCCCTGCTCATTTTCATTCATGTTTACCTTTTTACATTTCTCTTAACTCCTGTGTTTTAACCTCTAACTACCCATAACTCTGATCTTTTCATCAGAAATGTTTTGAAGTCCTCTATTTCACTAAAAGTTCATTCTCTTTCCCTCTCTCCCTGGACCCATAATATTATACTCAGTTTGGCTGATTAAGTTATTTGTGGCTGTAGGCATATATCCTTGGCCTTCTAGAATTCCAAGCTTTTTGCTCCTTTAGAGTGGTGGCTGCTAAATTGTGCGATCCTGATTGTGGCTCCTCAGTTCTTGAGTTCTTTCTAGTTGCTGGCAATACTTTTTCTTTGACTTGTACGCTCTGAATTTTGGCTATGATATTCCTGGGAGTTTTAATTTTGGAGTTTCTATCAGAAACTCAATGGTAGATTCTTTCTATTTCCACTTTGCCCTCTATTTTCTTTTAACATTTCTTGAAAAAATACATCTAGGCTCCTTTTTTGGTCATGGCATTAAGAAAGTGCAATGATTCTCAACATTTTTTTCTCCTCCATCTTTTTTCCACATGGGTTGTTTTTTGATATATTTTACATCTTCTGGTTTTTTTTTTTGTCTTGTGACATATCTTGCTGTCTCATGGAGTCCCTGGCTTCTATTTGTACATTCAAATTTTATGGGAGTTTATCACTTGGGCAAGGTTTTATATCTTTTGCATCAAATTATTCCCTTTTCAATTTCCCTTAATAGTTCTCATTTCTTTTCCAATTTTTTTCCTCAAGAACTCTCGCTGGACTAACAAAAAAATTTTTAAACTTTTTAAAAACTCTTGCTTCATATCTCCCAGGAATTCTAGTTGAATTTGTGCCCAAGCTGGCCCGTCCCCTCCCCCCCCACCTCAGCTTTGCTTTTAGATATTTTGGAGTCACTCTTTTCTTTTGGGTTTGTCTCTCAAGCATCACTGTTACCACAATATCTCCTTATGGTGACACTCTTCTTTTTGTTTCCTCATTCATCAGCCTACTCTCTGACTTGGGACTATCAAGTCCAAAGAGCTGGGCTCTATATACTTATGGAGGGAAAGCCTGGGCTGCTTTCTCGGGCTATTGAGTGTTGTGTTATTTCAGGATCTCAAGGAAAACTCAGGCTCAAAACCTGAAATCTTTGAAGTGCTCCCAAAGTGGTCTAATCTAGGGCAAAGTGAGATTGCTTTCCTGCTCTGAGCTGTGCAAGTTCCTAACCTTCATCTGGTTCTGAGCAACAGGAGACTGCTGCTGCTGGACTCAGCCACTATCACTCAGCCGGGAAGCTTTGCTGGTTCAGTGCCAGAACTGCAGCGCCCCCCCCCCCCCGCCTTTTGATTTGGAGTTTCTATCCTGCAGGAATTCTTCTGCAGGCTCCAGTGTGGGTGAGAAGTTGGGTTTGAGTTACAATGCTACTTGCTTGCTTCTGAGCTGCCTGCCACTCCTGACCATGGAAAGTCACTCATGGAGGAGTCTCCTCAGTCTGCTTGGATTTATGACCAGAACCGGGAAGTGCACAAAGCTGGTAGTTAGCACCTTTTCCCATACCCTACATGAAGTGCACAGGTATGGTTTTAGGATCTCCTCTTGAAATAGCCAAAGAAGGGAATAGCCCATAGTCCCACATGTAACTGGATTTTATAGGATCATAAACTTTGAGCTGGAGTGAACCTTAGAGGATATCTAGTCCAGACTCACATTCCGTTCAGGAGGAAACTAAGACCTACAGCTCAGCCGCTGTCTGGGAGCTGGAGTGCTCCATGCAGTGCACTTCTGGCCAAACGCTTCCCCCAGTGTCCACAAACCCGTCTCCCTATGCTGACCTGGGCTGGACAGATGACCCACTGTGACTTTTCCTTGGATTTGTCCATCACGACCTGGTCTGCCAAGTTTTACAGACGTTTGATGGAATTCTGGGTGGGAGAGGCAGGAACTTGCCATACCTCTTTCTGTTACTCCACCATCTTGGCTCCACCTTCTGAGATGTCCTTTTTCATTCAAGGATATACCAAAAGCATTTTCAGAAGTCCAGGTGAACTTCTGGGCATCTTTACCAGACTATAAAACATTCATAGTCCGGCACTTTTTTTTTTCAAATCCCAGTGGGCCTGCAAGTCTTGTTACCATTAAGGAAATGAAATGATGGAACTCTGACAAATCTACTGATATACTGAAAAGTAGGATTGTTCTAGAATCACAGAAAGTCCTAAATGGAGATAAAATACTGCATCATGACCTTGTACCTGTCACAAATGGTTAGGAAATTTATCCAAGAGATGCAGATAAATATGCTTCAGTGTCCTGGGAAGTTGTGATTTAAACTCCAATGAAAATTTGGAAAAACAAACTATCAAAGACATGGTTAATATCCAGTGTGACAAAAATATGGTTTCATGATGAACAGTAAGGATCAAAATATTGTGAATTCAATACCAACTCATTTAAAATGAGGCACTGTAGCAGAAGGAGGATATACTACATTTTGGTGTTTGTTTTTTTTTAAAGATGTGAAATATTGAAAGGTTATTGTATAAGTTAAAACATGTAATTATTTTATGTTGTCTCAGTTAATCTGCACAGCACCACTGATTCTAAACTGAAAGACTTTATGCCAGATGAAAAAGTGATTTTTCCCTCCTCAGATTTCTCATGGCACTATATATGGTAATCCTTTACCCTGATTACTTTCTGCCCTATATCATACTTATTTGTATACATGAGTATTTTTACGTATCTCCTCTTCCCTATTATAATCTGAACTCCCTGAAGGCAGTATTATTTTTCATCTTTAAAAACTTTAGCCCCAATAAGTACTTCATACAAAGGCACTTAATACTTGTTAAACAGAAAGTTCTTCTGAGACCAAAACTGTCTTGTTTTGAACATGAACTGGGCATAGTGGGTCATTTGTTTAGCTTTTCTCTATATCTAATTTCCCTGCTGCAATTTCTCTGTGATGAATATAAATCAGACTATACCAATCTACTGATACTAAAGAAAAACAAATGGAGAAGGGGAATAGATGTTGCAATCAAATGCATTTTTCCATCTTAATGGCATATCTTAAAATAGCATATTCATCAAATAGTGCTTGCTTTTTAATAATGACTCTGTTAATTAAATTATTGACAGAAACTCGATATATGCATATTGTTCTACAAGTACATATAATGGTTTTTCTGAAAAGCTTTTCATAAATTGATTTTTTGAAAATTAAACACTTAGAACTTGGGCTTTAATGCCTGTTAACATTACATCATCCGTCACTAACAGTGGATCTAGCTCTTCTTTAGTTCTTCCTCTTGCCCTGTACATAAGTTAAAAGAAAGCCCTTTGTATTGTCCATAATTTTTTTTGTATATTTCAATTCATTTTTTTGTTTGGAAACTAATCTTGGTATTTTGTGCCACTCTATTTAATTATTCCATCCTTCATGCCTATCTTTGTATATGACCTTTCAATAGAGCTTATCAACGAGGTTCCTAGTAAACCACAGCAGTTGCTTTACATGTCTCCCCTGCTTTCTTCCTCTTTAGGAATATATACAATTGTGTTGTCAGAATCCTATTTCTCATTCCTCTTGAGCCATCTTTCCCTTTAAAATTCTTGTCCATAGCACTATACCTATTCATTTTCCAAACTTCTTGAAATCTGTTAGCATGGTATAAGGTAAAAAGTACTAGATTTACAATCAGGCACCCGGGTTCAAGTCATGATTTTGTCACTTAATATGTGTGACCTTGGATAAGTAATTTAACCTCAACAGGTTTCAGTTTCCTTCTGTACAGAATGTGGGGCGGGACTAGATATCCTCTTAAGGTCCCTTCCAGCTCAAAGTTTATGATTCTATAAAATGTAGGGTTACACATCCGACTATGAGCTGTTTCTTTCTTTGGCTACTTCAAACTGAAGATAACACGGTCACATTCTCCCAAGGTTCTTGTTATTTCCACTTCTCCAATCAGGTCTTTTTTGGTCATAATTAAAACCAGAATAGGAGTCCCTCCTCATGTTGCTTTCTTTACTTTTTGAAAGAAGACACTATCAGTAAGGTAAGTCAAGAATTCATCCTATACATTTAGCATTTTAGCAGAATGAGAGTTCCATGTGATGTATGAATAGGTAGCGCTCCCTATCTTGTACCAGTCTGTATTAGCAAAGCTTCATCACTAGCCTCTATTTGGCAAATTTACCTGTAGTATGCTATTGTAATAATAGTGCTTCCATGTTACTACATTTCTTTATTCTCACCCACATGTTCTACACTGGATTCCAACTACAGCTATGATTTCATTGTTATAGGCAACGCACAGAAGAGGAACTCCTTCTACCAATGGAGGCTGGAACATTCTCTGAAACTTACAGTGTTAAGACACTTGCCCAGAGCACTCAGAGGTTAAGTGCCTTGCTCATGGCTACACGGCCTGTACAGGTCAGGGATAGACCTTACACCCAGGTTTTCCTGGCTCTGAAAATGGCTCTCCATTTACCACACTACACTGCTTCTAAATTCAGATTCAGGGGCACTGGGGCAGATGCGCATTTCTTGATACTTGGTGCTTTTCTGCTGTACCATCTCAACAATGTTTATGCTTGGGTTGCAGTGTGAATCCCCTTCACCAAAATCTTAGTGATAAATATTAGGCTGCATTCACCTCCTTGTAATAAAACTTGGAGCTCACATTTTAAATTACTAATTATGATTTAAAAGCATACATCTGAGGCCATTAACACTGGCCCAATTCTGTTCCCACTTATTTCCTTTTCTGAATTGTTGGGCACCCAACCACTACTTGCTTTTCTTATTATCTGTCATGTAGCCCGTATATAACTTAGTATCCAATTTTGTCGTTTTAGCTACCCCACATACAGAAAAGTTATAGATGTGACTTTAGACAGATAATACTCTAGAAGACAAAAACCTGTGTTTTTATAATATGTAAACTCAATATTCTCACCTGTGCAAATTTATTTTCATCTTTTGCAGAATGTTTTCCAATTGACTCATAGAGTTCAAGACATACTGAGGATATACTTCCAGGGGCTTGTAATGTGTGTTGTCTTCGAGCTGGCAAAGGAGTCCCTGATGGGAACAGTATGGTGAATCTATTGGCTCCTGATTCATCCACTCCCTAAATGGGCAAAAACCACATGTCTATCATTAATTTTAACATAATAAATTTTGTGATTTTAGATGGTGCATTATCTTGTAAGGATGTCATAACAAAAGTTAGTAAGTTTTATTATGCTATTTAGAAAAGATGGACACACCTTTACTAAAATATCTTTTGCAGAACATTCAATAGCAAGAGGCTCCTCTTCTAATAAAATATTTTCTTTGCCAACAAGAATTCCCGCTTCTGTAGCTGCACCAATAGGAATAACCTCATCAGGAGGAATTGAATTCAGGAGCTCAACAGCTGGAAAAAGATCTTTAATCAGCTGCTGCAGCTTTGGGATTCGAGCTGACCCTCCACAAAGCACAACCTGGAAAAAAGCATTCATTCTTATTGTCTGAATAATGTGTTTTTCAAAATTGAACAGTGTCAATCTTGTAATGAAGTATTAAAAATTCCTTGGAGCTATTAAAAGCATCCTTGATTTTAAAAAGGCATTTTGTGAAATCTCATTAGAAAACAATACAGTATCTAATTTCATATGAAATGAAATATTAGACATTTTGTAGTTATTTAGTACAAAAAATACTTAATTTCTTATGTTCCTTACAATATTCTGTTGAATGTGGAGTTCTACCATCACTAAATTTCTGCTTTCATGCTTGACTATGCTATAGAAGTGATAGTGGACTCCTGAAGGCTCAACTAGTGGTACACAAGCCTGGCAGACCCCACCAAGCTGGGAAGTATGAGTCAAGTATGATTCTGCTGATAGTTGGTATATATGTTGTCTGAAGCCCAACCAAGAAAAGCTTGGAAAGTCTCATTATCAGGGGGACTGTGTGGTGATGATTTTTCCAGACACAGCAGCTATCAAAGATCACCTATGACAACTTCCAACCAAAAGAGCTTCCTGAACAGGAGGCAAATAGCCAGCTCCCATATGCCAGAAAACCCTTAAGTTCACACCAAGCCAAATCTAATGAGAATCTACAGTAAATGACTTCTACCCAAGAACTGCACAAAAGGTCACCAAGAAGCTTGAAGGCAACAGAAAATGGAGACTTCCAGTGGGACCAGTGACAGGTGCATACGTAGTCTAAAAAGCTCTGTGTCTGGAGGCAGGAAGAGTAGAAAGAGAGTCATCAGGAAAACTCAGGGTGGAGACCTTGGAAGTGCTAAGGAGCAGTGGCAATGACCACTATGTAGCATGGCAGCATGCTTACTGGAATACCTCAAGGCCAGGGACTCTAAAGTTCCTAGCAATCTGGACTGCGATTCCAAAGAGGACCTGAAGACCCAAGCACTTTGAACCTCAAAGATCCAAGGAAGGCCTAACTATGGGAGATGGATGTCAGTGCAAAAGAGTAATGGGGTGGAACATGGCTCTGGCACAAAACTATGGCTCAGGAACTAAAATAGAAAAGATGAGTAAGTCAAAGAAAATACTGACCAATATCAAAAATTATGAAAAATCTGATTAAAGATGCCCCCAAAAGAGAGAGCAACTCCATAATAACTGTAAACAGACTCAAAGGAAAAAACAGACTTTTCATAAGGACAACATTAATACTTAGAATAAATGAAGATAAAAAAATGAAACAAAACCTCTAAGGAAGAAGAACAAATACTTAGAAAAGAAAGCGGTATGTGACTTGATATTAAAAATCATAACAAAAAATTAGAAGTGAAGCAGATCATAAACCTTTCATAGCTATGGGTTAATTGAACAAGGAGCAGAGGCATTTACAAAAGGTAAAATAGATACCTTTAATTAATGAAGCTGAAAAGCTTCTGCAAAAATAAAATGCAGCTAGGATAAGAAAGGGAGCAGTCAAATGGAAAAAAATCTTTGTATGAAAATTTTCAGATCCAGGTTTAGTATCCAAGATAAATAGAAAACTAGTAGATAAAGCCAAGAGCCATTCCCCAATAAATGTGATTAAAAGATATGAACAAACAGTTCTCAAAAGACGAATTGCAAACTATCAAGAACCATATGAAGGTTTCTAGCAAAATGGCAAAGATGGGAATGGTCAAAGTTGGAGGGGGTAAGGGAAAACAGATGCACTAGGGTTTTACTGGTGAATGGAGAACCAAAACAAATCACAATGCTTCAAAATATGCAAGTATTAGCAATTTACTGATGTAGAAACTATGGTATGAATTTTATGCCTAGCCTATGGGAAAATAAATTATAGTTCACTTATTTTATGGATTTGTAAACCTAGACCAGATGCTTAACAGAAGCACTTTAGAATATATACTAATATAAATTTCATCATTATGTTACTGTCAACTTTTATGTCATACTTAGAAATCATAGATCCTTCCATTACCTGTGCCATGAATCAGCATTTATCTTAGCATATGGCACTGAGTTACCAATTTTTTCAGTGGTTTAAAATCCCCTAAAATTCAGGGATTTTAAATCCCCTGAGAAACCCAAGGGGATCCTGAGCTATATCCACTACAAGGACATACAGGAGCTTTCAGCATCATTTAATAAGGTAGTGGTCTCCAAAGTTTTATCTTGTAATGCCATCAGTAAAAAAAAAAGTTTAGAATATCTATGTATATTTAATTATTTAAATAACTTATATGTACTATTTTTAATAAAGTATGTAATTATAAAACATATATAAACACAGAGTAAACAGGGAACCACTGAAATTTAATGAATGACATGGTCAGACAAGCACTTCAGGAAAATCATTTTGACCAGCTGCATAAAGGATGGGTTAGAGAGGGGAGAGATCAATTAGGAGGCTGTTGTAATAGTCTAAGGGAGAGCTGATGAGAGATTGTGTGGTTGTATGAGTATAGAGAAGAGGACAGATGGAAG
Organism: Phascolarctos cinereus; assembly: GCF_003287225.1. NCBI lineage: Eukaryota > Metazoa > Chordata > Mammalia > Diprotodontia > Phascolarctidae > Phascolarctos > Phascolarctos cinereus. The sequence goes on from NW_027555514.1 coordinate 158,842,634, forward strand.
ATGCTGTGGAGGTAGATGTCATAAGATTGGCAACTGTTTGAATAAATGGCATGAAAGGGAAAAGTTGACATCAAGGTCAAAAACACGATAGTGTCCTCAAAAGAAATACTAAAGTTCAGAAGAGGGGTGGGTTTGGTGAGAAAGAAAACATGTGTTCTGCAATGTATCCCTCACTTGCTCACTCTGTCCCTCCAAAAAACAAAAAGAAGGGAGAGGATTTGGTGCTCTTACTGGGCGATCTGAGCAACAGAGCATGAAGACACTTGGAGGTGGGAGGAAAAGTGAATTTTGCCTACAATTATTCCTTATACAAATGACCAACTGCCTTTGTGGGAGTGGATACCAGGTGGAGAAGGGAAGAGGTTGGGAGGCTGCAAAACAATGGAAAGCCAAGGTGGGAAAGGGTGAAGTATTTGGTAATAACAGGTGAAGGGAGTGGTGTGGTTGTGCTTTGGTGTTAAGTGCTGTGATCTGTCATCTTAGGGAAAGCACGATATGACCTATGTTCCCACCCTTTAGGTTAGTTCATTACTTACCCCTTGGAACTGTGACAGTTCTCACTTTGGAAAGCACTATTTCTAAGGGACTTTTAAAAAGAATAACAAAATATCTACTAGTTGGCACTGAAAATTTTCATATTTGGATGCTTCTTTCATAAAGCTGCATAAAATTGACAGTTCCTTCTCCTATAACAGAACCTAGTAAAGGCCTTGAACTTGTCCATATAATACAGGTCTATGGCATAAAGAACAATCTAGTACCACAGTATCTTTGAACCCTTTAGTTTGTTACAAAAGACCCATCCCAAGGCACACAATATAGGGGATGGCATAACTAAACAATTAATTTTTAGTTCACAAAAAACATCCTCACATTCCCCTCTAAGTTTGTATGTCACTGCAATCTCAAAAGTGAATGGGGTAAGGAAGAGACTTAACTGATAAAGACTGGGCCCCCTGTATGTTAGGATAGGAAATTTGGGGAAATGCTAAATTAGCCCTCAGCTGAGGACAGAAATAGTATGTCAACACTGAGTTCCTTGAGAGCAGGGGCCTTTTTGGTATTCCCAGTGCTTAGCACAGTTACCTGGAATGTAGCAGGCATCTAATAAATTTGTTCATTGACAGACTAACTGACTACCAGCTGAAGAAGGGGAAAAAAAGAATAGGTTTATCTAGACTCAGAAGGAGTCTTCCCTAGAGATATGCAAAATGGAACAGTCCAACTCTAAATTCCTAGGCCTAAATCTAGCCTTTGACAGAATGTTCTTTTCTATTTGTATGATCACTAGTATCAAAAAAAGCACTTATTACTGGCTTAATTTTATGTAGTAATATACTAAGAAATGTTCCAAAAAGTCTTCATGGAATGCAATACTTTTAATGAAAAGATTAAGTACACATATATGTCAGTACAAGTATAAATAGGCAGTAACTCAAATACTTGGGGAATATCTAGTTCGATACTGTATAAAGCTCCTAGAGAAAGTCACTGCTGTTCAATAAGAGCTGGATAATAAGAATGGAGAATAATGGAGAGTTAACACTAGCATATGAATGAATCTATTAGTTTTAAATTAAATATGGTTTCCTAACTCCAAAATCTGTGGAATACAGGATTGTATTGTGTAAACTTGGAATTTTTTAATGGCAAATAACATATAACAAGCAATCTTCCATTAGCAACATAACTCTCTTTTGTTGTAAAGCCCTTTTTAAGAACCATTTTCAAAATGTTTCACAAATTTAAGTAGCTCTTAAAATCAACAGAATTTTAAAAAGTCAACACCACACAAAGATCTTAAAAGCAAACCTCCTCCATCCAAATCCTTTTTAAAGCAAATCTTAGCCATAACATAAACTGCTCATGTATTAAGTAAATTGAAAGAATTTGTTCTTTATTGTTGAAGGGAATTATGCACCTGATAAACAATGGGCAATACAAGTGTGTATTTACAAATAGTATACAACCTACTAATTTTTAAAAATTCACAAGCAGATACTCAGAAAATGTTTAAATAGATATTAATACTCTTCTCATTAAGAGGATAAACTGCCTAATTCCCTCCTAGGCTGACACTATATAACAACAAACACATTAGGAGGGGAAATATATATTACCTTGTTGATGTCATCTGATGTAAATTCAACTTGTTCCAAGAGATTTCTGATAACTTCTATACATTTATTAAAAAGTGGTGAACATATAAGTTCAAATCTGGCCCTACAAAAAAGAAAAAAATGAAAATGTCTAGTTATAGCAAACTCGACATATTTCATATGAAAGTGTAATATTTAAATTAGTAGTTAATGGAAAATAACCTATTATCAAAAACTGTGATAACTATGTCACCCCCCCTACTTAATAAAGTCCATACTCCCTATTAACTTCTAGGATAGAATATAAACTCCTCTGCTGCTTGGCATTAAAGCTCCTCAAAATTTCTGGTCACTCCCTTGTAGGCATTCTATAGTCCAACCATGTCAGCTTACTCACTGTTCCTCAGACATAATGTTCAATCTCCCAATCTTCAATCTCTTTGTACAGGCTCTCTCTCATTCCTGGAATGTTCTTCCTCTTTGCATCTATTTCTTTCTTTCTTTTTTTGGGGGGGAGGGGCCCTAGACAATGGGATTAAGTGACTTGCCCAGGGTCACACAGCTAGTAAGTGTTATGTGTCTGAGGCTGCATTTGAACTCAGCTCCTCCTGAATCCAGGGCCAGTGCTCTATCCACTGCGCCATCTAGCTGCCCCTTTGCACCCATTTCTTAAAATCTCTGGCTTCCTTCAAACTCAGCTTAAAAAAACCTTTCTTGATCTCCCCATATGCTAGTATCTTTCCTTCTAAGATTACCTTGTTTCTAATTCTATTTGTCTCCTTCATTAGAATGTAAGCTCCTTGACTGTGGGAACTATTTTCACTTTTTCTTTAGATTCCCAGGTCTCAGCACAGTGGTAGGCATAAAATAAGTGTCTTTTAATTAGCTGAGCAAACTCTTGGCCTATAGTAGGTAAACAATGTGACAGTACAATAGCATTTCTTTTTAAAGCTCAAGTTTACAAATATTTGAAGATAGTCAAGTTCAAATAAAAATAAGTAGAAAACCTGCCACATGACCCTCAAAATATCCTAAGTATATCTAAAATATTAGTAATATTACTAATAATTAACCATTCTACCAATCTTTTATCCTAGACAAGAAAAACACTTAAAAACCCTAACAGGTCAAACTTATTTACGAACAATTTATTAAAGGATTTAAAGATTTCATATCAAGATAGCAGAAGGAGCATTAAGAACTCAGAATGAGTTTATAACCAATAATCTTTGGGTACTTAGAAGAACATTAAAATCTCTAAGATAATTTCTGGTGACAGCTTACAATTTATTCAGTGATCAAATCCACAATTTGAAAGGATAATTAGATTGAGTTGCAAATTTCTCTGTTTACAGGTAGTTTTGCTTCTATGCTATCCAAAAAGGACAGGACAAAGTCTTTCTGTGAAGAATTCTCTGACTGAAGGTGCAATCATTTGTTAACCACTTCCTAGATTTCACACAAATGATAAAGAAATCCTATGTGATTTTCTGTAAGCTACCTTTACACTTACTAAGTATCATCAAGAAGTAAGTTCAATAGAGTCAAAGACAGAAGGCTAATTAAATAGTATCAATATGGATTTTCAATCTAGTGTCTAGTAACTATTCACCAGCAGTGAACCATCGCAGGCTCTGTTAAAGTGAGCAAAACTACTTAGAGAGATACTGCATATATAAACTGATATGTTCTATATGATTTTAAGAATTCAAACTAAAAATCTCACTTCAAGTTAAACAGACCATATTTGGGATCTTTTTCACAAATTATGTTCAGCTATAGAATAAAAAGGCATAGTATTTAATATGTCGAAAACATCCAGAAGTTTCAAAAGAATGGTCCCTTTTTACTATAATTCAATAAATTAGTTTTTAAAAATTAGTTCATAAAAGTCAGTTATTCCAACATGGTAGAAAGAATTTTACTTTTCTATTCAGTCTTACCTGGACACATTACAGTCAAAATCTAGACCATCATACAGTGAGTCAACAAAGCAGTTCGCACTTCCCAAGGTTGATAAGGAATGTTTTGCAACATCTGCACTGTTCATTAATTTCATCATGGCTCGGGCATTTCCTCTTACATCATGTTTAAAGGACCTAAATTCAAAACAAAACCTCAGAAGCTTAAAAATCATTGGATCAGTCAGGAATCACAACAACTGAAAAAATAAATAAACCCTAAGGAGATAACAAAGTTATACTACATTACGTATCAGAATTGTTCAATTTCTAGATTCTAATTCCTTTGGATCCTTCAAAGAAAATTATTTTGTAAACACCCCAAAAGAAAGCTCTCTAATTCAAATAAAAAACCAATTTATTTAGTGCTTTGATCTGTTGAACTGTTTCCTACTTAACAAAGTTATGCTACAGATATCATTTTCCCATGATAGCCTTTTTTCATGAAGATATGAGTATTTTTGTAGACAAACAGGCTAAATAAAGTTATGCAACTGGGTCAAAGATATTGAATTAAAATTAGAAACCTACATCCTCTGCCTTTACAATCTTTAATAAAGCCTCAAAGATATGTTGATTTTTGATATAGTATTATCTAAGAAGCCAACTCAAGCATCAATAAGCTGCATGGGGTTCTTCTTCAAAATAACTCATCGGGGGCAGTGAGGTGGTGCAGTGGATAGAGTACCAGCCCTGGAGTCAGGAGGACCTGAGTTCAAATTCAGCCTCAGACACTTACTAACTAGCTTTGTGACCCTGGGCAAGTCACTTAACCCCCACTGCCTCCAAAAAAACAAGAAACAAAAAACAAAAACAAAATAACTTGTCAAAAAAAAAGTGTCATGCTGTAGTATATTATATCAAACATACCTCCTTGACAAAGAGAACAATAATAGTGACCAATTTTCATGTGTGAATAGCAACTACGTAAGTTAGCACAGTAGTTTTTGGGAACACTCCTATTAAACTGTAAAGTGGTGTCAATCTGCATCAATGGAGGGAATACCTATACCAGGGTTGGGGAACCTGCTGCCTTGAGGTCACATGTATATAGGTCCTTTGGTGCAGCCTTTTGACTGAGTCCAAATTTTACAGAACAAATCCTTTTATAAAGGGGATTTCTTCTATGAAGTTTGGATTCAAAGGCCACCTGAGGACCTTAGAGGGCCACATGTGGCCTCGAGGTTCCCCACTCCTGACCTATACCAACAAAATAACAGATCCACGAAATAAGATGGGATTCTTTAAATTTCTATGATGCTTAAATAAGAACAAATTACTACAGTGTATAGATTAACTTGTTATTTGCTTGAAATAAGGGCTTCAGAGTACAATTTATTTTTGAATAATAGTAGATAGCAGCACTTTAATATTTTGTACAGTGGAGGTTTTCTGGAGTGGACTTGTTGGGATGTGAGACATCATGGAACAAAAGAAAGAGCTGAAAATGGTAGCATCAGAAAGGATAGGTTCTATGCCTATATTTATGCCTTTTACCATAACTGTACACCTGCGATCTCTGTGCTGTCCTGATGTCCCATCTCCAACTCTGACTGTCCCTGCCTGGTTCTCCTACCTACTTCATTACTTGGCCCATTTCCTCAACTCTGAGCCCCACTGAGAGCCTGGAACAGAAATAAAGTAACAGTAGAAACCAGAAACACTAACCAAAACAACATTTTTCACTTCAATTCACTTCACTTCTACTTCATGGAAAGATACTCAGCTTTTTAAAGGATTTTTTTCATTTAACATAATTTGATGAAATCAAATCAAATTAGTCTAACACATTCAAAACACAGTACCTTCAACATGTTCTAGCATATTGCATGTCTTGTTAAAATCCAATTTTTTTACTTTTGCCCATTACAATGAGATCTGTCCAAAATCCAAGAACAGTTTATGATACATTCTGACTGCATTTTAAAATACTACTTAAGGGAAAGCTCAGAGAACAAAAATGTCATGACTATCTTTTTGAAAGGGGATAAAAATTCCAGGCTAGAGGTGCGCAGCATGATCGTCAGTTCTTCTACTACTTGGAGGCAGCGAGAAGGTTCAGGGCAGTGAGCATTAAAGTTCAGAAGTTCATCTGTCTAGGGTCTGACAGCTGAGAAAACCCTTTTTCCCTTACAGCATGACAATTCATATTAACTAATTTAAATTGCTAAAATAATAACACTTTAAAACAAACAGGAATACAAATGGATATTATCAGGACTCACCTCTGAAACTCCGAAGCTAAATAATGGGCCAAGGCTTCTGTAAAATACACACCACCAATGCTGTCATCAGTGTTTGTTGCAAGAACACGGTACATTCCACTGTTCACTTCTATGACACTAATAGATAAGGATGTTCCTCCAAGTTTATAGACCAAGACATTACTTCAAAAAAAAAAAAAGAAAAAGGAAAAGAAAAAAGATTTTGAAAGACACACAAGCTGTTAAAGAATCACAGTGTCTTAGAGCTGAAAGAGCTACTATCATTGCTATTACAAAATAATGTTTATTGGATTAATGTAGTTGCCTAGGATCATACAGCTGGACAGAGGCAAAAACAAGACCCAAATTCAGGCCTTTTGTGTCCTACCCTGTCCAGTGTTCTTTCCACTTTATACTGTGAGGAAAAATAGTGCTTTCTATTCAGAATAATTTAAGTTCATTAAGAATGTGATGGAGGGCAGCTAGGTGGCACAGCAGATAGAGCTCCAGCCTTGGAGTCAGGAGGACATGAGTTCAAATGTGGCCTCACATACCTAACACTTATTAGCTATGTGACTCTGGGCAAGTCACTTAACCCCAACTGCCTCACCAAAAAAAAAAGTGATATAATTACTTATTCAGTGTGTTATACCAATCAATCTACCAAAACTTATTTTATAGAGCTAGAAAAAATAACAAAATTCATCTGGAAAAACAAAAGGTCCAGAATATCAAGGCAATTAATGAAAAGCAATGCTAGAGAAGGTGGCCTAGCCATACCAGATCTTAAATTGTTTTATAAAGCAGCAATCATCAAAACTATTTGGTATTGGTAAGAAATAGAATGGTAGATCAGAGGAATGGGTTAGTTACATAAGACACAGTAGTCCATGACTATATTAATATACTGTTTGATAAACCCAAAGACTCCAGCTTCTGGGATAAGAACTCACTATTTGAGAAAAACTGCTGGGAACACTGGAAAACAGTTATCGCAGAAACTAGGCATAGACCAGCATCTTACATTGTATACCAAAATAAAATCAAAATGGGTATATGATTTAGATGTAAAGGCTGATACTATAAGCAAACTGGGAAAGCAAGGAATGGTATACCTGTCAGATTTATGGAGAATGGAAGAATTTATGACCAAACAACAGATAGAAAACATTATGAAATGCAAAATTGATTATTTTGATTACATTAAGTTGAAAAGTTTTTGCACAAAGCCAATGCAACTAAGATTAGGAGGAAAGCAGAAAAACTGAGAAAGATTTTTCACAACCAGTGTCTCTGATAAAGGCCTCATTTCTAAAATATATAGAGAACTGAGTCAAATTTATAAGAATCATTCTCCAATTGACAAATGGTCAAAGGATATGAACAGGCAGTTTTCAGATTAAGGAATTAAAGTTATCTATAGTTATATGAAAAAATGTCTAAATGACTATTGATTAGAGAAATGCAAATCAAAACAACTCTTAGGTAGCACCTCACACCTATCTGATCGTCTAATACGACAAAAAAGGAAAATGATAAATGCTGGAGATGATGTGGGAAAACTGGAACACTAATGCATCGTTAGGGGAGTTGTGAACTGATCCAACCATTCTGGAGAGCAATTCGGAACTATGCCCAAAGGGCAATAAAACTGTGCATACACTTTGATCTAGCCATACCACTTCTAAGTCTGTATTCCAAAGAGATCATAAAAACAGGAAAAGGACCCATATGCACATAAGTATTTATAACAGCTCTTTCTGCAGTGGCAAAGAATTGGAAATTGAGGGGATGCCCATCAATTGGGGAATAGCTGAACAAGTTATGGTATATGAATGTAATGGAATGCTATTGTGCTATAACAAATGATGAACAGGCTGACTTCAGAAAAACCTGGAAGACTTATGTGAACTGATGCTGAGTGAAGTGAGCAGAATCAGGAGAATATTGTGCACAGCAACAGCGACACTGGGTGATGACTAACTTTGACAAACATATCTCTTCTTAGCAATGCAAGGATCTAAGACAACTCCAAAAAACATGATGGAAAATGCTGTCCACATCCAGAAAAAGAATGCAGATTGAAGCATATTATTTGCTTTCTCTTTTTTGGTTTGTTTCTTCTTTCTCATGCTTTCTCCCTTGGTTCTAATTCTTCTTCTTCTTTTTTTTTTTTGGTGAGACAATTGGGGTTAAATGACTTGCCCAGGGTCACACAGCTAGTAAGTATCAAGAGTCTGGTCCGAGACCGGATCTGAACTCAGGTCTTCCTGACTCCAAGGCCAGTATTCTATCCATTGCGCTACCTAGTTGTCCCTCTAATTCTTCTTTACACGACCAATGTGAAAACAGGTTTAATATGAATGTATATGTAGAGTCTACATCAAACTGCATGCCGTCTTGGGGTAGGGGGAAAGGAGAGATGGGGAGAAGATTCGGAACTCAAAATCACATGGAAGTGAATGTTGAAAACTAAAAATAAATAAAATTTTAAAAAATGCTTGGTGATTGGGGAAAAAAAGAATGTGATATAAGCAAATACAAATTCACGTAAAATAAAATCCAGAAATCTTATCTTCATTGGGAAAGAGAATTTCTCCCTAGGATCTCCCTATATGATATCACAGATTTTTAAAAGTGTTAATATCAATGGAAGTATCAGGGAAAGCCCCACTACTATAATAACAATGTCAGATTGTTGGTTACACTATAAATATAACTTCTAAACTAAATAACTAAAAAGGTTCAGAGCAAATTAGTGCCATCCTTCACCTACACATGTACACATATATTAATCTGTGCCATATAAACAGCTCCAAGTGTTTTACTGACACTAATATGCAGTTTATAATATCCCAATAGGAAATGAATGAAATAAAAGAAGTGGGGCAATTCAGCTGCATATCTGAATAGATGTGCTTTCAGTTGCCTAAGTCACGCCCAAACTACTCTCAACAACTGATATACTTTTTAAGATTGTACCATCAAATCAAGTCCCAAAATCCCATGTTGATCTTTCTTTATCTCAAACCAAGCCAAATTTATTCAAAAGTGTCTACTGCTGTTTCTCAGCCTGTGACCCATGGACTGATTGGTAGTAAATTAAGTTTTCAGCACTAAGTAGAGACTTGGCAGTACCTGCAATATCCTCAAAAAATCAATAAAGACTTGGGGAATCCAGAAAAAGGAAATACGAGATTAGCCAGGACTGCTGAATGCTCATTCTGTGTTTCTGTTCCTATTTATTATGAGGATTACTTCTGTTAGAAAAATGCTCATCGAAAGGACCACAAAGTCTGGGAACTACTGAACTAAGTGACAATAACTTCAGATACAACTGCCAATAAGTAAACATTTTTCTCAGTGAAGATTTACGACTTCAATATAGTTTTTTACCTTTTCCCTGTGGGAGAATCTTGTCCAATTCCATAAGCAAGGAGAGCTGCAGATGGTTCATGAATTAATCGCAAAACATTAAATCCAGCTGCCCCAGCTGCTTCCCTGTGAACAATTTGCTTTCACTGTATTTAATGTTGTCACTTAGAAACTATTCAACTATAACATTTCTAAGTATACTAAAGATTTTATATGATAACTCTGATATTTCACAAACAGGACATAAAGACGAAAAGCAACTCAGTAAACTGCGATCTGATACTTGAAGGATTGCTCTAAAAGAGACATATACCAGTCTTTAGTAGCGATATGCAAAAATACATGAGATACAGATGTTGCTACATGAAAACAGATTTTTTTCTGCTTAAAATGGTTATGTTCCACAATCTACTTTAATGGGCAAGAAGTTAAATTTGCTCTCTTGCAAATGAACAGAGAATTTCCAAAATGCCCAACTTTGTAAACTTTCAGGTGGAATTAAAACAACTTTAATACCAAATCCTGTCAATAATTTAGAAGGCTTAAAATTTCAAAAAAAGAGTTACATTAGTAAGTATTTGCCTTGTGGGGCTTTCACAAATATTGAAGTTCATGTCTGCAACTCTATTTCTGCAGAGCTGTGTGTAATCTCTGATTAAATTTATCTAAAATTAATTGGAACCTTATTTTTGTAGATTTAAAACTCAATACGGGTTAAAAAGTGATGCAAAAGCATTCTAAAGTTGCATATTTCCATTAAATTTTAAAAGCATGAAATTAAATCTAAACGATTTATAAAGGACCAAAATAAGACAGTAGTTAAAAAAATGTCATCAATCAAACCAATTAAGAACTGTCTAATTTTATGTTCTGTTGACATTTCACTAAATGACATTAGATTCAAATCTGATTCCACCTTTAGCTATGTGAAGTTTTAAAAATTTTAATTCGAAGAGTTTTTAACTCTAATCAACCAAAAAAGAAAATACCTCATTCGACTTACCCAAGAGCATTCTTTGGTTTTTCTCCAAAATCAAACGGGACAGTAATAACTACATCACTGACATCTGAGCCCAAGGCAGACTGCGCAGTTTCTGTTAACACGTACACAAAATTTTTTAAAAATATATTGTACTGGTTAAAAAAAAGAGTGAATAGTAGTAGCACCAGACATCTGTTATGTCAAATACTTCCTGTTTAACAAACCACTTTTTGCAATTCATACCTTATCTTCCTAGCCTACTAATTTTCTTTCCCAGTTTTCCAGATGATGGACCTTTGGTACCAGCCATTCTAAAAAGGAGCCTGCTTTAAGTGGTATGAGTTCCAAACAAGTAAATAGAATGTTTCAGCATTGTTTAGGTGTCAGGAATGCAGTTCTATCCCCAAAACTCATCAAAGAATAACATTCGAACTGGAAAAAGATCTTTCACAGAGGTTCCAGGACATGAAGCAGCTTGTCTAAGATCACCCACCTATTTTGTGGCATAGCCAAAGATTAGAAATGGGGTGACCTGAAATCTACTCCAATGTTTTTTCAACTATGCTATTATTTCACACAGCTCAAAAATGCTTTTTTTCCAATTGAAGCCCACTTAAAAAGATGATATGAGAAACTTCTATTTTATGGACTTTATTCAATACCTTTCATTTTACTAAATATCAGCTTTACAACATCTTCTGGGTTAACAAATTTGGTTTCTTCTCCAGTATCTATTTCGTATTGGAATTTTCCATTTTTTTCAATGACCTACAAAGAAAAAAGCACAATTAAGTTAAACAAAATAATTTTTCCACCAAAAAATCCAAGTTCCTAAAAAAGTTATAGGTGATGGATGACCATCAAAATTATCTGTGTTCTGGGAATAACAGAATTATACTCACTGGACATTTACTTTCTGTAATGTACTTCTGCACCTGCACGTCACCAGGGCTGTCAAAATAAGAAAAAAAATGCTATGTATTAAAGCCCATATTATCAAAACAGACTAAAAATGATGATTTCCCCCAGTATCACTGAACTTTAATCATAAAAATGTTAAGATGCTAATTCAACATTCTCCAAATTTTATAAGAAATAAGATAACACAGTTAAACAAGACATGCTATTCAACAATGGTTATTATAGTAAGATTTTTAAAAAAGCATATTCTTTATAGTTTAATATTATGATGCAAAATTCATTTCCTGTTCTGACTATGCTACCAGTGGAATTTATGTTGGGTGGTAAATTTTTATCCTATTGATGACTTTCTATAAGCTTTTTACCTGTGATCCCATCATCCCAAACCACAAAATTAAGATGGATTAAGAAGGCTAGAGAATCTATGGTTGCAGCCCAGGTCATCAAACCTACTTTAATCTCCTGCGATGTTTATATGCTTGAGCGTCCGAACTTGCAAAAACAACCCCCAAATTATGAGATAGAAGCAACAAACCTATATACCTGTACCTATGTAGAAAATATGACAGGATGGCAGACCGAAGAATGCAGGCAAATACATGATGAGGAAAAAAGAGAGAGAAGCAAATATAAGTCAGAAAAAAGGATGGGCAGGAGTAAAATGCCCTATAAGCAGCAGGCACTCAATACTTCTTTTCAACCTGATGCAATGAAAACATTGGGGAGCAAGAGACCAGTGAAACCTCTGAAAGTACTTTCTTCACTTTTGAAGGCAAAAATGGTATATATCCTAGTCCTCTGGCTGAAATTAGTATCCTAAGAGGTACTTTTGCAGCCCAGAGATCATCCTGTGAGGTAATTACTATGCTGATTTCATTTCTTAAAAAAGTAAAGTCCGAAGGATTGATCAAAGGAGCTAGACATGAAATGATTCAATTGCCAAAGAACAAATGACTGTTTCAAAAACTGCCCCCTTGAACAAATTTAACTAAAGCATCTCATAACTGTTTTCCAATTTCTCCTACTCTCATTTCATCAAATTTTCTCTATCTTTTCCTTCAGGTTCTTATCTACTAAACATGGCTATCTATAAAACAGAATGCTCCCCAAAAGCTTTTAAAACTAAAGTTGCATGTCTAAATTCGCCTTCACTTTGTTTAGTGACACTCAACAGACAATATGATTGAGATAAATTTTGACTATTATGCATAGAAAGTGTATTAGATAAAGAGGTAGGCAGCAGGGTAGGATTTGCTGAATTCACTAATTAGGGTCCTGTTTTTATTTCTATTGCCAAAAGGAATCACTGTATTATCTGAAGAAAAGTCCCTACTTTCCATCAAAGCCTGTCAGTAAAAGACAATGTATTTAAACTTCATTCTTAGTCCTAAGAAGAGCTCTTGAATCAGTTAATATTTTCGGTTGTAATAAAGACATCCACCTGACAAAGTCTATTTGGTCTCAACCTTGAAAAATAAAGTGATAGAATTCAAACTTTTGTGCTTAAGACACACATATAGCATGGGACCGAAAAGCTTGTTTTGAAAAGTAATCAACAGAGGTGATCTGTATTCTAATCTTATGAGTAACTCACTTCTCTCACCTGACTTTTGGAGGAGAATAAATACCTCTTGTAGATACACATGGAAAAGTAAGTGAAAAAGAAAGCAGGAATGGAGAAGATAAAGGAATGAATATGAATATCTAAGGAAGCAGTGGATTGGCCACAACTGTATACAAGTAAAAACTTTATTTGTTCACATCAGGATTCAGTTATTAAACAGAAAAAAACAGACTATGGGGGTTGGTACAAAGAGCACCTCATGCACATCATGGTTTCTGGAAGGCAGAAAGGAAGTCAGTTCTGGCCCATCTCCCCCAACCTTTAATGGATGGATAGGATTCTCTTCCTCTCCGTAGGCTTTGCCTACACACACACACACACACACACACACACACACACACATACATATATATATATATATACACACACACACACACATACATATACATATATATATATATATATATATATATATATATATATATATATATATATATATATATGTATAAAAATTCTTGCTCAGAGGCTTGACATACACCACCACTGATGTGCTATGGGTCTCCAACTTCACCAATCCTTTACAGTTATCATAGTGCTTTAAATGTTCAAAGCGCTTTCAAATTCATTATTTCATATGATCCTCACAACAGCCCTGTGAGGTAGGACAGTTATTATTATTTATCCCCCTTTCACAGATAAGGACCCTCAGGCACTGAGTGGTGAAATGACATCCCTATGGTTATGTAATGAGATGGGACTAGGACCCAGGCAAAAACCTGACTCCTAGTCACAACCTTCACCATTTAACATACTATTCTCTCCTGATTATCTGCATATTCTCTTCACTCCAATAACTTTCCATATATTCCTCTTTATTCTCCCTACTCTTTAGTAAAAAGTACTCCCGAGACCTATGCCTTTTACATACACCACCTGGCTAACTTGGTCTGCTTGGCCATCAGTCAGCACATCCATGACAGTATTTTTTATAGCTGCACCTCTCCACCCATGTTCTTACGCATCGCACTGACAGCCCTGTTTCACTATCAACAGCTTAGCATGCCAAAGGCTGAGCTCTTTATATCAAGCAATCTCTTCCAGAGAAGCCTACTTAATCTTGGCTTCTTTAGATTTATATACCTCCACATGGGTGCTCTCAAAAAGAATTTTTAAAAAGTGGTCTAAAAATGAATAACTCACCACCTTAATATACTCTTTGAAAGCAGGGATGGCATCTTTTATATTTTATACAGAATTTAAGAGATCAGTGCCTTAGTAAATATTAAATTAAACCCTCCTTCACTGCCCTTTAAAAGTAATTTAAAACAAATTTTCAGATATGTATTACATATTTACTGCAAAAGCTAAAATTTCATTAATTTCTGTCTACATTTGAATCATAACTTTTGAGAGCTGGAATGAATCTTTAAAAAATTTTCAAGTCCAACTCTAACATTTTATAGATGAAGATACAGAACGTTTAAGTGTCCAAGGGCACAAAGCTATATAATAAGAGCCACGAATAGACCTGAAGTATCCTGGTTCCTATTCTAGAGCTCTTTCCACTATACCAGCTTTCCTCCCACATTCATTACTCAACATATGTCATTTATCATCGTAGCCTGCACGTCTATTATCTCTCCAAGGTGCTAAACTTGCACTAAATGTTCTCATTTTGTCTTTGGGGTGTTTTGGACAGTCCCCGTCCCCTATTACGCCCCGCAGTTTTCAGGCAGATACTTAAGTCACATGTTAAAAAAAAAAATGTTTCCCCTGCCTCAGACTATTAAAATTCTGGAAAGCCTCATCAATTTAAAAGTCTCTTGTATATATCACCACCTCCTTCTCCCTCCCACCCCCTTGAAAAGAATAAGAAACAAAATAATCCCCTAAATTAATTCACAAAATGTAAAAGCTCTAGCTGGGTTTAACGACTGCAGACAATGGTTTCCTCTTGGAAAGCAAATTTAGAGATATAGGCACATCACCCCAAAATATTTTGTTGTTTTGTTTTTACAATCTTTTGGTCTCCTGTAAATGAAGAACACTGAATAGAAATTCAAGGTCTATTAAGTATTACAGAGAAATGATTTAAAAACAAGGACAAAAAGGTTTGCTTTAGGGTCTGTGCTTCAAAAGAACAGTGATCTGTTCCAGAGAGTCTCCATCCACTCCATTCCTAACAGGTGCAGGAGATGTTATGCTTTGCTCTCATACGTTATTAGCCATTCAACTAGGTGAACCAACAGTGGAGAAATTATGATTTTAACAGGTTCCCTAGATGGGAAGTTTTCCAAGGCATGCCCTCCAACACACAATAGACAGAAAAGCTGCTAGCCTAGAAAAATGAAATCAGCTTGAAGCAGAGCAGGGAAACTAACAATCCAAGTCATTTGTTTCTAGAAAGCTCAGATGGTAACAAACCAAATTAAGATAATTACTAATATATATTTATGCACATAAAGTAAAGGAACTACATAATATGAAATGCAAAGTATTTACTTACATTTAAAACTTTACATAACATTCAATATTTCATTTCACCACAGATCATTCATTAATATGGAAACATGACATCACAACTATTGCAGTTCCCTGTCAGTCATTAATTTTACCCCCCTCAGTGGTGCAATAGGAACTAGCTGAATTAAAAAAAAGGGGGGGATGGGGAAGGAGCTAATCTGGTTGCTATAGTTTGCATTACATTTCAAGATGTGATAGAGTTATAGCAGTGAAAAATGTATTCAAAAGGGTACATATTATTTGCAACCACATTAGTTGTATGATTGTAAAGGGATTTCCAAAAAACAAACAAAAAATAAAACAAGGAATCACTCTATATAGCAGTCAAGTAGAATTAAAAAAACAAAATAACAAACAAGTAGTGGGTGCAGGGCTCAAAGAATGAGGTTACTGCTAATAACCACATTTTTATACCTGGCAATCTAATGTGCCTCATCCCAGGCTTGCCTCAGCCAAGGTCACATTTATGAATAATACCTTACATTTACACAGTATACTTTTCTAAATGCTTTCACATCTACTATCCATTCGAGCCTCACAACAACCCTGTGAGGTAGGTATGACAGGTATTATTATTCCCCTTTGTACATAGCAGGATATTGATGCACAGAGATATGATCTAAATTGCTTAAGAACTTGGGGACACACAGGAAGTCAGGGGTAGAAGCAGGACTAGAGACTTCCTGACTTCCAGCCCCAGACCTTTTCTAAATACCATGCTGGCCCACATATTTCTGGAGAGTCCTCCATTAACCAGTAATGAGCTTCCAGGAAAGGAACTGGCCTGTGTATGTATTCCTGTTGCTCCACAAATATATGGTTCATCTTCCCTCTTTCTGAGGGCCAGCTGCACAAGAAAAGATGTCAGGGAACACTGAGGGTGGCCATTAGAAAGCAGATGTTACTACTAGTTTAGGGAATAACTTTCTTACAACAGGCCCCTAACTTTTGGTGCTGGAAATTAACTTCTGAAGCAATTTTTCCAGTCCTAGCTGAAAAGCACCAGTTGCTTCTTCTACTGCTGTAGCCAAACGTCTGACTGCAATTACAGCATCCCTGCGGAGCTCATTGGCAGTGTCTTGCTGGGCACTGGCCTCCTCACCAATAGCAATCAGCCTGTCCAGTTTTTCTTCCTCACGCTTGGAAAGTTCTCGTGCCAGTCTCCTGTTTTCTGCCAACTCAGCAGCAATGGTCCTGGCCACTGAACGCCTTCTACGCCGTGCCCACCTTGGAGGTGGTTGGTTGGTGAAAGTCCCATCCCCACCAGAAACAAGATGGATTCTAGAGGAAGAGGCTTGGGGCTGTTGGGTGGAGGCTATACCAAGGGTGTTGCGGCTGGTGCTGGCGCAGGGACCCGGCTCACAGACACACCCACTCTGGTCACAGTGCTGCTATGACAGGGAGCAACTGCACCTCTGTAAAGGCTGTGGGAGCTGCTGTAGCTGGGGATCGCTTGAGAGCAGCCTGCAAAACAAAGCAACAATGTTGCAAAGTGGACTTTTCTGCTAAGGCAATGCTTTGAAGCCAGCAGCAGAAAACAGCCGCAAATAGACTATGATAGCTTCTGCAAGGTGCCCTTTTGTCTTGGGTTAGGAAGGAATCCAAGCCCTGGCTTTTGGAGTTATGTGGATAAAGTTGCTATGCCTATACAATCTTTCCCCAACCTTCATGACCCCCTCCTCTTACCTATCCAAACTGTTAATCTAAAACTACAAATTCTTTACAGTAATCTAAAGAAATAATGCTGTCACAACTTTGGATTTACATAGAATTTTTCAACTTTCAGGATTCAGAGTCCCAACCTGTGATGACAGACCAAGTTCGTGGGCTTTTGAAGCCAATAGTTCTTACGTCCACCCATCCCGAAACTAGATTCACTAGACTTGAGGTAGACCACCAACAGGACCCACCCCCCAACCATGCACTTGGTGCCTAAGACCAGGGCACTGTAGGACCCCAATATTTTCTCACTCTTGGGAGTTACCTGCACCTGAGGCTTCATCCCAGGAATCCTCAAGGTCACCGGTTTCAGGCAGCTGGTTACCGATTCCCACACTTAGGTGACAATTCTCATCTGATTCCTTAGCTGCTCTCAAGATAGTCTGATGATCTGCTGCCTGATTCCTCTTTGCCTTCAAGTTGCTGTTTCCCTCTTCCCCTGGGAGGTCAGAGGCTACTAAGTTCTGATCACATTGCTTGGTCCAGACAGCATCCTCCATTAAATTATCTGGGTCAGTCACTACCTGATTTCGGAGAAGCTGATCCAGTGTATCATAAAATGGGCAGTGTGGAGGGTCGCCCATACTGGTGGCATGGGCAACATAAGCCTTTAAATATAAAGCCTTCAAAACTTTAAACTTGGAGCGGCACTGACGTTCTGTGCGGCGGAAACCTTCCTGATGCATTCGTTTTGACACAGCCTGATAGACATCTGCATTATGGTGGACAGTCTGGAGGCGCTGAATATACTCTGCCTCACCCAGTATGGCCAGAAGAGTACGTGTCTCCTGTCTGGACCAGCGGATGCCCGCACTGCTATTGGTAGTGGCCATTGTGGAATGGGAAACTGCTGAAGGCTCCTGAGCATCAAGCTGCAACAATGAAGACTTGGGGGAAGCTCTGTGTGGTCTCAGTATATTTCCTGGAGCCAGCTGCTTCCTCCTTCTTGGGACTAATTGCTGTGGAACCAGGTCCAAGGACCGCATGTCTGGCTAGAAGGCCAGATGGGCATGAGTTACAGGGAGGGTGTAAGGAAGACTTTGACATCAAGTTAGATGGTACTACTTGTGAGTGGTTCTTTGATAGGCATGGGGCCAAGGCTGAGCATGCCTGGCTTTGGGAGTAAGCCTGGGATGGATGTTGGGAGACCAATAAAGCACTCTATGGGCTTGGCAACTTGAGGGCTGACTCCTCCACAGAAGGTTGGGTTGCCTCTAAGACCAAGACCTGGTGACTATAACTATGTCTGTAAAGATTCTGTTTGATAGAAAGGGAACTTGTAGAAAATAGGGCCTGGAGAAAGAGGCAGCCAACTTGGGAGAAGTCATGGCAGCCCTGTGCTACATGTTGTTGTCAGTGTGCCCTAAGGACACAGGTTTTACTAACCTTGCTAGACTGACCCCAAAGTACCAGGATAGAGCCACAATGAGATGGCTACCTGATTGGCACTGTTAGGCATCTTTTTAGGTGACTAGAAAAGTACTAAGTTACTTTTGCTAGCACAGAATTTCTAGAAACTTTTTTCAAGACTGGAGATATGACAGAAGCTGGTCATTTACAATTCTGGCTGTTTGCAACACCTCCTCCTCCCAATCCCGTTGGGTGTTTAAAAAGCTTCAAACCAATGAACCTGTCTATACTTGCCTGACTTGGGGGTGGAATTTAGGGTCTAAAAATTACTGGCACTTATGTTTTGCTTCCAATAAGCTGAATTTTTCTACTTATAGCGAAAAAGGATAGTGTGGAAATGTAGCTGTTGCCACAATATTGTGTACTACTACACCCCACCCCTCCAAAAATCCCTGTATTTTGGTCTTGGCTAGTGCAGAGACAGCCTAAGAAGAAAAAATAACATGAATTCAATTTAACCAAAACAGGTAATTGATCATTTTGATTAAGATTCCTGCATCTACACAGGGAATGAGTCTTAAAACTAATTCTTTTTATGAGCCCAAGTTCAGAATTTTATGTTAATTTCTACTCAAAATTCTCCATCTAGCACCTTGGAAAGAGGCTGTGGTTAAAGTCAGAAGACCTATAAATTCTAGTTATTTCCACTGTGCAACATCAGGCAAACAACAATCTCAGTGCCTCAGTTTCCTCATCTGTAAAATGGGTTAATAACTACTCTTTCAAACTCAGAGCTGGTATGAAAATAAAAAAAAGATGTGAAAGTGTTGTGAAACTTTAAAAGCGCTATGTAAAGTATTATTATTACAAGGATATAAAACCTTTAATTATTGTAATCTATAATTTCAGGAGACAGAAGTCTGGGAAAGCAAGTCTCTTTAATCTTTTAATTAAAGTTAGAGCAGTGGATGATTGACTTGATTCTTATTTAAGACATTAATTATGTTGTTTCTACAATGATTAAATTTGCACGTTAAGAGACAAACAGGAAAAGTTAGTCTAGAGAAGAACCTACACAAAGGCACTGTAACAGAAGACTGACATCTATTGAAGCTGTCACCAAACAACATTACTAGTTTTTGGAAAAATTCAACTGCACTAAAATAACATCCTCCAAGTTTCTTCTAAATTATCTTAAGTTTCATCATCATCATCATCACTCCATCTCCTCTAAATATTTAACTCAAAAATGTCAAAAGTTCATATTATCTCCACTGAAATAACACAGAAATATTTGTTTACTACTATGTTCCAAAATGTTAACGGGTGACAATTCACAAAGACAGATCTAACATCATAAATTAAAGCAAGTAAGTATCCCATTATGCTGCTCTTGATAATTCCCCAATTATAAATGCAGTTACATAATTCCAGAATTACTATTTTTGCATCACAATCTGATTACAAACCTCTCTTCCTGACAGAAACGTATTATTTCATATAAGATCAAGCTCCTTACCTTCTGCCAAGGATCTGCTTTACTTTCATAACTGTATTTGAAATATTTCTTATTCTACTTTGTTTTGCTGCCAAACCAACAACCTGCAAAAGAGCCATAAATTAAAATGTATCTAATATTTGATCACTACAAAGTAAAGAAGTCTGAATGGATTATTACCTCTTCATTTTCTGAATAAGCAACCACAGCTGGTGTGACTCTGTCACCTGCATCATTAGCAACCACATGTGCTCTGCCATCCTAGGGAGAGATAGGCAAAAAAAAAAGAAAAGAAAAAAAGAAACAGTGATTTTAAGTGACACATTAATGATTATATGAGTTTACAGTGTTGTGATTATATTTCTTACACGGATAGCTGCATATTCTTTACACAACCTGACCTTATCCAAGGGGACATCTTGGTGCTATATAAATATTTTAGACTTAAGCAATGTATTATCATTATTCATTTAACAGAGTTACACAGCGCTTGCCCTTCCTTAAGTAGAAGACGCCCTCTATGCTGAATCCACCCATTTCTTTTTGGTGTCCTCTGCACAGGCAATAATTGGTTAATGTATCCTATGTGTAATAACAACCTTCCTTACAAACACTTAAAGATCATTATTAAGTCACCCTCTCTCCTCTCCGCCCCCACACCTACACACCTTCTTTTCTCCGGATTAAGTAATACTAACCCCATGGGAGCTGTTTTTTTCCTGATAGATCCTATTTTCAGAAGGGATAAAACTAGTGGCAGGAAAAAACAAAAACCCTGTTCATCTCTCTTCTCGAAGGAACTGACAGAAGGGCCCGATCTCCCCTCCCACCGGCATCCCCCAGGCCCTCCAACGCCGCTTTCCCTACTTAGGACTCGGGAAACCTTCCATATTAAACAGCCCAAGTAAGAAGCCATACTCACCCACGCTCCCCTCCACAGCCAATGCTCTCGCACAGAATGCAACAGTTCTAGGTCGCAGGCCGAGGCTACCCCGCCCTTCCCTCCCTCGCTCCCTCCCGCAGGAGTTTGGAGAAGCCCCGGAACCTCGGAGTTCTGACCCCAGAACAGCCCCCTGCCCTCCTCCCAGCCTCGCCCCCGCCCCCCCGCCCGACGCCGGGGCCAAGGGTCCACGTCAGGAGCATGCTACCGTGACGTCACTCCACACCTCCCGTCACCGTCCCGCGACCCTCCTTGGCGCCAGGCGCGTCTCCCCCCCCCCCGCAGAGATCGGCCCGAGATAGGGGATGGGGGGGGTGAGCGAAGACACAGAGAGGTATTTGGGAAGGTTGGATATGAGGGGTGAAGACAGAAGGGCAGGGGGTTCAGAAAGTCAAGAGTCTGGCACCGGCCCGAGGCGTCCTTCGGCTTTCGCTGCCGCTGAAAGGCGACCCTGGGCGACATTACCCCCGGACTGGCCCTCCAGGTAACGAAAGGAAGGGATCAACCCCCGAGTCCGAGGAGGGTAAAGCAAGCCGATTCTCTCTGCGCCGCCGCCGTCCTCCCTTACCTTATAGACGGCCACACAAGCAGATGTGCAGCCCAGGTGGACTCCGATGGCCGCCATGAGGCTGCGGCGGCACGGGCTGCTCTCACAACGGCGGCCGCTACCGGTCTCGGAGCAGCCCCATCAAGCACCGCGGTAACCACACGCTTCCCCCTCCCTTCCGCTCAGCCTGCCCATTCAATCCACGGCTGCCTAAGGCCGTCTCCGCCAATCAAGACCAAACTCCCGCCTCGCTACGCAGGGGCCTGGCGAATCGTGAAGCGTCGCGCCTGCGTCGGTTTCCTCTCGAAGGTACGAGCGGCCAGCGCGTGGAGGAGAGCGCAAGCGCCAGTTGAAAAGAAGAGGCGGGGGTGGTGACGCTTGGGAGAGAGGCTCCATTGCTTCGCCCACCTTTTCCCAGATAAGCCAATGGGAACTAGAGTTTACGTTTACGTAATTCTTCCTAGCAACTAAGGGCAAATTCTGTACGGTACCAGGTTCTCCCTTTCCATTCCCTGCTGGTGCCTTGTTTGTATAGGATAGTGAGAGCTCTGGTTTATGCGTTTCTCTGACTGTGGCTGGCCCGCGCAATTGGAACTTTTTCTCAACATGCAGCCCTCGACCCCAGCTGCATTCACAGCCCTTACCCTGTCTGCCTGCCTTTTTGCCGCTGACCCCACAGCTGTTCGGGGGCAAGGTTCCCCGGTGCGCGTGGGGGCTGACTGTGAAGGTGAGCGGGGGTGAGACTGAACTTGCATGGCAATGGCGCTGAGCTCCAAGGACTGCAGCTGTTGCTTGCACTGCCTTCTCCCTGCCTGGCTTATGCTATAAATAACTAGGAGCAGGAGAATGCAAGTGTCTCCACCCGTAAAATTTTTTTTTTCCTCCCTTGTTTCAAAAACCATTCGTTGGGTGTGCTGTTAACAACCTGGCCAGCCCCCCAACCTTTCCCCCCCTCCCCCGAAAGACGAAAAAAGGAAACTGTTTACCAGAGGGATAGTAATTAAATTATGGGACTCTGAAATCACCTTTTCGATCTAATAGTATATGTTATGCGGTATATACATATATTAGAGGGTTTATCTTAGTTCGCATTGAGAAGGGGGAGAGACAGAGAATGAGAATCTTTAGTTCAAATCAGTTCCTTCCTCGCTGAGACACTAAGCCCGAGACACTGAAAGGTTAAGTGACTTTTGTAGCCGCTGCTAGGACTTGAGCCTAGTTTTTCACTAGCCACTCTTCCTCTCATCCGTTCCCACCGATGTCAACCTGGCAAGTTGGACGGAAGTCCTTAAGTGGCTCATTCCTTTTCAGCTGGTAATATCTGCATCCTTTTGTCCAGAAGACATCTGTCACTAGAGTACAAACTGATTCATGCCAAAAGGAAAAAAGAAAAATTAGCCGAGAGTGAGTTAGGTGATGTAAACTAGAAGAGCGAAGAGCAAAGAAAATTAGTTTAATTAAAAAAAAATCTTTGCTTTACAGTATAAAAGTTAACTGGAGTATTGGAAGGGAATCAAAGTCAGTAATTTCAGTTTTCTCATTTGTAATATGAGGGGGTTACCTGGATGATCTCAGGTTAGTTTCAGCTCTACATTTTTCCATTCTGTGATTCTAAATTTAGCTCCTCCTGCATATTCCTTCAACATCCAGCACTTACCTGGGAAAACTTTGCTGCTTAATTTACTAAGGGAGAGATTTAGCTTATAATGATATAAATATACAAGAAATTGAAGATAGTGCCCAGTACAACTTAATTGCTCTGGGAAAGAAGGGTGAGACAGTGAACAGAATGACAAATGTTATAGGTGCCATACAACAGCACTTTTTATTTACTGATTTTAAGTTCTAAGCCCAACTGAAACAATTATATTAGTGGTTATTTGCTGTCATTGTGCCTAGTCCATATCAACAACCCAGAAGCTTGGAATATAATGTAGCAACTATAATAAACAAAATTCCATTTAATTTCAATTGCTGGAAGATACCAGAGAGAGGTAAAGTTACTCTCCAAAGTTCACAAAGGTAGTATCCAAAACTGAGATATGATCCTAGGTCCTTTAAATTTCACAATTATAGGAAAAACCCATTATATCACCATGGAGTGATTGATATACACACACATATATATATGACTCCTACATATTAGGAGACATATATTTATATGTCTACCACTATATAAAAAGGAGCTGCAGAAATAAGCTTCTTGAGAGAAGGGATTTTCATTTTTGTAAACATAGAATCTAACACAGTGCTGACACATGATAGAAACTGAATAAGTGTTTGTTGATTGAACAAAAGACCTCACACAAAATAAAATTTATAAAATTCTAGAATTATTTTTAAAAGTAAGAATATTCTGTATATTTGATGAAATTTTTTTCTTTTTTGAGATTATAACTTTAGTAATAAATGTTGATTTTGTTAAATTAGATAACAAGGTTTCTTAAAATTTTATATCCGTTCCCTATGCCCCATGTCTTCTTTTTCTCCTGTTCTTCATAATGATATATGCCTTACTAACACAATTTGACCCAATAATAACTTAGTTGATTATAATTTCAACAGATAAAACTCATGATGATATGGTAGCAAGGACATTCATAGGGAAGGGAGTAGCAGTGGTAAAAGGATTCAGTGTATTTTCACTATTACTTAATTACATTCAATCCCTTAATACTGCCTCTCTTGTAGTCTAAGCCTTTGATGCAATGAGCTATGTATCATCTGGAAGCTAATTTTCAGAGACCACTGGGCAAAAGTGGAACAAGTCAACAATGACTTAATTAAAAAAAAACTATTCCAACCTTATAGTTCACCCTCTTCTCCTCTTGATTCTGATACCTTTGTGGGGACTAATATGGATTCTTTAAAAAACTTAATGACACCTAGGGTTTGGATTAGTATCTACTTTCAACTTTCAGAGATATTCAGTGGTACTAGTAATAAAATGGAGCCTATGAAAGTGTTCTGAGCCCATCAATCTTTGATTTTAACCATAAATATTGTTTTTCATTATTTTACCATTTTTAATGCTTGAATTATAGAAAGAAACTTTTAGCCTATTTCCTGTAGATGGCATTACTACATTATCTAGTTACTGTATTCTGTACTTCACATGTACAGTAGTTGGTAGTGGCTTGGTTGGACTGTAGTTAGATTTTCCAGTCTGTCTCATTTATCTAGCACTTTAAGGTTTACAAAGTAATTTCTTATTACCCATGGAATTTACTGGCCATATTTGAGAGTTTTCATTCATTCATTCAACAAGCATTTATTTATATATTACCCAGTACAAGGTACTGAGGACAGGAAGACAAAAACAAAATAGTCCCTGTCTGCAAAGAGCTTACTTTCTACTGAGAAGTATACACACAAGTAAGGAAATATGAATAACCAACAATTGTGGAGATCAAGATAGGCCTCATGTAGGAGGCAACAACTGAGCTGAGCCTTGAAAGAAGCTTCAAAAACACAAGGTCCTATTCCAGATACCTCATCACTATGTGGATGTAACCCTGTATTCTTGGAGGTAGTGCCAATAGAGTGAAATCTGGCAGATTTTTATCACTTTGCAAAGGCTTTCAATACTGAACTGACCACAGATTATGTTTCTTTGATGTGAAGAAGTTCACGTGAGGAGAGAGAGCACATTCTAATAGTGGGGGACAGCTTGTGTAAAGGCATGGAGACAGCAGATCAGGTGTCGTGTATAGGCACAGAAATTAGGCCAAGGTGATTGGAAGACAGAATAAGTGAGTGGGATAATGTGTGTGAATTTTGGAAAGGTGGTGTTTTATCCTGAAGATAATAGGGAGTCTCTGAATCATCTTGAGTAGGGCTGTGACATGGTCAGCCCTATCAGTCTTGGTGTTCTCACTGTAAATGTAGCCAGGAGACAAAAAGAAGTTGAAGCTGAATGGAATGGGTCACAGGTCCTCATTGTAGAGGCAAATAAAGAAGGCAGAGGGGTTTATCATGCATCTGAGGGAAATAAGAAACATCATTTCATGCGACATTTGGTAATCTCATATTGTAGTGACTATAATAAGCCTTGGTAGGCTGCTAAGTGGCATGGAGGATAGAATTCCATGAGTTCAAACCCGACCTCAGAAAACAGCTGTGTGACCCTGAGAAAATTTAATCTCGAAGTCTCAGTTTCTTCATCTCTAGAACAGGGATAAGAACAGACCCAATATTACCTTGTAAGGTATTAAATGAGATGATAAATGTAAAGTGTTTTGCAAAGCCAGAAAGTGCTATGTAAATGTTAGCTATTATTAAGAGGACCATGAAATAAATTGTAGCTTATGTATTACCAAAGATGATGAGGTAGAAAGAGTTCTTCCATGAAGAACTCAAAAAGACCCTCCAAATTTAATCAGCATGTACTTTAATAATGACTTCTCTGCAAAAGTAGGCATAGGATAGATAGCAAAAGTATGTTAGAAAAAAGTGGCTGAGGAGGAAATGAGAAGACTAAAAGACTTGTAGACCATATAGAAGCTTTATACCCCCATATCACAATAGTTTTATAAGAGAAGAAAAAAATATAGGATATACTGAGCAATTAAAAAGTCATAAAAATGACAGGATTTCTCCTCATGTAGGAGTATTTGTTTGTTCAGACCATTAACTTGCTGGAATGAAGCTCCAAATCCGTATTGAACTGGAAGAAAGAATAAAAAGGAGACTATTTAGTAGGCAATCCCCTCTGGGAAATGGATAAAATGACAAACATTGACACAGATTGTTATTATTTCCTAAAGAAGTTAACATTTAAATGAAATTAATCACTACAACAAAATGACCCAAAGAGTCTGGAAACTTTTAAATATCTGATCTCCTCGACAAGTAGAGAGATAGCATAGTACCAGTTTGGAGTATAATCTTATTTACAAGATCTTAGGGAATAGGATGGTGGTGGGTAGCACCTTACAAGTAATTCGTTAACAGTAGAGGGATAAAAAAAAAGTTTTCAGAAAGCTTGGAAAGAGACCCAACTAAGCAAAGCTACTAAAATTGTTTTCTTAAAGCACGAGTCTGACCATGTCACTCTCCTCAGTAAATTCCAAGTGGCTTCTTATTATTAGAATCAAATATAAGTTCCTCTGTTTAACATTTAAAAATCTTAATAACATAGTCTTAACTAACCTTTTACCCTTATTATATATTTCCCCCCTCCATGTAGTCAAGTCAAACAGGCCTCACAGATGAAAGTCCCCCTCCCGTCCCTGTACCTTTGAATAGGCTGGATCCCATGCCTGGAATGTATTCCTTCCTTATCTCCAGTTCCCAGAATCCCTGTGTATCTTTCAAAGTTCAGCTCACATATTGCCTTCTTTTAAACCTCTCCTGACCCAAACTTCTCTCCTGCCTCTTGCTAATGCCATTTCCCTTGAATCACTTTGTATTTATTTTTTATAAATTTTGTTTATACCTATATGTGTACATGTTGTTTACCTTTTCAGACTATAAGCTCCTTGAGGGCAGGGACTATTTTCCCTTTTGTCTTTGAATCTCCAGTGCCTAGCACAATACGTGGCACAATGCAGATACCTTAAAAAATGCTTGTTAAATTGAATAGGATTTAATAAAGGAGCTGAACTAGATGGCTTCATTGTGTGTTGTTATCTGTTGACTAGATTTGGAGGATTTTATCAAGTTTTTTATAGTCTAGCTCTGCTTTTTCATCCTCTGCAATGCATGTTGGTACACATGAACTGCAGCTGTTTTCACTGAAAGATGAGGTAACCATTTGGATTTTTACTGTTCTCTCTGGGTGCATCATGAAACCAGTATTGCCAATTTCATTATCACCATCAGTGCATTTCACCGCAACTTTTATCATTTACAATAAGAATGTCAATATAGATGAGTTTCACTTTCTCTAGCATTGAATCAACTTGTTTGTAAAGGTTTCACATATAACAAGTTAAATTAATATTTGTGATGCCCTAAAAACTTTATGATTCTTACTTAGTGCCCTCTAAGCATGTCTGCCACCACCATGTGGAAGCACAAAGAAGCTACGTAGGATGGAAGAACATTTTTTTATCTTTCCTGTTTCAAGGTTCTCCATGAGCATAGAGTTAATTTCCTAGTGGAGAAAGGGTTGCATATGAGCTTCTTTATACAAAGATAGGTTGTCCCTTGGACAGCAGACACATTATGTTGACAAGGCAATACTTTAAACCTTTGCAGCTTGGTCAAACTTGTAGAAGGTTGTGTTCTGCTGGTGTAATATTTGATGTCCCAAGGTTACCTCCATGGAGTTTTGTTGAGGTTTTAGAGTTTACAAATGGAAAATTATGATCTAAAATTCCACTTTTCCCCCTTGCAACCTCATCTTCACTTTTCCAACCTTTTCCCCTTCACATGCTCCATAATTCACCCAAATTGACCTATATGTACAAAAATACAAAGATAGGAGATGATAGTACCTGTGAAGAAGATGATAAACTGACACGTTGCCTGAAAACAGAAGTAACTTGAATTGTGGTTACATACCTCTTAGTTGAGAAGGATTTTTGAGTTTGCCAGGTTTTTTTTGTGTTTTTTTGAATTTCGTTTTCAAGAATAGAGCTACCATTAGAATCTTCCATTTTCTAAGGCTGATTTCTATTTTGGTTCTTTCATATCCATGACTCTCCATTTGAGGAAGCTACCTGGAGCAGTTAGCCTATTGCTACCAATGCCACAGTTATGTTCTACCTTATCCAGTGGCCCTGGATACAAGAATTGCAGATATTTGTTGGAATTAAGACTTACTTTTCTGATGCTTCATCATTGGGTAAAAACTACCTTGGGTTCTCAAAGATTATGAGAGCAAAGCACCAGCTATAATGGACCTTCTGAGCTGGAAGGGCTTAGATTATGGGTAAAACATAATTGTACTTTCTGAGGATTGGCTTAGCTAAATTTGGATAAGATAATCACCAAATTGACCCTAAATAGTTTGAAGACCATCTACTGAATTATAATGGGATTACCCTCACTGATCAAGTTACAGATTTTTGAAAAAGTCAGTTATGCATTTGCTGGATTCTCACACTATTCTGTAAATTCTGTGAGGTCAAGGACTTATATTTTACCTAAACTTTTTTTTAAATCTACTTTTCACCTAGCATAATACTTTGCTTAATAGTTAGTGCTTTAAAATATTTCTTAATTAGGAATTGAAAACAATTCCTAGTTTAGACGTCATTATTTCATTCTTAGTCACACCTCAGCAGTCATCTAACACTACTCAAACATGAATCCTGTCTGGTAAAGTAGGCTGTCTATGCTGGTTTCTCATCTTCTTTCCTGAAGATAAATGATGACAGACCCTGAAGTTCATGATAACAGATAGTTTAAGTACATAATGAGGTTTGATTGTTTAAATTCCCATAAATTTTTTCTAGAATATGCCCTTTTGGGTAGCCCTAATTTTTAAGGAAACTTTTCCTTATATTAATTTGAAAGCTCTCTTTCTGTAATTTCTATCCATTGATCTTTATTTGAATCTCTAGGGTCAAGCAGAACATGTCTAATGCCTCTTCTACATGGTAATCTTTTAAATTTTAAGATAATTAGCACATTCCACTAAAATATTTACTTCTCCAGGCTAAATATCCCCATTTCCTTTAACCAATCTATATATGGCATGGTTTTGAGTTGCTTTCCTATCTTAGAAATGCTTTGAAAATACTATATCCTGTTTGATCTAAAATATGGCACTTAGAACTGGACAGAATATTCCAGATGTGATGTGACTAGAGCCTAGTACAGAGGGATTATCACTTTTAATATGGACACACTATGCTTCCATTAATGTAGCCTATTATTAGATTGGAATTTTGGGCTATTTTACACTTTGACATATATTGAGTTAGGTTTACTTAGCAATATCTCTCCTCTCCTATACTTGTATAGTTTTTTTTAAACCCAAATATACCCTATTAAATTTCATCTTTTTAGGTCCAGACCACTTTTCCAACCTATTAATGTTTAAATTTAGGGCTTCCCTTGAGAAACCTTCCTGCTTTTCAGCAGACTATAGGTTCAAAGAGTAATCTGCCAGGTTGCTAGTTAGATGCCTGAAAGCAATTTTGACAGAACCTAAATCCACACTCCTAGCAAAGACCAGTGATATCCCTTTTGTTAATTTACCTTCCACAGAATATGTGTATGTGTATAGTTTTTATCGTGCATACAAATATAATTTCTTTCTTCTTCCTAGTATGTAAAGAATTTCTGGAAAGATTCTACAGCTCCTTAATAGCCAAAGGTGTTGACTTTTCTCAGGAAACCATAGAAAATGAATTAATCAGCATTTGTTTAGATTCCAAAGGAAAAGAAAATCGACTGGTATGGTAATTTTTCACCTTTCATTTTCACTTTTTTTGCTTGCAGATGACTGCTAATTTTGTCATTTCTCATGATGGCCTTCTGTTGTCATCTGAGCTGCATGCTTGTCTCAAATATATCCAGCTCAGAAAACAATTCTAAATTGATCTTTGAACAAAATGGAACAAAATATATTTACAGTTACTTAGGAGTCAGTTTAGTTTTGCTTTGTTTAAACTAAGGTCAACTGTTTCCAAACTTTTTATGAGTATGAATATCTCTTTTTAATTAAAAAAAATTCAGGGATCCCCTCTCATAGTTAGTTGTATTTATTTATATAATATATAACTATAGATTGAGAAAATATAAATGACTAAAAAGACTTCAAGTAGTGATTTTAAATAAACTTGTGTTTTATTAATCACAGCAGCATCTACATGTATTTAAAAAGGTGATATATATATATCTGAGAGACCTTTATTCATCCAAGAGAATTTTTTTTATGCTATTAAGTCATGCTACATGTTTTGTTGGAGTTGAATAAAGATTAAAATGACAATGTTTGATATGGATATGAATTCATATGCTATCTGTAGTAACTCCATGTGAACTAATGAGGTTCCTTGATTCACAGATCATGAACCACTTTTATAAGCCTTTTAATAAAGTTTTATGTTTAGTGATATATGTTCTGCTCTGGTTAATGTTGTTGGCATAATCTCCATCTTCTACCAATTCAAGTAACTTTTTTCCTAGGTGAAGGTTGTGAGATATTCTCTTGGGGTTGGGCTTATGAAGTTTCAACAAATTTATAAGAATTCGGGCTATGTAGAATACTCCCTAGTGGACTATACCCCAAGGATAAGTCAGAGAGAGGATAGACAGCATCCAGGCCAGAGGTTTAGGAAGGTTTTATCTCCAAGACCTTTGACCCGATCTTCCTTCTACTCCCTGGGTCTGGTTGGGGTATTGCAGAGAATCATCATCCTCAGTCTCATTCCCTGTCCCCCAAGTAAACTGAGGGTAGAGGGTAGGATGTGGAGGGAAGAACATTTGAAGAGACCGAAAGATTTCAGGACTTAAGGATGAGTTTCCTTAGAGATCATCCAGCCTGACCTCTTCCTTTTACAAAGGAAGACTCGGGCCCAGAAAGATTAAGGAACTGTTAAGTACACAGGTCTTGATGCCCAGAATAGCCTGAGAGCTTTTGTTGAACCAATTCACTTGAAAGCTGCCTTCAGTGTCAGGGTTCCTTATGAATCCAACTTGTCTAGAGAAGGCTATCTTTTCAGGGTACTAAGACTCAGTAGCAGTCTTCTCTTGATATGCTAAGATCTTATAGAGGACTTCCAATCTCTAGTTTACTTTCTTCAGGTGATTGTTTTAGAGCTAGATGCACATCTTTTCCTCATTGATCAATTCTCATACAAAATGGGAATACTGGTATTGTAAAGGGCAACATTATACTGGATGTCTGTCTGAGACTAGGAGGCTTTCTCTTCTTCCCAGGTTACCTATTGTTCAGAATAGCTCCTAGGCATTGATCAAAAAATCAATCTCTTAGTCTTCTGATTTGTCTAATTTTAGATCAGAAGATCCCTGAATAGTGGTCTTGTCTTAGATTGTTTCCCCTTGGGGAATCCTAGTCATTATGGAAATAAAATTGCAGGCTTGGCTCTCTTTTTAAGCTGAAGTTATCTTTAAAAAACCCAAACATCTTACATTACTGTTCATACTTACACTGTATTGCATTTTAAAAAAAAATTGTGTTTGCATAGCTGTCTGTATGTTTTTGCTCTATGTACAGCAAAAACATACCGACAGCTATGCAAACACAAGTTTTAAAAAATGCATACGTATTATTGTATATCCTTTCCTAGTTATATTGGATAAAAGATGGGCCTTAGAGTAAGAAAGACCTGGGTTCGTATCCTACCTTTCACACATACTATCCAAGTAACCTTGGGCAAGTCAGTTAATCTCTCAGTGTCCCAAGGCAACTTTCTAAGATTTTAAGTTGCAGACAAGGTGGTAATCTGCGTTGGTAGAGGAAGTTTCCACATCGCAAGTTTCCTCCTATACAGATGAAATCGTAGATCTGGACAACAACAGCAAAACGTTTTAAATCTTCTCTTGTATCACTGAAAACCATTTTATATGTTAAATTCCTTAAGAGAAGGGAGAACACATCCTTTGAATTTGCTTTGTAGTGTCCTTTCCACTTACATGTGAAAATATGAAACTGCCATCACTTTAAACATTTTTATTATTTAAATCTCCCCATCAAGTACCTTGACTTTCATATTTTTACCTAGAATGCTATATATAATAGATTCCTGAAACAACAGTTTATAATAGGAATGACCACAGCCATCACATAATTTATCTTTCTGATGTCTTTAATCATAAGAGTTGAACATTTAAGGGTTAGACTGTAAGGACCAAATGATTTCCACTCTCATCTCTAGAGACAATCTTTGAGCTACTGTATTATTCTAATTTTCATTTTATTTAACACTGTAAATACTCTGGGTTGATTCTTTTTTTTCAGTGCTATTATCTCGGAGCAACAAATGATGCACCTACAAAGATCCTAAGTGAAGTCACTCGCCCCATGAGTGCCCACATACCAGCAATAAAGATTTGTGAGAAGCTGAAGAGGATAGACAGTCAGATCTGCGAGCTTAAATATGGTATACGTAGAGTAAAATATGTGTTATGTCAGCATCCCCAGTTGGTTGGAGACAGAGCCTTTTCTCCTCAAGAAACATGTCTAGTTCCAGCCCACTCTTAGAATCCTGTTCAAATGACACTTTTCTTCATGAAGACATCTTCCTTAGGCATAGATCTGTCCATATCACTGCTTTCTTTAAAACTTTTCAGTGATTCCCTATTGACTGCTGTTTGAATTCTTAAAATGTAAATTCCTTTGCTTAACCACCCAAGGCCCTTCACAATCAGGGACTACCAAACCGTTTTATACTATTACTGGCCATGTGTGTTATGTGCTGCCAAACCTTACCCCATTATTCCAATTGGCATTTTTCTATGTTTGTTCACACCATTACCTATGCTTGGAATGCCTTCTCCCAATTGAAATCTCTTACCAACTTTTATGAGTGCCATTTCTTTCATGATTCTCCTAGTCTCCCTTTGAACTTACTATGCATCAATTTATGTTTTTATAGTTATTTGTGTGTGTCTCATCTCTCCCTGCTTGATTTCAAATTTTGTGAGCATCGGGACTGTCTCATTTAATCTTTGTATCTCCCCCACTGATCAGCATATCTTAGGCATTTAATAAGTTTCTGTTGAAATCTGCTAAAACTGGGGTGGAATAGTCATCCAAAGAAAATATGGTTGTAGCTCTTTATGACCCCAAGAAACAAAATTTTGCCTATTTAGTCAATCAATAAGCACCTGGAGGGGATACAAAGACAAGAGCGAAATGGCCTTTTTCTCAAGGAGTTTATGTTGTGACTATATGTAGTCTTTGGGACATAAAAGGGGAGTAAGCCTTCCTTCCATGTGAAACCTAGCTAACTTACTAGAGTCAGGTTTGCAGGAATCAGGTTATTTATGTAAAACCAACTTTTGCTTCAGGCAAAAGTCATAGTTAGCAATAGAAACAGAAAGAACAAGTTGTGACAGATGACATTTGACACATCCAGCTAGAAAGTATGGCTGTTATTGTTCAATAGATTTGAACTCTTAACAAGGAGAAGTATGGGTAGTCAACAAGGTATAATTGTTGTTCTGGGAACCTCCTTCATTCAGAAGTTTCTTCCTAGTATGGGCCTTAATTGTTTCTTAATTGTTTTTTCTTAATTGTTAAGATATTATTAATATTATATTAACCTTTTTCTTAACTGTCAAGATATTGTTTTCTGCTGACATGAAAGCATCTACAAAGTGAACATATTAATTATTATCAGTCACTAACGCTTTGTTTCAATTCAACAAATATTTATAAAACATCACTATGTGTAAGACATTGTACTAGATAGGAATGTGAATTATTTAATAAGATCCTAAGCTTTTCTGTGCCCAGTGTATTCTAATTATATGAAATCTTTTTTTTAAATTTAATTTTATTTATTTTTTTATATGAAATCTTTGAAAGCTCTTTTTTGGTTTTGGAAAATAAGATGGTTTTATAATAGAAAGTATACTAAATTGGGAGTGAGGAAACCTGGGTCCCCAAGCATGTATACCTGACTTTGGACAAGTCTTTTCTACCTCTCTGAAGCTCAATTTTCTTTTTTTGTGAAATGAGCTGTATCTGATCTCTAAGGCTCTCTTCAACTCTTAAGATGCAGAGAGAGATTTTTGAGAGCAGATTTTAACAGGGAAGAAGGTCGAAATGTCTGTGACACCGGATATTACCTGAGAGAGGCATGGTAATAGGGTCCTAGATAATCAGGGGCAGCCTGAATGGATCAGGTACCATGTGGTGGGGGCACCATGAAAGGTGTGTGGGGTACAGAAAGGTGAGGTAAGGGGTGCCAATGATAATCTGCCTACTTCACAGTTTGGTCTAATGATACCTCTGACTCGTAGGCTGCTAATTGTAAACTGTTATTTTGTATTAGGTTTATAATGTAAATGATTTTAACTTCAGTGAAGTAGAGCAAGACCCTTACATAAGCAAAACAATATCAAATGGCCTCTTATTAATGAGGAGAAATGACTACCTATGAAAGAAGCCCCTGGGGAACCAGAGAAATTAGCTTGGTACCTGTATAGGCCTATTCAGATAGGGATTAGCTACTTTTTTTCTTTTTTCTTTTCTTTTCTTTTTAATTAATTAATTTATTTTTAGTTTTCAACAATCACTTCCATTAGCTGAGTTTTAAATTTTCTCCCCCTCCCTCCTCAAGATGGTGCACAATCTGATATAAGCTATACATATACATCCCTATTAAACATTTTCATATTAGTCATATTGCGAAGAAGAATTGGAACCAATAGGAGGAACCACAAGAAAGAAGAAACAAAGCAAAACAGAAGGAAAATAAAGAGCCAATAGCATGCTGCAACTGCATTCAAACTCCATAGTTCTTCTTAGCTTTTTCCATCATGAGACTTTTGGAATGTCTTAGATCTTTGCATTGCTGTGAAGAGCCAAGTCTATCAAAGTTGGAATTAGCTACTCTTAGTAGTCTTTCCTCTCTTTTTTTATTAATGTCAAATGCCAAAGCCTGAGTGTGAGCACCCACAAACATACACATACACACACACACACACACAAATTGTGCAATGCCAGGAAGGCAGTTAATTAATGCAAATTAGTCTTCTTCCTGAAACTACTTATCTTGATATGCCCACTTTTTTACATTCTTTTTTTCTGCCTATTGTTGGCATGAAAACTGATGTTGGACAGAGCTGGGTGAGTTGTTAGTTGCTGGTTTAAGCTCTGAAAAGTTGTACTATTAGTTCAGCCATCAAATGAGGAAATATCATAGGTATAGAGTTTGCTAGTCCATAGGTTGTGAAAGTGTAATTTGGTTGGGACAAGAAGCACAGCACTTTTTTGTAAAAGAGGTAGGGAAGCTCTCTGCATATAAGCACTTTTGAAGAAGGAAGATACTTTCTGAATAAATATCTGGAAGAGCCTTAATTTTTCTAGCCCAACTCTGTTTAGATTCCAATTCATTTGTATTAGAATTGGCCAATGCTTTGTATCTCTATTTTTAAAATAGTTTTTTTATTTTAGCGGGACTAGATGGCCATGAAACTGATAAAAATACAGATGGCCCTCAGTCTGACATGATAATGACAAAGTAATGGGAAGGAAGAAAGAAGAATCTGTGAATCAAAGTTGTTGGACTTTTTACAAAGAGTAATTTAATTTTGGGTGCTCTAAAATGTGAGTTCCTTGTCCAGTGATCCTCCAATGATAGTAGACCTCTTATTAGAGGGACTGTCTTACATCCACGTTGGCATTCTTGCTGTTAGTTAAAGAAAGACATAAAAATGCAGTAAAGGGATGATGCTTCTCTCTTTTTCCTTAAGAGACAAATGAAGGAGTAAGTTTGCCCGTATGCCTGAGGTCAACTAAGGTATGTCCAATAGTGATCACTGAGGCACTGAAGTACAAGTAGTGGTCACCTGTTTAGGGGTACTGAGGCAGCTGTTTGTCAACCTGATAAGAACCATAGCCTGTTGTCTTCCCGTGGAACATATCCAAGACTTGACAGAGAACCTCCCAAGGCCTGTCAAAACCAGATGAAAATGATCTCCTCCTCATGATTGATGTGGGCACAAATGATACTGTCAGAAGATACTAAGAAAGTATTGCCAAAGATTACAAAGTCTCGAGCAATAAATTGAAGAGGATGCCCGTTGAAGATAAAGTATATAAAAAAAGAAAAACTGATTTGGGAAATGAAGAAATAATTAAAAGGTGGTGTTTGAATTTTAGGACCACAGCTTAGAATATAGAAATGATAGGTTCCTGGACAGGGATGAAGTGCACCAGACAAAGACTAGCAAGAAGATTTTTTTCTGGTGTCATACGAATCTGATCAAAAGGACTTTAATTGAAAAAGGGTGAGGTAGGGAGAAAATACCCTATGTAGCTCCACGAAGGTAGCTAGTATAAAAAGTAGCTATAATACAGAAAAAAGAATAGTAGTTAAGTCACCTGGAAATTAATAGGACACAAAATAATAATAGTCAACAATAGGCAACATTTATGTAGCGCTTACTATGTACCAGGTACTATGCTAAGTGCTTTATTATTATTATCTTGTTTGATTCTCACAACAGGAGGAGGTAGATACTGTTATTATCCCTATTATATAGTTGGAGAAAATGAGGCAAGTAGAGATTAAATGATTTACCTAAGACCATACAGCTACTGCGTATCTCAGGATGAGTTTGAATTCAGGTCTTCCTGGCTCCAGGCCCAGTGTCCTACTCAACACACTACCTAGCTGCCCCTAAAATCCAAGAAAACCCCTGGCCCCTAAATGTTTACACAAAAATTTATAAAGTTCAAGTAAAAGGCAAGAGGAACTAGAAGTCCCATGCAAAGAATCCACTTTGACCCTTGACCCCTTTGAAATCTGTTCTCCCAAAATCTAGGGTGTATGTAACACTATGCCCAGCTTTCTTCTCTATCACACATTTTAATATGGAGTGGTCACTTCCTGCCTTTCTCCCCCAACAACGTTTCTATCTTTTTCACCCCAGCAACCAATTCTTTCTTATTAGTGAGAGCCTCTGTCAGTGGTGTTTCAAGATCATGAACCACTGGATTGGAGAAGGGAAATGTCTTGATTTGCAAAAAAGGAAAGTGCTTAATAAACTATTTCATGCTATTCTTGTGGAAAAGTCAGATGTAGCTTAGATGATAGTGCACTTAGATGGATTTGGAAGTGGTTAAATGTATACTCAAGTAGTAATTAATGGCTTGATGTCAGCTTGGAAGGGTTGTTTCCAGGGGTGATCTCTAGAGATCTGTGCTTGATCTGTGTATTTATGAAGGACCTATATAAATAAAGGATACTACATAAATAACATGCTTACCAAAATTTCAGATGACACAAACATGGGAGTGATCAGTAACATTTTATATAACTGTCAGGATCCAAAAAGATCTTTATAAACTAAAATGTTGGGATGAGTTAAATAAAGTTAGGATAAACTTTATATTTGGGTTAAACGTTAATATTGCATATATAACTATGAAGTGCAAGAACTGCTACACAGAAGTAAAGTTATATGCCAGAAATTTAGAGTGGGTGAAATCAGTTTGATTTTATGACTTTTTTGTAGAGAAACTCAGATTTGGTGACTGCCTAGAAATTGGAATAGAGTAATGAGATCGTGGAGGATTATCCAGGGTTGAAGACTAAAAAACTGGAAAAAATGGAAAATTTTGAGGTGAAGGTAGTGTTTGACTCCTCCTACATACTTAACAATTGCTATCTTGTTACAATTATTTGTCAATCAGCTGGTAAATAAACATTTATTAAGTGCCTATTATGTACCAGATACTATGCTAAGTATACAGTTTTTGTGTATTTCTTATGCCCTAACTACAGTGTAAACCTCTTGATAGAAGGAACCATATCTGGTTTCATCCTAGTATTCCCAGAATTTAATGTAGTTCAGTGTACGTACTGAGGCTCAGGGACTGAATATAGCTCAGAGACCGAATAGGGGTTATTGCCATTGTTCTGGATGTGTTTGTGTTAGTCTTGTCTCTCTTATTTCTCTAAGAATTGGAACTTTCCCCAGTCCCCACTTGAGTATTATTAGATTTAGCACAATAACAAAAGATAAACCTTGCCTCTTAAGAGGTTTTATCTTTTGATATATATTTTTTTTATTTTCCAGAGAAGAAGTTGGACTTAGAATCAGTGGATCTGTCGAAGATGAGAGTAGCTGAGCTGAAAAAGATTCTCAACAGCTGGGGAGAAGAGTGCAAGGCATGCATAGAAAAAGCAGACTTAGTGGACCTCATTAAAAAGTTGGCACCCAAGTACACATCTACAAATCCAAGATCAGACCTTTGATTGAAGTTTGAACAAAGTGGCTACATTAGCAAATCATCAAGATGAATACCATTCTGGCCTTAAACCATGTGAATTACAAGCTACTGATCTAACCAGCTTGTGGTACAGGTATCATACTTGAATACCCTGGTCTCAAAATACATTATTTGTCTTTATGAGTAATGCTACCAGTGCTAGATGCCTTATATTTACTGTGTATACAAATGTCACGATCCTTCCAAAGGTATCAATGTTTTGGCTTACTTTCCCTTCTCATAACTTATTCCTAAGGTATGTGGAAAGCATTACCTTCCTCCTGTCTTAGAGAGGGGAAAATTGAGGCATTCAAAAGTCATTACAGGGTTTATCAGTACTGACCAAAGAGGCCTTGTTCCCATTTTGACATTAACCATTAGTCTTAAGTACTGGATTTAGAAAAAAAGAGAGTCAATTTTTCTTTTAAAAAATCCACTTTATTTCATAATCACTTTGAAGACAATTTCAAAACCCTGGTCAGAGTTTCACAAATATTGAGTGTCCTTACATTTAAAATCTGTATATAACTGTAATATGCCTTTGATATGTTTGATCTCCAAAATAGCAGATTTGGAGGAGCAGCTTTAAAATTATTTTCCTCAGCTCATGGCCAAATCAAAGAGGCCTAGAATAATTAAATAAAAATAAATGTTAGGTTGGATATGTGTAACAAGACTGGGAAAAATCAATCAATATTTGTCTTATTCACAGAACCAAACCATTTAGTTTTTTGCTCTTCATTGTCACTACTTAGATATAGTTTTTAAAAATATGCAGCACGTGTGTCTTAGCAATTCAATGATTTAAAAATATAAATGACATTCATTTTAAATCTTGTTCACATTATTTTTTCAATAAATACTTTTCATTCATTCCTATTCTCAGTGATAGGAATACCAGTAGCAGTCCTACCCCATTGGAACAGTTCATTAAAATACTGTTTTTTTTTAAAAAATCTACTTAGCAAGATGATGCACTGCATTTTTGCCATTGCTCTTTGGCAATGTGGCTCAGTGCCTGAATTTAAATTCAGGACAACACCACTTCACAGTAGTAAAGTATATTGTAACAAATATGTCATGTTTGCATAAATATCCTTTCAAAATTTTTTTAAATTAATCTGTCCCTTATATTGCCCACTCCTTACCTCCCAATGAGCAAATAAAAAACTAAAAACATAAATCTTTCAATGCATAGCTGCTTAATCCAGCAGAAAAATTCCCACTGGCCATGTTTAGGTGTACTTTTGACATGAGGTTAAATCATTGACTTTTATTGTGGAGGCATAAGCTTCTAAATGCCATTTTATGAATTTTAGTGTACAAAATCTTAGTTCACTTAATTATCAGCATAAAAATAAGAAAACTACTGTAAAATTGTCAGTGAATTGAAGTTATTATTTGATTCACCACAAACAATAGTTTCAAAAGTCTTATGGGATTAAAAAATTATCCAGAAAAAACTCCACACAAACTTAATGGGAGCTCTTTTGGTGATCTATTGTGCACTTGGTTTTTGTCTACACTTTCACAGGGGTTGGGAAAGTAGAAGGAAAACTGCTCAGACTGATATTGTCTTTTGTGTTTCCATTCCCACTTTCAGAGTCTCTACAGACAAACAAATCCTCCAACTAGGTAGTAAGGATGTAATATACCCCTTCAGAAAACTGGTAATCTCCTGGACCAAATTTTCTACTTAAGGTAGTATAACACTTAGAACAAAAAGTCTTTTGTAAGTGCTAAGCATCACCAGTTAAGAACTTCTGTCATCCTCTGTAAAACACTTCATCCTGAATTAATGCATTTAAAAACATAGTAGAATTGGATCCTTTTTCTGCTAAATTCAACTCTTTTTTTTTGTGAGGCAGTTGGGGTTAAGTGACTTGCCCAGAGACACACAGTTAGTAAGTGTCCAAGTGTCTGAGGCTGGATTTGAACTCAGGTGCTCCTGACTCCAGGCTGGTGCTCCACTATGCCACCTAGCTGCCCCTCAACTAATTTCTTAAAAGCACCTTCTTACTATGTGTCTGAGACTACACACCACGGTAACAAAGATGAAAAATGAAACAGTATTCACCCTCAAGGAACTTATTTTCTAGAGGAGAAAAGCAATTTGTACACAGGTGAGTAAATACAAAAATAAATACAAATTTCAAGGTAAGGTACTATCAACCTGAGGAATCAGGAGATGACATTGAGTTAAGCCTTGATGAGATCTAGTGGGTTACGAGAATCATAGGTAAAGAGTTATAAAGCATGGAGTTGAGATATGAAATATCATGTACGGAGAACAGCAAGTGGGCCAGTTTAGCTGAAATGTGGAGTGAGGAGGGCAGGAGAGGGGATATACAATCATTCTATAAAAGTAGGCTAAAATAAAAACTGTTTGTCATTTAAGTCCCTTCAAAATCTGGCTCTAGGGGAAAGCGCTAGAGCTTCTGGAGTGAGGGACTGACGGGATCTGACCTGGATTTTAGGAGTATCAATTTGGCAACTGTATGGTGGGTGTACTGAGGAGGAGAGAAGTTGGACATGGGGACACAGATTAGGAGACTATTGTAAGAGGAGAAGAGGATCTGCATTAGAGGGGTTATTGTGTAATTGTAGATATAGAATCAATGAGACTTTGCTAATTATTGAATATGGAGGAATGAATGAATGAAGAGTGGAAAATGATTTCTAGGTTGAGAACCTGGGTGACTGGAAGAATGATAGTGCTTAAGCAGAAATAAGGAGGAATGATATATTTAAGAAGAAAAAATGAATTTAATTTTAGAAATGCTAATTTTGAAATGCCTATGAGATTCAGGCAGAGATATTAAGCAGGCAGTTGGAGATAAGGCACTTTATCTCAGGAGAGAAATGAGAACTGGATATTTAGATTTCAGAGTCACAGAATCACAGAATTGAGAGTTGGAAAGGAACTGAGTGACCATCTAGGGCAACCCATGCAACAAAGGAATCCCCACTGCAATATACTTGACAATCTAGTGGTGATCCAATTTCTGCTTGAAGATCTTCAAGGAAGGAAAATCCACCACATCTTGAGTCAATCCAGTCATCTGCTTTCAAATAGTAGTGAAATCCACTGGAGCAGATGAGATCGCCAAAGGATTGTGGAGAAAAGAGAGCACAGGAATGAGTCTTAAGGTGTTTCTGCACATGGAGGTGACACATGGATAATACCTGAAAAGAAAACTGAGAAGGAATAGAGAGTTAAAAGAGAATTATAATAGCAGTATTATGTAAGCATGGGGAGGAGAGAATATACAGAAAAAGTAATCAGCAGTATTAAATGCAGCAGTCAAGAAAGTTACATTACCAACAAAATGGAGGACTAGATCTTTCTTCCAGTCCCCACTAATTTTTAAGAAACCAAAAAAAGAATAATCATGTGCCAGAAATAGAACAATTACAGGCCAAATCCACAAGGCAAGAAAGCAGGAAGCTCAATGAAGTAACAGCCTTTTGAATGAGCACTTCCAAGTCCTTAATGTGCTTATTTAGTATCTCTCCCTGACCAGCCTCCAGGCTCTGACCCGTCACATGAACCAACCCATAGACTTGTGCTTTGGGATCATACAGGGATTTTTCTCTTGCTGCAGAGACTGTTAGCGTACCTCACTCCATTACAAGTAGGAGAAATTGAATCTGCCCAGCTGGAAGTGTGGGAGGAAGGATAAGCAGTTTGAAGTATGCGTGCATGTGTGTGTATGTGTGTGTGTGTGTGTGTGTGTGTGTGTGTGTGTGTGTGAGAGACTCAGCACCAAAGTGAGGGAACTCTAAGGATGTAGAGATTCTGCCCAGAACACCCTCCCCTAACTCCATAAAAGAAATGGATGTTGATTTAGCCCACCAAGAGGAGAGGATAGGGGCTAGAAATGGCCATGTGTGTGGCCACATACAACCTGAAGGAAAGGGGATTTAAATCCACTTGGAGTCAGTCCTATCCTCCACAGGCTACTTAGGACAGGGACCAAAGCTGGCAGAAAGTAAATTCTCAATATTGGAA
This sequence comes from Phascolarctos cinereus, assembly GCF_003287225.1. Lineage (NCBI taxonomy): Eukaryota > Metazoa > Chordata > Mammalia > Diprotodontia > Phascolarctidae > Phascolarctos > Phascolarctos cinereus. Next base: position 158,885,196 of record NW_027555514.1, read on the forward strand.
GAGACCAAAGCAGTGTTAAAGTTTAGTCTTGTGAGCATTCCTACCATCAAAGGAAGAGAAGTCAGAAAGTGAATGACAGGAGAACATAAGGGGAAAAAAAGGCCAAGATCACCAAAAATTTCAAGAGGAAGAAAATTTGATAAAAAACCTAGAGCACAAATGGAAAAAAAATCAACAGAGAAGGTATTAGAATTAGAAGGAATGATGAGTACTAAAATCTCAAGAAGTTTGCAAACTTTTCTAAACAAATATAAGGCAAATAAAATTGAACTAATGCCTGATGGAACTTAGACTCTTGTGAAATCCCAAGAGAGCTTTGTTATTGAGTTGTGTCAGTTGTGTCTCACTCTTTGTGACCACATTTAAGATTTTCTTGGCAAAGATACTGGAGTGGTTTGCCATTTCTTCTCTAGCTCATTCTAGAGATGAGAAACTGAGGCCAACAGGGTTAAGTAGGGTTACACAGCTAGTAAATGTCTGAGGCCAGATTTGAATTCAGGAAGATGAGTCATCCTGATGCCTAGCCCAGTGCTCTATCCACTGCACCACCTAGCTGCCCAAGAGAACATGGAGCCCCAAAAGAATGTTCTAGAATTGTTAAAAATAAAAAATGAAAACTGCAAGAAAATAAGCTAGGAGGAAATAAATATCAAAACGTATGGCCTGCACAACAGAAAAAATTAGCAGAACAGAAAAAAGTTGAGGCTATTGTGCCAAGTCTCTCCAAAGAAGGGAAAGAGAAATCAATAGATTTGGAATACAAATACACTGAAGTAAAAGACAATGTGGATGAAGAGAGGAAAAGGCAATAATGCTGAAAGAGCATGTAATCTCTACAAACAGAGCCATTGATTTTTTAAAAAATTATTTATTTTTAGTTTTCAACATTCACTTCCATAAGATTTTGAGTTCCAAATTTTCTCCCTGTCTCTCCCCTCTACCCACCACAAAAGGCATGCAATCTGACATAGGCTCTGCATATACATTCATATTGAACCTATTTTCACATTAATCATGTTGTAAAGAAGAATTAGAACCAATGGGAGGAACCATGAGAAGGAAGAAACAAACAAAAAAAAAGAAAAGAAAGATCAAATAATATGCTTTGATCTGCATTCAGACTCCATAGTTCTTTTTCTGTATGTAAACAGCATTTTCCATCATGAGTCCTTTGGAGTTGTATTGGATCCTTGCACTGATGAGAGGAGATGAGTCTGTCAAAGTTTATCATTGCACAATGTGGCTATTACTGTGTACAATGTTCTCTTGGTTCTGCTCACTTCACTTAGCATTAGTTCATTTAAGTCTTTCCATGTTTTTCTGAAGTCAGCCTGTTCATCATTTCTTATAGCACAATAGTATTTCATTACATTTATATAACACAACTTGCTCAGCCATTCCCCAACTGTTGGGCATTCCCTCAAAGTCCAATTCTTTGCCACCACAAAAAGACGTGCTATAAATATTTTTGTACACATGGGTCCTTTTCCCATTTGTATGACTAAGGCGCCATCGAACTTGAGATCAGGATATCAAGAAACAATTTAAGGGTCATAGGTATCCTAGAGGAACATAATATAAAACACCCGAGGAAATAATACAAAAAAAAGTAGGATGACTGAGAAAAGGCCACCAGATTTAATAGGAGAGATCACAAGATTACAGATCTAAAACTGGAAGGGACCTCAGAGGGTATCTATTCCAACCTCATTTTACAGATGAGTAAATTGAGGCTCAGGATGGTTAAGAGTCTTGCTCTGGGGCCTTTTTGCCCTTAGCGTCCTTTAGATTTTTGTCCCTTTCTCTTAATAATGAGAGTCTCCAGGTTCTCCATTTTGGGAAGCGGCCCAGGATGGCCATCTTTCAGTCTTCTTCCAGCTCTGCTTTTGGCTCTCAGGTCTTTTACACCTTGCAACTCATGTGGGGACTTTCTCCCTCTTCACTCAAACCCAATTTTTTAGCTCCTTTTTGCTATTGTCTTACCGTATTAAAATGCAAGCTTTTTTGAGGGCAAGAACTATCTGTTCACTTGTATTTGTATCCCCAGAACTTAGTGAAGTGCCTGGCACATAATAAGCAATTAACAAATGGTTGGTGCCTTGCCCAAAGTGACAGAGGTAATAAGTGTCAGAGGTGAGATTTGAACTCAAGCCTACTGATTTTAGAGTCAGTGCCCTCTCCACAGTTTCATGCTGCTTCTAATCTTTGACAGTCTTAAAAAAGAGAAAACCTTCAGTGGAGCAGTTGTGTAGAAATTAGATTTTTGAGGGATTTTGAAGTGAAGGTGAGGAGGGAGTGAGAAAATGGAGGCAAAGCATAGATAGTGTTATCTAGGAGTTTGTCTATGAAAGGGACAAAAGACAGAAAGATAGCTTGAGGGAATTGTTTTGTTTTGTTTTGAGATAGATGTTCATGTTCAGTTGTTTCAGTCATGTCTGATTGTTTATGACCCCATTTTGGGGTGTTTTCTTGGCAAAGATACTGGAGTGGTTTGCCAGCATATTCCTAAGCAGCAGAGATAGAACTAATGCTTAACACCCCAGTGTTAAGTGGCATTAGCAGCCACTCACTGGGGAATCTTGTGCTTACCCTGTTGGTTTGTGCATCCCTCAAAGGGTAGAAGGGTTGAATAAGTGCCACGTTTTCCATGGTTCATGGACAGCTAAGAGCGGTCTCTTTCTTTCTCTCTCTCTCTGTCTCTCTGTCTGTCTGTCTCTCTCTCTCTCTCTCTCTCTCTCTCTCTCTCTCTCTCTCTCTCTCTCTCTCTCTCTCTCTCTCTCTCTCTCTCTCTCTCTCTCTCTCTCTCAGTTCATCCTCTCTCTGAGTTGGTATCCTGGAGAAGAGAGTGAGGCTGACAGCCTTGATCAGCTCTGCCTCACCTGAATCCAAAATTCATGAGCAAGTCAAGACATCACCCTTGTGATGTTATTGGTCCTCTTCCAGAACAAAGAATGAGCAATGACAACAGACTCATTGCTGGGTGTGTGATAACCCATGACAAGGATGACCTATCTGAACTCATTTGTCAATGACTAGTATACTTCCTTCCTGTCAGACTCTCCCCAAATCCTAGTAATTATTCAAACTCTGCTCTGCATCCTCCACTTTTTCCCATCACCCTCAAACCAACACCTTCAAGTCCCAGTCTCAAGCTACCTAATCCTTTCACTTTGCTCTCTGGAATGCCTGGTCCAAAGGTAACAAACTAGCTTTCATCTTAAACCTTTTTCTTTCTCACTCTTTCCAGCTTGTGGGTACTGAGACCTGACTCCCTCCTGATGACACAACTTTCTTAGCTACCTTTCCAGTACTGGTTGCCCCTCCAATCATACCCGCCAACTCAGTGGCCATGTTGGGGGAATTAGAATATTCCTTGTTCCCCAGTGCTACTTCCAGGCTTCCCGTCATCATCATTCATATATCGAGACTCCCTCAAATACCCTAACCTGCTAGTTCATTAACTTACTCATTTCTCATGACCTCCTCCCACACCCTTCCTCGCCTCCATACAGAAATGATTATATCCCTAATCTTGCCATCAACCGCAAATATACCACTTCTATGTTCATGAACTCTGAAATTCCTTTATGTGATCACAATTTTCTGTCATTCCACTTCTTCCTCTGCCTTGCAGCCCCAAATTTTTTCTTCATCCTCACTGTGACCTCCTATCTCTTCACCTCTCAGTTCTTTCCCAAGTTATTACCCCTGCAGTAGCTACACTCTCCTCTCTTCTCCGTCTTTATCCCTTTGTGAGCCAGTTCAACTCTACTCTGTCCTGTTTGCTTGAATCTCTTGTCTCTTTGTCCTATCAAAAACCTTATCCTGCCAAACCTTAGCCTTGGATTGCTTCCATAATTTGCTGCCTTGGATCCTACTCATGTACTACTTAATGAAACTGGAAAAAATGACAGAACTGCATTACTGTGTCCATTATAAATTTGTTACATAATCTCAGCTGGGCCCTTACTGCAGACAGGTAATCTTTCTGTACCTTACTACTCAACTCACTACTCCCATTTATCAATAGCAGCTTTTCCAAATCTTTTCACCCCTCCTCAAACAGCCCATGACCCCCACCCATCCAGCAGGAAACCTGGCATCATACTTCACAAAAAATTATTAAGGCCATTTGCCCTCTCTCTCTTTTTCTGGATCTCTATCCATAATGTCCATTAGCTGTGGGTTTCTCCAAAGGCCTTCCACAGTCTCCTGGGTCCTCTTTTCTCCTCCCTCTATACTATTTCACTTGAAGATCTCATCAACTATCATGTATTCGACTATCATCTCAATGCAGATAATTCTCAGATTTATTTGTCTAGCCTTAACCTCACCTCCAGTCTCACATCTCCAACTACCTATTGGATATTTCAAACCAGCTATATCTTGTGGACATCTTCAACTCAACATGTCTAAAACTCAGCTCAGTATCTTTTCTCTCAAACCTGCTCTTCTTTCTTACTTCCTTATTCTTGTCTAGAGCAATGCTTCTTAAACTGTGGGTCACACAATGTGTGACCCTGTATCAATAAATGCCCAAGGAGGCAATGTGGCATAGTTGATAGAACAGTGGATTTGATACTGGAAGACCTGAGTTCAAATCACAGTACTAGCTGTGTCACACAATGGGCAACCTCTCTGCGCCTCAGGGTCCTCAACTGTACAATGAAGGGATACTGGACTCTATGGCTTCTGAGGTCCCTTCAAACTCTAGAGCCATGATCCTAAGTATATTGAAGTACCCACGTATAAAGGGAAGGGTTGGTTTGGAGATGAAGACAATATTCTGTTTGTTTGTTTGTTTGAATGCAGTTTATTCCTAAACTGAGCCCATGACCATTTTGCTATATATATTTAAATTAGTGTCAGGTTTTTCAATAAGTTTCATTAGAATGTTAATCTAGCCCATGGGAATAACACCCTTTAGGTCATCCAAACTCGTATTGTTCAGAGTGGCTTTCCATAGAGAAATTACTGTAAGTTATTGATCTTACTATATATTTTTCCTGCTCTCTCCCTAAATTTATTGCTGCTTAGTCTTATCCTATTACCCCTAGTTATAACTCCTTAGAGATCACTAAATAAGTCTCCTTCTTCTATGTTATTTATAGCTTTCAAATACTTGTAAACAGTTAACATTTAACTCTGACTTGTTGGTTTGCCAAGACAGATGTACTATTTTTAGATTTTGATTTTTCCTCATAAATCAGTTTCACTACCTTTTAGCTACTTTTTTTCTACTGCCCTCCCCACCCCCCTTATTCAGAATCCCTGAAAACAAAGGACATGGAAATAAGAACATTAAGCTGGGTACAAAATAGATTTAATTAAAATAAATGAAATTTGAATTGGCATATGAGGAAAAGAAGTATTTGCTAATCCACCCCCACCCCTACTCCCAAGGAATAGGAGAGCTTTTGCAAGCCTTAGAAATAATTTAGTCCAGTCCTCTCATTTTATAGATGAAGAAACTGAGGCCCAGAGGTCCAGCACGAATAGAGTAAGCAAGAGTTAACCCAAATCTGTTAACTCTATATCTAGGAATTGTTCAACAGGTCTTTGTTTTACCAGGGTCTAGAGCTGGATAGACTGAAAGACTAAAAGGAAAGAAGGAACTGCTTCATGCCCCAGGCTCTAGGGAGGAAGCAGGCACTATTATTCTTAGGCCTGTGTAAGAACATGAAGGAGGAGCCTTGGTCCTAGGGCTTCCTCCTTTAAAAATGAAAGACTGTCCTGCGAGTGATGAAGGAAGAATCATGGACAGAAAGGTAACATTGGTGCTGGTGTAGAAGCAATGGCTTTGGAGTCAGAGGACCTGGATTATCAGAGTTTTGGCATTTCACCTTTGTGATCTTAAAATGGGAGTGGGGTAGGGGGAGGGAGACTAGATTACAAGACTTCTAAGGTCCCTTTCACCTCTGGGATTATAGGATCAAAATTTAGAGCTGGGGGTGTGTGGGGGGGGGTGTGGAGGGGTGGAGGGGTGGAGACCTTAAGAGTCAGTTCCCTGTCATATCTTCTTTCCACCTTTTTCTTTTCTTTCCATATTGATTTTGACCTTTGTTCTGGTAAAGTGATTGGACATATACATGGACAGATGATCTGGAAATGATACTCACATCCGCGGTCACTTGTTATTGCTTGTGAAGATAAAACTGAAGTAGTAAACTTTTTTGTGATGTTATTCAATGCTCACTTCTAACTTTTTTCTTGATGTAAGAATTCATGATATAGAGGTGCAAGGCTTCTTAATCATCTGCCATTGGCCTTTTTGTCTTTTTAGTCTTGGATCATTTTCAAGATATTTTTCATTGCCCTACCCTATGTCCACTTTTATGTTGAAGTTAGCAAGCATTAATTTTTTGGTTGACTTAATTTAAAGGATCTCATTACATGCCCATGGCATTTCTTTTTCTCATCTTCTATGGCAAATGTTGTTATTTAAGTTCTGATTACTTTCATGGTAGTCTTTCTGTTTGTTCTCACCATGAATATAAAACACAATGACTTAGTATCTCATGATATAAAGGTGCTTGATGCCCTTGGGCTCACAATGAAACCACCTTGTTTATTTGTCTCATCTCAAAGAACTTGCAAGCCATCTTTCCTCAAGCTGCACCCTCCCTGTGTCTTTTGGTTTCATTTATATCGGAAGACTATCAGTATTGGCATGGTTCAGTTATTCTAGTAGTATTGGACAAGAATTTTGTAGTTAGCCTATCAATCATTAAATTATGTTTATACATGGTCTGAAACCTTGTGGTTCTTATTGTCCTCTGTCCCCATTCCAACACTCTGCCGTTGTCACAGAAACAGAAAGCCAAAGGACCAAGGGCATTTGTATATTTCTTCATTTCATGGGCTGCCAGAGCCAAAGGATCTGTTACCTACCAGTGCTATGTCCCGCTGTACTTAGCTAGATCACTTCTCCTATAGCAGGTACATAACCCTACAGGTGTACAATATATATTTCATGGGATACTACATCATCATGTTTTATATTCATGATGAGCAAAACCAAAAATGGCTATAATAACTATAGGGGTTTTTTTTGTTGTTGTTTTTTGTTTTGGTTAGGCAACGGGGTTAAGGGACTTGCCCAGGGTCACACAGCTAGTAAGTGTTATGTGTCTGAGGCCGGATTTGAACTCAGGTACTCCTGAATCCAGGGCTGGTGCTCTATCCTATATAGTTTTATATTACATTGGTTTGTTTACCCCCAGAACATCTGTTTTTAAAAACCTTAAAATTCAGAAGTCAAAAATGCTAAATGTTTTATGAATTGTACTTTATCTGATATAGTATGCCCATTCCTAACTTTTCTCTCTCCTTATTTTCTACTATACAAAGATAGACTATAACGGGATATTGTGATAAAAACAAAAATATGAAGACCAATTTACTTTTGTTGTCTTCTTAGCAGGGTCATAAAGACTTAAATTTCTTTTCATTATGCTCTAAGGACAACTATAATGACCAAAATGAGTAACTGAAATGACATCAATGCTCATGGATGGATTGCATTAACACGGTTAAAATAGCAAAATTCCCCAAATTAATTTTTATTTCTATATACTGAAGGGCTTCTTTTGTGGCTAGACAAAGACATAATGAAATTTATATGTAAAACCAAGGGGAAAAGAAAATCAATGGGGTGCATTGAAAAGAAAAGGTGATGAAAGTGGTATTGCACTCTCAGATTTTAAGATATTATTACAAAGCAGTGGTCATCAAAATAATCTGTTATTGGGGAAAAATAAATAGATCAATGAAATAGAGTAAATATACTAGACATTCAAACATATAATAGATATGCATAAATATGTATATATTTATAGAAAATTGAAACAGGGAAAAGATTCATTACCTGTCAAATTTACTTGGGCAATTTGGTTGGCAATTTGGCAGCAAAGGAATTTAAGCTCACATTTTACAGCAGAGGTGTCAGACTCCTTGCCTGAAACAGATTAAAGTGTAATCAGGAAATGTTTAACAAAATAAATAAACATACAATACAATCTAGATTTCTACAATTCCTCAACTTCCATATCTATAAAATAAAGAGTGTTGGACTATATGAGCTCTCAGACCCTTAAAGCATTTACTGTATGATTCAATGATATTATATAGATGTATACAATGACAAGTAATTCCCCTATACAGATTTATAAGCTTCTGCTTAAAGGGCCCAAATGGTCATTTATAAAAATATTTTCAGACTAGGTGACATTCATTTACATAGCAATTTTCTTACCCATGTTCCTTTGCCTTTCATTACCTATAAAATAGCAACAATGATGATTCTTTTGTCCTCTCACAGAATGCTAATGCTGTTAAAAGAAACGAGTACTTTGGGGTCCCCAAAAAAAGAGAACCTGCATTTTCAAAATGTCATTTCAATATCTAGGCTTTCCATCTCTACACTGTCCCTATTTCCAAAAAGGCTTCATGTTTTTTTGGATCAATTTTGCAGTGAATTGCCAACGTCATATTGGAAAAAAAAATTATCAAGATTTTGAATGTCCTTTGCAATAAACCTCTACATGTGTTACATTTCATTGATAACATAGTACTAACTGCCAAATGTCAAACATGGAATCATTCGGATATCAGATCCATTCCCTCTCATTCTTTGAGAGGCTTGTGCTTGCTCACTGATAGTATTTCACACCTCATATTGTCAACCTGAATGAGGACCCTCTGATGTCTGAGTGCCTTTTATACTGCATTAAAGATGGAATACAGTGATTACAGTGTAATGACATATATGCGTTGCCATTTCTGATGTTTCAGAGCATCATGACAGATATAGGCAGCATATATGGTATATTCTGAAACCACACAGCCCACCAATGCCTAATTTTTACCAGTTCCATTTCTACTAGCTATGGGACCACTTGGACAATATGAACAGATGCATGTATTCTGAAATTAAGCTCTACATCTCTGATAGGACTAATATTTACTAGATATTACTGGTAATAATCTCCCAGTTTCTTTCCTTCAACCCACAACATGGGGGGTAGGTCCAGGCCTCTTCTCCCTCCGTCCTTCAATAGAGATTTGTTATTCAGTTATGTCAGTTGTGACTGGCTCTTCATGACCATATTTGGGGTTTTCTTGGCAAAGATACTGGAGTGCTTTGCCATTTCCTTCTCCAGCTCATTTTACAGATGAGGAAACTGAGACTAAAAGGGTTAAGTAACTTGCCCACGGTCACACAGCTAGTAAGTGTCTGAGGTCAAATTTGAATTCAGGTCTTCCTGATTCTAGGCCTGGTGCTCTATCTACTGCACCACTTAGCTGTTCCAATAGAGATTAGCTTTCCCTAAAAGGAAACAAAGCTGTCCCTAGGACCTCATTGACCTTGGCTTCCCCATTGCAGCTTCCTGGTCACCTGAGGCCCATAAAAACGTCTAACCATATAAAGTCTGGACCCCTCAGATTTAGTGGCTTTCTGAATACTGCCAAATCACCATGTCTTTTACGACATCATGTCTTGGTGATCAGAAATGTTTCTATATGGAGACGGAGTGGGAAAGGGGAAAAAAAAAGTTAAGTGCCAGTGTCCCTTTGTTGCATCTCCTTGCTGTTTTAGGGCCAAATAAAACTTTCCTTAACTGTTTGATGATTTCCAAATGCCTTATTTTGTTTCAACATCAAACTTGAACTGAGAAAGCACTGGTGTTAAGAGCTGGCCGCTTTTACAGTTCTTTTTGTCTTTAGACTTTATGAATTTGGAATGGAATGGAGTTATAAAAGGGAGAGCCTTCAAAGGAGAAACTGGCTTAAGACCGTACACTGAAAATATGCAAATTATAATGTTAAGAGATGGTCACGTGGGAAATTCACGCCCCAATAAAGAGATCTGTGCTGATTATAACTACTGGCATAAACTTTGCTCTGAAACTGTGATATTGCCTTAGGTTTAATGTCCAGAATGAGGGAGGTAATAATCTGTCCTGGTCAGCCCATATCTGGAATGTTGTTTTCATTTCCTGGTATATTTTTTAAAGGATATTACTAAACTGGAGGGTATGTGAATAGGAAGTGATTAGGATGGGGAAGGTGTCTTGAGAGCATGCCATGTAGGACAGGTTGAAGTAATTGGAATGGTTTCTCCTGAAGAAGACAAAAGAGATAGGAGGGACAGTAGAATGAGCTATATTCAAGTATCTGAGAAGAAATAATAGGGAATAGTGATAAGGCTTGTTCTGTTTGGGCTCTAGCAGTAATGGGTGGAAATTGCAGGACAGATTTCAGTTCAGTTAAGGAAAAACTTCCTAACAATTAGAAAAATTATTAGTTAGAAAAACTTTCTAACATTCAAAAATAGAATGAAGTTGGTGAGGTTCCCAACAACAAAAGGTTTTCTAGTGAAGGTTAGGGCACCAATTGATAGGGGGATATTATAGAGGGGATTCTCATTCAGGAATGGGTTAATCTAAATGCTTTCTTTAACCCTTTCCTTAGAATTGAGAATTCTTTTCATTTATGGATTGAAGTAGATAGATGCTGAGGTCCCTTCTAATACTAACATATTGTGACTTTGTCATTCTAAACCTGAAATTCTTAGACTAAAACATCAGAGAAGTAGATGAGCAGGGGATACAGAGAATTTTAGGGGCAGAAGGAAGTAGATGAATGAAAAGCCTCAGAGACAGTTTCTGGGTAATTAAAAATCAATTTATTTATTAGGCTAGCAAATAATAAATTTGATGATCTGTGGTCTCTCTCAGTAATCAAAGACAAAACCATGGAGATCATTGAGTGCTTAAATACCTTTAGAAAAGGGGGTGCCCCTGACAGGTGAAAATCAGCCCTGATTGGTGAACAGTTAATGAGGGATTGGGCATATTAATGAGGAGGTGGGCTAAAAGTCTTCAGATCTTCCTGCACAGAACTGACTTGATCAAGATGAGACTCAGCTGCCTCCAGCAGTCTAGACAAAGGAATCCATCTCTACCCAGGCCACTCTGGTTGTTTTTTTCCTTCATAAGTTGGGTTTCCCTAGGCTTTAATAGAGGCCTGCAAGGGCACAGACTTACTTCTTAAGGGCAAGATTCAGCTAGATTAGATTCTGTATGTAAGATCTAGTTGGGTGAGGTCCCGCTCTAGATCACAGAGCATATACGCAGATGATTTGGGCAATCTCATATATCAGCAATGTCCTTCAGAGACTGACTGCATGACTTGCTGGTCCCTGAATGAGGAAACAGAAAGGAAAAAACCTCAATTGTAGTTTAATAATTGGTCATTAATATAATAGAAAATAATAATTTCTCTCAGAAGGTAGATTTGAGAGTCAGGTCACCAAGTCCAGAGTTCATTCAGATGTGACAACTTCACTGGGGAAAAACTTCCAAATCTGGTATAGCATCTCTGTGGACTGACTCTCCTAAGTTCTATCCATATTTGCAGTTTGGGTCTCTACAGGGCAATTGACTACTGCTCCCCTCAAGATCCCACTGGACTGGGATTTCTATTACTAATGTTACTGAATCCCCCTCTGATGAGATTCTTATAGCAACCAAACATGACTTCAATTACATTTTATAAGGGGATATTTACTAAGAAGATATAGCAAGGACAGAAGTCATTCTCCAAAATGAGGGAGCACTCCCTTTTTTGCACACACATGGTCTCTGGGTAGAGTGAGCTCAAACTTAAAACTCAAACATAGTGATGCACACATGTAGAGAACATATGGGCTGAGGGATACTGCATAACTTCTGGCCCTGGGAATCCTTTTTCCTGCTTGTAGATTCCCCGTGTCCCCCATTTTTTCATCTATAAAACAAGTGAGCTGGCTAGATAACTTCTAAGGCCCTTTATTGCTCTAGATCTGTGAGCCCATTATAATTTCTGTTTCCTTCAGAGCCAAACTACTAGGGCATCCATCAGGTTGATGGACTTTGAAAGCTACTTCAAGGCCCAGTGTGTCGATTACTGAAGTTGTTGGGGGAAAGAGCATGTGTACCACAGAATACAAGGTGATTAACAGGTGCATAAAGAGTCAATTAACTATGGGGAGAAAAGGATCTTGTCCAAATTCAATGCCTTTATAATAATACAGTTTTTGATGCCTTCTATTTTAGGTCCCTATGTGCCTCCCACCCTGGAGTACTGAAACTCAAGATAAGTGAAGAGATGGGAATAGTTGCTTTTGATGAGGTCAAGTCACTTGGCCCAGACAAGCTACATTCCAGGCTGCTGAAAAAAGTTGCAGATATGATTGTGGAGAATAGGAGAGGTGCCTCAAGAATAGAGATGGAGAAATATTATCTTGATTTTCAAGTGAGAGAAGTTAACTATAGATCAGAGACTGACATTGATTTTTGAAAAAAAAATTCTAGAATAGATAATTAAAAGAATGACTTGTGAACCTCTTGAAAAGAAAGGGATCATTATGGCTTAGCATAATCATTCAGACTAAACTCTTTTCCTCTTTTGACCATTAGACTAGTAAGTCAGAATAACAATAATAATAATTCAAATTTTTTCGCTTTACATTAAGTTTGCAAAACACTTTTCATTTAGTCCTCAAAACAACCCTTTAAGATAAGTGATATTATTATTCCTAATTAACAGATTAGGAAACTGAGGGTCAGAGAAGTGAAATGATTTGTTTAGGATCCCATAGCTAGTAATAGTTTGAGGTACCATGTCAAGGTTTACCAAAGCCTGAAATTTCTCAGTACAGCCTTGTGAGCTAGCTGGAGTATACAGTAAAGGGAGTTCAGAAGTGGCTGAAGGACAGCACCCGAAGATTGCTGATTAATGTCAGTGTGGAGAGGAGTGCTCCCATCAATCCTTTTACCATTGACTAGGAGGAAGGCATACCTAGAATGCTTACAAGTCTGTGGCTGACACAGAAGTAGGAAGGATAACTCATCCACTGAATAGCAGAACCAGGATCTAAAGAAATCCTGACAGATAGAAATGCTGATCTGTAGCTCATAAGGAGAAATTTAATTGGGTTAAGTGTAGTGTTTTTACAGTGAGCTTGAAAAACATGCCAGGTACAGGATGGGGGTGGTATGGCAAAAAAGCAGGTCATGTGAGAAATACCTAGTTATTTTAGTGAGAGGGAGGGAATGAGTATTTATCAAGTACCTACTTTTGCCAGGTACTGAGAACTTTAGAAATATTATTTCATTTGATCCTCACAACAACCTTGGGAGTAATGTGCTGTTATTATTCCCATTTACAGATGAGGAAACTGAGGCAGACAGAGGTTAAAGAACTTGCCCAGGGACACACAGCTAAGCTAGTAAGTGTATGGGGCTGGATTTGAACTCAAATCTTCCTAACTCCAGACCCAGAGCTCTATCCTCTATGCCACCTCACTGCCTCCACATAAATCTATGATGTGTATTCACAAAAAAGTTAATGCTCTTTTAGAGCATTAATAAAAATAGTATGTTCAGAGTAAAAGCCACAAATAACTTGTACCACCTTAGAAGTTCTATTTTTTCTAATTCCCACTCGAGAAGAAACCAGGGTGACCTGAAGAGGTTTTTTTTATATGAGGTTTCAAGAAAAATGATCCACTTTGCTACTTTCTCAATTTTTGAATACATATTTTTTGATCTAGAAGGAGCCATGGCCTAAGAGAAAACGAGGCCATCTGAGCTAAGAAAAAAAGTGGCGTCTCACTACCTCTTGTTCTTTTTCATGGATTTTGAGTCTCTGACTATACGACTTTCTCTGATCAGTATCCAATTTTTTTCACTCCAAGTCATCATCAGGGAACTATAGCTTGAGTACACAGAGTAGGGAGCAAGATGCTAGGGGACACAACTAATAAATGGAGGAGGGAGGGAAAGGGGTAGAGAGCACTTATGGCAACAATTCACCAAAACCCAAATGTAGACCACTGCATTAGTGACTTTTGATGCATTTTTCCATTCTCTGCTCATCCTCTCCTTACCATAGAGTCTTTCTCTCTTAAGGCTTCTGGGCTCCCTGTGATTTTTGCCGGCTGCATCTAATTCTATAGATTGCCTCTGATTAGGTGGTAAGCAGGCTTGTGCCTGACAATTTACCACACCCTTGGTCTGTAGTTCCTGGGCCCCCTCCTGTGAACAGCAACTCCTATGGAATGATTTTTATATAAAGAGCTTCTACCCCCCAGTTCAGGAGCAGGAGACCAGCAAACAGGTTTTCTCACTCTTTGATCCTAGTGAGTCATCCGCAGGGGAAGCTGGCTTGGGTTCAGGCCTGGGAGGGAACTGAGAGGAAACTGGAACACAAGTCTCTGCTAATCAAATATTTAATGGTTACTTCTTGTGCACAAATATTTGTGGAAGTGATGAAGAGGAGGGAATGGGGATTCTCTGCAAGGAGATCAGAACACTAAGAAGCTCTTGTACATTTCCACTTGGGAATCATGTGTCTCCTCATCCTTTCTCTGTTTCCATTCCCTGGCTTGGGTGTCAAGGCACATGGCTGGCCCATTTACACCTGCTGACCATCTGCTGACAGTCAGTCAAACAATATTTGTTGGTTCCTGAGTGAGTATGCAGTACTGTACTAGGTGAATGGGATGGGAGAAGGGAAAATGAAACATAGACAAGATGAAAAATGGTGCCATTCTTTATGACTGACAAAGCAAGACTAATTCAGTAGTGCTAGGTGAAATTATAAAGCAAGGCAGAATTTGTTTTGGGTGTCTTCTCAGTTCTTTTCTGCTTCCTCTTTGAATCCTCCTCCCTCAGATCCCCAGGGTCCTCATGTGCCTGATCCGTGGCTGGCTAAAGACCCCCCTGTGCTGCCAAAGGGAGCACACCTGCTCTAATGCAGGTGCCCTTAATCTCTACTTCAGCATAGTAGATTTCATTTGTGAGCCTGTGTATTTTATTTTATGCATTTAGAAACTTAATCCTGAGAAGAGGTCTGTAGGCTTCACCAGACTGCCAAAGAGGTCCAGGACAACAAGAAGAAGAATATATATGTAGATATTCTGATATAGACCTATCTTCCATCTCTCTCTGTCAGAAAACATTGTCTCAGCTAGGTTGGAAAGTAATCCTGTAAGTGAATCCCTGATACTTTTATCAATGACTAGAGCAAGGCATTTGTGACCAAGGAAAGGGCCAAATATTGCATCCTTTGTATGTTAGCAATCACCAGAAATTTGGAGCATTCATGTGACACATGTCACTTCACATCACAAAACAAAGGCCTACAGGCAACAGATGATGGCACTTTTCTGGCATTAAATATATTATGTGGTTATAAAAATGATATTTAAAAATGTCCTCCTGCACCTCTCTTCCTGATAGCCTGTTGCTCTTATTTACTACTAGGCCTGGCTTTATTGACAACTAAATTAGATTGTGTCAATTTTCTTTTTCTTCTCTTCTTTTACAAATGCTTTACTGATATCTTTGGTTTTTGACTTCATATCCATTTTCTTATAGGTTACTCTCATAGAACTGTCCTTTAATGACAAAGAAAAGTGTTAAGCAAACCTGACCAAAACGCTGAGTATGCAACATTCTGTCGGAGTATCCACTCACTTGCCCGCTAAGAGAAGAGGAGGCTGTACCTATCGGATGGGTTAACTTTCCAAAAGTTTAGCTAAATTGAATATGTTATTCTTCCAAGGACATTTGAACTGAGGACTCCTAGAGATGTGAAGCCTTAAAGCAGCTAGGTGATGGAGTAGATAGGATGCTGGGCCCAGAGTCAGGAAGATGGGAGCTTGAACCGGACCTTGAATACTCACTTGTCAGCCTTGTGACCCTGGGCAAATCACTTTACCTATGTTTGCCTCAGCTTCCTCAACTGTAAAACAAGGATCCTAAAAGCACCTCCCTCTCAGCATTATTGTGAGGATCAAGTGAGATAATTAAAATCATTTTTTCCCTCAATTACATGTGGAAACAATAGTGAGATGATGTTTGCAAAGTGCTTAGCACAGTACCTGGCACACTATAAATACTAGCTATTTTAGAGTAAAATTTGAGACCGCACTTTAGGCACTGTATGTAGAAGTATAATTTAGGGTCACTGTCTCCCTAAATTCATAATATCAAGGTTAAGTTGAATTATACTACTATCCCAGATCTCTCCTGTTCATAGCCAACCTTATTCCTTCTCACTGCTTCCCTCTCACTTTTAGCCTTTCCCTTGTTCTTTCTGGGTAGAACTCATATTACTAAACTCACATCCCAAGAGATTAAAGAAGTAGTGAAATCCCAGTCACCAGAAGTATTTGAGTTCAGTATGGATTATCACCATTCAAGTCACAGAAGAGATTTGTTTCCTATACTGGATGAGTTTCGTTCAATGCTGAATCTGTCACACCATTGGCCTGACTCTGCGTCTTGTAAGGTTGCTTACCAAGTGAATGCGGCTTTGGCTACTACTGTTCACAAATACAACTCATTACATGTTAGTCTCTTTTGAAAGGACATTTTTCTCCAAGTATATTTTCCCCAGGGCTGGCTTTCTACAGAGGGGAAATAGGGACCACTTCCTGGGTCTGATTGAAAGAGTGCAGTGCAAGTGTTAGAGACAAAAAAAAAACCCCTCTTCTCCACTTTGTCCCCATACCCAGAATTTTATAATAAAAGATTAAATCACTTCAGATCTTGAGGTAAGAACTTTATTAAAATCCAGACACCTAAGAGAAGTAAAACCTTATCAGCTAATTTTGTTGCTGTTGAGTCATTTCAGTTGTGTCTGCCTCTTCATGACCTCATCTGAGGTTTTCTTGGCAAAGATACTGCAGAGGTTTGCCATTTCTTTCTCCAGCTTGTTTGACAGATGAGGAAACTGAGGCAGACAGGGATAAATGATTTGCCCAGGGTCACACAGCTAGTAAGTGTCTGATATCACATTTACTCAGGTCCTCTTGCCTCCAGAGCCAGCTCACCTAGCTGCCCTTTGCTAGCTAACCTTATCTGAGATGTCTTGAGGATTAGCTAAATGTGAAGGCTGCTTGCAGATTGGATCCCTGATGAACAGGAGGAAGATGGTAAGGAAGCACAAGAAAGGATACAGGCCTGATGACATAAGGGAGGGAGGACACTGAAAACAGAGTTAGGTAGAACAGCTCTTTGCTGCTGGCAGAAATGAAGGACTAGAAGTCAGTCCAGCTCTGCCCCTTTAGTTTTGGTAACTGAAGATCCTGAGGTGGTAATCTGCATAAACACGATTAACATCATAGGAGTGGAAAGGTATTAAAATGAATGTTTTTACACTAAAATAAGGAACAACTCCATATGGCAGCTCAAACAGACTTGAAGGCGTTCAATCAAATGATCAATAAGTCAAGAAGCATTTATTAAGCACCTACTATGTGCTCTGCACTATGTTCAGTGCTGGAGATTGATGTTAAAAATGATACAGGTCTTGTCATTAAGCTTCTATTCTATGGGGGAAATATACATATTAATATAAGTATTAAATACAAATTGATTTGGAGGATGAGGCATTAGCAGCTGGGGAATCAGAAAAGGCTCATCTAGGAAGTGGCATTTGAGCTGAGATTTGAAAAAAGCGATATATTTTGGGAGGCCTAGATGAGGAGGGAAAACATTCCAGGAATGGTAGGACAGCCTGTGCAAAGGCTTGGAGATGGGAGATGAAGAAAAACAAATAGGCCAATATTGCTGGAATGTGGAAGGTCCTAAGGGGAGTAATGTGTAATAAGCCTGAATAGGTAGTCTGAAGCCACACCTTGAAGAACTTTAAATGCCAAATAGGCAAATAAGGAGACATTAGAGCTTTTCAAGCCAGGAAGTGACATGGTTGGACCTGTGCTTTAGGAATATAATTTTTTCACCTGTGCTAAATGTTTGGAGAAGGGAGAGCCTAGAGGTCCATAGACCAGTTAGTAGGCTATTGCAATAGTCTAAGCAAGCAATGAGGGAAACCTGAACTATGTGATTAGAGAGAAGGGGTCTGACGTAAAAGATGCCATTGAGAGGACACTGTCAAGATTTGATAACTAGTTGAATATTGAGAGTAAGAGAATGAAGATCATATGTGACTCCAAGATTGCAAATCTGGATGACTGAAATGATGGTGGTACTCTTAGCAGAAATAAGATAGGAAGAAGCCTGGGCTTGGAGGAAAATATATTTTGGACATGTTGATTTTGAGATGTCTACAGAACATGGAGTTGGAAATATCCCATAGACAAATGGTGATAGAAGAGTTCAGGAGAAACTAGGTCTGGATATACAGATCTGGGGGTCATCTGCATTGCAGTGGTAAATTGAACCCATGGGAGCTAATGAAATCAATTGGTCAATCAATAAAGATGTATTAAGTTGTTACAGTGTGCTGGGCACTGTGCTAAGCACTAGGGATACAAAAAAAAGGCAAAAGACAGTCTCTACCCTGAAGAAGCTCGCAATCTAATGGAGGAGACAACAAACAAATAAATATATACAAACAGCCTATATAAAGAACCAGGGAATAGCATGTATAGAAGAGAGGGCCAGGGAAAGAGTCTTTGCAGTATGCCTATGAAAAGGAGGTGAGAGAGATGGTCATTGAGGAAAGAAGACAGAGTGGTTAGACAGGTAGGAGAGGGACATAGAGAGAACGCACTTTGTCTCTCTCTGTCACACACACACACACACACACACACACACCACACACACACACACACACACACACACACACCCACACACCCACCCACACACCCACCCACACACACACCCACACACACACCACCGGCAATTCAACAGAAGACCGGCAGGTAGTAGCAGAGAGCAGCAGAGAAAATCTAGAAAGGTCCAGATGTGAAGGACCAGCAGATGGCACCAGAGAGCAACCTGGCTACAGAGGACCTGTGTATGACTTAACAGGGAAGAAAATAGCCCAGCAGTGCTGCCCAGTATTTAGAACAGCAGCAGCTTGTAGAGGAATGATACCACTGGACCGGCTGGATGACATCAGCAGTGCTATGGGGCAAGGGACCAGTAGCAGTTTTGGAGTCAGAGAAGAGTTCTAACAGAGACTTGGTCCTGGAGCATGAATTGCCCTGGCTGTGCACTCCTTAAACATGGGCCCTAGGTAGCTTGCATCACCCTGGTCATATGTGTCCCTCACACAAAAGCTCTTTGCACAAATTTCCTGGCCACAGATACTTTCTGTGTGTGTATTCTTTCTTTCATCCATTGTGTGATGACCTCTAGGACCCTTTATACCCATGTATACTGTTGGGGGAGGGTAAGGATTCTCTTATTTATTTCATTAGAATGTAAGCTACCTGAAGGTAGGGATGATTTCATTTTTCTTTTCTTTGTTCTGTCCCCAGCATCTAGCACAGTGACTGGCACATAGAAGACACTTAATAAATGTTTGTTGATTAATTGATTGCTACGTCATTTAGTTAAATATCTTTTGCTTTGAAATAGTCGTTTATCTGGTTAAAATAGTAAAAGGAGTATTAGTGGGAGTTCCTAAGTTAGGATTTTGAGTGAGTGCTGACCAAAAGCATGCCTTGAATTTGGGGTGACTTTCATGGGAGTCTCATTTGTAGAAGAACCCCAAATTATACAAATATTTTGAATTTCAGAGTTTTGAAGATAGTTTCTTTAATTAAATTGACATATCAGCTTTGATGCTTGTCCTTAGGCAATATACAGTTTACTGAAAAACTCTTGCCCCATGGACTTGGATGAGATTTATCTGAAGTGGAAGTAGATGCCATGAGCTAAACTAGGACTTAAGAACTCTAGAAAGAATAGATAACATTTATACAGTGCTTTAAGGTTTGCAAAGCACTTTGTACATACTCTCTCATTTGAACTAGTCTAAACTCTGCACTTTAAAGAAGAAAATGAGGCCCAGGAAGAAATAACTTGCCAGAGGTCACTTGGCTAATTAGTGGCACAGCCAAGACTACAACCCAGGACTTCTGGTTCCCTGTCCAGTATTCTTTCCATTATACTGGGCTCCCTCTTCAGGAAAAAGACAGATCCATTAGTAATTATAGCAATTTGGGAATCAACTGCGATGAGGGAATACTTTGAGATCTGTCGCAAGCTCATTATGAAACCTTGGACAAGAGAGTTAATTTCTTTATGTCTTCAGTGTGGTAAAGTGGAAAGATTGCTCGATTTGGTATAAAAGGACTGGGTTTCTGTTGCTATGTGACTTAAATGACCTCTCTGGGCATCAATTTTCTCAACTACAAAATTAGGAAGTTGTATTTGATGTACCCTGAGGTCCCTTCTAGCTTTAAATTGCAAACTGAGTCATTTTCAACACATTCTTCAATTCTCCTCTTTTCTCTCCCCACCCCTATCAGTTCACTTCTCCACATGCACATAACCACCAACCTTGTTCAAGCCCTCATCACCTTCTGCCTAGACCAGGGGTGGGGAACCTGATCCCCTCAATAAAAGGATTTGTTCCGTAAAACTTGGACTCAGTCAAAAGGCCATACCCAAGGACCTAGAAGGCCACAATGTGGCTTCAAGGTTTCCCACCCCTGGCCTAGACTATTGCAATAGCTTCATAGTTGGTCTGCAACTAGTCTTTAAGGCTGGCACAAATTCCTTTATCGGTCATTTATTTAATGGCAGGTTGCATAAAGGCCAGCACAATCTCCTCTAATGGGTATTTAAAGTCCTTCTCAACTGGCTCCAGCATTTTCTTCCCCAGACTGATTTCAAATTGTTTCCTCTCACAAACTTTACATTTCAGAAAATTGTCTTACCCACTGTTCCCTATACACAACATTTCCTAATACTGGGCGTTTTCACTGGCGCCTGGAATGCTTTCCCTTCTCATCTTGGCCTCCTGGCTACCTTCAAGTCTCAGCTAAAGTCCCACCTTGTGTAAGATTTCCTGAGCCTCCTTAATGCCAGTGCCTTCTCTCTGTTGATTATTTCTGATTTATCCTGTATACATCTTGTCTGTACATAGCTGTTTGCATGTTGCCTCGTCTGCTGGATGGTGAACTTCTTGAGGGCAGAGTCTGCCTTCTGCCTTTCTTTGCATCCCTGGAGCTTAGCACAATGTGTAGCCCATAGTAGGAACTTAATAAATGCGTTAATATTTATTAACTATTTAACAATAGTCAGTAGTTATTAAATATTAATGCTGAATAAATGCAACATTCTGCCTCCATGCCTTTGTCCAAACTATTCTTCCATGCCTGGAGTGTTCTCTCTTCACCTTCTTGGAACCCATCTTTTCCCTTTAAGGTTCAATTCAAGTGTTACATCCTACAAGAGGCCTTTCACGATCCTTCCAGTTTTCATTCCCCATCATTCTGTTTTACTTACTCTGTTTATATCTTGTATTTACTTATCTATATACATGTTACAGGCCCCCCCCCCCCCGTGAAATATAACCTACTTAAAGGTAGGGACTGATTTTATTTTGTCTTTTTCTAGCACAGTGCCTAGAACATAGCAGGTATTTAAATGCCTGTTAAATTAAATCTTAATCCTTTGGTCCATAAAAAGTGAATATAATATTTGTACACTGGATGACTTAGTGGAGTTCAAGGGCTATAAATTCATTTACTGCATATTTTTGGAGTAAATTGCTTACTCTCCCTGCTTCCCTTCTGTTAAAGAAGTTCATCATTTAATCTATCTATCTGTCTGTCTGTCTGTCTATCTATCTATTTATTTATTTTTCTGTTAAAGAAGTTTAAAAGAAGACAGGGTAGATTGGATTCAAGTCTTGTCTCTGACACATACTAGCTATATGACAATGGGCAAATCAGTGAAACTGTAGGTCACCCTAGATCACCCAGGAGTACTCTCTGAAGCTATATATTACAGAAGAGTCACCATTGCCGGTCTGCATTGCTGATTTCCACAACAGGATTTAAGCACACCAATGAAACCATAAATCTGGAGTGCCAGCCTCCCTCCCAACCCCTCCACCACCACCACCACCAGGACAGGCTGCTTATTACTTGATAACTGCTTAATGATTAATTCTCTAAAACTTAATGATAAATTTATTCCATTTTTGCTATTTAAATAGACATTAAGCTACACCTGAGTCACAGGTGTGTTGTATAAATTAATTTTTAAAATGGCTCTTTTTTTACTGCTGCAAAACACTAGATAAATTATCACAGACTATTCCAGAAACGTAAGCAGCAGTGGGTTTAAAAGGCATTGTTCTGAGTTTGGCCATTATGGAGTCTGACATGCTCATTGTTTTGTCATCCAGGTCCATGGCTGCTCCTTTGTTAGCCAGACCTAGAATGCTGCCATTGTTTTAGAGAATTAAGTCCCTGTCTGATTCCCCTGCCTCAGCTGATTCCTCATTATTGCCGCATGACTAAGACTTGGTAATAGAAAACTGTATAATAAGTTAATGCTATTTTATCCAAACAATCTTTTGTTATGCAGGCAAGGGAAGAGAAGCTCCTAGTTCTTTAGGTCCCTGAGTTTTTCCAGAGCAACAATAGAAGGAGGCCAGGCCAGAAACCAGACTTATGAGGCTGGCCATTGGGTAACTAACCTGTTCTCATCTACTTGGTTTCACATGGCCTAAAAGTTAATGATTTATTAATCATTTGGGCTGTATGACTGTATAAATATAGCTTTTAAGTGAAGTTACTCTTCAGAGTGTTCCATTTAGTAGCTCCTCATTAGCCATTAAGAATTCAGTGGGTAATAATAATACAATCAGATATAACAAAGATACCAATTAATTTGGATGGAGTGAAGTGGTTGGGTGGGGAGGGATAGCCTTTGGATTATATTGGGATGTCTCTTAGTATTTTTAAAAATTCCAGTACTGGAGAAAGTAGGAGAAATTCAAGGTTGTTTTTTTTTTTGGATAATTCCCACCTCCCCCCCCCCCATTTTTAGCAGTGATTTGGTGGTCTTAAGAACATATCTGTTTCATAAACCTCCCTGCAACAATGTACAGGCCTGAGTGGATGTTTTATAGTTTTCAGTTAATGTTTCAGATCGGTAAGCAGAAAGAATAACTGCAAGTGAATCATGTCATTTGTTAAAGGCTTGGTTGAGGTCCCTTGCTGCACCTTTTTAGCATAGGTAAAGCAGGGAAGAAACACAGAGTCTCTATTGGACCTTTCTAGGATCTTGTGATTATATCCTTCTTTCCTCAAGTAACCCAAAGCTGTGTTTGTAGAGTTCATTTGCAGCCAACGTCTCAATGGGTTACATTCATAAGTAGCTCTGTTAATTATTAGAAAAGAAAACCAAGAAATCCGGACTTAATGAGATGATAAGCAATATTTAAGGCATTTCAATGCCAAGGCACTGTAGTCACCTCTCAGATAATAATAATAATGATGATGATAATAATAATAATGATGATGATGATAATGATAATGATGATGATGATAGCAACTTACATTCATATATGGCTAAAAAGTTTGTGAAGCTCTGTACATATATTATTTTGCTTGATGCTCACAACAAACCTGTGAGGCAGGTTATGTTATTACATTCATTTCACAGAAGAAGAAACTGAGGCTGAGAAGTTAACTGATTTGCCCATCATGGCACTGCTGGGAAGCATCTGAGGCAGTGTTTGGTGCAGTGATATAAACTGCACAATTTTTTTTTTCTAGAAAGGACCTACCCTTTCTAAGGGATTATAACACAAAGAATTTGATTTTTGGCCTACTGAGGCCCACAAATGATGTCACTGACTTGATCTGTGTCATTGCTACCTAGCTGATGATCACCATTTTGCAGATGACAAAACTGAGGCCCAAAGAAATTAAGTTACTTGCCTGTGATCAGACAGGTAGCTCAATAAATATTAATTCAATTCTGCAAACAGTTATTTTAGTTGGTGGTAAAACCCGGACCTAGATTCAGTTATATTGGCAGAATTCTAAATTCCAATCTCTCAAGTAACTCATTTTTAACCTTGAAGGAATATAAAGGAAAATTGGATTGTATATGGTAGTGTTCCTTATCCAGACTTACTGGTCCTAAAATTTTATGTAGTTAATCTCTAATTTATTGGCTTCCCAATGTGTTCTTTAGCATTCCCAGCAAGGTGGGGAATATGTCAATAATTGAGTGATATTAAAACTTTAGAGACATTAAAAACAAAACAAAACATGTTCTATCAGGAAATCATAGTGGGGAGGGGGGCCCTGATACATAGCAAAACCTCAACTAATCAGAATATTTGGGAAAATGAGTTTTCTGGTCAATTTAACTTTCTGGCTAATGGATATTCAAACAGAGAATTCATTTTGTTTAAACCACTGAAGTTGAAAATCTTTATAAAATGTAGTAGTCTATCTAAGAAAGCGTATGCTAAACAATTTAATATTGATGACTGAGGATTTGGCAGTGCCTCAAAGTGATATTTATGAATTTTAATTCTCACTGCACAGTATTACAGATGTATCTGGGAAAAGGTAGGAGATTGGGTTGCCTGTGCTGATTCATGCTATATTCTGTTTTGTTAAAATCTGTAATATCAGTTTATTATTTGTCTCTTTTTATTTAATAAGGAAAATTGCAAGGTTCCAGCCAATCAAGAATTTATTATGGTAAATTAAATTCATACTTACTGGTTCACGTTCACTGTCCAATAATCAGAAATGCTGCCGTGTAGGAAAGGGGCTTTCAAGACTTTTCTGGTCTTTCTCCAGATTTAGTCTTTTACAGTTTGCCCTCCCTAACTTCAAAACAGGCAATCATGTTCTTTAAGTAGTCAGTGTTCATAAACAGACATTAAAATTTTGCTCAAAACCACAGTTTTCCAGTGGCCTCCGAACTTGGCCAAATCCCATTTCTTCACTCCTTCTTTACTCCAGTATTCAAGGCTAATGTTCTTGACATTCCAGAACTCTTTTTTGAGGGAAAAGTCCTCGTTGGAGGCTCCCACCAGACTCTAATTGTTCAATTTGAGTTGGGCAAAGAAAAATGGTGTTGGTTTGGTCTATTCTATTTGCTGCCCTCAAGTTGCTGCATCAGCACTTTCTTTCTGCTGAGCTGCTGCCTTTCTTGACCTGCCCATTTGCTTACTTTAAAAAATATAGTTTGCCCATTTGTCATCTATAAGAGATATGACACTAAAGCTCATTAGTCAATTGGCTTCCTCAGGCTTGTGCTTTAATCACCATTATAACCATTTGCTTCCTTTCCAACTGAAGCATTGCTCTTCCTAATAAATCTTACATCATAACTATGGAGCAGCTAGGTGATGCAGTGGATAGAGCACTGGGCCTAGAACCCGTAAAACCCTGAGTTCAAATCTAGCCTCATACACTTACTACATCTGTGACCCTGGACAAGTTACTTGACCTGTCTGCCTTGGTTTCCTCATCTGTAAAATGAGCTGGAGAAGGAGAGGGCAGGGACATAAAAGCTTTGCTACAGAATGCTAACATCTAAGGGGTGTACTTCTTCCTCATGGTGGCCCAGAGACTTCTGCTCCCACATCTTGTATTTCATAGAGATGGTCCTCCATTGGCCTATGCTGTAGAGCATGGTCTTGTCACCATGATGCTCCTGTCTTGGGGGCCTACCTTTCCTCTTTCTCAACCACCACGTTGGCATTGTTGAGCCTTTGGGGTAGGGCTTGCCTCCTCCATAGCAAATAGGAAATTTTGCAGAAGAGCTAATTTTCATAAAGGCAGGTTGAACGAAAGGTCTCTTAGTTTCAGGCATGAAGTGACCTTTGCCTGAACTCAGACATTAGAATCTACTTTACCCCAATGTGTTATATAACTCATAAGTGCTAAACCACTGGGCAACATCTGTTGTGTAAGATCCAGTTGTGAGTGGTTTCCTAGACAAATAATTCAATTCTACCTAAAAAGTATTCCTCTGACCCAGCTCAGTGAGGCTTCTACCTAGTCCTAAACCCATGATGTTGAGGCTCCTCATTCAGCCAACCTGCTCTGCAGGGTTGGTGCTAGGGCCTCCTGCTGCTATTCAGAAACATAAGCTCCCTTTATTTGTCCTTTCTATCACTTACATAAAATTGTTTTACCAGCTACATTGTGGCTCTCATTCCTCATGATCCTTGAACTGTTTACTGATTAGCACCTTCTCTTAGTGCAACTGTACACCACACTGGTCTACACTCTGTACCATTGGGTCCTGCCGTCCACCCCCTATGCTACAGTCCTCCTGCCTCAGGTTAAAGAATTCCTAGTTATATCTCAAAATGCACCTGAATCCTAGCATATTAGGGACAATACATTGTAAAACATTTTTAGCATTTGTTTTTAAAAAATCTGGGTTCTTAATTCTCTCCCTTCCTCCCTTCCCCATACTTTGAGAAAGCAAGCAATATGATATCGATTATACATGTGAAGTCATGCAAAACATATTTCCATATTAACCATGTTGCAAAAGAAAACAGACACACAAAACCAAGAAAAATAAAGAAGTGAGAAAAGTATGCTTTAATCTACACCCAGAATTTCATCTGTTCTCTCTCTGGAGGTGGATAGCATTTTTCATCATGGGTCCTTAAGATTTGTCTTGGATTATTGTCTTGATCAGAGGAGCCAAGTTTTTCAAAGTTCATCATCCTTACAATATTGCTGTTACTGTGTACAGTGTTCTCCTGGTTCTGCTCACTTCACTTTGCATGAGTTCACATAAATCTTCCCAGGTTTTTCAAAAACCGCCCTGCTCATCATTTCTTATAGCACAGTAATAATCCATCACAATCATACATAGCTTGTTCAGCCATTCACCAAATGATGGGCATATACTCCATTTCAAATTCTTTGCCACCACAAAAAGAGCTACTATAAATATTTTTGTACAAATAGGTCCTTTTGCATTTTCTTTAATCTCTCTGGGATATAAACCTAGTAATGGCATTTCTAGGTCAAAGGGCATGTACAGTTTTTTGCCCTTTGAGTGTAGTTCCAGATTGTTCTCCACAATGGTTGGACCAGTTCACAATTCCACCAATAGTACACTAGTGTACCTATTTTTTCCACATCCCTGCTAGCACTTGAGACAACACATTCTTGGTAAAGGTTTCCAGGCTGTCCATCAAAATGGGAAGGAACCGGACCTCAGCGGGGTCCCTGTTAGCATTTGAGAAAGACAACACTTTCTCAACGTTATAAATGAAGGAATTGAAGTATAGCTAAACTCAATGATTTGCCAAAGATCATGGAGCAAATCTTGCAGAGTTGGTATGAAAGCCCACTTCAAACCCTACAACTCTACCTAGGTTTCTTGTTATTGTTGGTTTTCTTGGACCATGTTTTCATCAAGGTGGGGAGCTCTTGGCATGGAAACTTTTACCAATATGGATGGATAACATGTCTTAAGAGAGTTGTCTGGGTCACTAAGAGAATAAATAGCCTTCCTATGGTCATATGATTGATATGTATGGACTTGAGACAGGACTTGAATCTAGTTCCTTCAGACTCTAAGGCCAGCCCTCCACTTTCACTGCTTCTCATGTTGGCTTTATTTCCTACAAACTACCAGCCTTTTCAGAAACTAAGGAAATGGATTAAAGCTAAATTGTAGGTCAAACTCTAAAATGGTTATGGAAAATTACATACTCCTTACGTGACATTTGTGAGCCTGGAGTCCATGAGAAGCAGAACAAACTACATTCTGAACAAGGAGTTAGACATCCATTCTTTGTAAGAGGGCATCTGCTTCTTGATGGTCTTTGTAGTTTGTTACACAGGCAGAGAGGTTTATGTTTCCTGTATGACATGCTGTTAACTAAAGGTGGGCAGAGAAGAGAGGGACAAAGTATTCAACTAACCAAAGGCATTTCTGGAAAGGATAGTGGCAAACTTTGACTCATCTTTCTCCCTCCCTCACTTCTCATATCTAATCAGTTATCAGGTGCAGTCAATTCCTTCTGTGCATCATTTGTTGCACTGATCCCTTATTATCTATCTCCATTGCTTGCCACTTTCATGGGCACCTGCCTAGACTATTGTGATCACCTCCTAACAGGTCTTGCTATCTTTGATCTTTCCACTTACAATCCATCTATCATACTGCTCATTGCCAAAATAATCTATCTATCTATCTATCTATCTATCTTTCTATCATCCATCTATCTATCTATCTATCTATCTATCTATCTATCTATCTATCTATCTATCTATATCTATCGTCACATTCCTCTTAAAGGGCTTCCAACTGTCTACTGAGGAAACTTCAAATTCCTCCATCAAGCGTTCAAGATCCCCTACAACTTGATATCCCTTTAACTTCCTTTCCAGCCTTATCTCATATTACTTCATTTCGTTCCCTCTTCTTCACCCTAACTGGAGCTCTTTCTCTTCCCTGCACACACAGTGAGCCTTCATGCCTCTGTAGATTCATTCAAATTATATACCCTGTATCTGAGCTGCCTGATTTCCCTCTTTCTCTCTCTCTCTTCATCTGTTAAATTCCTACTTATTCTTGAAAGTCCCATTCAAGCATCTTATGCAAGAACCCTTCCCTGATCTCCACCCTTGCCTTCAAGTTGGTAATGGCCTTACCTCTCAGACCTCACATAGCACATTCTTTTGTACTTCTCCAATTTGTTGTCGTTGTTTGTTCTGTCCCTTTATCAGTCATATCTGACTCTTCATGAACCCGTTTGGAATTTTCTTTGCAAAGATGCTGGAGTGGTTTGCCATTTCTTTCTCCACTTCATTTTATAGATGAGAAAGCTGAGGCAAACAGGATTAAGTGACTTGCCCAGAGACACACAGTTAGTAAGTATCTGGGTCAGATTTGAACTTAGGAAGATGAGTCTTCTCAGCTCCTGGCCCTGTACCCTATCCACTCTGCCACCTAGCTATCTTTACTTCTCCAATACACTTACGTAATGCTGTGCATTATAGCTATCTTCTCTGATGTCTTATCATCCCTCTAGTAGACAGTGAGCTCCTTGAGGGTAGGGACTATTTTTTTTATCTGAACTCTACATCTCCCTGATTGCCTAGCACAGTGTTCAGTACACAGTAGGTGCATATTTGTTGCTTTGATTTCTGATGCTCTGGAAAAGTTTTACAGATCCTAAAATAAGTATGAATTAGCATTGTTGTGCAGAAAAGAACTGAAACAAAATGGGGCTGATGTTAGTTTCTATTAGAAGTAAAGGATGTCTCTTTTGCATGTGCACACACATACACGCACATACACACATCATAATGAGCAGAGAGCAAAAAAATGAAAGCAGGTATCTGAATATCACTCGGCTATCCAGTTTTGAAAATCATATAAGGCCCTGGCAACTGAATGGGAAAAAGCTGTTACAAAATGCACAACAATCCAATTACATTCATCACCAAAAGATGATGACATCATTTATTCTTTTACAGTCATATCACAATCTGTAGAGGGAGTCTATCAGCTGATAATAACAATAATGACAACAATGATAATAAAAATGATAAGTCAACAGCATGTAAGGCCCTTGAGGATAAGAACGATTTAGTTTTTGTCTTTGCATCTACAGTGCCTAGCACAGTGCTTGCATGAGTAGATGCTTTAAAAAGGTTGAGTGAATTTATAATAGCTCAGGTTTACGAGGTTTTGTAAAGAGCCTTTACTTATAAGAACTCATTTAATCCTTACAAAATCCTGTGAGGTAGGGGCTATTATTATTCCAGTTTTATAAATGAGGAAACTGAGGCTCAGAGAGTTACAAGCTGTATAATAAATGTCCAAAGGTAAGATTAAACTTAGCTTTTGTGACTCCATGGCCCGCTATCTTTCCACTGTTTTATAGACAGTGCTGATGGACCATGAGCATTGAGAATTGAAGAGGAGGAAGAGTTAGTCGGCTTGCCTTTGGAGTTGCACAGTGTTTCAGTTGACTTCAAGCTTCTGCCTCAAACAAAAGCCCATCTTTTCAACATCAGTATTGTTTCTAGTGGCACTCTATGGCTCTGAATCATAGGATCACAGATTTGGAACTGTAAAGGATCTTTGCCCCTAACCCTCTCACTTTACAGATGAGGAAACTGAAGGCTGAGCAGCTTGCCTAGCATCACACAGCTAGGAAGTGTCAGCAGCAGGAACTGAGATCTTTCTGACTCCAATTGCCATGCTTGAGCTGCAATGCCCTGCTGCCTCTCATAATACTGGTCTCTGAAGAATTAAGGCTAAGATTCACTCAAAGATCAATAGAGCGATGAATGGTGGGCTGCAACGTATCACAAATGAGGCATCATATAGAAGAAGCAGTATAAAGTTTGTCATCAGAGAGATATGGAATGTAGGGAAGCTGGTTTGTGGTCAGGACAAGACATGGACAGTCTGAATTTCATCCAAGGCAGAGATTTATAGGAAGGCTCCAACATGTTGGGTGGATCCCTTGTGGAGGATTTAATGTAGGGTAGGACATGAGTCTCTCTTGTAGGATAAAAACATGTAGATGGGTTGTGATTTGCATTAGTATGGAAGTTCAAATATTGATGATCTCATACACCCAGCCAAATTTCAAAGTATGCAATATCATTATTTGTAGAAGAAGTACCAGGAGACACATTTGACAGTCCTAGTACCATCACTATACAATTCAATGCATGTATTGGTTTTTTTTACTGTAGATCTAGGTTTGTGGCCTAAATGATGATGGATTTTTTTAGCCTATTAAAACAAGGATCTATCTGGTGCATTGACTTTTTGAAAAATGAAATTAGCAAAGTGACTTGATCTCTTTATATACTGTTTACAGCTATGTTGGTCCATTAGGTGGGAAAAAAACAACATTATCTGTATAATATTCATTCAACAAGTATTCATTAAGCACTTGCCATGTGTAAAGTACTGTGCTGGACACTGAGGAAACCAAGACAAAAAATTTATACAGTCCCTGCCCTCAAGGAACTTACATTCTCCTCAGAAGAAATGACATGAATGTGAATTGACTGTTGAATGGGGAGTGTTTGCATATGTGTCAATAATGCAAGGTAAGGTGTGACAGGACAGAAGGAAAGAGCCACAAAGTTTGCTCTGGGAAAACTTGAGGAGAAAGTGAAAATTTTCTATGGGAGTATTGGGAAGTCTACATGAATAATATTATAGTTGGGATAAATAAGCCCTAAATGACAAAAATTGCAAGTAGAATGTAACTTCAAATAAAAATAGAATTTTTTTCCCTCCAAGAATTGTTAGATTATGTATATGGAATGGGAAAGTATGTCTATGTTGTGGCAGTGGGGAGGGAATGTCTTACACGCTAAGAGGATCCAGAGGAAGTATACAGATTTGTACTAGGCAGAAAAAAAAATAATTCTAGTCTATTGGATGAGGGTGAGAGGGGAAACAATATAATAGAAATAGCATCCATATGATCCAGAAGACCTGGATTTACATCCTAACTTGACCATTTACTAGTGGTATGACCTCAGGCAAGTCATTTTACTGCCCTAGTTCTCAGTTTCTTTATCTTTCCATGAGAGGATTAAGCTAGGTGATCTCTAAGACTTCCCGAGGCTCTGACATTCTATGATTATAAAATCATAACTCATCAGGCTAGACTAGAGCATCCTAGTGACTGTAGAGTTCCCATGTTCTGTGATGGGAGAGCTCTGAATCCAGATTTGAGGAGTGTGTCAGGAGTGCTAGAGAAGGCAGGAAAAGAGGTGAAGAAGTGATGAAGAATCCCAATTCTAATTCCACAACCTTGAATCATGGCCACAGGAACTTCTAGCAGCTCATGCTGCTGGCAAGAGCCACAACTTAGACATTTTATTTCTTAACCCTCCATCAAAAGAGCTCTGAGAAGATTTCTAGGGGTGTGAAGTCAAACGAGGACTAAGCTGCTACTATGGGAACAACTCAGATATCCTTGGAGCAATAGGAAATTCTTCCTTTTCTGATACTGAAAGGTACCAGAAAGAGTTTTTGTTCCAGAGATAACTGGCACAAAACTCATTCTCTGGCACTGGCGGGGGGGGACAGATGGTAAGCCAGGGAAGAATTCACCTGGGACATGTCTCTTGTGGGAAAGAAGTGTGTAATATCTGATTTTTTCTTATTTTAGTGAATTATTCTTGCTAACTAGTTGCAAAGTTTAATTGTTTGACAGTTTGTCAAAATTGTCAATTTGACAAATTTGACGAAAATTAACAATTTGACAGCAAGTGCTGTCAATGTCCTCTAAATTTGGGTGCCATGAGACAACTACCCCATCCTGACTAGTTATGGTTCTGCTGAGACTACTGGGGTACTTGTTCCATTGGAAGGGTAAATACCCTACTTTAGCTTAGGGTTGCTTAGGGGGCCCATCTTACCCTCCCATTGTTCTTGGAAATAGGATCATTTGGCAGCGTTTTATACCATGGAATTTGAGGCTCTTCTGACTATATGGCAATGAAGCAAGTAGCCCAACCCTTTTACAAATAAGGAAATGAAAGGTTAGAGTGGTCAATTGATTTTCCTAAAGTCACACAGCTAATTTGTGGCAGTTCTGGGAAATTAGAACCAAGGTCTCCTAACCCCAGGCTGATGCTTTTTGTACTATAAATTACATGGTCTCCTTTGCCAGTGGGTAGAACATCACATCATGAGACTGATTTAGTGATACTGAGTACTCATTTAAGGCCTTATGTATGATTTTCACATATAGAAGTCCTGTGTGATTAGGTGGCACAGTGGATAGAACACTAGGCCTGGGGACTAGACTCATCTTCACATGTTCAAATCTGGCTTCAGACACTTGCTGGCTGTGTGACCCTGGGCAAGTCACTTAACCCTACTTGCTTCAGTTTCCTCTTCTGTAAAATGAGCCAGAGAAGGAAATGGCAAACCACTCCAGTATCTCTGCCAAGAAAACCCAAATGAGGTCATGACGAGTCAGACATGACTGGAAATGACTGAACAACAAAAACAATGTGATTCTGAGGTAGATTTCGTAACTCCCTTTCTACCTGTTTGCTCAAAGCCTCCACCCACATTCTTATATTCATGGATGGAACCCTTCCCCTCCAAAGATATGATTGCTGATATTGTAGTTAAAAATAAATAAGGAGATAGCTTTTGAAACTTTCAAGTTATCTAAATTATTCCTCATTGGGAAAGAAGGATGGAAACAAACATTTATTAGATGTCCTAAGCTCTGGGGATACAAATGCAAGTGAAACATGGCCCTTGCTCTTGGGGAGCTTGCATTCAAATGGGATGAGACAACACACAAAAGGAAGCTGAAAAGTGAGGGGTGGGATGAGGGTGTTGGGCAGGAGTGGGAATCTGTGGCCTCCAGGCCACATGTAGCCTTCTAGTGCTGCCCTGTGACTGAATCCAAATGTCACAGCACAAATCTAGGTCCTCTAGTGCGGCCCTTTGACTGTATCCAAACTTCACAGAACAAATATAAGTCCTCAAGTGTGGCCCTTTGACTGAATCCAAACTTCAAGGAACACATCCAGGTCCTCAAGTGCAGCCCTTTGACTGAATCCAGACTTTACAGAACAAATCCCTAGGATTTGTGGCCCCATGTGTCCTCGAGGCCACAGGTTCTCCACCCCTGGTGTGGGACCATGGTTTTGAAGTCCAGAAGATAGGCCCATGGCCCCTCAAAAAATTGAAATTTTAGAAGGACTCGTTAGTGGGAGAAGGGGGTAGGCCTCACCAAAGGATCTTCTGTGTTGAGAAGTCTCCAATGTGATTAGATATCTCAGGGTGAGGAGGCCCCCAGGCCTTCAGGGAAGTTCCAGGATGTGACATCATTTGGAAGTTCAGGAGCCAGGAAGGGGCCTGGGAGAGGAATGAAATTTGCCACACATTTCCTTCCAGATTTTCTAAGGACCTAGATTTAGAGCTAGAAGGGGCCCAAGAGGCTATCTAGTTCAACCCATTCATTTTATAACTGAGTCCAAAAAGTTAAATGACTTGCCCAAAATCACACACACAGGTAGTAAGGGACAGAGACTGGAATCCATTTCCTCTGATGTCAAATCCAGCCAGTACTCTTTCTTCCATAGACAGTTGGCCTCTGAGTCAGGATTCAAATATTATCTCTGATACATATTGGTTATGAGACCCTGGGCAAGTCTCCTAACACCTCAATGCCTCCAGACACTTTTCTAAATCTCTATAAGTCACATATCAGATGCCAGCCTGCATTGGTAGAGTGAATTTCTTCAATAGATCCCTACATGAGTGAAATCATAGGTCTGGACAAAACAAGAAAGTCACTTTAGAAACCCAAGAGGCAGGAACAAAAGTATAACTACTCATGACGGATAATTCTGCTCTACAGGAACTAAATGAAACTTCAGGCATACTTAATTGTCCTATTAATGAACTTTAATGGACTCTTGGTCTATACCTACTCACAGCTGAAAGACTTTCCAGGAAGTTCTAAAACAAGTGTAGATTAGAATAGTTGGTCTCTAAGGTTCCTTCCAGTTCTGACAGTCTTTGATTCTATGAAAAGAATCGGTGAGACAGACTGAAAAGAGACATTTTTTAACAAGACCAAGGAGGAGAATGTGTGTCTGAACTTATTGTTCCATACTTGGTTTTAGCTTCAAGGATGAGGCAGATGTGTGACTTCTGACAAGTTTGCCAGCAGATGTTACTTGTTTTCCAGTAAGTGTACTGGTGCATACCAATAGAAAAAAAAATAAAAATGTGCTTGCTGTTTGAGTCTTTTTTAAAAATTTATTTATTTTTAGTTTTCAACATTCACTTCCATAAGCTTTTGAGTTTTCAATTTTCTCCATTTTCCTTCCCTCCCCCTCCTCAAGACAGCATGCAATTTTATATAGGCTGTACATTTACATTCCTATTAGACATATTTTCACATTAATCATGTTGTAAAGAGTATTAGAGCCAATGGGAAGAACCACAAGAAAGAAGACACAAAACAAAACAGCAAAAGAAAAAAAAAAGAGATCAAATAGTATGCTTCGATCTGCATTCAGACTCCATAGTTCTTTCTCTGGGTGCGGATAGCATTTTCCATCATGAGTCTTTTGGAGTTGTCTTAGATCCTTGCATTGCTGAGAAGAACTAAGTCTATCAAAGTCAGTCATCGCACAATGTGGCTGTTACTGTGTACAATGTTCTCCTGGTTCCGCTCACTTCACTCAGCATCAGACCATATAAGTCTTTCCAGGTTTTTCTGAAATCTGCCTAATCATCATTTCTTACAGCACAATAGTATTCCACTACATTCATATACCTCAGCTTGTTCAGCCATTCCCCAGTTAATGGGCATCCCCTCAATTTCCAATTCTTTGCCACCACAAAAAGAGTTGCTATAAATATTTTTGTACATGTGGGTCCTTTTCCTATTTTTATGATCTCTTTGGGATACAGCCCTAGAAGTGGTATTGCTGGGTCAAAAGATATGCACAGTTTTATAGTCCTTTAGGCATAGTTCCAAATTGGTCTCCAGAATGGTTGGATCAGTTCACAACTCTCCCACCAATGCATTAGTGTTCCACTTTTCTTAAGTCTTCTCCAACATTTATAATTTTCCTTTTTTTTGTCATATTAGCCAATCAGATAGGTGTGAACCTGAGTTGTTTAAATTTGCATTTCTCTAATCAACAGAGCATTTTTTCATATGACTATAGATAGCTTTAATTTCTTCATCTGAAAACTGCCTGTTTATATCCTTTGACCATTTTTCAATTGGGGAATGACTTGTATTCTTATGAATTCGACTCAGTTCTCTCTATATTTTAGGATTCATTTTTGCTGAAAAGTGTCATTTTACTAAAATGACATGCTTGTAGTAGAGGTGTCATTGTCTCCTGCTTGGGACTTATCTAAAACTCTAGAACTTTGTAGTGTCATTTCTGGCACTATTCTGAAAGCCAAATCTGAGTGATCTGTAAATCCAGGCTCATGGGAACCATCTGTCCTTTTAACATAGCTCAAAAATTGGATTTTCTCATTCACCTTTATTATTGTGTAGAAAGAAGAAACAACTTTGTTTTTTCTCCTTTCCTATTGACTCAGATATCACTATGTGAGCAAGTGACATTATCACGTATGTTCAAAATGGGTAAGAATGGAAAGATGCATGAAAATGGAGAGCAGGCTTGGGTGCACACCAGAGCTGTGTTTCTCAATCCTGGTTTAACAATACCCCATTCTATCTCTAATTCTATCTAGAGGGATTAACAAAATTGTAATTTGCTTTAATTCGACAAAATAAATGTATGGGAGTGGTGCGCATGAAATCAAAGGAACTGTGATACAATGTCAATATTCCAAAAAGTTGGATGGTACAGTGTTAAGAACATGAGACTCAGAGGACCTGGGCTGAAATTCTATTTACAATCTGTGCGTCCTTAGGTGGTTACTTCACTCCTTTTTGTCTTAGTTCTATTCTGAGTCCCTCCTATGTATTAATGTGCTATAGCGTGAACTTCTTTATGATTATCTCAATAGATGCAGAAAAAGTTTTTTTAATCATTTATTTATTTAGCATTTTATTTTTCCCCAGTTACACGTAAAAACAATTTTTAACATTCATTTTTAAAGCTTCGAGTTCCAAATTCTCTCCCTTCCACCCTCCCCACCCACCCCCTCATTGAGAAGGTAAGCAAAGCAAAACATATCCTTAAAAGTCATGTTGTGAAAGAAAACATAGACAAAAAACCCCAAGAAAAATAAAGTTAAAAAAAAGTGTGCTTCAATCTGTATTCAGACATTATCAGTTCCTTCTCTGGGGATGGATAGCATTTTTCATCATAAGTCTGTCAGAGTTGTCTTGGATCACTGTATTGCTGAGAATAGTTGTCATTCGCAGCTGATCATCACACAATATTGCTGTTACTTTGTACACAATACATTTCACTTTGCATCAGCTCATGTAAGTTTTTCCAGGTTTTTCTGAGAGCATCTTGCTCATTGTTTCTTATAGCACAATAGTATTCTATCATAATCACATAGCACAATTTGTTCGGCCATTCCCCAATTAATGGGCATCCCCTCAATTTCCAATTCTTTGCCAGCAGAAAAGAACTGCCATAAATATTTTTGTACATATAGGTCCTTTTTATTTTTTGTTGTTGTTTTTTTTAATCTCTTTTAGGATACAGACCTAGTAGTGCTATTGCTAGGTCAAAGGGTATGCATGGTTTTATAACCCTTTGGATATAGTTCCAAATTGTTCTACTGAATGGTTGAATCAGTTCACAATTCCACCAACAATGCATTAATGTCTCATTTTTCCCATATCCCCTCCAACATTGGTCATTTTCCTTTTCTGTCCTATTAGCCAACCTAATAGGTATGAGGTAGTACCTCAGAATTGTTTTAATTTGCATTTCTCCAATCAATAGTGAGTTACAGCATTTTTTTAATACGGCTACACGTAGCTTTGATTACTTCATCTGAAAGCTGTTCATATCTTTTGATCATTTATCAAGTGGGGAATGGCTCTTATTTTTATAAGTTTGATTTAGTTCTCTATATGTTTGAGAAATGAAGCATTTATCAGAGAAACTTGCCTCAATTTTTTTTTTTACCATTACTACTGCTAACTGTATTTCCCTCCATCCTATTCCCCCCTTTTATTCTATTCTCTATCTCCTTTCACCCT
Organism: Phascolarctos cinereus; assembly: GCF_003287225.1. Taxonomy (NCBI): domain Eukaryota; kingdom Metazoa; phylum Chordata; class Mammalia; order Diprotodontia; family Phascolarctidae; genus Phascolarctos; species Phascolarctos cinereus. Next base: position 158,922,642 of record NW_027555514.1, read on the forward strand.
GTCCCTCTTCCAATTTGTTCTGACTGCCCCCTCTCCCAATCTGCCCTCCCTTTTATCACTCCCTCTCTTATCTCCTTCCCCTCCTACTTTCTTGTAGGATAAAAGATTTCCTATACTCAACTGAGTGTGTGGGTTATTCCCTCTTTGAGCCAATTCTGATGAGAGTAAGGTTCACTCCCCCTTACCTCCCCCCCTTCCCCTCCACTGTAAAAGCTTTTTATTGCCTCTTTTATGTGAGATAATTTACCCCATTCTACCTCTTCCTTTCCCTTTCTCTTAGTACATTCCTATCTCACCCCTTAATTTTATTTTTTAGGTATTATCCCTTCATATTCAACTCACACGTGTGCCCTCTGTATATTCATACTGTCTAACTAACCTAATAATGAAAAAGGTCTTATGAGTTACAAATATCATCTTCCCATGTAGGAATGTAAACAGTTTAACCTTATGAAATCCCTTATGATTTCCCTTTCCTGTTTATCTTTTTATCCTTCTTTTGAGTCTTATATTTGAAAATAAAATTTCTATTAAGCTCTGGTCTTTTCATCAAGAATGCTTGAAAGTCCTCTATTTCACTGAATACGTTTAATAGGAATATATATGTACAGCCTATATCAGATTGCATGCCATATTGGGGAGAGGGGAAGGGAGGGAAGGTGGAAAATTTTAGAACTCAAAATTTTATAAAAGTGAATGTTGAAAACTAAAAAATAAATAATTTTAAAAAAAGATAAAGTAGGGCTCTGCTTCCAGGTTGGAGGGCACACTGTCTCAAGTTTCAGGGGGTTTGTGCTGCTGTTTTCAGAGATACTTCTAGGGACCCATAAGTTTTCCATTCTTCCAAGGTGTTATGATCTAAGGAGAAGTGTTTACTACTCTCCTGGCCTGTCTCTGGTCTGTGAGTGATCACAAGCACTCTTTTCCGACCTGGAACTGTGAGGAGGGTCCTTGCTCCACTGAGCCTGCAAGCTCTGGTGTGCTTGTGCTCCTCCTTGCCCAGGAACTGCCACCCAGGACTGCAGCCAAGTATGGGTATCCAAATACTGGTAAAGCAACAGAATCCTGCCCCTGGTTCCAGCAAACAGACTCCTCTAATCACCTTCTGATCATTTGTTCAACCTCTTTACCTTCTGTGGGCTGAAAGCTCCAGAAGAAGACAGTGCTGCTGCTGATTCAGTGGCTCCCAAGGCCTGCTCCTGGTTTGCTGGGGCTGGGGCTGGGGCTGGGGCTGTTCTGGTGCAGCTTGTGTTGCATTGCCCTCCACTCTAACCTAGGTGAGACAGACCTTTCCTGCTGACCTTCTAAATTGTCTTTGGAGTCTGTGGGCTGCGAGGTCTGGAACCCACCACTGCTGCCACTGATTCAGTCGCCTCAAGGTCTGCACCTGGTTTGCTTGAGGCTGGTCTGCTACTGCACTGGACTGAGCTCCTCTCTCACCTGGTGCAACAGACCTTTCCTGTCAACCTTCTAAGTTGTCTTGGGCTGAAATATTGTTTCACTCCATCTTTTTGTGGGTTCTGCTGCTCTAGAATTTGTTTAGAGTCATTATGTAAAGGTATTTGGAGAGGCTTAGGGGAGAGCCTAGGTGAATCTCTGCCTTTACTCTGCTACTGTAAACTTAAAAAAATTTTTTTGAGAATTATATTTCAATATTTAGTTTTCTTTGTGATTTTGTTGTTCAGTTGTGTCCTGCTCTTTGTGACCCTGGACTATACTGTTGATGGAGTTTTCTTGGCAAAGATACTGAAGTGGATTGTCATTTCCTTCTCCAGTGGATTAAGCCAAACAGAGGTTAAGTGACTTGCCCAGGGTCACACAGCTAGTAAGCATCTCTGGCTAGATTTGAACTCAGATCATCCTAATTCCAGGCCCAGTGCTCTATCCATTGAGCCACCTAGTTGTTCCATATATATATATATGTATATATATATATATATATACATATATATTTGCATATGTGTATGTACGTATGTACATATGTATGTAAATGTTGATTTTTTCTTATTTTTGTACATACTTTCAAAAACTCTTTGAGAGTAGGGATTTTTTCCATTTTGTTTTGTTGTATTTTTGTCTTTGTTTCTCTAGCAGAGAGCCTTACACCTGGTAGGAACTAAATAAATGCTGAATTGAATTAATGGAATCAAAGAAGGAAGATGCATTTGATAAAATGATAAATCCTGTCAGTTATAGCCTCCTCTACTCTGCTTTAATCCCCATTGTATTGTATCCCTATTGTGCTACAATATAACCATGAAGCTCACTCAGTTCACCCAGAGCAATGCTTGACAACTAATTCCTAGTACAAATACTAGCAAGACTGTTACATAATTTCATGGTCTAATGAAAGCAAAAATCTAGACAGGGATCAGAGATCTTGGCCAGCCTCCTCAGCTGCATGACCATATGACCTTAGGGTAGCTGTACAAGCTTTCAAAGCATCATTTTTTTTCTTCCAGAAATTGGAGATTAACTACATAATACCAAACATCTGTCTGGGCCTATGAAAATGTCTCAAGCACTAAATTAAACCAGAAAACAAATAAATTAGTAATATGTCATGAAAACAAGACCCAAAAACAATTATTAATGGTAAAACCATTAAGATATGAAATTTTTATAACATCCCTAAGAGACTCTCTGTAAGGGATAACTTCCTTTACATAATGACATGAACTTAGCCATAAAAAGGAAGAAGATAGCAGAATAGATTAGAAACCAGAATCCAATCATAGATTATTTACAAGAAAGATACCTGAAATAGAAAGACACACACAGTTAAAATAAGGGGCTGGAGCAGAATCTGTTATATTTCAGCTGAAGTAAAAAAGACAGAGGCAGCAATCATGATCTCAGACAAAGCAAAAATAAAAATAGAACTAATTTAAAAAGATAATCAGGAAACAACATTTTGTTAAATGAACTGAAGACAATGAAGTCATGTCAATACTAATCACATATATGCCAAATGGCAGAGCATTTAAATGCAAAAGTTAAATGAGTTATAAGAGGAAATAGACAGTAAAACCACATTAGTAGGGGACCTCAACTTTCCCTTCTCAGAACTAGATAAATCTAACCATAAGATAAAGGAGAAAGAAGTTAAGGAGATCAATAGAATTATAGAAAAGTTAGATACAATAAGACTTTGGAGAAAACAGAATAAGAGTAGAGAGGAATATACCTTTTTCTCAACTATATGTCACCTGCACAAAATGCATAAAAACCTCGCAATCAAATGTAGAAAAGCAGAAATATTGATGCATCCTTTTTGGGCCATAATGCAATAAAAATTACACTAAATAAAAAGCCTTGGAAGCATAGACAAAAATTAATTGGAAACTAAACAAACTAATCCTAAAAGATGAATGGGTCAAAGAACAAATCAAAGAAACAATCAATAATTTCAATAAAGATAAAGACAATAATGAGAAAATATACCAACATTTGTAAATGTTGCCAAAGTAGTATTTAGGGGAAAATTTTTTATCTCCAATTACTTAAATCAGTAAAATAGAGAAAGAGCAGATCAATGAATTGGGCATGCAACTAAAAAAAAAAACTAGAAAAACAACAAATAAAAAAATCCTCAATTAAACACCAAATTGGAAATCCTGAAAATCAAGGAAGAGATGAATAAAATTGAAAGTAAGAAAACCATTGAATTAGTAGATGAAGCTAGGAGCTGGTTTTATGGGAAAAAACTGCAAGAAATAGATAAACTATTGGTTAATTTGATTTAAAAAAAAAAGAAAGATGAAAACCAAATTACTATTATAAAAAATGAAAAGGGCAAATGCAGCACCAAGGAAGATGAAATTAAAGCAATGATTAGAAACTATTTTGCCCAATTGTATGCTAATAAATTTGACAATCTACATGAAATGGTTGAATATTTACAAAAAAATAAGTTGCCCAAATTAGCAGAAGAGGAAATAAAATACTTGAATAATCCTATCTGAGAAGCAGAAAATTGAACAAGTCATAAATGAGCTCCGTAAGAAAAAATCCCCAGGACCAGGTAGATTCACAAGTAAATTCTACTAAACATTTAAGAATAATTAATTCTATTACTATATGAGCTATTTGGAAAAACAGTCAAAGAAGGAGTCTTATCAAATCCATTTAAGACACAAATATGGTGTTGATGACTAAACCAGGAAGAGCAAAAACAGAGAAAGAAAGCTATAGATCCATTTCCCTAATGATTATTAATGCAAAAATTTAAATAAAATATTAGCAAGGACATCATAGCAATATGTCACAAAAGTTGCACATTATGACCTGGGGGAATGCAGGGTTGGTCCAATATTAGGAAAAGTATTGGCATAATTGACCATATCAATAGCAAAAATAACAAAAACCATAAGATTATCTCATTAAATACACAAAAGGCTTCTGACAAAATATGATGCCCGTTCCCGTTAAAAACATTAAAAAGCATAGGAATACATGTAGCTTTTCTTAAAATGATAAGTAATATTTATCAAAAACCAAGAGCAAGCATTATTATTAATGGGGATAAACTAGAAGCCTTCCCAATAAGACCAGGGGTGAAGTAAGGGTATCCATCATCACCACTATTCTTTAATATTGTATTAGAATTGCTAGATATAGTAATAAAAGAAGAAAAAGAAATAGAAGGAATAAGAATAGGCAACAAGGAAACAAAACTATCACTCTTTTCAGATGATATGATGTTAAAGTTAGAGAAACCTAAGGAATCAACTAAAAAACTAGTTGAAATAATTAACATTTTTAGCAAAGTTTCAGGATATATAATAAACCTATATAAATCATTGGTACTTCTTTATATTACCAATAAAGCCCAGCAGGAAGAAGTGCAAAAAGAAAGTCCATTTAAAATAACTGCAGGGATTCCACTAAATATTTAAAGATCAACTAATTCCAAGGAGTCTTTCCAAGCTCCTTTTTATGAAATAAATGTGGTGTTGATACCTAAACCAGGAAGAGAAAAAAATGGAGAAAGAAAATTATAGAACAATTTCATTAATGAATATGGATGCAAAAATTCTAAATAAAATACTAGGCAGGAAACAACAACAATGTATCACAAAGATTATACATGGTGACCAAGTGGGATTTATATCAGGGATGCAGGAATGGACACAAGGAAAACTATTAAAATAATTGATTAAATCAATAACAAAGTGGCAAAAACAATATGACTATATCAGTAGATGCAGAAAAAACTTTTGACAAAATACAACACTAATTCCTATTAAAAACACCCAAAGGCATAAGTATAAATTGATTTTTCCTTAAAATGATGAGACGCATCTGCCTAAAGCCATCAGCAAGCATTAGTTGTAATGAGGATAAGTTATTAGCCTTCCCAATAAGATCAGGAGTGAAACAATCATGTCCATTACCATCAACATTATTCAATATTGTATTAGAAATGCTAGCAATAGCAATGAGAAGAAAAAGAAACTGAGGGAATTAGAATGGGTAATGAGGTAATAAAACTATGTCTTTTTGCAGATGATATAATGATATGCTTGGAAAATCCTAGAGATTCAACTAAAAAGTTAGTTGAAATAATTATTTTAGCAAAGTTGCAGGATGTAAAATAAACCCACATAAATCATCAGCATTGCTATACATCACCAATAAAACCCTGCAAAAAGAGATGGTAAGGGATACACCCATTTAAAATAACTGTAGACTGTACAAAATATTGGGGAGTTTACCTGCCAAAACAAACCCAGGAACTACAGGAACATAATTGTAAAATACTTTTTATACAAATAAAGTCAGATTTAAATAATTAGAGAAATAGTAATCATTTATGGGTGGGCAGAAACAATGCAATAAAAATGACAATTCTCCCTAAACAAATCTACTTATTCAATGCTATCCCAATTGAACTACCAAAAATTATTTTATTGAGCTCAGAGAAATAATAATAAAATTTACTTGGAAGAACAAAAGGTCAAGAATATCAAAAGAATTAATAAAAAATGTAAAGAAAGCAGGTTTAGCAGTACCAGATCTTAAACTATATCACAAGGCAATAATTATCAAAACTATCTGGTACTGGCTAAGAAATAGAAAGGTAGATCCATGGAACAGAGTAGACACACAATTTACAGCAGCAAATGACTATAGTAACCTTGTGTTTGACAAATTTAAAGATTTAAGTTTTTGGGATAAGAATACACTATTTGGTAAAAACTTCTGGAAAAACTGTAAAGCAGTTTGTCAGAAATTGGATATAGATCAATATCTTACACCATTTACCAAGATAAGATGAAAAAGGATTAATGACCTACATATAAAGGGGGATATAATAAGAAAACTGGAAGAACATGGAACATATTACCTATCAGACTTATGGATAAGAGAATGAACAAGAGACATAGAGCATTGTGAGATGTAAAATGAGATAACTTTGATTACGTTAAACTAAAAAGGTTTTGTACAAATAAAGCCAATGTAGCCAAGATTAGAAGGAAAGCAGAAAATTGGGCAAAAAATTTTATAGACAGTTTCTGGGATAAAAGTAGCATTTCTCAAATACATAGGGAACTTTGTCAAATTTATAAGAGTAGGAGTTATTCCCTAATTGATAAATGGCCAAAGGATATGAAAGGGCAGTTTTCAGATGAAGAAATTAAAGCTATCTATAGTCATATGAAAAAATGCTCTAAATCACTATTGATTAGAGAAATGCAAATTAAAACAACTTTGGGATATCATCTCACACCTATCAGTTTGGCTAAGATGAGAGAAGGGGAAAATGACAAATGTTAGAGGGGATATGGGAGAATTGGGCCATTAATACACTGTTGGTGGAACTGTGAACTGATCCAACCATTTTGGAAAGCAATTTGGAATTATGCCCAAAGTGTTATAAAACTGTGTATATACCCTTTAGGTCTATTTCCCAAGGGGATTAAGGAAAAAAGAACTTACATGTTCTAAAATATTTCTAGCAACTCTCTTTGTGGTGGCAAAGAACTGGAAATTGAGGGGATGCCCCTCAACTGGGGAATGGCTAAACAAGTTGTGATATATGATTGTGGTGGAATACTACTGTGCTGTAAGAAGATGAGCTGGTTGATGTTGAAAAACATGGGGATGACTAGGTAGCACAGTGGACAGAGATCTGGCCTTGGAGTCAGGAGGACCTGAGTTCAAATTTAGACTCAGACACTTGATACTTACTAGCTGTGTGATCCTGGGCAACTCAGTTAACCCCAATTGCCTCACCAAAAAGCAAAAATAAAACAAAAGCAAAAAAAGAAAAACATGGAAAGACTTGCGTGAAACAATGAAAAGTGAAGTGAGCAGAACCAAGAGGACACTGTATACAGTAACAGCAATATTGTTCAAAGAATAATTATGAACAACCAAGCCATTATGAGTATTAAAAATATTCAAATGAACTATAAAGGATCTGTGAAGGAAGATGCTATCCACCTCCATAGAAAGAAGTATGCATAGTATGGTTTTATATATATATTTATAAATCACTGTCAAATGGCATCCTTTTTTAGTGCAGGGTGGGGAGGGAGAGAGGGAGACAGTTTGGAACTTAAAATGTAACAACAATAAATAAATAAGATTAAAATAAAAAACAAAAAAAATGACTGCAGATAATATAAAATACTTGGGAGTCTACCTGCCAGGGCAAATCCAGGAGCTATATGAACACAATCACAAAATAATTTTCACACAGATAAAGGCAGATCTAAACAAATAGATAAGTATTAATTGCTCATCCAATAATTGCTCCACAATATAATAAAATGTCAATTCTACCTAAATTAACTTACTTATTCAGTGCCATACCAATCAAACTACCAAAAAATTATAGAGCTATAAAAAATAACAAGATTCATCTGGAAAAACAAAAGGTAGAGAATATGAAGGGAATTAATGCAAAAAAAAAAAAGAGAGAAAGAAGGTGGCCTAGAAGGGCCAGATTTCAAACTATATTACAAAGTGGCAATCATCAAAACAGTCTGGCATTGGCTAAGAAATAGAGTGGTGGATCAGCGAACTAGATTATGCACACAATGTAGAGTAGTAAATGACCATAGTAATCTAGTGTTTGGTAAACTCAAGGATCCAAGCTTTTTTGGGCAAGAACTTACTATTGACAAAAAATGCTGGGAAAACTGGAAAGCAGTTTAGCAGAACCTAGGCAAAGACCAACATCTCACACCATATACTAAGATAAGGTTAATATGGGTGCAAATGATGATTTAGGACAGCATGGAAAATTTTACCTGTCAGATCCGTGGATAAGGGAAGAGCTTATAACCAAACAAGAGCCAGAAAGTATCACAGGTAGGAAAATGAATAATTTTGATTACATGAAATTTAAAAATTTTTGCAAAAACAAATACATTGCATCCAAAATAAGAAGGAAAGCAGGAAACTGGGAAAAAAATTTACAGCAAGTTTCTCTGATAAAGGTTTCATTTCTCATATATATATGGAACTGACCCAAATTAGCAAAAATAAGAACCATTCCGCTATCAGTCAAGGTATATGAACAGGTAGTTTTTAGAAGAAGAAATTAAAGCTATCAACAGTCATGTTAAAAAAAAAAAGCTCCAAATCGTATTGATTAGAGAGATACAAATTAAAACAGCTCTGAGGTACCACCTCACACCTATCAGATTGGCTAACATGACAGAAAAGCAAAATTACAAAGGGGATATGGAAAAATAGGTACACTAATGTGATGTTGGTGGAGTTATCAACCGGTCCAACCATTCTGGAGAGCAATTTGGAACAATGCCCAAAGGGCTAGAAGACTGTGCATCCCCTTTGATCCAGAGATGTCACTACTAGGTCTGGATCCCAAAGAAATCAAAGAAAAAGGAAAAGGATTCATATGTACAAAATATTTATAGAAGATCTTTTTGTGTTGGCAAAGAACCGGAAATAGAGGAAAGGGGATGCCTGTCAATTAGGGAATGGCTGGAGAAGTTGTGGTATAGTGTTGTGACATACCACTGTGACATAAGAAATGACTAGAGGGAAGGCTTCAGAAAAATCTGGGAAGATTTATATGAACTGATGCAAAGTGAAGTGAGCAGAACCAGGAAAACATTGTACACAGTAATAACAATATGATCCACTATGAAAGACTTAGCTACTCTAATCAACACAATGAGACAATTCCAAAAGACTCATGATGAAAATGGCTATCCACCTCTAGAGAAAAAACTGATGGACTCTGACTGCAGAATAAAACATACATTTTTCACTTGCTTTATTTTTTTCTTGTTTATTTGTTTGTGCATGCCAACATGGCTAATATGGAAGTATTTTTGCATGACTTCAAATGTATAATTTATATCATGTTATTTTCCATCTTAATTGGGTGGGGGAGCAGCTGGTGAGAGGGAGAGAATTTGGAACTCACAATTTTCAAAAATGAGTGTTAAAATAAATAAAGTATAATTTTTTTTTAAAAAGAAAAGCCTACACAGAGAAAGTAGAAATATCCCTCCAACCCCAAGCTCAGTTGGAAGAGCTGGGAATTGGGGGAGTGGAGAGATAAATGACAATATAGTTTCCCATGCATATTGGGAATGGAGCCAAGTGGGAATAGAAAACAGAAACCTTGAGCAATCTCAGAAATAAGTTCCCACAGAGACCTGTAAAGACCCTGATAGAGCAGGTAAGACTGTGGGATCTGGGTGTAAAGCTGCAAAAAATTTGAACAAGTAAGAGACACTCAGTGCTCGAGTGGTGGGAACAATGAGTACCAACTTTTATCCTTGCTGCCTCCCCTGTCCCAGCTCCCAGCGTAATACTATAAATTGTAAGGACCATCTAAATCTCTGAGAATGTGGTGTTTTGACTCTGTGGGCTCAGCGCGGAGGTGTGCTGGAGCCAAATCAAACTAGCTTGAGAGATCCAATTGTTAAAGTTTTGGTGTGAGCACTTACACTGTGAAAATTGACAAACAGAACAAATGACGAAAGCCTGGAATAGTCAATGTTTAAGGAGGCTGGGAAAAATAGGTATAGTAATCCAATATTGGTGAACTATGAATTTGTCCAACCATTCTGGAAAGCATTATGGGATTATGCTTAGAAATTACTAAACTGTTTTCAGCCTTTGATTCAGATATCTTGCTGCTAGGCATATATCCAAAGGATGTCAAAGATAGAAAGAAAAGTCTTATATAGATCAACATTTTGTAGCAGCATTGTTTTTGTAGTGGTAAAGAACTGGAAATAAAGTAGATATTCATTGATTAGGGAATGGCTAAATGTACTGTGGTACAGGAAAGTAATGGATTGTTTCTAACTCATAAGAAATGATAAACAATATAGAAAGGCATGGAAAGACTTACATGAAGTAATGCAAAGTGAAGTAATTAGAACCAGGAAAACTAGACATACAATAACTATAGCAACATAAATTTAAAAAAAATCAAAATTGAATGCTAAGCAATTATAATGATCAAAGTCAGACCAAAGAAGAGAGAAAAAAAAAATTCACCTCTCTCCTCTCTTTGCAGAAATGGAGGACTATTTGAGTAAAAGATGACATATACTGTTAGACTGCAGAGCTGTAGAATTTTGCTGGACTGCTTTTTTTTTTTAATCTTGCTTTTTAAATTCTTTGTTACAAGGGATTGATCTCTTGGGAGGGGAAAGAGATGGGAGAAAAGAGGAAATGGGAGAGGGCATGGAAGAGGATATATTTGGAAATGAAGATGATATTAAAAACAACAGATATTAATAGAATTTTAAAAAATTAAACAAATTCCTCAAAAAGGGCTGGGACCTAGCCAGAGCTATTTCCAGGTGACCAAGGCATACATGGAATGGAATTCCAAAACTGGGAAATTTGTGTAAGGCTGCTCACAAGCTGACCAAAGAAGCCTGAAATAGCTGGAAAAGCAGCTAAGACACTGGACCTAATTGCAGCTCTCAACTAACAAAGGCTTAAAATTCAACCTCCTGCTTTAAGAACTGCCAAGCTGTGAGTGTCCGTTCAGAGGATCTTCATTAGGATAGAAAACAACTTCTGTTTTTTGTTTTGTTTTGTTTTGTTTGGGCAAATAAATATTTGAAGGGGGCGTAACAGAAGAGGGCTGTGCTGTTGTTATGATGCTACTGATACACACACATTGTGCTATTATAGCAGATGTTATCAGGCTACATTATCATTAGGCCTCCAAGGTAACCTGAGGCTGCAAAGCTATTGACTCAGCACCACCTAACACTGGTGTCTCAGTCCAGCTCAGACACTGTAACCCAAGAAAACAGCTTACCTCACAGGGAATTTTCTTTACCCGCTGACAACAGCAGCAAACAGCATGGAACTGCCCAGTAGAATTAGAGTTATTTGTGATAGCAATCCTATCCACAGGGTCTAACAAGGGAGTATAAGCAGCCAGTTACCAGAGACTTCTGTTTTGACACCTTAAGTGTCTTTCTGGGGATATGTGTAATGTTCTTGTTTTTGGCTGAGAGAAGTCTTGTAGGAATTCTGAGCATAATGCCTTGACCTTGCTCATACTCCCCCCAATATTTTCTTTTTTCTCCATCGGATTTCATAATCTAGCAATGTTTCAGTGTCAACGTGGAAAACAAGGCTAATCCGAGGACTGAAATCCCCAGCTCCAAGAATGCATCCATTTCCTTGCTCAGCGCTCCTCACCTGCTTTGGGAACACAAGGGAGAACGTGCCCTTTGATCAATCCAGTTCGGCTGAGGCCCATTCCACCATCTATGTCCAACCCTTGGCCAAAGCGAGTGGACATGAAAGTCACCCAGGAGAACCGGAGGAAATCCCAGAGGAAAAACTGAGTTCCTGTACTTACTCAGAGAAAAATGGCAGTACAGGTAACCATGCTGTTGTGCAGCCTGCTCCTGTACCTGAGGATCTGCCTGTGCTCCCAGCTGATGAGCCAGACTACAATTCGGTTATGTTCCACACATCCATACCCAGACCTTCCATCGTCAAAATGCCAAAGGTGAGTGCCTCTTGGTTCTACAGATTGGCGGTAGAAGGGATCAGGTATAAGGGTCTTGAGGGTTTTTGTATCCCCATTTCCTGGCATAGTGCCTGGTACATAGTAGGTGTTTACTATGTTTCTTTATTGATTGAACTAATAAACCACAGGTCCTTCAGGAAATAAACTCTTAGTATCCTTCATCTCTTTTGGGAACTTTTTGAATAAACTGAATTTAATTTGTTCTCCATCACTAACAATGAGATCTTGGGACTATGACACACCAACTATTCAGGACCTCAGTTTATTCATTCATAAAAAAAGGGATGGGGAGAAAAAGTAGACTAAATGTTCTCACAGGTCTTTTCCATTTCGAACAATGTATTGATTGCTGTAGCACCAATCCCCTTCCCAATAATTGGCTCAAACAGCTCTTTGTTTCATACAGTTCTAATCATATAATACAGAGAATTAGAGTTATCTATATTTGTGTCTTATCCTCCTTCTAGTCTGTAACCTCCATGAGGGCAGAGATTGTGTGTTATTTAAAATTTTTATTCCTCCCCTTCCCCCACCATATAGGACAGTGCTCTGCATATAACAAGTACTTAATTAAATATTTCTTATGGATGTGTTAAGTGGATATTGACTTTGAAGGGAAATAGTACTTTCTGGAATTGAATTTACTTCACCAAGGATTCATTAAGTCCCTAATATGTGCTAGGCATTCTGCTAAGCCCTGTCTACTTTTTAGGGAGGAGAGGGAGAGGAGTGATGTTGGACCTCTGATTTTATTCCTCTTCCAACCCAGATTAGTGACTGTTTTACAATTTATTTTTAGAGAGTTTCTTGGGTTTGTGACAGATTAAATGACTTATCCAGGCTCAACTAGCCAGCATGTAAGAGGCAGAATTTGAACATAGTTTGTTCTGATTCCAAGCCAAGTCCCTCTGCCAACTATATTACACTATACTACACTTGTCTGAGGCTGCCAAGACAAAAAAAAAAAAACCATAGTGTGATATGTAGAGAGAGCTCTACCTGTTTAAACCTTAGGAAGTATTCAATGGTTGAGGAGTGTGCAGAAGGTCAAATATAATGGCGTAAGGATTTTAGTCATCTGAGTTGTTGCAAAATGGACTTTCCAGGGGACCGTATACCTATAAAGAAATTGAACTGACATAGGGAAAAAAAAGTTAAGAATGTGGATGTTTTTATGGCAATTTTCTTTTGTTATTACTTAGTAACAATCTTGTCTTGGAAAAATTTATAGTTTTCATTGACACTTATCTTTTAATTTTTAATTTTTAATTTTTTAGACAGTTGGGGTTAAGTGACTTGCCCAAGGTCACACAGCTAGTAAGTGTCAAGTGTTGGGTCTGAGGCCAGATTTGAACTCAAGTCCTCCTGACTTCAGGGCCGGTGCTCTATCCACTGCACCACTTAGCTTCCCCGACACTTAACTTTGACGCTTATCTTTGAGGCTGGACAATGTTATTGGCAACATAAATATGTATTTCTTGAGGAGTGGTGAAGCAAGGATTCTTCACTGGTGCTTGGTTCACTAGGATTGTTTATGAAAAGAGAGAAAGTTTGAATAGTTAATAAGCTTTCACATGGTGACTCTGTCTAAATCTCTAAAACACTAATCATTGGAAACATCCTAGTAGAAGTTGGGTGGTTACTCGTTAAGGATGTTGTGGCAAGGATTAATTCACCAGGCAAGGATTTGGACTAAATGATCTTTGGTCAATTCTAACCACGAAATTCTATGATCTTCTGACACCTGTCCTGGGTAATGCAATCTACATAGATTGCCTTGGTTGACAGACTAGGCCCCCAGATTCTGAAGTGGAAGCCCCACGATTTGATGACATGACATCATCACTCTTCTTTCTACTCTTTTAGCCTAGCATAACCCCTCCTTTACTCATTCAGCTTCCCAGCTCCTTAGCAGTCAGCTTCCTGTTCTATATAACAACCAGACATCTTTCTCCCTTATCTCAGCCCCTTTAAACTACTTTTCAAACAACTTTTTTCAGATATCTCTTCCATTTGATAAGTTTATGAATATATTATATCTATACATCTACATCTATCTATGTCTGTCTGTCTGTCTATCTATCTATCTATCTATCTATCTGTCTATCCACTTCTCTACATTCTCAGAAGTATAATATATTAGGCCCTCCCATAAGCTGTACCTTCAACAAAATTTGTGTTTAAAGACATGTCTCAGAGAGTTCAAATAACCAGTCAGTAGCTTTGGGGACACAATTCATTGTTCCCTGCATAGTTACCAAAAGCAAGATAGTGTCATGCAAAGAACACTGGGTTTGGCATGAGAAGACTAGTGTTTGAGTCCCAGGCCTGCTAATTAATAGACAAGTTATTCAGCTCTCTGAGTCTGATTCATAGTTTCTTCTTATCTATGAACTGGAGATAATAATACCTGTAATACCATTTCAACATGTCATTGTGAAGAAAGCACTTTATAACGCGCCATATAACCATGAGTTATTCACGATTTCTTTGTTCTTGAAGGATTGTGTCATGGCGAGGGTGGAGGCCTGATTTAAAGACATGTCTGATCAGTTGCTATACAGATCACAGTCCCAGCCCCCAACTCTTGTCATAATGTAGTCTCATCTAGAGATGATAGACTTAGAGGTGGAAGGGACTGTAATGGTCATCTAGTGCAGGTGTTCTTGACCTTTTTGGTGTCAAGGCCCTCTTGGTCAGTCTTATGAAGCTTATGGACTCCCTTATCTCTGTCTCTTGGCTTTTCTGGCTTCCTTCAAGTCCTATCTTCTACAAGAAGATTTTCCTGATCCCACTTAATGCTAGTACCTTCCCTCTTCTAGTTTCCTTGGCTATCTTCAATTCCCAATCCCTGCCAGTATCTAGTGTGTTCCCCCTATTATCTCCAATTTACCCTGTATATATAGAGAGAGTTAATATATAATTGCTTGCATGTTGTTTCCCCATCAGACTGTGAGCTCCTTGAGAGTAGGGATAGTCTTTTGCCTTTCTTTGTATCCCAAGCACTTAGCACAGTGCCTGGCACACATAGTGGGTACTTAATAAATGGTTGTTGGCCAACAGATCCTTCTTGGAATAATGTTTTCTAAATTCATAAAATACATGAGATTACAAAGGAAAACAATTAGATTAGAATACAGTTATAAAACATATTTTTAAAAAGTTCATGGACCCCAGAATAAGAATCCCTGATCTAATCCAACCTGTCTCCTCTCACCCTCATTTTATAGGTGAAGAAAATGAAGTCTAGAGAGGTTATAAGGGTTACAGGATTATAGATTTGGATCAACAAGGTACCCTAGAGACCTTCTAGTTCACCTCTTTCCCCTTCATTTTACAAATGAAGAAACTGAAGCCCAGAGAAATGAAATGAGTTGCCTGGGCCTACAGAGGTAATAAGATGCAGAGGTGGTCCTCTGACACCAAGTCCAGCTGTCTTTCCCCTTCACCACGCCCTTGGATAGAAATAGCCATAGATTTCTTTTCAAGTCTCCAATTGAATTGCTTTATCAATAACTTTCTTTGCTTTTTTAGGTCTCTGTCTCAGGCTAGGGTATACTCACTATCTTGACTCTTCATAAACTGATGATATTTTGTTAATGGTAGCATGGAACTGCTTTGAGATCATCCAATGAACCACACCAGAGAAGTGCAGGGTTTTATTATTCTCCTAGTAATTATGCAACCACAAGTTTTCCCTTAGCTGATGATGAATGATCTTCTATTATAATCTTGCCTGGCAGGCAAAAATATTTCCACTTAGCTTGCACTGATCTCCATCATTTAAGCTGTCTTACTAGAGACAACAAATATTAATAATGTTCAGTACCAGGACATAATAGTAGCTAAGAAATGGGGACATGTCCCTCTATTTGTCTTTAGCTCCCTGGTACTCAAGTTGGAGGGTGATTCATCACAAAGGCTTTGGAAAACCTGAAACAACATCTGGTCTGAGAGGAAAGCCATGTGGGCTGACAGAGAATGAAAGGGCTTGTTTTATTTTTGTATGTGTGAATACCCAGGCCTTCACACATGAAGATGTGTGAATTTATATTATCCGGTCAGCAACATTTTTTAAACCCACAAAATCTGAGAAATCAAAGCTGAGAGGATCTCAAGATTTAGGATGAAGATTTTTTCCTTTCTTTTAGTGACTTTTATTTACTTTGAATGATCTGTGATTTTGTGCATATATGTATTCCCTCCATCATGAGGGATTTGGCTTGGATTATCTAAAAGGGGCCCTTTTCCTTCAGTTTTATGATTATACATCTGCCTTGGTCTAAGAATGCATTACCTGCTCAACACTGATCTTCCAGTGATGTACCTCTCCATATTTATCTAGCCTCGGCCTAGTTGACCTCAATTTAAATCAATAAACCTTTGTCAAATGAGTATCTATATTCTCCAATTGATAAATGGTCAAAGAATCTGAATGGGAAGTTTTCATAAGAAGAAATCAAAGCTATCAGTAGTCATATGAAAAAAATGCTTTAAATCACAAATAATTAGAGAAATGCAAATTAAAACAACTTTGAAGTACCACTTCACACTCATAACATTGGCTGTAGATGACAGAAAAGGAAAATGACCAATTCTAGAGCGGATGTGGGAAAATAGGTACACTGATTTGTCATTAGTGCAGCTGTGAACTGATCCAACCTTCTGGAGGGCAATATGGAACTAATCCAAGGGTTATAAAACAAACCCTTTGACCCAGTAATACTACTAAAGAGATCAAAGAAAAAGGAAAAGAACTCATATGTACAAAAATATTTTTTGTAGCTTTTTGTGGAGGCAAAAATTGGAAATGGAAGGGATGCCTCTCAATTAGGGAATGACTGAACAAGTTGTAGTATATGATTGTGATGGACCACTATTGTGCTATAAGAAATGATGAAGAGGATGGTTTCAAAAAAACCTAGGAAGACATGATGTTAAGTGAAGTGAGAACAATGTATATGATAACAGCAATTTTGTAAGGGTGATCAGCCATGACAGACTTAGCTACTCTGATCAATACAATGACCCAAGATAATTCCAAAGGATTCATGATGAAAAAAGCTATCTGCTTCCAGGTAAGGAACTGATGGACTCTGAGGGCAGATTGAAACATTTGTTCCCTCTTTCTTTATTTCTCTTGTCTTTTCCTCCCCTATCAACATAGCTAATGTGGAAATAATGTTTTTGCATGACTTCATATGTATAATGGGTATAATATTGATTGCTTTCATAATGGGTGGGGTAAGGGGTGGCAGGAGGGAGAGAATTTGGAGCCAAACATTAAAAAGAATAATTAAATTAATTTTAAAAAATGGGACTTAAGCTAAGTCTTGAAGGAAGAGAGGGAGGGTAGGGGGCAGAGTTGAGGAGGGTGAGTATTCCAGGCAAAGGGGTCAACCAATACAAGTACACAGATTTGGGAGGTGGAGTATTTTGTATGAGGAGCAGCAAGTAAAGCAGTGTGGATAGATTATAGAGTATGTGGAAGGGAGAAAAGTATAGGATGACTGGAAAGCTAATAAGGGCCAAGGTGGCGAATAGCTTTAAAGATTAAATAGGATTTTATATTTGATCCTAGGGTCACTTATGGGGTTGGGGAAAGGGACATAGTCAGACCAGCACTTTAGTAAAATCATTTTTGCAGCTGAATGGAGGACGGATTGGAATGGGAGAGACTTAAGGCAGGGAGACCAATGTTTTGGGACAGATAGTCTGAAATAGATAGATTGATATAAGGAGACCAGAAGTACCCTCTATCATTTGAACACTCTATGGTTCTCAATTTGGAGAGCAACAAGGAGGTATAGCGATTAGAGTCCTAGGCCTGGAGTCAGGAAGACCCAAGTTCAGATTCATTTTCGAACACCTACTAGCTCCATGACCCTGGGTAAGCCTGCCTCATTTTCTTATCTGGAAAATAGGGATAATGATAGCATCTACTTCCAAGGTTTTGTGGGGAGCGAATTAGATGATATTTATAAAGTTCTTTGCAAACCTTGAAGTGCTACATAAATGCTAGCTATCATTAATATTTTTGTAACATGGAGGCCCTACAAAGAGTGTCCATTTCATATTTAAGTAATAGATTGAGAACTGAAATAAAATGAAATTGAATTTTAGAAAAATTAAAAAAAATGTGTATCTAGGTTGAGCAAGGGTTTTGGTTTTCGATAGCATTAAAAAAACCCCCAAAATACTACCTTTTTCTTCCGTGGGATCCAAAGAGCATTTTCTCAGGTCTTATTAATGTTAATAACTAGAAGGTGCTAGATCTGCCCTGTACTTTCCACTTTGTCCACAATCCCAAACAAACAAGAAGTAAAATCTTGGGGATTACTATTCCATCTCATCAAATTTAAACCCTGCTAATTTTCACTATGTGTCTCATTGCTGCCCAGATAGTGAGAGATATGTCCAAGTGTACTTAGGCACAGGAATTTTCCAACCCAGATATTCAGTTGCATCACTCATTCGGAAAAGAGAAACAAGCTTCTTGGCTTGTATTTCAATGGAATAATGGAAAGACCATGATGTAGTACAAAAAGCTGAGGGTCAAAGGAAAAAACTCTGGGACCTTGTTCAGTACATTAACCTTCCTCAACCCTCAGTTTCCTCATTGGTAAAGTGAGAGGTATGGATCAGATGATCTCTAAGGTTCCTTTCCAAAGCTATGATTCAATATCTGACTTCAGGGAGCCAGGTGAGTTTCTGGGTCTTTTTGTGGCTTTAAGGAGAAAAGTTATCAAAAGCTGTAAAGACACACAAGCTTTAGATGCCATAAGACTGAGACACACAAAGTTTCCAACACAGAAATAAAAAAGAAAAGAAAGTTTCATACCAGAGGGAAAAAAAAGAGAGAACTATATATTTCACCAAATGAGTTGAAATTTAAAAAATTATTTCACTTATACTTGAGACCACTAGAGGTTTTTTTGTTTTTTGTTTTTAGTTTGAGGAGGGATATTATGATAGGGTAGGATTTGTGATGAGAAGAGGTGGGCTCGTTTTTGAACAGCACCTATTTCAAGCTCATCAGACAAAAAGAATCCTGCATTTTGTGTTTTTTGCTTAGTCGCCCTGTTTCCCCTCATTTTAGCAATGAAGATTTACTTGACACATGGGCAAAGTTTTTAATTAATAAAATTAATTAATTTAGAGCAAGAACTCTCTCTTTTTTTTTTTAAAGGCAATTGGGGTTAAGCGACTTGCCTAGGGTCACACAGCTAGTAAGTGTCAAGTGTTTGGTTTGAGGCTGAATTTGAACTCAGGTACTCCTGACTTCAGGGCTGGTGCTCTGTCCACTGCTGTCACCTAGCTGCCCCAAGGGCAAGAACTCTTAACCTGGGTTCCATACACTCCCTCCTACCTCCTCTCCTCCCCCCTCCCCAGAGCCTGTAAACCTGGACAGGGAAAAAATGTACCTTTATTTCATTATAATTAGCTTCCTTCGTAGTCCTATGCATTTTATTAATTTAAAACCATTCTGAGAAAGGGTCCATAGGCTTTTCCAGATGGCCAGATGGGTTCATGGCACAAAAACCCCTTGTTCTTGACTAAAGTATCTGTACCACAAAACAAACAAGTAGGTTTTAATCCATTACTAAGGCACAGTCTCTGAAATACCAGGGTCTGGGAAGTTGGAATTTCCATCTTCTTGGTTATGTAATCCACGGTGGCATTTTAGTTTTTAAAAAATTCCACTTGCTGGATGTACTGGAAACTTTGGAGAAATCTTATGAGCCAGGAACCACGGGGGCCATTTGAATGAATGTGCTACATCAATCATAGGAAATTAAAGATTCTTTCCAGCCAAGAACATGTGTTAACCTGATTTGAACTGCCTTTAAGCTTTCCATTCATGATTCCTTCTTTCCAAAGAAAACACAGCACGGATCACCAAGTTGACACTTTTTCCAATACAAGGTTGAAACACTCGGTTTTGTAATTCTGCACCTAGGGAGCTGAGAGGTTGGAAATTAAAGGCACTTTGGAAGGGAGAGCCTGTATTATAAGGATAGGACTTGTGGGAGATTCTTACGACCTTGGTCTGGGGAGACTGGTTTTGTGGTTGTCTCCCATTCAGTTAAATAGAAAAATTATGGTTCAGGTAGAGATCAAATACCCAGAAATGACTGGATTATTCATAGTAAAGGAGGAGTTTGCCCAAATTGTACTGAGGAGAAGGGAAACAGAGGTCAGAAGAGTAACCTGTGGCCCAAAATGAAGGTCTGGGTTCACATGGTTCAGATTCAGACCTGGAGTTTCTTACAAATGTGTGAGGGCCTCCAGAGAACCAACTCTACTTCCTCTAGACCATATAACTTGCAATACTAATAGATGGGCGAAGTCTGGGTTAGATCATCCATATCTTGGCCTTATCCCATGTAGCTCCAGATTCTTCTTTGTCCCAGAGCTCCTCCAGTTGTTCCTGGATCTCTTTTTTCACTCTTCAGGTTTTGTCTAAGAGCCTCTCTGTGTCTGGGAGATGTGGCCCAAGAATTCTTCCATTTGTCCCATACCTCTACCATTACTCCCTTACCATTTCTGGGCACTGTCTTTCCCTTGCTCCCATGCTTCCTTGCAGAGACCTTGTAGATGTGGTGGCTTCCTCTCAATGGAAACAAGCCTGAGTCTCTGTAACTCCTCTTTCTGAATTCTCTCCATAGTTTAAAGGCCCTACTGTGGACTTCAGGAGTTGAACTTATAAGATCATACACATAGAGTTAATAGGCTGTCTAGTCCAACACTCATTTTGCAGATGAAGAAACAGAGACCCAAGGGGGTCAAGTGATTTGAACAAGATCACACAAGTAATCCCAGGGGCAGGATCTCATCTCTTTGACTCTGTCTCTGCCAGAGCTAAAAATGATCTTGAACACAAAAGATATTTCATCTTTTAGGAAAGGCATAATAATCTAATTCTGAACATCAGAGGAAACTAATTTTTGGAGCAATCTGTTTTCTAGGAATACATAATATTCCCTCAGCGTCTTTGGTTCAAGAGGAGGAATATAAGGGTCCAGAGATGGCTGGTTAATAATATATCTTTATTGCGTGCAAGAGTTTGCACTACCTGAGCAGAGGTCTGATTGCCTGATGTGCTCTGATGAAGCAGTCACCATGTACCAGGATCAAAGAGGGCTCTTAGCTTCTCCCAGACAGAATTAAGCCATACCCTACTCCTTCGGCTATAAAAGAGCAGCTGGTGCATTCTCCTGAGAGAAGTAGGTGTGTCAGGAAGCCAGACCCTGGGCTCCATACAAACATTTTGGGTCCACTGACAGTAGAGTTGGAATGGATGCTGAAGGTAGTGCTGGGAGTCAGAAGAAGTGAATGAACATAAGCTGTCATAAGTGAAGGTGCATCTGAATGCTACAGCCGCGTAATGTCCACTGAGTACAGGTGTCCCTCAAGGCTGTGTGCTAAGCCTCTTCTTTTTGTCTCTGTACTCTCTCATCAGCTCCCATTGGTTTGGTTATCATCTCTATGCACCTGATTCTCACATCTCTTTATCCAGGCCCACTCCTTTTTTTTTTTAGAGCTCTAGTCCTGCCGCATCAACTACCTTTTGGACATTTCAAACTGGGTGTCCTATGGACATCTCAAATTCAACATGTCCGAACAGAACTCATCATTTCACCCCTCACCAACCTGTATTTTGAACTTTCCTATTACTCACGAGGGTACCACCATCCGTCTAGTTACTCAATTTTACACACTTGGTGTTATCCCTGACCCTCATCTCCATGTACTGTCAATCACCATATCTTGCAACCTCTTTCTCTAGAGATGTCAAGATATAACATCTCTTACGTATGTCTCCTTGTCTCCACTGACAGAGTCACTGTTTTAATTCAGGCCCTTATCACCTCTCCCTTTGCAGTAGCCTTCTAGCTGCTTTCTCTGACTACTCCAATCCATCCTTCCCACAGTTGCCAGTTATTTTCCTAAAGCTCAGGTCTTGACCATGTCACTGTCTCTTTCCCTCAGGAAACTTCAATTGTTCTCTATTATTATTTTTTTAATTTATTTTTATTTTTTACCATGTGTTTTTAAAACTTTGGGTTACAAATTTTCTCCCTTCCTTCCTCCCCACCCACCCTCACTGAAAAGACAGGCATCTCGATACAGGTTACAGATGTGTAGTCATGCAAAACACTTCCATAGTAATCATGTTGTGAAAAGCTAAGTGTGTTTCCCTTCATCCTATCCTACTCCCCACTTATTCTATTCTCTTTTTTGACCCTGTCCCTCCTCTGAAGTGTTTGCTTCTGATTACCCCCTCCCCGAATCTGCCCTCCTCTCTATCAACCCCCTGCTCTCTTGTCCCCTTCCCCACTTATTTTCCTGTAGGGTAAGATAGATTTCCTATTACTTTTAAGGTCAAATATAAACTCCTCTTCTTGGGATTTAAAGTTCTTCATAATCTGGCCCCTTTTACTCTTTCAAGTCTTTTAACACATTGCCCACATTCACTCTGGGGGTCCAGCCATACTAACATACTTGTCATTCATCACACATTACCCCCCATCTCCCAACTCTGTGCCTTTGTATTGGTTGTCCCGCATGCCTTCAATGTCCTCAGTACTCCACTCACTGTACTACCTAGCTGCTGAGGTATGATATTTGGTGATTCATCGTCTAATCTAGTTAGTTGCTAATTTAATTAGTTTGCTGGTGACTTTGAAATAGCAATGTCAGTGCAATGGTTTGTCCAGAAACTAGACTGCAAGGCACTGAGGAGATTGTGGGTAGGAGGAACTGTGGAGACTGAGCACAGATGATTTTTAAAGAAATCTGGCAGTGAACACAGATTTTGAGTATAAAAGGGCAAAGGCAGGCTGTTTTGTTCGTTTGTTTTTATAATTAGAGATATCTGGGCATGCTTGTAGACATCTTGGAAAGAATCAGGACAAGTCTTAAAATAAGGGGATGGATTGTATTATAAGAACTCTAAGGCTACTTCTATCTATATAATTTTGTGATTTTATGATTCTATCTTGAATGGTCTCAGAGAATTAGAAACTTGATTCCTTGCAGTGACTGCCACTGGTTAGAGTCAGCCATTGCCATGGAGATAATTGGGGTGATTGGCAATAGGAGAAACAGAGAAGGCTGGGCCAATGACATAGCTTGAAACAAAACAAAACATGCCTTTAACCACAGGACATCTGAATGCAAGAAATCGAGAGAGCTCTTTGTCAACTTTGAAATCATATTTGGAGCCAGAAAACCTGGATTTGAAGCCTGGATCTGCCCCTTACCACCTGTGTGACTTTGGGAGTGTAACTTCGCTTTCTGTACCTCAGTTTCCTTATTTATGTGGGGCTTGAGCTGGATAGCCTCTAAGGTCTCTTTCAGCTCCAGATCTATGATCCTATTTTAACCCTTAAAAAGCCTCTTCTACTACTATAGGGCCTTTTTGTGTCATGGATCTATTTGTCAGTCTGGTGAAGCCAATGGATCTGCTCTCAGAAAAATGTTTTTAAATGCATATGATAAATTGTTCTTATTCGGTCATGTCAGTTGTGTCCAACTCTTTATGATGCCATTTGGCATTTTCTTGGCAGAGATACTGGAGTAGTTTGCCATTTCCTTCTCCAGCTCATTTTACAGATGAGGAAACTGAGGCAAACAGGGTTAAGTGACTTGCCCAGCTGGTAAGGAGATTTGAACTCAGGAAGATGAGTCTTCCTGACTCCTGGCCCATCACTCTATCTACTGAACCACCTAGTTATTTCATAAAATAAGTATAAAGAATTAAAGAAGAAACCAAAGGTTAGTGAAAATAGTGATGTAATTATTTTTCCATCCCAGTTCACCGGTACCCCTTGTGAGTCTATGGACAACAGATTAAGAAGCATTTACTAAGTTCTTACTTAAGTGCTTACCTGCTACTAGTTTGCTACTGTCTCTTTAAGGACAGCTGATAAGAGATATAGTTGTGATTATCATTTGTGAGGCACTGTGGTGTCAGAGAGAGGGTGAGTGAGGTTAGTTGTCATCTATGAGGATCCATGAGGGGGAAAAAAGAAAAAAACTATGGAGAAGATAGAAAGAAAGAGGGTGAGGAGAAACTTCTTTCTTTTTATAATTATCAGCTTTTTTTTTTTAAACATTATGAGGAAGTCTATAAGCAGCGAGTCTGGAGAGACAAAAGAGGGCATGGGAGCAGCTGGAGAGATTTTTTTTTATAATGGCTGGAGATGAAAGAGACAAAAAAGATGAAGAGATCTTTGTTTATGAAGCTACTGTTAAATTATTTTGCAATGAGAGCATTCTTGTGATAACAAGACTTTATCTTAAGTGAACTAATGATGTGAGACTATGTTCTCAGAAGTTATGTCACCTGCAGATCCACTGAGGGTTTGATGTGACTCTGGCTATGATATTTCTTACAATTACAATATTTTAAATTATTGTTTGTTCTATTAATTTCTTTGATGAAATATTATATAGTCAGTAACTTTAATATTTATTTAATGCTAAGAGTTGAAGGGGTATAATAGAGAGATATGAGCAACTACCATTGGGATAGGAAGTTTCTTCAGTTTTTTGAAAGAATAAAAATTAATGCACTAGGGTTGATTAATTTAAATATATGTTAATATTTTATTAATTAATGAGAAAAATATAGAAACATGCCCTTGGATTATCTAAGAGCTCAGGATTATAAGATGAAATATGAGAAAAGTCAAGGAGCAGGCTGAGGGGTGACCACAAGTGAGATTGAAAGACGTAGTAATTCTTGCTGTAGCATGATCCTTATGTTTACCTTAATGCCAAAAAGCTACAGCCAGACCCAGACAACGTTTTTCCTTAGCCCACTAGAATGTACTATGATCCTAATTTTGCTTTTCTTCCCAACTCAGATACTATGAACTCTTCTGATCCTGCAACTCCATGATTCAAACTCATGGTTACTCATTTTAGATTTTTTTCCCCCCCAGGAAAATTCACTCTCTACCTATGCATAAACTTTCAGCTCTGACCTTCCTTTCTTTTTTACATCTCAAACTGGGAAGTCATCAGTCTGTGCTATGGAATCAACCCAGCCAGAACCAATGATGATCCAACCCCAGCATTATCTTTGGGCAATACCACTGGGCAATTTGGCTCCTGGCCCATGGCCTTTGATCTCATACATACCTCTGTGCGGTATTTTTTGGGGCTATACTTTTCTCTCTAAGGTGCCTGATAGTTCTACAAGCTATGACCCTATGATACCACAGAGGCCTCTGTCTTTGGTTTCTTCCCTGGAACTGGAATCCTCACACCTCCATATCTATCTTTTGTTTTCATCTTGTTCTTATTAATATCTTTGGAGTCACATTTAAAGAATATTCAGGAAAAAAAATCCTTTGTTTATAATTCCTTGCATCGCATCTTGATCTCTTCACATGCATAAAATCTACAGGTGCTCACCAAACCAGAACAAGATATCTGCCTCCATTTTGTGCCTGAGGGCAAATGGCCAATTCATTTGGCATTTTACCTGTGCTTATCTGAGAGCTGCCTAATGGCTTCCCATCTCTTGGATCTAGGATGCTGTGGCTCTGGGTTTGGAGATAATCCTAAGGGGAGCAAAATCCCCAACAGCAAATCTTTTAAAATATTTCAGAACAATGAAGTTGTTCTCTCTTAACTTCCTTTTTCTTGCCAGTTAGCTTGCGGCCTGGACCCCCTCACATACCTCCCATGACAAATGATGGATCATGTTATATTTCAGTAGTAAAATGCAACTGTTAGGAAGAATTAGCATTTGGAAAGAGATTTCTTCCTTACAGGAGAAAATTTTATTTAGTTGTTTCAGTCATATCTGCTCATCACCCCTGTGGGGTTTTCTTAGCAAAGATACTGAAGTGCTTTGCCATTTCCTTTTATTAGCTTATTTTACAGGTGAGGGAATTGAGGCAAACAGGGTTAAATGACTCGCCCAGGGTCACACAGCTGGTAAGGGTCTGAGGCCAGATTTGAACTCAGGAAGGTGAGTCTTCCTGACTCCAGACCCCCGGCTCCATCCACTGCACCATCTAGCCGCCCTCAGAAGAGAATGCATCATGCTAATAATACAAATACTGGTATTAAAAATGAGAATGGCAAAAAAAAAAGTCACACAGAATTTTTTTTTTATTGTTTCTTGCATTAATGGGTTAAATAAGGGCCTTGTGGATAGAAGGAGGACCAATATCTGCTAAGGTCTCCACTATTAGATTAGTTTAGATCTTTCCTTAAAAGGCAAAGAAATCATCTTCAAGATCTGATTAGTCCAGGGAACTAAGGCTCAGACTGTTCCTGGCCGCCTAAGTAGAAAACTCCAGCCCACAAAGGTGTTGTGGGCTGCTCAGGCTTACCTCATGCCTCTGACCAGGTATGCCAAGCACCATGACAAACGAGTAGGTAAGGGAGCGGCACTCACCGAAGCAGTGCTGTCTGCTTGCTGAATATTCTTTTCACGTTACTACTATATAAACATCCTCTTGTTAGACATTCTGGAAGTGCCTTATTTTATTCATTTCCTAAGTCAGAACCACTGGACCAGGATGATTCAGGCCTGGATTAGAACGGAGGGCTACACCCTCATCTTGCCTGAGACATTTACCCGTTGTATAAGCATAAGTAAGTCAATCCGCAAGCATTTATTAAGCACCTACTGTTGTCAGGCACTGTGCTAGGTGTTGGGGGGTAAAACGACAAAAATGACACAATCCCTGATCTCAAGTAGCTCACATTCTTTAGAGGGAGTTCACATGCATCGGTATGATTAATTATATGCAAAAATCAAGAGAAGACAACTTTTTTTTTCTTTTTCTTTTCTTTTTTTTTTTTTGTCCTAGTGATTGTGGATGACAGATCTCTCTATAGGAACACTTTGGTTACAGAACAGTTCATGTGTTGAATTCTCAAGGATGTTTTGAAGTTTATGTGAAGTCTAAAGTTAGTGTGGGTTTGGGTTTTGTTTTTTTTGTTTGTTTCTTTGTTTGGTTTTTTTGGTGAGGCAAATTGGTGAGGCAATCGATAGGGATTTTGCTCCCTTTAGGATTATTTCCAAACTCAGGGCCTCTAGGTGGCGCAGTGGATAGATTACTATACAATAGCTCCAACTTGACCTGTTCAAACTAGCTTCAGAGGAGAAGGAAAATGGGAAAACGTATAAAAACCATTGATTTTGATCATCACCGTTTCTTACAGACATTAGATTGCTAATGAAAAGCAGATGTCATAATGAGGAAACCAAATGAACCCAGAACTACCTCAGCTTACAAACACTTGATCTTCTTGCCAAGGAAAAGCCATGGCAGTGAAAGGAAATACTGATTTAGAGGATAAATTGATCGTGCCCTGATAGGGGAAGCACAATGGAGGCTAGCAGAAGACGGTGGGCAGTGTCAGAAGACAACAAAACACAGGAAGTAAAGCCCAAGTCTACAGAAAGTCATCTCGGTTCTGCCACTTGTACCAGTGTGATCACCTCTCTTGACCTCAGTTTCCTGCAAAATAAGGGGATCGTTTCTGATGTCCTCCGAGG
The DNA here is from genome assembly GCF_003287225.1 of Phascolarctos cinereus. Classification (NCBI taxonomy): domain Eukaryota; kingdom Metazoa; phylum Chordata; class Mammalia; order Diprotodontia; family Phascolarctidae; genus Phascolarctos; species Phascolarctos cinereus. Next base: position 158,950,175 of record NW_027555514.1, read on the forward strand.
TCTATTCTGGCTTTAAATCTATGATCTCGTGAAAGTTTGTTGAGAGATCCTGCTGACAGGGTCCGATGATCCCGAGTCCTTACAGATGTAGCTGGAGAGAGTGCCACAAATACAGTCAGTTCTGCTCTAATGCCTGTTTGGGAAACTCAAGTTTGTTTCAAAGCGATTGTCGACGGGAGCTTCTTCCTCCAACTACAGGGAGAGAATGCAGAAGACTGCCCCACTTCCCAATGCCTCACGAGCTGCGACCCTTCCCACTTCCTCAAGCAAATTTTGGGTTTTTGTCACGGTAAAGTGCCCTATTTATTATATTTCTTCTAGTGCGGTCCAGGCTGTGGACAGAGGAGGCTTGAGCCACATCCGTCTGAAGCCCAGAGTTGTAGCCACTGAGGCCCTTCCCTCCAGCTCCGCCTCTTTGAGAACCTGGCTCAGGCCCAGGCTTCAGGCCACTGGAGGTCCAGGCTGCCACCACTATTTATTGTAGTTTTTATGTATTTCTTAACCATTTAATATGTATAAAACAATGTGTTTTTCCTTCATAAAATTATGTATCTTTTTTTTTTTTTGGTTAGGGCACTGATGACATTTTTTGAGCATTGTAGCCTCACCCCATTTTCCCCATAAGATTTTGCATCTATGGTACTTTTAGGAAAGAATATGTCTTTTTCTTTTTTTTTGGCAAGGCAATTGGGGTTAAGTGACTTGCCTAGGGTCACACAGCTAGTAAGTGTCAAGTGTCTGGTCTGAAACTAGATTTGAACTCAGGTCCTCCTGACTCCAGAGCCAGTGCTCTACCCATTGCACCACCTAGCTGCCCCTAGAATGTGTCTCTTTATAACATAACTGACTATATTAAAAATAAAACAGCTCAGTCTTTGTTTTAGCATGCAGAAAGAGTATCAACCTTAGAATCAGAGGACCTGGGTTCTACTTCTGCTCCTAACACTTGCTACCTTTATGACCTCTGAGTCTTATTTTCCGCATCTATACAATGAGGGGGGTTGGAGTAAATGACCTCTGAGATTCCCTCACCAGTCTATCTCCATGACCATATAATATTATATCATTTTGGGTGAAGTCTGTAACTTATTATCCGATGTGCTACATGAGGAAGAAGAAAGGACAATTTAGAAATTAAATCATGAAGAATAGTAGCAATATTGTTGGAGGAGATACAGCTTAAGGCTTGATTTGCAAAATATCTGAAAGACAGGAAGATCCAAATGATTGGAAAGTCACAGATTGTCATTGGCTCATGAGGTCATAAATTTAGACCTGGAAGAAACTTGGAAGTCAGGTACTCTTTATTGAAAGACATAAAGGGAAGGAAGTCAATGAGTATCATTCGTATGCCTTCTTTTTTTCTCTGTTAAACCACTATGAAAATGATGTTATTCCTTCTACTTCAGTTATATCTGGCCTCTCTCTAGTATAGAAGCATTCTAGACCTATCCTGACAGGTACTGAAAATTTGCCTTCCCTTTTGTTCAGTGGAGACAAGGCAGGGATTTTTCTGCAGGAGCTTTTAAAGACTTGAAAAGAGCAGGTTTATAGAGAAAAGATTCCTTATCCTAAGAATCTTTCCACCAATGGGTTTAGCTGACTCAAATTATGGAGTACCCTCATAAGCTAGCATCTGGACCTAGTTTCACTAATCAATCAAACAACAAGTCTTTATGAAGTCCCTTCTATGTACCAAGAACTGTGCTGGGTACTGCTGGGAATAAAAATACAATGGATGAAACAGTCCCCAACTTTCATGGGTCTTTTTGACAGAAGGCATTATTCTCTCCTGAAACTTTTGTCTGCTGGAATTTCCTTCATTTTCTGCAATGGGGAGAAGTAGATTCCCTGTCTTTTTCTTTTTCATAGTCAGGGTCCCTTGCTGGATCATCTGCTAGGTTCTTGTTTCCTGGGTGAGGAGCTCTCAGCTCATCCATAAAGCAGTGATGGGACCAATAAACCAAGCTCATGACTGCCCCAGCTTTTCCTAAATTAGATTATAAACTGTCTTCCTGCCCAGGTTTTCTTTGATGATGCAGTAGTCAGGTGCCTACAGAGGAGTGATCTTCCAGGGTCCTATCCCTATGGCCTTAAGAGATCAAAATTACTTTACAGAATGGTTGACAATAACACGCATGTTTTCCAAGGGAAGAAATAGGCCATTCCCTTAAGGGTGGGAGAACACAAATGTGTTTTTTTAATACAATACAAATCCTAAATTCTTTTATCTTACCTCAGGGCTGCCTTATCAAGTTATTGGATTCCAACCTGCCAGCTCTTAGATTCCAGATACCTCATCTGCATTATGTTCCTGAAGCACCCTATCACCTTTAGGACCAAATACAAACTCCTTTGCCTGAAATTTAGAGTTCTTCATGATCTGACTCCAGTCTACCTTTTCACCCTTATTACATATCACCCATGCTCACATACCCAGCACTCTAGCCTACCTTACCTTCTAGCTGTCCCTCATACATCATGTTCCATTTCCAGTGTCTGTGCCCTTGATTCTCTCCCTCACCTGGCACATCTTTTCTTATCACCTCTACTTCTAACAGTAATGGTTTCCAAACTTAGTTGATCACATACCCCTTATCTGTAAAAAAAAAAAAATCAAGCATGCAGCCCTGATACATGTTTTTTTTAACCTATATATAAATTATATAACACATTACTAAGTAAATAATTGTGTACATTATAAAACTTATACAAAAATAAAAATTTTAAAAGAATGAGTTAAAAATGACATAATTTTTGATCCTAGAATCAATAGGGAGCCATTTGAGTTTATTGAGTAGTAGAGGAACATGGTCAGAATCTTAAGAGACTCACTTTAGAGTGGGAAAAGATTTGAGGTTGGGAGAGCAATTATGAGGCTACTGAAATGGTCTACCAGAGAGGTGATGAGGGTCTAAATCTAGCTACTTATATGTTGTCTCTACCATTAGAATATAAGCTTCCTGAGAGCAGGGACTATTTTTGCCTTTCTTTATCTCCCTAGTGCTTGACATAGTACCTGGCATATAGGAAGTGCTTAATAAGTGCATTATGCAATCATGTAAATGACTCTTACTTGGGGCCAGATGAAAGGGATGTTGAAGACAGAGGATGATAAGATTTGGAAATTGATTGATTATACGGGGCAAGGAAGAATGAGGAGTTGAAGACGACACCAGGGTCATGGACCTAAGTAACTAGAAGGATGGTGGTTCCTTAGATAGCAATAGAGAAGATCTGAAGAGAAGTTGTTTTCTGGGAAAGGATGTGAAGAGGTTTGTGATCCAGACTGCAGCTTATCTATGCCAGCTCCTTCTGTGCAATTCACTCTGTTTCACCCAAAATGAAGAGATGGAGATGGGGCTCTTACTCACTGTATACTTTGCAGAGCCTGCCCTTCCAGTGGGCACTGTGCAGAACCTGCCACAGTCAGAAGGAAGATCTAGGGGAGAGGGGCTTAACTGGGGAGGAGGAAGAAGGCATTTCCCAAAAGCACAACTGCTTTTGTGAGTGGTTAGGTTATACCTGGCCTGAGAGGCCAACTCCTAGCTCACAAGGGGCTGGTTGCAAGCTTGCCAAGCAGGAGGAGGGCAAAGTGAGGGGGTGATGTTGGGGGATAGGATATATATGATTGTGTTAGAGACAAGAGCATGTTGGCTATCACTGGGAGAGCAGAATAAGACTCATCCTCCCATTTTTAGATTGATTGATCACACACTTCTTGGGGTCATGCCATGGCCCCCATTTTGGAGACCACTGTCTTAGAATCCATATTTTCCTTAGAATGTTCAACTCTGATAACACCTCCTATATGAAGTCTTTCCTCATCCTTACCACTTCCCCCTTCCCCAAATGCTAGGACTTCTCCCACCCCTACCAATTACCTTATGTTGATTTTTTTATATGCTTCATATCTACATATGTACACATTATTACCTGCCCCTCCCCCCAGTGTAAACTCTTTGAGGTCAAAAGTCTTTCCTTTTTTTTGTCTCTCTATCCCCAGTTCCTGACACACTGTCTGGAGCAGTGCTAGGTGCTGGAAAATGCTTATTGATTGATTCAATTGATTGATTACTTAATTTTAAGAAAAAATACAAGTAAGGGCCTAATCAGAAGGCTCTCTTCCCTCAGCAACCTGCTCCTAACCACCCATCCTACAGATTCTACATGTATGTTTGTCTATTTGAGAGGCTCAAATGTTTTCCCCTCTCTTGTCTATAAGATTCCTTCACCCATCACAATTTTCCATTGTTGCAGCTTCTTGCACCAAATTGCCTGTGTGGATAGATATACATGAGGAGTTGAGTGGTCCAGATGCGAGCCAGACTTTTGGCTGGAAAGCAGATCTCTTTCCCCACCCTTGAGAGTAGCCATTTTTGCTGATGTCTAGATAGTGTTCTCTCCTTTCATGGGAAATGGGTGATGTATGAAAGTCTGATTTCTGACTGGTTGATGGCTCCCCATTGAAAGGGGTGATGAAAACTTAAACTTAAACAGTATTGTGCAACATCTTTATCATTGCTCCTCTACCCTACTAAATTTCAGAGATTCTTAGTGGGGGAGAGAATCCCCAACATTAGATCTGAAGGACTTATTCTCAGTTCCTTCTGCAAAATGAACTGACAGAGGAAAGCAAGCGACGGAAGGGATTATTTTCAGGAAATGATGAATATTTTTAAGCAGCTTTTTCACACCTTGTCAAGTCTCCATCACTATTTCAAATAAAAACTTCTTCAGGCTCCTTCTTCTTTTCATACTCTGAAGATGGAAATAGGAGCATTCTTCAAAATATTAGCTAGAACAGCATTGCTAAATTGCAGCCAGCTGTGAAAGCTTTTGGGCACCCATTTTTGAGTTCATATATTCTTAGAATTGGAAGAGATCTCAGGGCCCATTTAGTCTAGCCCCGAACTGAACAATAATTCCTTCTACATCATACCAGACAAGTGGACATTCAGGATTTGCTGGAAGACCTCTGGGGAGGTATATCCCACTACTTTCTAAGGTTGTCTGTGCCACTTTTGGATAGATCTAATTATTAGAAAGCTTTTATTTACATCAAGCTTAGGTCTGCCTCATTGCAACTACCATCATCTCCAATTCTGCCCTTTTGACTCAAGCAACACAAATCTATTCTTCCACATGAAGGTCCTTCAGATAATTGAAGACAGCTGTCATGTCCCTTCTTCTCTAAGCTAAACATCCCCATTTCCTTCATCTGATCTTCACATGGCATGATCTTAAGGCCTTGAACCATTCCAGTTAATCGTTCTAAATACTTTATAGTTTATTAGTGTCCTTAAAATGTGGGGCTCAGAACTGAGTATAACTTTCCAGGAGTGGTCTGACCAGGGCAGAATACAGAGGGATTCTCATCTTCTATATTCTGGAACCTATGCCTTTCCTAATGTGACCTAATATTGTTTTAGGTGTTTTGACTGCCACACTACTCTATTGATTCATATTGAACTTGTAGTCCACTATAATTCCTAGACTTTTAAAAAAATGACTTGCCATCCAGCCATAACTCCCTCATCTGGGACAGCCAGGTGGTGCAGTGGATAGAGCCCCAAATCTGGGGCTAGTAAGTTAGATACTTACGAGCTATGTGACTCTGGGCAAGTCATTTAATCTCTCTTTGCTTCTGTTTCCTCATCTGTAAAATGGAGATAATAATAGTACCTATTTCCTATGATTATGGCAAGGATCAATAATTGTAAAGTATTTAGCAGTGGCTGGCACATAGTAATATAAATGTTACTATCATCCTCGTCATCGTCATCATCATCATCATCATCATCATCATCATCATCATCATCACACCATCATCACTTCTTCCTAACCCAACCTCCATATGTGGACATCCTTCAAGTCTTAGCCCAAACGTTACCTCCTTTATGAAGCCTTCCCCAATCACTTGAGCAAAATGTTATCTCTTCTTGGTCTGAATCAATACCACACTTGCTGCCTGTCTCAATAGCATTTGTTATAGTCTACCTTATACTGAAGGGCAGCTAGGGAGGTGGTACAGTAGATAGAATGCCAGGCCTGGAGTCAGAAAGACCTGAGTTCAAATGTGGCTTCAGGCACTTACTAGCTGTGTGACCCTGGGCAAGTCACTCAACCCTGTTTGTCTCAGTTTCCTCATCTATAAAATGAACTGGGGAAGGAAATGGCAAACTACTCCAGTATCTTTGCCAAGAAAACCCTAAATGGGGTCATGAAGAGTTGGAAATGAGTGAACAAAAACAGCAACTTCATAGTAAAGAAATTTGTAACAGAAAGATAAAAGATTGAACTCATCTCTCTTACTAGATTGCAAGCTTCCTTAATTTTTGTATTATCATGAGAGCCTTACATATAGAAAACACTCTATTTTTGGAATTGAATTAGGAAGTCATGTGCTGGTATATTTTCTCCTTAGTTGCTGGAGGTTTGTTGCTTATTGAATCAGAGCCACAGCTAGTAATTCTGGCACCACAAAATGTTCCCAGAAAAGTAGCACAAAAGATGTCTTCAAATTAACTTTTAAAGACAAATGTAGTTTTGGGGGGAGACTTCAGGAAAAGCTCAGAAAGAGACTTTGGATCTCATACATAGGGTACAAGGCCCTGGATTAAGGGGAGACACAATGCTCCATAGATGGAAAGAAACCTCAGAGGGCCTGGAGACACCACCATGCGGCCATTGCTAAAGAGGTTGCCATATGAGGGGAGGAATATGAGCTGGGGAAGAACTCACCTGGGCAGCAACCCCAGGGGGAAAAAGCATCTTCTGGTAGTTTCCTATTTTGATAGAATACTATTGCTAGGTCAGTTGCACCCAAAGTGCTGAAGTGATTCAATTGCTGTCAGCACCCTCTAAATTTCAGTTCCCTGATGTAAAGCCCTGATTTTCCTGCCCTACTTGCACCTCTTTAAAGAATTTAAAAATCTGGTTCTCTTTTCACAAAGCATCTGCCTAGAAATCACTGAGGGAGCCTTCCAGATCCCATCTACATTCCCATAGGTCGCTTTCAATTTGCAATCCAAATGATATAGTTCTTTCAGAAAATTTTTTAGCTCTGTCCATTCTTTCTCATCAGAGAAATACCCTCTTTTTGCATTTTATATAATGTACCTATGTTTGTTATGGATTTTGTGTTCATTAACAACCAACATTGCAAAGTAAGTAAAAGGGTGTTTTTAATTGTACTCTGGGGAGGCCTGGATGAAGAAACTGGTATTGGAAAAAGCTGCTTTCATGTTTAATGATTTGAAGGAGGTCAATGAAGGTAGTTGCCTTAGTGTTATGTTTAATGGCTTTTTTTTTTGCTATTTTTATCTACCATATCACTTTTGACTTGACCATTGACTGAATTACTGGCCTAGGCTTAACTTCTGATTACAAGATGTGCTATTATTCCAGAGAGATTTGACAGAATCATCATCTCACTCTAGGTCTTGGTGTATTGCTGGTACTCAGCAAACCTTAGAAACGTCAAGCCATATAATCTACATATTTGCTGACGTGGAGCCGGGGGTCATTTCCCAAGTTTCTGCTCTTCTAATAAATTCCATTCCACTAGCAGTAAAAATCTTGGCAAACAAATTAAACTGTCATTGAAACAGCTCTAATTCATGTCCTGGCTCTGAAATCAGATATGACCTCAACTTTGTTTACTCAATACACCCTGTAGTTAGAAATGGACCCAAACTTTGTTAATTTCCAATTATGCTAAGAGAAATACTGTAACATGTTTCAGGTTTGTGTTGAATTTTCCATTTTGAAGAACTCTGAAGATAAAAAGCCTTATGAACTTTTAGTTTTAAAGTTAGCAGAAATCATACAGAAGAAACAAAATGACTAATTGCTAGATGGCACAGTGGGTAAATTGCTTTACCTGGAGTCAGGAAAACCTGAGTTCAAATCCAGCCTCAGACATTTTTAGCTGGGTGACCCTGAGCAAGTCACTTAATCTCTACTTGCTTTGATTTCCTTAACTGTAAAATGGGAGTAATAATGGCACTTACCTTTCAGGGTTGTTATGAGGATCAAAGGAGGAAATATTTTTAAAGCACTTAGCACAGTGCCTGACATATAGTAAATGCTTAATAAATGCTTATTTCCTTCTTTCCTATCACACACTATAGTTATGGAGTATTATTATTATAGCAGAGACACACGTTTTTTAAATTATTGCAATAAAATCAGAGACCTGAAGGGAGAGTGCCTGGACTTAGCCTTGGGGAAGTTCTTATCAAGTTTCTTAGCCCAATACCTGGCAGCCAGAAAAAGAAGAAACGCATAGTTCCAGTGGTGGGAGTTCTCAACCCCAGATTTCTGGAAAAATCTTAAGTTTTTGGATTCAGACCTCCATGAAAAAAGAAGTAAGATATCCTGGACAGCCCGAGAACAACATCCATTCTTCTAACAAGAGGAGAGGAAATCTCTGGGCTCTGGTAGTGTCGTAATTGCCTCTGTAGCAACTGCAAATTTGAGAATTCTGGGACCCAGACTTCTAGAAAGAGAAGGGGAATTCCGGGGCAGGATAAACATCTTGGAGAGAAGAGACTTGTACAATTGGTTCTAGGATCTGGAAGAACAACATGCAACTACAGCCATGACACGGAGCAGTGAAAGACAGCCTTTGTTCTCAGCTATGATTTTAAATTATCTGGACAATGTATTCTAATGGGAAAGAGCATTGCTTCTCTAGTCATCAGAGTTTGTTTTCTAAGAGAGCTCTCAGGTTTCAACATAAGGCTGGTATGGGTTTCTGAGAGTAAAGTGAAATGTTAAGAAGTTGCCTATTTTCTATTGTAAGTCCTCAGGGCTATAGTGTAAGTCTGGAAGACTGTAAGATCCTAACGAACAGTGGTGAGAATCACTGGAAATTGGAGACGATTAATTGTTTTGAGGTTACTGTAAGTAGTTTTTTAGTGGTTTTGCATTTTTGGGTGAGGGGTTGTGGTGGAATAAAGGTTATCTTATACCTGATATGCTCTGTTACCTTGAATGCTTGGACAGGATCTGGGAGCCCTTTTATATACATCCTTGGAGTCCTAAGCCTTAATAATGTTCTGAAATTTTCCTGTAGGAACTTTAGGAGGGAAAACACAAGCCATGAAGTTTTGTTGTTGTTTTATTTTGTTATTTTAGAACCCACCAAATTTGAATCCTGTCTTTATAAGCCCAGAGACTGAGGTGCTGGGCCATGGATCACACATAAATTCAGGAGGAATAAATTTCTAGAATGCAAAAAAATGAATCTTTCCAAAGAACATATTGTAGTTCATCTAGAAAATGGTGAGAAGGTAGACAATAAACAACAAAATGTGTCACTGGTTTTTGAAGCTTCTAAAGTTAAAGGTATATATATTTTCGCCTCCTTCAGAAAGTGAATTTTCCTTTAATTCTTGCAAGACCCAAATGTGTAGTGTCAGCCTTAAATAAATGAACCAGCGGCAGTGAATTTAAACATTTTCTCTTGACCACATTTTCTTCCTTTTTTGAGACAGTAAGTACAGCATAGGGATGGAAAACACTGAAAGCCACAGGGTTTGAATCCACTGTCAGTCCCTAAGCACAGTGGTTGGGTAGTAGCACATCTGTTCTTCTCTGTACCTGAGTCACAATTTCTTTCTTGGCACTAGCATCACTGGACAAGAGAGGACAGATTTGGGGAGGAGCCCCTGAGATAAGAAGTGGTTTTTAGGGAGAGGCAGGTTTCTTTTTTGACTTTTATTCAAGGGTACATCAGGTCTTAGAGTAACCAAGTCTTCTATTCATACCTCCTAGTCACTCTTGTCTTTTTAGCTGTACTGTTTTAAACCAGAGGAGAGGTTTGGTACAGCTTAGTTTCTCATGAAAAAAAAAAGACTCGTAACATCATTGTTTGAGTGTGCGTTCTCTCTCTTCCTTTTAATGATGTTGTAAAGCTGTTGTTGACTTAACATCTATACAGAATGAACGTTCTGCTTTCTGAACATCAGTAATTCATAAAAATTACGTCTGAGGTGTTTGTTCACTCTTCTTTAGTTTTGTTCTCTTGGCAACAAAGCAATCAATAAACATTTATCAAGCCCTTATTGTGCACTAGGAGTTGCACTATGCAATAGGGATACCAAAAAAAACGGTCCATACCTTCCAGGGGCATACATTCTAATGGCAATCAGGAAGTACATTCTTAAGAATTATTGGATAGCTAAACTTCACAGGCCTTCTTCCCTCAGTATTACCCCTTATAGATATACCAATAAACACATGCTGAGCCTATACACTAACGTCACAGTAATGGTTTCTTCGGAATTGATTGTCCATGACCTTGTTGTATTATATCAAAACCCAATATTGTTCTTTATTACTATCCAAACTTGGCTAGAAAGTTATAGGTTCAGAGTTCTGGAATATGGACTGTTTGGGGAAAGATAGGGATAGGTGGGTGGGGTAAAATATTTATCTCAACTCCCAGGAAGTAAGAAAAGAAGACAGATCTTTGGAGTATACGGAATGAAAAATAGGAAAGAAACCCTTGCATTATTGTCAAAAAGGAAAGAATTTCTTAAAGGCAACTAATATGTAAGATATGTGTGGTTTTTACATGGATTATGTCTGTCCACATGGGTTGTATAAATGGATAGACCTATGACTTATGGAGTGACATGAAGATATATTTCTGAAGTCTGATCCACTCCTTTCTAAGAGAAATGGAGATTTTTTTTTAGCAGAGGGGCCTGAACTGGGTGCTTGCTTTTTCAGTTGCCTGTCTCGAAAATGGGTATCAGACTAGAATTTTATCTATTTGCCCCCCTCAAACATGAGATGAGATGATGATAATAATGATGATAACATTTATATGACATCTTAAGGTTTGCAAAGTGCTTTACAAATGTTGTCTCATTTTATCCTTACAACTACCTTGGGAGGTACATGCTACTATTATCCCAATTTTCCAAATGAGAAAACTGAGGCAGACTGAGATTAAGTAACTTGTGCAGGGTTACACAAGTTGCACGTATCAGAGGCTGGATTTGAACTCCAATCTTCCTGTGCTCTAACCACTTCATCCCTCAGCTCAACAAAAAGGGACTGTGGGGAGCTGATATCACCCAAGGAAGTGTTCAAAGTCTCCAAATTGGAAATCAGAAATGTGTTAATTATTCATGACCTTGTTCTATACCAAAAGCTAATATTTGTTCTTTATTACTAGCAAAGCCTGGCTAGAAACCTTACTTGTCAGCAGCTTCCAAAGACTTTCTTTCTCTACAAGTGTCTCTCCTAAAAAGTCTCTTAGAGCCACATATATCTCTCTCCTAAGAAGCCCATGACCAATTCTATCCCTTAGGCAGATTCACAATGTGTTGCTCAGTCTTCTCACCACCAATTGGGAGTCCACATCTCCTTTCTCATACCAGCATCACAAAAAAATGCTCCAGTTTTGGTGAAAAGCTTATTTACAGTTAAATTGGTCCTGCATCATGGAAAGTTTTAATAGCTCACCTGTAACTATAAGTGAGCACCCTTATTTAAGAACCACTCCTTCCCCATAGGATCCCTATAAACACTAGTTTGTATAAATACTCCACCCTTCAATTTAAGAAAGCGTTGTTATGTCTAAGGTAACCAAAAAGGAAAACCCCCTATTTGGAGATTCCACACCCATTAGTCTGTTCCTTCCCCTCTAAAATAAATTTAGTATGTGCAGGTGAAATAAATCTGTTAGGTTTTTGCTTCCTTGGCAATATTGTTTACATATTCCTGAAAGGGCCCTATCCCATAAGAAGTATTGTGAAAGCCATATAGACTTAGGCTGTATTCCAAGGGACCATCCTATAAGTAATGCCAAGGCTATATAATAGACCCCAAACCCTAAAGAGACCCAGAAGAAGAGAATAAGAGATAGAATTTTGTTTCCTCAATAATTACAGTGTGATGCCTGACACATAGTGGATGTAGACAATTAGCTCTGTACTACCTTTATTCACAGATGTGGCACCATATTGCACATACCTAGGAGGTGTTTTCTTTGATAAACTGAACTGGCAAATAATCAGCTGCAGATTGGATTTTCTTCTGGACATCACTGTATAAAAGTGGACCAAGGGTATGGATGTGCTTACTGTAATTTATGTGTTAAGAGGAATGCAGTGTCTGACTGCTGAGCCAGTCGTCAAGGTGGGAGAGACTGATTATTCCACTCAGCTTGGTGAGGCTTGGCCTTGTGTTTGCCCATTCCCCAGCTGCTATGAAATACATTATTGCCATCCCCAAACTGGATGTTATACTATTATCCTGTCTCCATTGTGGTGTGGCAGCAAAAACACTACATTTAGAATCAAAAGACCTAGCTCTGCCACCTAATGCCTGTATGATTTTCAGAAATTTATTTCTCTTTGCTGGACCTCAATTTCCAAGGCTTGAATACTTCAACTGGTGTTTGGTCTCATTAATATGGATATTTCCTCTAATGATGCAGCTTACATGGTACCCATCTTGCGTCATTTTTGTCCATATTCAACCATACATTTGCAACTGGGGGAGAGGGCCTTCTTTATATTTTCTTAACATCACATGATGACAATGGAGTATAACTGATCACTGGTTACCTGTAACTCTTGCTTTGTGGCTGCATTATCTTCCCCCCACCCCCACCCCCGATCTTATATGTCTCTGATGATAGAATTTACTGCACTTCTTTTGTACAGTCCCTCAGTTGTAATGTGTTATATAGCCTGATCCTCCATTGGTTTTGAATGATCCTCAATTTCAATTCTTTGGAGACTGTAATGTTTCATAACTTGTAGACATACAACATCAATTTGAAGAATATTAATATTAAAAAGATGGATTGTAGTTTCAGGGAGAAGTTTGGGAACATTAAAAGAATTATGCTATTTTCCAAAGGCGATTCAATCTTTTTTCTTCTTCCTGTTCAAGTCCTGGTCTAGCTCATTATTCATTTGCAGTATCTGTTGGAGACGTATGTACTGCTATATGGGCTCATCCATAATATTACAGTCTGGCCAATGGGTATTCATTATTCATTTAATTTTTTACTATGTGCATAGTTAAGCCAAACTTTTTTTTTTTTGAGAAATCAGGAATCTCATTTAAGAGACTCTTGGGCTTGATGCATTTGATGCAATATGACCCATGAAGAGGAACATGTAGAGAGCCTTACCCACTCTAGGGTATCCTTCTTTGACTTGGATATTGAACTGGACCTCCTCCACGATGCAAGCAAACAGCTTGAATATATGTCTCTCTGTTTTATGCCCTGTTTGATATTAATAATGAGAAGATCACTGAACAAAATCAGCTCATTGTCACATTTTTAAAGGAATATTATATGATTTTAACATGTGCATGGGATGCACCTTACTGCAGGAAAGTTTTTAACGTGTAGTTTTCCTCCCCTCTAACAGTAATTGCTTTAAAAACATCAACAAACAATTGGCGCAGTGGGATCTTATGTCCTCTTCAATTGTGCGATTGTAAAGATGTGGTTGACTATGGGACAACACTTGCAAAAAAGGCTGTCTGTTCTTATTGTAGACATCTTCAAAAGACATGTAGGTTACTTTCCTTAAAGTTTCATATAGATGAGAAAGTAAGCATATAGGTCAATAGTTACTAAATATTAGACATTCTAATATCTGTTACCTTTTTGAGTAATAATAAGATCCAAGGTTCTTTTTCCCCATGTTTTTTGTAACCTCATGCTTTTCAGTGCCTTTGGAGTTGATCCCCAGCTCTTAGAATGTTAGTTAGCCTATAGCATGTGCTTAGTACATGCTTTTTCATTCATTAATTTGCTTTTGCATTATTCAAGGGGCTAGAAATGAGAGGCTACAATGTGAGCTGCTAATCTAGGGAACTCTGTCATCATGAGGATTTGCCAGGCTTGCTCTGCATTAATTGTCCACCTGTGACTTTTGATCAATGGAACCTAGAGAAAAAATGTTCCTAGCTCCTGAGAATCTTGCATACCACAGGGCTGTAAAAGGGGAAGAGTACTTTTAGCCACATGCAGGAAGGGTGCTATAGAAATGGAAACTGTATAAGAGGAAACCTATTTTTTAACAATGTCTTCTAAGTAGGAAAGCACCTGTGGGATCCATATTTGTTCGGTCTATTTTGGAGTTGTCTCTTCTTGAGGAAGGTTGGGTGTGAGGGTCATTTGTGTTTGGATCCAGACTTTCCCGAGGGATCATAACCAGGAAGGAAGTGTCGAGGATGTGTACACCCCATCTGCCCAGTTTAGGCCAATGCTCCTCAGCATCCCTCTAATTACCTAGTAGATGTCAGTGTTAAATAGCACTTGAGAAGAGTCATTTTTACAGATGTGTTGCTCTAAAAATAACATCTCAGGCCCATAATTTGGGCAGCGTGTAGTCACAAGGTATCCTTTGAACAGAATCTGTGCCTTTCACTTGGACTTGTGTATCTAAATGCTTGGCATTTTTACTATATAGTAACATATAGTAAACTTTTGCTTGGGCATCATTAACAAGCAAGAAGACATCGAAAAATAGCCTGGCTATCCGATTTGTATGGAATATATGATACATGAAGAGAAGAAATGTGAAACAAGGTGAGAAAGGAAGGAGCATCAACCTAGAATTGGAAAGGACTCGAGAGGTCACCTATTTTAATCCCCTTATTTTGTAGTTGGGGAAACTAAGGCCCAGGGCACTTAAATGACTTTGCCAATGTCACGAGGTAGGAAGCATTATAGGCAGGCCACGTCTTCTAACTTTAATGTCAGTCTTGTTTCCGCTGCACCAAGACGTGGGCCTCATATAATTGGCTAAGGAATAATATCTTTTATCCTGTAGACAATGAAGAGACTCTGATGGGCAAACCCATGCGTAAGGAAAATTATTTGGCAGAAAATTATAAGGCTATTAGAATATTCTAGGCAAGAAATGCTAAAGTATAAAGTAGTATGGAATTGTGAGAGAAGGGGACATCAGTGCATAAGGTGTTATATTAATAATAATAATAATAATAATAATAATATAATAGCACACATTTATATAGTATCTACTCTGTCCAAGTCACTGTGCTAAGTGCTTAACAATTATTATCTTATTTGGTCCTCACAACAATCCTGGGAGGTAGGTGCTATTATTATCTCATTTTATAGTTGAGGAAACTGAGGCAAACAGAGGCGAAATGACTTGTTCAGGGTCACACAGCTATTAAGTATCTGGGACTGGATTTGAACTCAGGTCTTCCTGTCTCCAGGCTCAGCACCTAGCTGCTTGTAGGTGTTATAAAACTAATATCCACATGTCATTACCTGATTGAACTGGGATGGGTAATGAAAAGAAAGAGCTGAAGGTGACTAACATTTTGGGACTAGACAATTAGTGATGCCACTACAAAAATAGGAGGATTAGGCAGAAGGGAAGATTTAGGGGAAAGAGGATGAGTTTTGGACATAGTGAGTTTCAAATACTGGAAGAACATTCAGCCATAGATAGCCAGAATGCAGGTGACATTATTAGACTGGCACTCAAAGTAGGCAGTCAGTAAAAAAACATCGATTAAGCATTTTCTGTGTGTCAAGCACTAAGTGTTGAGTATACTAAGAGAGGCAGAGGAGAATAGGATAAGGGGTTAGAGTAAAGAATGGGGCTACAAAGGTAGATCTTGGGATCACCTGCATAGGAATCAAAATTGAATCCACGGGCATAGATGACATCACCTAGCATTAGTATGTAGAAGAAAAAAAAGGAAAGGGCTAAGGAACAAGTCTTCCAGGGGACACTTTGGGGTGGAAGGATAACATGAAACATCGGAAGAGACCAAGGAAGAGGTAGGAGGAGAACCAGGAGAAAGAAGTACCATGGAAGCCAGTAGAGAAGTATGCAGAATGAGGAGAGGTCAATGTTGTTGACTATTGCAGAAAGAGAGGAAGGGAAATAAAAAAAGGCCGATGGATTTATACAAAAAACGATGATCGCTGGGGATTTTAAGGAGGGAGATTTCAATAGAATAGTAGGTAGGGTCAGTTTGCCAAAGTCAGGAATTGAGAAGTGAATGAGTGGTGGTGAATTGGATGAATTAAAGCTCAATGACTATTTCTAGAAATTTGTTCTTAAAGGGGAAACTTTTAAAGCCTCTAACAACCTAATGCCAACCTATCATTCTAGACATTGGACGTTACTTCTCCTCTGTAATTTAGCCAAACTGACCTTCTCACTTAGCCTCATTCACAACACTCCATCTTCCATCTCTGAGCGTTGGTGTTGCTGTCCCCTATTCCTGGAGTGTCCTCCATCCTTACCTCTACCTCTTAGAGTCTATCTCTTCCCTTAAGATGCAGCTTAAGCACCATCTTCTGCATGAAACCTTTCCTGATCCTCCAACTGCTAGTGTCCTCCCTCCCAAATTAACTTGTATTTAATCACTTTGTATATATTTGCATTTATTCACTTTATCTTTATGCTGCATGTATTTATTTATGTCCTCATTGAATGCAAGCTCCTTTAGTTAAGGATTGTTTTATCCACTTTATTTGTATTCCCAGCACTTAGCGCAGTGCCTGGCACTTCGTAGGAGTTCAATAAAGTTTTTTTTTGGGGGTTGGGCAATGGGGTTAAGTGACTTGTCCAGGGTCACACAGCTAATAAGTGTTACATGTCTGAGGCTGGATTTGAACTCAGGTCCTCCTGACTCCAGGGCCAGTACTCTGTCCACTGTGCCACCTAGCTGTCCCCAAGTTTAATAAATTCTTGTTGATTAATTGACAGTAGCTTGAGGGGGTTTCAGGGTGAAGGGAAATTTTGTTTACAGTAGGGCAAACATTAAGGGCATTTCTAGGCTGAGGAGAAGCATCTGGTAAGTGAGAATTAGGATGAGAAGGAGAGGGAATGTCTGATGGAGCAAGCTGCCAGAAGAAATACAAAAAGTAGAATGATCTCTAAGGCACTAATGGTAATGTTTCCCCTGCAACAATGAAGTGACTTGCTCAGGGTAACACATTCAATTCAATAAACATTTATTAAGTGCCTGCTATGTGCCAGGTACTGTGTACATCTAATAAATGTCTAAAGCAGGATTTGAATCCAGACCTGCCTCTATCATGATGCCCATACTCTTGTAAATCAATTCTAAATGAACAAAATTATTGCTACTTCGGGCAGATGGAGTAAGGAGTGGGGATTATAGCTGAGAAACTTCTGCATTATTATAGACAACAGGATAAATCAAGGTGCGTAGTAGGAATATAGGTCATGGAGCCAAAGGGCCAAATGTGTCCAGCAATGCTTGGAGGAGTGCAGCAATCAATGGCTTGAAAAGAAGAGAAGGAAGGAGTCGGGGGTGTCCTAGGGATGAGAATTAGCAGTGTAGGAAAAAAGGTAAGGTCAGGAGTCAAAGGCTTCAATAGTGACTCATTGAAATGAATAACTTGCTAAACCAAGACTGTGAAGGGAAGAAACCTAAGTCAGAACAGTGGGGTGAGGCTGGGAGAAAAGGGAAGGGACTGAGGTCTCGGAGCTGTCATTGAGAATGAAGAGGAGGTTCAAGAGGAATGAGGCATTGAGTGGAAAAGATGGTAGGACAATAAATTGATATCAAAGTGGGGAAATTTAGAGTTAAAGACACCGGCATAGAGCAGTTTGGAGGAAACAGTAAATAAAGCCTATGGTGTGACCACCCCTGTGGCTAGCTGAGGTAGACATGGAAGTCAGAATCTTTGATGTGATCCCAGTTTTGTGATTCTGCTGCTGTTGAAGGAGGAAGTTGCTGGAAAGATCATCACTGTGAATCACCAAATGAATCACCTGATGCCAGGATGTGGGGTGAAGAATATTACTGAGTCAAGTGTTGAAGTCATTGCAGAGAAGACAGAGAGACCTAAGTATCAGTGAACGAGATTTGGATATGATGATATAATTGGATGAGGGTGAATTTCAAAAGTAGACAGGTGGTTGAGTAATGGCTGAAGAGGGAGGTCTGGAAGCAGCAGTGGTAGGAAAAAAATACACAACACTCAGGCTTATGAGTCTGGGGACATGAGAGGGAGAAACAGCACTGGATACGATGCCAAGGAATGCAACATCTTTAGGGAAGGCCAAGTTTCAGTTAATGCCAGGAAGTGGAAGGAATGAAAAAAAAGAGACTGATGATGGAGCTGAATTTGTTAAGTCAGGGTTAGTTAACTTAGAGCAGAGTTCCAGATGTAATGGAAGGAGAGGTAGATAAGGACGGAGGTGAGGAGGGGGTAGGACTGAATTGGATAGTAAAGACCAGGAGTGGGGAACCTGTAGCCTTGAGGCCACATATGGCCCTCTAGGTCCTCAAGTGGGGCCCTTTGACTGAATCCAAACAAATCCTAAGGGGATTTGTTCTGAGAAGTTTGGATTTAGTCAAAGGGTCTCACTTGAGGACCTAGAGGGTCACATGTGGCCTTAAGGCTGCAGGTTCCCCACTCCTACTAAAGACAGTTTAAGGAGAGGTGATAGAGAAAAGGTATTTTCATTGGCAGATGGTAGTTTTGAACCACTGGGATTAGAGAAACAAGAAACTGGATTTACTAGCCACAGGCAGAGGTAGTCCACAAGTAGGCAGAGCTTGTAGGATAAATTGGTCCCTAAAATCTAATTAGAGTATTGGTCTGATGGAGGCTTTGCCAACCATACCTCCCAGGTAGTAAAAGGGGAGGAATGTACGTTAGGGCAGCTGCTAAGGTCGTAGAGTTTGAGGAAGTATCTTTCACTGAATTGTTCTATTATTAGGGCCAGCCCTAGGCCAAAATGTGAATTGGGCAAATGTCCTATGGGTTCTCCATGCTTCATTGATTGCTCCATCAAGCACTCTCTGTGTTCTTACTGCCCACTACTGTCCACTGTCTGCCACTGTGGCACCACTCATGCTCTTGGCTTTCCTGGCAGTGCTCCAGACTCAGATGTGTCTTACCCTGCCTATAAAAGTGCACCAGTCCTTTGTTCTATCTGTGATGAGTTCTGCTATTTGTTTTTTGTTTTTGGCTAGGCAATGGGGTTAAGTGACTTGCTCAGAGTCATACAGCTAGTAAGTGTTATGTGTCTGAGGCTGGATTTGAACTCAGGTCCTCCTGACTCCAGGGCTGGTGCTCTGTCCACTGCGCCACCTAGCTGCCCCTGAGTTCTGCTATTTGTAATTAGAAAGAAATGCCTTTTCGCTTATTGTATGTCCTGCCCCTCCCAAGACCAACATTTAACATATTTATATCTTAAGCAGGAGGAAGGAAGCTTTCTGAGTGATGGCTTAACCCACAGGAGTTATCCTTTTTATTTCACTTAGTTATTGTAGCCAACCTATGGGGATGATGTTATCTATCATTTATTGCTCTTCAAGTCATACCACACAAAAACCCCACCTCTTTCCTCCATGGCTGAGGTCAGCCTTGCTTATAACAGTGGGTGAGCAGGTTAAAAAAAAAAGATGGGGTGTTGACATATAGAATTTAATTTACTTTTGACCCACTTAATTCTGCTGCTAAGGCCTTTTACAAACTATTTTTTTTAGCTCAGTCTTTTCGGTCCCATCCTTATTCTAATTAGGGCACTGAATTATTAATTAAATGAGGGAGTAAGAAAAGCCAAACTTGGAGAAAACAAGCATTTTGTGAAGTGCATCTTTTAATGAATTGCTAGGCTAGTGATTTACTTTGATGGTTAAAGTGATGATTGAATCCAGGAAGGAAAGAACTTCAGTATTGGGAGGAATGTCAGAAGTCATTTAGTTAAACCTGTACCAAAACAGGAGATCAACTGTATGACATGCTTCTGCTTGAAGACCTCCAGAGACAGGTAACTAATCTGAGATGACATCATTATATTATATTTTACATATATGTTACATTATTTGTATTATATTATAAGGCTAGTAATACGGCCTAGAACTATGATTTCACTGCAATAGGAAATTCCTGGATGAGAAAACTCCTTCTGCCAAAGCAGGGTGGCACATTTTCTGTAACATAATCTTGAAGAGTTGCCTAGGACCCTGAGAGATCCAGTGACTTGCCTAGGGTCACACAGCCAGTACGTGTCAAGGGTAGGATTTTAATCCAGGTCTTCTTGGCTCCAAGATCAGCTGCCTATCCACTATACAACACTATCTCTCATTATTATGAAAATATACTTAAGGCACTTTGCAAACGTTAAAACATTATATAAATTTTAGCTTTTTTAAAAAAAATGTTAGCTATTATTATTAGCTATCCCATATCATCCCTTTTCCAGTTCTTAGGAAACTGTTCCTTGTACTGAGATGAAATCTGCCTCTGTGCAGCATTTCAGTTCTGTCCACTGGGGCCAAGAAAAACTCAGTGCCCAACTCTCTTCCAGCCTCCTCCCCACAGGCTCCTCTAACTCCCAGTCAAAGGAGCCAGGGTTGGGGATCTGTGGAGGAATTTTTCTAGGTGGGTTCTGTGGCACAGGCTGATGCCTTCCAATTTATGGAGGAGACAAGGTCCCTGCTGCTGGGAAGTTCTTGAATTCTTGCACAGGAAGAGGAGCAGAATGATCTTGGGAACAGGCCAGATGAGTAACCAGAAATATATATATTTGGGCTAGAGACAGTAAGCAATGTTAGAAATAGCAGCAGGATCATAAAACTAGCATCAAAACAAAGATTAAGGGGATAGGGAAAGGTGAGATCTGGAGTCCAGCTGAAGTAGTCTCATAATGAAGTAAGCAACAAAATATTAAACAGGAAAAAAAAGTTATCTAATTCTTTTCAATTAGAGGACTCCCATAGTTTCACCATTTCTCATTGTTATTCATGGCAAGGGCCTATTCTAAGCGATAATGGACAAAACAAGTGTAATCTCTAATTTGTTTAACAGTCTTTTAAGTACTTCAGGATAACTATCATATACCCAGTCAAATATTCTCCAGGCTAAATATCCTTAGTTCTTTAAAACAATCTTCATTTGACATGATTTCACATCCTCTGACCTCCCTCGTCAATCTCCTCTTGACACAGCCCAGTTTTTCAGTGTTCTTCCTAAAATGTTGTTTCCAGAAATAAACACAATCCTTTGGATATGGTTTGACCAGGGCAGACAGTAGGGAGACTATTACTGCCTTCATACTTGACATTTTACTTCTATTAATGTTGACTAAAGTAGTATTAGCTATTTTGTCTATTACGTCACACTATTGAATCATTTTGAAATCTACTAAAATTAACTGGTCTTACTTTGCATTAACTTGTAGAGCCCTCATTTACTTATCCTTTGATTGCACAATCACAGAATCAGAGGCACATTTCAGCTCAATACAAGGAACAACTTTCTCTTGTATTTTTTTTGACAATGTTCTCCTTTTCAGAATTTCTGTCTTGATCTTCACTCTTCTCATAATGTGAATCTGTGGTACGTTTCTTTTTACTCATGGTGTTTCCTTATTCCCTGGCCTTTAAAGAGATTGAGCTCTACTGCTGGGGAGCAGAGGGCACTGACCCAAGCTTCTTGTGTTGGGAGCCTAGGTCTTGGTCACTGGTTTTGTGTGCTGGGGCCTCTTATGTTGGCATTTAGAGACTGTAGGGTTCTGGCAGCTTACCTGGTATTGGGCTGGAATCAGCAAGGCTGGAACTTTCAGACAATTCTAGGTTGCCTGCTTTTCCTTTCCTTTAGTTTTCTTCAGCTCCTTTTAGATGGGTGCTGCAGGGTGTTTATCTGCCTGGGGCCCCTTGCAGTGCTGTCTCCCTTAGTTCTGCTGAGGCACTAGGAGACTCCATTGCTGTAGAATGCTGAGGCACCTCGTGGTTTTCTGAGCTGGTTTCCACCGGTTCTCCCACCCTCACTGAGGCACTCAGAGATCCAGGTGTTGGTGTTTGCCTGCTCTACCACCTGGGCTTCAGGATCTCCTCCTGGTTGGCAGTTGAAAGCTGTAGGGTTCTGACAGCTTACCTGGTGTTGGGTTGGAATCAGCAAGGCTGGGACTTTAGGAAGACTCTAGGTTGCTTTCTTCAGCTCTTTTCAGATGAATGCTGCAGGGTGCTTATCGGCCTGGAGCCCTTTGTAGTGTTGCTTCCCTTATTTTTGCTGAGGCACTGGGCGACCGGTTTGCTGTAGAATGCCGAGGCACCAGGATCTCCTCCTGGTGTGCTAAAGTGTGGCTTTCCTGCTAGCTGGCTGGGGTGCCTCCCATTCATACTGTTCCTCTTCCCCCAGGGCAAGAAGGACCTTTCCCATTAATCCTTCAAGCTACCTGGGCTACTGCACCACTGCTTCCTGTCTTTCTTCTGGTTCAGCTATTCCAGGGTTTTTTCTGGGGTGATATTTTCTGGGTTTTCAGAGGTTGGTAGGGGAGGGTGAGAGCAACTACCGTTTTACTCTGCCCATCTTAGGTCCCAGAAGCAGAAGTCTCTTGTATTTTTTTAGTAGTCAATTTTATTATTATTATTATTTTTGGCTAGGCAATGGGGTTAAGTGACTTGCCCAGGGTCACACAGCTAGTAAGTGTCTGAGGCCAGATTTGAACTTAGGTCCTCCTGACTCCAGGGCTGGTGCTCTATCCACTGCGCCACCTAGTGGTCCCATCTTTCCCTTATATTTATAAGGGATTTTGAACCCAGGGCTGTCAATATACAATGCTTTGTTGATATGACTTTTGTACCCTCATGCCTATCCACCTCAACCCTACCCACTCAATGTCCATTCAAGATTAACCTAGGTCTTCCCTTGTGCTCTTTGAAATGCTTGTTCTATAACTAACAAATTTCCTTTTCCCTTAAACCTCTTTCTTTGTTACTTGTTCTATCTTTTGGACTTCACTGAGTCAGGGTTCCCTTCCAACAACACCATTTCCCCTGCTACTCTTGCAACTCTTTTGGTTATGCTTTCCCCTCTACCCCCTGAATCAGGTCAAAATTTGCCTCTTGTAGGAGGTCTTTCCTAGTTCCCCCAGATACTAATGCCTTCCCCTTTCATATTATCTTCCAGTTACATTGTATAGACTGTGTGTGTGTGTGTGTGTGTATTTATAAATAAATATATGTGTATATATGATATATATACACACACACACACACACACACACACACACACACACACACACACACACACACACACACATATATATATACACACACATAACACACACTCATATAGTGCCTGGCACATAGAAAAGCTTCATAAATGTTTATTGATCTTATGTACCTATTTCTAAACTGTCTCAATCAACCAATCAACAAACATTTACTTAGTGCCTTTTATGAGCCAGGCACTGTGTGAAGCACTGGGGATACAAAAAGAAGCAAAAGACAGCCCTTGCCCTCAAGGAGCTTACCAACTAATAGGGAAGACAACTTGCAAACAAATATATACAAAACAAACTATATACAGGATAAATAGGACATAATTAACAGAGGGAAGGCACTAGAATTAGAATATATACTCTTTGAGGATAGGAACTGTTTTTACCTTACTTTGTATCCCCAGTAGTTAGTGCAATGCCTGTCAGAAAGTAAACACTTGATAATTGCTCGTTAATTGACTGTTGGAAGGGACCTCCAAGGCAATATAATCCCACCCATGCCTCCCTGAGAATCCTGACCCATCATCCCCAGAAACAGCCTTTTGTTTGAAAGCTTCTCTCCAGTGAGGGGAAAGCCACTATCTCCCAAGGCAGCCTATTCCATTTTCAGCTCAAATTATTAGGAAGATTTTTCTTACCTGAAGTTTAAAACTTCCTCTCTGCTATTTTTGTGCTTTGCTCCTCGTTCTGTCCTATGGAGGATAAGTAGAACAAATGTAATCTTGGTTACATGTGACACTTCCTCAGACCCCTAGAGAAGATAGCTGTCAAGTTTCCTCTTAAGTCTGTTCTTTTTGAGGCTAAGTGTTCTCAGTTTCTTCAACTGATCTCACATGTCATGGGTTTCAGTTCTCTTGCCATACTAGCCACACTTTTCTGAACGCACTCCAAATCATCAAAATCCTTCCTAAAATGTGGCCCTTAGAATTGAACAAAATATTTCAGATGTGGTCTGACCATCACCTTCCTTATTCTAGACACTATGATTTCATTAGTGTTTTTGGCCACCCTTATTCATTATTCACTAATATTGCATTTTAGTTCACTAAACATGCCCCATCCCACATCCTCTTCAGTCTAGCCATGATCTACTCCATCTTTCTTTGTGAAATTGACTATTTTTTTAGCTTACATATTTTGTTGTTGTTCAGTTGTTTCTATCATGTCTGATTCTTTGTGACCCCATTTAGAGTTTTCTTGCAAAAGATACTGGAGTGGTTTGCCATTTCCTTCTCCAGCTCATTTTACAGATGAGGAAATGGATGCAAACAGGGGTTAAGTGACTTGCCCAGGGTCACATAGCTAGTACGTGTCTGAGGCCAGATTTTTTTTCTTCTTTTTTTTCTTTTATTAATTTATTTTGATTTATCAACAATCACTTCCATATTCTTTTGAGCTGAAAATTTTTCTCCCCCTTCCTCCCCCCACCCTCCCCAAGACAGCGCAAATCTGATATAGGCTTTATATTTACATTCCTATTAAACATATTTTCACATTAGTGAAGTTGTAAGTAAAAATTAAAACCAATAGGAGGAACCATCAGAAAGATGAAACAAAACTCAACAGAAGGTAAAAATAAGTGATAGTGATTCAACTTCCATAGTTCTTTCTTTGGATGTGGACAGCATTTTCCATCCCAAGGCCTCTGGAGATGTCTTAGATCCTCGTAATGCTGAGAAGGGTTCAGTTTAACAATATTAGTCATTGCATAACATGGCTGTTATTGTGTACAAAGTCCTCTTGGTTCTGCTCACTTCACTCAGCATCAGGCCATAGAAGTCTTTCCAGGCTTTTCTGAAGTCAGCCTGTTCATCATTTCTTATAGCACAATAGTATTCCATTACATTCATATACCACAACTTGCTCAGCCATTCCCCAATTGATGGGCATCCTCTCAATTTCCAATTCTTTGCCACCACAAAAAGAGCTGCTATGAATATTTTTGTACATGTGGGTCCTTTTCCCATTTGTATGATCTCTTTGGGATATAGCCCTAGAAGTGCTATTGCTGGATCAAAGGGTATGCACATTTTTGTAGCCTTTTGGGCATAGTTCCAAATTGTTCTCCAAAATGGTTGGATCATTTCACAACTCCACCAACAATGTATTAGTGTTCCAATTTTCCCACATCTTCTCCAACATTTATCATTTTCCTGTTTTGTCATGTTGGCCAATCTGATAGGTGTGATGTGGTACCTCAGAGTTGTTTTGATTTGCATTTCTCTAATCAATAATGATTTAGAGCATTTTTTCATATGACTATAGATGGCTTTAATTTCTTCATCTGAGAACTGTCTGTTCATATCCTTTGACCATTTATCAATTGGGGAATGGCTTGTGTTCTTATAAATTTGTCTTAATTCTCTATATATTTTAGAAATGAGGCCTTTATCAGAGAGACTGGTTGTAAAAATTCTTTCCCAATTTTCTACCTTCCTTCTAATCTTAGTTGCATTGGCTTTGTGCAAAAACTTTTCAATTTAATGTAATCAAAATTATCCATTTTGCTTTTCATAATGTTCTCTATCTCCTGTTTGGTCATGAATTCTTCTGTTCTCCATAGATCTGATAGGTAAACTATTCCTTGTTCTCCCAGTTTACTTATGGTATCAGCCTTTATATATAAGTCATGAACCCATTTTGACTTTATTTTGGTGTATGGTAAGAGGTTTGGGTCTATGCCTAGTTTCTGCCATACTCTTTTCCAGTTTTCCCAGCAGTTTTTTTCAAAAGTGGGTTCTTATCCCAGAAGCTGGGGTCTTTGGGTTTATCAAATAATAGATTACTATAGTCATTGACTACTGTGTCTTGCGTATTTAACCTATTCCACTGATCCACCTCCCTATTTCTTAGCCAGTACCAAGCAGTTTTGATGATTGCTGCTTTATAATACAATTTAAGATCTGGAATTGCTATGCCACCTTCCCCTGCATTTCTTTTCATTAGTTCCTTTGATATTCTGGATCTTTTGCTTTTCCAAATGAACCTTGTTATTATTTTTCCTAACTCTATAAAATAATTTTTTGGTAGTTTGATTGGTATGGCACTGAATAAGTAAATTAGCTTAAGTAGAATTGTCATTTTCATTATATTAGCTCGGCCTACCCATGAGCAACTGGTGTTTTTCCAGTTATTTAGATCTGATTTTATTTGTGTGAAAAGTGTTTTGCAATTGTGTTTATAAAGTTCCTGGGTTTGTTTCAGGAGGTAGACGCCTAAATATTTTATAACGTCTACAGTAAGTTTAAATGGGATTTCTCTTTCTATCTCTTGCTGTTGGGCTTTGTTGGTAATATATAGAAATGCTGATGATTTATGTGGGTTTATTTTATAGCCTGCAACTTTGCTAAAGTTGTTTATTATTTCAAGTAGTTTTTTACTTGATCTAGGATTCTCTAAGTATATCATGATGTCATCTGCAAAGAGTGATAGCTTCGTTTCTTCTTTGCCTATTCTAATGCCTTCAATTTCTTTTTCTTCTCTTATTGCTAAAGCTAAGGTTTCCAGTACAATATTGAATAACAGTGGTGATAATGGACATCCTTGTTCCCCCCCCACCCCGATCTTATTGGAAATGCTTCTAGCCTGTCCCCATTACATATAATGCTTGCTGAAGGTTTTAGATAGATGCTATTTATTATTTTAAGGAGGACTCCATTTATACCTATGCTTTCCAGTGTTTTTAATAGGAATGGGTGTTGTATTTTATCAAAAGCTTTTTCTGCATCTATTGAGATGATCATGTGGTTTCTGTTGGTTTTGGTGTTGATATGCTCAATTATGCTGATAGTTTTCCTAATATTGAATCAACCCTGCATTCCTGGTATAAATCCTACCTGGTCATAGTGTATTATTCTTGTGATAAGTTGCTGCAGTCTATTTGCTAGTATTTTGTTTAAAATCTGAGTCCAGATTTGAACTCAAGGAGATGAGTCTTCCTGACTCCAGGACCTGCTCTCTATCTACTGCACCACCTAGCTGTCCTAGCCCACATATGTAAGTTTACATTTATTTCTATTGTATCTTAGGTTTAACCCAGCATTCTAGTATTTTGAAATCTTTTTGCTTCTTGCTATCATACAGTGTGTTAGCTATCTCTTTCAAGATGGCGTAATTTGTGTATTTGATAAGCATACTATGTATGCTTTTATACAATTAATTGAAAAATGTTAAATAGCATAGGACCAAGGACAGAGATCTGATGCATTTGATCTTTTGACTTCATATGACTCCATTAAATTTCATCTTAGATTTGGCCATTATTATAGCATTTTAGGATCTTTTTGGACCTTAATCCTGCTGCCTGGGCTTTCAGCTATTTTTCCCAGCTTTGTGTCACTCACAGACTACTTAGTTAAGTGTGCCATTTCTTTCTTCATCCAAGTCACTGATGAAAATGTTGAATGGGGAAGCAGCATGGTATTATGGATTTGAAGTCAGTCAGTAGACATTGGCTTTATTAGTTGTATGATTTTGGGCAAGTCACTTAATCTCTGGACTTCAATTTTGTTATCTATAAAGTAGACTGGATTAAATGATATCTAAGGTGTTGTCAAAGTCTATGTCTATTATCCCCTGAACAGATCTAAGGACAGAACACCGCGATGCTCCCTATGCCAGAAAATTCCTAAAAGGTTGACATCGTTCCATCATCCACCTTCCTTTGTGGAAAAATATATTCTTCTGGAGTCCTGCTATAGTCTCTCTGGATAAGTGTTTGCAATTCCAATGTCGTAAGCCCTGGCTCAGAAATCCAGGTCCCTTTTTCAGACACCATTTTCTTAACTAGTTCTTTATTTATCATTTTTTCCTTTTTCTTCCAAAGACCCTTCTTTCAAAGCAAACTTATTCTTTCCAATAAGTTGAAGGATAGCGAGGCATCCCTCCAGCCTTTCCATCTTCTCCTCCAGCAGGGTATTGTCGTTGTTCAGTCGTTTCAGTCATGTCTGATTGTTCATGGCCTTACTTGGGGTTTTCTTGGCAAAGATACTGGAGTGTTTTGCCATTTCCTTCTCCAGCTCATTTTTACAGAGGAAACTGAAACAAACAGGGTTAACTGATTTGCCCAGGATCACACGGTTGGTAAGTATCTGAGGCCAGATTTGAACTCAGATTTTCCTGACTCCAGATTGGGTACTCTATACACTGTGCCACTCAGTTGCCCTACTGGGGAAATCAATCTGCATTTTGTGTACATATAGCTGTTGATTGACACTGGAAGGAATATAAGCATTATGTAATCATCATAGGTCCCCGGAACATTTTCCTCACCTTCCATGCTTGCTAAAATTAAGATCATCGGTTCTCTTTGACGTTTGCTGCTATTGCAGAAAACGGCCTGTTAGGCTATGACTGTTATAAATGGCAAGAAAGAGAAGCTATAAGCTCAAGTCTGGCTAAGACCTTCGGTCCACCAGCCCTCCCTTACTCATGGTGTTCCTTAGTTTTTGTGTCTTAACAAAAATTCTTTCTTCCAGCGTAACAATCATCTCTGATTTGACACCAGATCCTGGAATTTTTTTTTTCCTCACTTCTAGGCCTTAGGATCCCTAGGTTCCTTCAAAGCTCAGCTCTACTAACACATCCTCCTGATTCCTCCAGCTCCTAGTGCTCTCTCTACCACATCACTAGTATCACTTGGTATTTATTTATTAGGAGGCAGCAGGAAATAGTGAATAGAGAACCATCTTTGAAGCCAGGAACACCTGGGTTCCAGTCCTCTCTTGTATGACTGCTCGAATTACTTAACCTCTCAGTGATCTAGGCAAGTCTCTAAAACTTTAATTTCCAGAGAAGGTACTGGCCTGCACTGGTACAGAGAGTATCCTCACGGGAGTTCCCTCTCCTGGGAAAAACACAGGTCTAGTCCTTTCCCTATTCATTTACTCAATGTAATCATCATGGTGACTCCTTCCACCAGCCCATCTATGACTTAGTAGATGTCTTAGTGATTTGCCTGAGTCTCAGAGAGAGTAAATTACCATGCTCGCATAGTTAATGAGTGCCAGAGGTGGGCACTCTAAAGTCTTCCTGACTCCAAGTCTACCATTCTATTCATTATAGCCACATTGCCTCTTGGCTACCTTCCAAAAGGCTATTCAGTAAAAGAGCTGGGCTTTTGTTTTGCTCAATGACTTTATTCCTTAGCTTGTAATGGTTATTCCACCTCAGAAATTAATCTGTCTCTAAGAGGAAAACTCAGGAAATTTTAATTCTCCTGCAGCCCATTAATATATCTCATCATGTGCTAAACTTGGGACACAATGAGTTTCTTTTATTGAAGAGATACATGGTGTGTCTCTACAATAAGCAACCAGAACTTTGCTTTCTTTCAGGGTGTCAAATTTGGATTTGAAAACTATAATTATACCTATCCTTATACTGATGTGGTAGAAAATTTGGCATGTTTTTCAGGTAGTTTCTCTGCTCAAGCCTGAATAATCTTCTCCAAACAGGCTGAGAAATATTTTCCATGCCACATCCCAGTAGATGAAATGGCCCATTTTATCCTTGAATTGGAAACGTTTTTGGATCTTTAAAAAAAAGAAGGTTGAAGGAGGGAGCAATTCAGGCCACTTAGTTTAGACATGTAGGCCTCTTGGACGCCGATGTTTAACCCTCAAGCTCTTTCTAGCCGGGACCTAGGTTGAGCCAAATATGGGAGAGACAGATAGCAGTCACAGATGGGATTCAGTGGGATGTTGACATCCCCAAATCATGCTTGTGATATGACATAACACAATTTATTTACCTCCTTTCTTGTCCCATCACTCGTCCTTCCCACATTCTCACATTTTGCAAATGTTCCTCTGATCTGCTTTGCACCCACGACCTAGATCTTCTTAAACCCTCCCTCAGTGCATCCTAAGCTCAAAACCAAGGACTTTTGGCAAGACAACTTTTTAACTCACCTAAAAGATGTTAAGGGCTAGTCTGCAAAATTCTGTTCGCTGTCTATGACATTCTATTTGCTACCTCCTCATTTTTGCACAGGTTGTCTGTCCTTCCAATGCCAGAAATCTACTCCTTCATCACCTCTGCCTCTTAGGACCCCTAGTTTCTTTCAAGGGTTCAGTTCAGATGTCAATTCCTATGAGAGGGTTTTCCTGATTTCCTCAATTCTCCCACACCCCCACCTCCCTCTTCACAAACCGCAATATTATTTTGTGTTTATTCAATAATCTTTTGTATTTTTTTTAATCTGTGCATATATTATTTCTCCCAAAAGGATATAAATTGCTTGAGAGCAAGGACTACTTTGGTTTTGTATCTGTATGCTCCAGAACCCAGCACAGTGCCAGGGATATGATAGATACTTACTAAATGCTTGCTGAATTAAACTGTTTATTTGAATGGGCTCCTGATGGATAATCAAGATACCCAGTGTCCACTGCAGGGTACTGTTCCTTAGGAAACTATAAAAAAGTGGTAAGTTCAGCTAGTGCAGTTTGAATAGGTAGGAAGCACTGAACTAGATCTGATAGTAGGTGACTGCCTCAATTTTGTCCTCATTTTTGTGGGCTCTTTAGTACCATTAGCCACAATCCAGGACCAGCATAGACACTCCTGAACACCCCCATGCACCACAACGAGGAAAGCCAAGGGCAGATTCCACAGGCCCTATATCTTCACCATGTCTCTCTACCCTCCTGCCCCTCATGTTTGTCTATTCCTTGTATTCACTACAATGACTCACTAAATTCTCTTTCATCCAGTAAAGGTCGATTTGATCCAAATGATATGGCAGCAACTTTCCCATTCCCTGGCCCCTTAAATACCTTCATGGAGCTGCCAGGGCAATCAGCTGCCATTTCCTTCAGTTGTTTCCTGTAATCCTGTTATTTTGGGCATCATCCCAAGGTAATCTTCCAAACATGCGTCAAAATGCCACCTGTTCTCACTTCTGCTCCCTATTCCCTGCTGTGTGCTATTTTCTCCACTATACTTTTAAAGCCCAGGATACTGGACAGAAGGTAAAAGGAGATGAATTTTCAGCTTTCACTATGTAGCTACCAATCCACGTTGGATTAATGTTGCATCTTGTTACCTTTAATTTTAAATATTGTGAAACACATTGAGCTCTAACACTCAGCTCTGGATTCTTAAACCTTCTTTGGTTCCAACCTTGAGGAGAAAATATTTACTATGTTTCCTGGAGGAAATTTTCCCATTGCATCCAAGTTACAGATGATGTTGTAAGAACTATTCTTTCTTGAGCGAAGTTCCTTTCTGAAAATTTGGGAATTCTATGCCTAAGAGAAAAAAAGATGGTGAGGGTTCACGGGTGATATCGGGGAAAAAAGAAGCCTCTAAGATTGTTAATGAATTAGGTTGGTAGTCAAAGATCATACTTGGAAGAAATCTCACAGGATCTCAGATTTAGTGCCTGTTTTTGACAGGGTAAACAATGTGCTTTTGTCTAGCTTGAGGTGTGGGAGAATCAAGCTTTTTTCTCCACTCCCTAGGCCCACAGTAGCCTTTCCTATAGCCTTGTAATTAGAGAGAAAACTTCAATTGGCATGCGACTATTTTAAGAAATAGTTGATTTAAATAACAGTAATAAATTTTCTCATCTGTATAAAGGAGAATAATAGAAGGTATTTTTCAGCTCTCAAGTCCATGACCTAATGATATAATGAACTGAGCCTTAGGATATTATTTACCATTTGAAACTGGTCAGTCTACTTCAGATTTTGTTTGTGCTTTGGAATCCATTTCTTACTTAGCATTTTTTATGCTTGTTTTAAAATCTGGTGCTTATGAATTTTTCTCCCCTCCACCCTTTTAGGTGCTACTGACCTCATTCTTCATTCTGTCATCTAACCTCTTTCTCCACATGTGGAAGTGTGAGTCGCTTCAGGCCACACACACAGTGAGTTAGTGTCAGAATTGGGCTGCTGCTGATTAACCCCAATGATAATTAGAATACTTGTACAAACATCCTTTTATTATTTGTTCTCTAATGAAAGAAGTCAGTTGTGGTGTGTATCAGCACAAAGTCACTTTGGAATGTAATATTATTATCATTTTTAGTAGATTTACCTTCCGGATTATGTTTTGCTTGGACTAGTATTAATTTGTTTTCCTTGAGGTCATGGAAGGGGAAGTGGCCTAGAAATATGCTGCCATGGCAGAGGAAAAGCAGGCCAGGATGAAAATTTTTCTATGGAAAATCCACTCACAAATAATTAAGCATTAAATAGATATGGCTTTTGTGGTTTAAGGTCCTGTATGCTTAATAGTCCTCTCCTAGTGGCAAATGTTGTCATCTATCCATTTTAAGTGGCAAAATGGGCATACTGAGGTGATGGCCTCTTCTGGTTTACCCAGAGAACCAGAGCAGAATGAAAAGAGACTAATGATCTGAAGGACTGGATTGGCCCATTGGGTATGATAGCATTTACAGAGAAGACCACTTATTTAAGAGAGACAGTTTTATAGTCACAGGAAAAAAATGAGGAGGACATGGGATAATTCCCACCAAACAATGTGGCCACAGACTATGACCAGTTTCCTAGAGAAGATAACTACCCTTAAAACTGGTATTTTATCTTGCCTTATGCTTGGAATGATCTCCCTCTTCTTGAGATCCATGGCTCTCTCTATGGTTCAGCTCAAGTGCTGTCTCCTACAAGGAACCTCTCTTGATTCCTCCAATTGTCCCCCAGTTCTCCCACATCAAATAATTCTATATTTAATACATATTTTATAATTATTCATGTATGTGTTATTTCCCCCAGTAGAATGTGAACTCCTCTTTATATCCCCAGTACCTAACATAGTGTCTGATATATACTAAGTGCTCAGTAACTTGTGGAACCCAAGTTCTTTAGGATTTGATGGAGGGTGATAAATAAACAAAATTATAAAGATGGTATGAGCAAAACACTATTGACAGTAGTGTTTGTCTCCTCTAGGTAGTGGGTTAATGTTTATCTTCTCTAGGTAGTTGGTTAATATCTGTCTCCTCTAGGTAATTGGTTAGTGTCTATAGTTTGGTGGGAATTATTCCATGTCCCCCTCTCCTTTGTGACTCTCCTTCCTTGTTCCCTTCCCTAATCCTTCCCCTCTGTGCTCATGTGTGGACCTGCACAACTTCTTTCCTCAAGCAATGACATCTGGGTGTGTGGCCTTTCTCCAGGCTGCCAACCACTGGACCACCTGGGTGGGGGTGGGGGCTTCATTCTTTTGTTTGCAGGGGAAAAATTATCAAGGCTGTTCTTGGACTCCTCTGCAAATTTATATTACGATATTATGATTTGTGGTCAATGGATGTTCCTACAGATTGAAATTTCTACTTCCAACAGGAAAATCTCTTCATATATATATATATCCTTTTCAAGATTAAAGAACTGCCTATCCAAAAATAACAATGAGCACTTGTGAGCAGCACAGTCAAGTCCAACAATGTCTCCTGGGTCTAAGCTGAACTTTGGAAGGGACCAGTTAATGGTTTATGATGTCTGCATTAAGTGTAGGTTTTTAATGTATTTTGAACTTTAAAAAAGCCATTGATTTATAGACTCAGTGAAGAATTGAGTGACGATGGGTTGTTTTTTTTTTTAGCGAACTTACTATGCTCATTTTCCAGTTTGACCCAGAAGGGAGATGGAGAATGCAGGAATGGACATATTCTCGGGCATAAGTCTATGAGAAATATACATAAAAACAGTTTGGGAAAGGTTTTCAGATTGGAAAAGAGTTGCTACTGCATGTCAGCATAGGCCTATTGAAAACAGATTAAAAAAATTGGCATTAGACTGTTTCTTCTCTTACTTTTCAGAAGCAAGCACAATATAATTAACATTCCAGGTTATAGCAGGGGGTGGGTAGTAGGGAAGGTGAGGGGGTGAAGGGGTGATGGTGGGGTGCCATGTTATTATTATATCCCCTAAGGGAGAACTGCAATAATGGCAAACCATTCCTCTGCTTTAGAGTACTTCTAAACCATTCTAAAAACTATCTCAGAAAAATTATCTATTAACACTTTTCTTTAGTAATTGTTATATATTACTAATAACTATATTAGTAATTGTTGTACATCCCTTACAGCTGTAAGGGAAATGCTTGTCAGTATAAAAACAAATCTAAGATTCTTTCTTTCTTTCTTTTTTTTGTGAGGCAATTGGGGTTAATTGATTTGCCCAGGGTCACACAGCTAGTGAGTATCATGTGCTGAAGCCAAATTTGAACTCAAGTCCTCCTAACTCCAGGGTCTATGCTCTGTACTGCACCACCTAGCTGCTCCTAAGATTCTTTCAATGAAATTTAAATATGGAACTAATTTAGATCTGTTCTATTTCACTGAGCTTACCAAGACCTCAAAAAGACATTTAGACTCTCCTTCCCACCCCAATCAAAGGCCCACCACTAAATAATCCAAAAGTGATTAGTACTTATCCTATTTTTAAAGACCTCCAGAGAAGATTCCAATGCCTTCCTGGATAATCTATTTCTCTGTATATCAATCCACACTAGCAGGATTTCCTTTTTTCCCCCAGATTTTAAAAAATAATTTTATTTTATTTTTAATTTATGAAATAAAACGAGTGGTAGAATTAAAAAAAGATGATTGTACATGAAACTGAAAATGTATTGTGTACAACTCGCTGTTCCTTTTAAATATATAATAGTTATCATGTAAATTTCTTTTGTTTCCTTCTTTTTCTTCCTTTCCTCCCCACCTTCCTCATCCTAGAGATGGCTTCTCTATAGCTAGACCAAATCCCTAAAATTGAAGTTTAAACTAAGATATGAAGAACTTTCAATCATATAAAAAAGATCAAGGTCCCAATGCTGGCAGGTGCAGAAGAGTGTGGATACTGGTGGTCACTCATGTTTGACAGATGTGTTCAAATTGGCTGCCAGCATTACTAGATCCCATATCCTGAACTCTGACCAAATCTGTTGCTAGATCCCACTAATTAGATACCATCACACAGTCCCTTGATTCTCAATATGATTTTCTCCCTCATTTATGGGTTTCCATGATCCCAGTCCCTGGAAATTATTTATTAAATGTAGACTCAATATCTCTGCCTTTTCTCCCCCCAAATTCCAGCTTTCCTCTTAGTACGTTGTTCCTGGTATGACCAGGCTCCTCAGAAGATCCTATATTTCCTTCCTTGACCTTCCTCTACCCAGTCTTTGTCTGCCTTTTGAAGAAAATTATGTGAAGTCAAATCTTTGGACTCCTCTTCTTCATATTAAGAAACATCAGCTCCTTAGGTCTTATTGTTTCAATGTGGTATCATAGTTGGAGCATGGGACTTGGAGACAAGTAGATGGAAGGTCAAATACAGCTTTAGACATTTATTATCTATTTGACCTTGGGCAAGACATTTTATCCTCATGTGTTTCAGTTTTCCCAAGTATAAAATGAGGAGATTGGACTTGATGATATCCTGGATCCCTTTCATCTCTAAATCCATGACCTATATTCTAGCCATTTTATCATTTTAGTTCACCCTTGAATCCTCTCCACATTTTTCTTTAGTTATAGCGTGCAGAATAAGACATAACACTTGACTAAGGGCCTGATCAGTGTGAAGTACATTAAGGGAAATACCTTGTCATCCCTACATGATAGAGCATAAAAATCAAACAATTCCCAAGTTGGGAAGATGCTTAATCCAGCCTAAAGCGTGATCACTGAAACATACATGCTCTCATTTGCTTCAACACCTACAATGATGGAGAACCTATTGTTTCCTGATATGACCCATTCCCTTTCTTAACATATAGTTTATAGTTGGGGAGTTTATCCTTACATAAGGGCTGAAATCTGCTCTTCTGTAGCTTCCATCCACCTATTGTAGTTCTCACCTCTGGGGCCATGTAGAACAAGCCTCATCCCTTATCTACAAGACAACAGAGAGGTTTCCTAGGTCTATAGAAAGACTGCTGGATTTGGAGTCAGAGGATCTGGGTCTGAATTTCATTTCTGCCACTTAGTACCTTTGTGACCTTGGGCAAGTCACCTAACCCTTCTGGGTCTCTGTTTCTTCATCTGTAAGATGAAGTAATTGGCCTCCAAATTTCCTTCTAACTTCAAATCTATAAATCATTCCAAATTCAGATTACAATCATGTCCCCTCAAAATCTTCTCTTTTCCAAACTAAAAACACCTATCTTTATCCCATTTTTTGAAAATCAGCATAATGCTTTCTTTTACTTATTCTCTACGATTCCTCAAAGACAATGAATGATAATTCAGTGATCATATATGCAAAATCTTTCAATACCTTGAGATATAATTTTGACAGTGTCAGGTAATTTGAACTCATTAAAGGCAGCCTCCTCTTACCTCCTCATCACATATCCTAGATTTCTGTTCTTAGTTAACCATGTTTGTTTTATCCTTATCATTCTAGAGATAATAGGAATTTAGTAGTTTCTAGGCAGCTAGGTGGCTTAATAGATGGAGTGCTGGGCCTGGAGTTGGGAAGCCCTAGGTTCAAATCCAGCCTCAGACATTTACTAGCTGTGTGACCCTGGGCAAGTCACCTTGCCCTATTTGCCTCAGTTTCCCTATCTATAAAATTAGCTGGAAAAAGAAATGTCACACCACTTCAGTATCTTTGCCAAGAAAACCCCAAATGGGGTCATGAAGAGTCAGACATGACTGAATGACGATTATCTCTGTCATCCTCCCATCTACCTCAAGCAGAGACCTCATCCTTCCCTTGTTCTTTTTCTTGCTCCCAACATTGTTTTAAAAGAAAACCCTTTCAGTTGCTCATAGCATTTATCACCATCCTTAGTTCTTTTTAGGCTCCTTCCTAGCCTGTATGTCACAATTCTTATAGAACTGTGCCATATTACTCTAACTCATGTTCCTGGAAAAGGTACTTGGTGAATTAAACCTATTCAGATACTTATGTTGAATCCAATTTGACTACAGAAGCAATATTAGTGTAGGGAAGTACATTCCTGACCAAACTTCTGATCTTCTATTTTTTTGTTGTCCTATCTGACATAAAACATTGCGTCTAATCCTCTACAAATACTTAGAAAAATGATTTAGTCAATCCACATTTATTATTTACCAGGCATTGTGCTAAGCACTGTAGGGATACAAAAGACAGTCCCTGCCTTCAAG
This sequence comes from Phascolarctos cinereus, assembly GCF_003287225.1. NCBI lineage: Eukaryota > Metazoa > Chordata > Mammalia > Diprotodontia > Phascolarctidae > Phascolarctos > Phascolarctos cinereus. The sequence continues at coordinate 158,987,303 of NW_027555514.1, forward strand.
GAGTTCACAATCTAATGGAGGAGATGGCAGCGAACAAATAGGAGAGAAAAGGCACTAGGATTAAGAGAGGTAGAGAAAGGCTTTCTGTAGACAATGGAATTTTAGATGGAATCCAGTAGGTAGAGTTGAAGAGGGAGAGTATTCCAGGCATGGGACATAGTCAAGGAAAACATCTGGAGCTGAGAGAGGGAGGTTCTCATTCATGTCCAGCCAGGAGGCCAGCATCCTTGAATTGAAGAGTATGTGTCAGGGAGAAAGGTGTGAAAAGACTGCAAAGGTAGGATAGGGACAGGTTATGAAGGGCTTTGAATGCCAAATAGAGGATTCTGCATTTGATCCTGGAGGAGACAGGGAGCCATGAAGCCACTCCAACAAGGCTAGTCATCCCTATTCTAAAGGTTCAAGACCTGTACATATATTCCTACTTTGATATGCTAGAATTCTTCCGAGGGTCTCTTGCTGGTTGACAGACTGACTGATCTCATTTTTTTTCCTTCAGGGTGTCCAAACTCACAAAATGACAAAACACTAAAACCTGACCCAGATCAACAAGAAAATAAACCCTAGCGAGAGCAGGTTGGAGGCATCTTGCTTACCACAGATATCTATGGCACTAGACACCATCTGGCTGACTAGCTCCTGTGCTGACTTGGCAGTTTAGGGGAGAACAGATGGACTTTATTCTGCACCAGAGGGAGATTACATATATTCATTTGTTTTATTCAAGGGATTTAGAAAACTGCTCTGATTATTCTTTGTCATCAAGGTCCGTCAGTACATAAACCGTGTGAAAGAATACAACATTTACAAAGTCCCAGAAACCAAGTCACATTTATTTTCCTAGTAGGAAGAGCAGAGCATTGGCTACAAGTGTTATGTCTCAGGTCCTGCTAATTGTTTTTTATAAGACTTTAATATAATTGGTTAAGTTCTTCTAATCTCTTGTGAGTCAGGGATGTGCTAACAAAGAAAACAGAACTGGGCTGTAGAATTACTTTGACAATATTATCCCGGTGACTAAATTACTGTCATGTAGGTTAATCATCTTGCTTGGTAATGAGCTCGTCCATGGAAAAGGAGCTAGTGTTATTAAATCTAATACAGTGGTTCTCTGTTCTGTTTATAAGACTATTTATTTTCTCTATAATCTTACACCTCATTGGTTCACCACAAATTGATTTGAATGGTTAAAGGGAAGAAGCAGCTTTTTTTGAGGTAGTTTTCATACTTGAACAGATCTCACCAAAATGTTATATGATAATAATAATAATAATAGATAGCATTTATATAGCATTTTGCCATTTCAAAATGTTTGAGAAATATTATCTCATTTGATCTTCACAACAACCTTGGGAGGTAGGTGCTATTATTATCCCCATTTTATAGATGAGGAAACTAAAGCAGAGAGAGGTCAACTTACTCAGGGCCGCACAGCTAGTAAGTGTCTGAGACTATTTGAACTCAGATCTTCCTGATTTAATCACCCTTAGGATTTGAGATCCTTAGTAAAGAGATTTGAGAAATGGCAATAATTTTTCAAAATATAAAAACATTTCATTTGGATGCATTCCATAGCCCAAATGTTGACCTTAGGGGCAGATGTGATATCAGTGTTGATTTGGGGCAACTAAAATAACTAAAGATTTTCAGAGGCCCATGATCTTTGACTGGTATGATCATGCTACTATACATACATATATACATATGCACACATACACTCATACATATGGGTCTTTTTCCTCTTTATTTGGTCACTTTGGGATACAGGCTTAGTAGTAGCAGTAGTAGTAGTAGCATTTGGCCAAAGTGTATGTCCAGTTTAGTTATTTTTGAGACATAGTTGCAACTGATAAAGTTTTCTATAAACTTGCCATTGGCCAGTACCTTTTCTCAGAGGAAGCCAGTTAAAAATACTCCTCAAAATGTTTTCATGCAGAGACTTGTGTCAAAGTCACCAACAAGCTATGAAAATATGATCTCTGGTTGTGGAGTGAATCAACTACAAAGGATTTTTGGACTTAAAAAGCGAGAAGATGTTGGTTATAGCTTTAAAGATTCTCATATTCCATCTTTGCCTCTAAACCCTTAACCTCAGAACCTCCCTGTTATGGGAAAAGACTGCTAAAAATAGAATGTTTAACATCAGTGATTGACCAGTTGGTGGTCCAAATTTGTTTGCTTCGGTTTCAAAATAGTTAATTTCTTTCTTGTATGTAAGTAATAAGATGTAACAACTCTATTGTAAGAATTGGGTTCTTTGTGTAAAGTGGGCGTATGTCCACACATGTTTCCTCATATTAAAACTGATTTGTACCCTTTTCTGTTATAATTACGAGCTATATATCCATAAAAGTCTGCTAACCTGCTTACCTAGCAGGATTGCTGTTTGCCTGGTTTATAGAAGGGAAGAATGGCATTGCACTGATTATCTGCCATTGCTTATGGCCTAGAAATATGCAAAATAAAACATTTTCCCTATTGAGTATAAGTTCTTTCTATTAAGTGTTAGCAAATAATACCGAAAACTAATGTTGTGACTAGTGTTGGTCAGAGAGGATACACAGTGACATGGGAGGGATCCAGTATGGCACGGTGGAGTCAAGGAGGTATTACATATCATAGAGGAGATAATTTTGTCAGAGGATAGTCCAGTTACAACAAGAAGACTAGAAATGAAAGTAGGAGCACTTGCTAACTTTCCAACAGACGTATATTTTTATCACAAACCCTCACCTTATATGCTGTGGTACTGGCTTACAGGCAGTGGGCAAAGTGCATGCACAGCTCCAAGGCAGTTATTTTCTGAGGGACCCCAATCCATCCTACTACATAAATTTGATAAAACTTAGTGAAAGTGAATGACAGTCACTGATGCACCTTGAAGAATACCTTGTCTTTGTTGTAGCCTTGGTTATGCTTAATTTAGGCCAGAGTACATACCAGAAAAAAAGAATTTTATACTCCCCTTTTCCCCTTATAAATGTGATTTGATTGTGTCTTTACATTTGTAAGGAAAAAAGGAAGGAAGGAGGGAAAAAAAGAAAGAGTCATACAGCCTTTGCTTGAAGACCTCCACTGAATAGGAACCCAATACCTCCATAAGCAATAACGATCTGGGTGTGGAATAAGCTTGAGTAATTTGATTTGGCAGCTCTTGAAAATAGAGTCCCATTGTAGGAAGGAAGGAGGTCATAATCTTCCTCTTCATTCCCACCCATCAGAGTTGGGTGGCCATGTAAGGAAAAATGCTTTAAGGGTTACAGCAATCTGAAAGTGGAGTAGGCTGCTTATGGAGGATGCAAGTTCAAAAGTGAAACAGTCCATATCCTTAAGAGATTCCATTCTAATGGAGGAGACAACATGTGTAGGGAAGCAGTGCTCTTAGAAGGGAATTGTCTGAGAAGCACAAAAATAGTCAGTTTCAATAGGTAGTCCATTGACTTCTCCTTTCTAGAGGCAAAAGACCTGATTATACTATAGTTTTAAGAGAAAGAGGGAGAAAAGGGGTTTGTAGGAAGAAAAGGGTACATGAGCAGCAGGCAGGACAGAAAATGGAGGGGGTAAAGATGAAGCCACAAGGTCCTGGAGAGTACAGAGCTGAGGGGCTGTGCTCTTTCCAGGCATGGTCAAGTTTGGAGGGTGAGAGACAGTAGGAGCAGAAGCAGGGGGGGAAACTGGGAGCCTTGAGTCAGATAATACTCATTTTTCTACTTCTCTTTTTGGGAAATAAGATGAGAAAAATCATGTTTGAAAAGTGTTTTGTGTTGGTGAGAGTAGACCATAAGAGGAATAAGGCAATAGCTAACATTTATATAGCGCTTTAAGATTTGCAAAGCACTTTATGTATGTTGTCTCCTGGGAAACTTAAAACAATCCTGTAAGATAGCTACTATTATTATCCCCATTTTACAAAGAGAAAACTGACACTACATACATGCTGCACACTATGCCTGGTACATACTAGTACTACATACATAGCAGTTTGCATGTTGCTCCTCCCCTTTAGATTGTGACCCCCGTAAGATAAGAGACCATGTTTTTGTCTTTCTCTGCATCCCCAGCATTAGCACAATTCCCGACAGAGAGCTGGTTGGCTGTGGTCCTTTGTTCTTGAAGAGGACCAAAGTGACATCACTATGCTAGAGTCAAGGTACAGGACCGTGGCTGATCAGACCAATACCAGCTCAGAATATTCTGCCACAGGTTGGGCACAAATAGTCCACGTAAACGTTTGGGGTGGATTCTCTAAATTTGCGCATCTCAAGTTTCTTTTGAGCTGTTTCAATTCTGCTTTGCTCAGAGAGCTCAGCACTCTTCTCTGAATAGGGCACACCATGCTGAGCAGTCTGGTGCCAGTGTCTCCCATACCACATAATCAATTCCAAAGTTCTTAAGAGAAACCGTGAGAGTGTCCTTGTATTACTTCTGACCACCATGTGAAAGCTTACCCTGTGTGAGTTCTCCATAAAATAGTCCTTTTGGCGAGCGTATGTCTTATATTCCAACAATGTGGCCAGCCCCTCAGAACTGCTTTCTTTGAGGTAGAGTTTGAATGCTTGGCGGTTTAGAAAGGACCTCAGCGTCTGGTATCTTATCCTGCCAGCTGACCTTCAGAATCTTTCTAAGACAATTCAAATTGAAATGATTCAGTTTCCTGATATGGTACTGGTATACTGTCCAGGTTCCACAGGCATACAGCAACAAAGTCAGCACAATGACTCTGTAGACTTTCAGTTTGGTAGTCAGTCTAATACTGCTTCTACCCCACACTTTCCTTCAGAGCCTCCCAAACACTGAATTAGTTCTGGCAATTCATGCATCAACCTCATTACCAATGTGTACATCCCTGGAAAGTATACTACCAAAGTAAGTGAACTTATCCACAACATTCAAAATTTCTCCATTTGCTGTAACTTATGGTTCCATGTATGGATGGTGTGGTAGTGGCTAATGGGGTACCTGTGTTTTCTTGGTGTTAATTGTTAGGCCAAAATTAGCAAAAGCAGCTGAGAATCGATCCATACTTTGGTGCATCTCAGCTTCAGAGGCTGCATTGAGTGCACAATCATCTGCAAACAGGAAATCATGCACCAACACTCCTTCCACTTTGGTTTTGGCTTGTAGGCTTTTCAAGTCGAAGAATTTACCATGGGTTGGTAGCTGACCTTGATGCCATGTTCATCCTTGTTGAAAGCATTTGACAACATGGCTGAAAAAAATCATGTTAAAAAGGATGGGAGCAAGCATACAGCCTTATTTCACTGCATTAGTAACTGGGAAAGCACAAGAGCATCATTCATTATCCAGAAGCCGGGCAGGCATGCTGTCATGAAATTGATGTACGATGCTGATGAACTTCTCTGGGCAACCAGATGTTGACATAATTTTGTGTAAGTCCTCGTGACTGACTGTATCAGAGGCCTTGGTCAGATCTATAAACATTGTGTACAGACCTCTGTTCTGCTCTTGGCATTGCTCCTGGAGTTGTCAGGCAGCAAACACCATATTGACTGTTCCTCAGACCTTTCTGAAGCCCCCCTTGACTCTCAGGTAGATGATCATCTTCCAGGTGAAGGCTCAGCCTATTAAGGAAGACTCTGATAAGAATGTTGCCAGCAACAATAAGAGAGAGACACCCCCACCCCGTGATAGTAACAGAACAATCTTTGCCTTTACAGAGATGGACAATGGAGGCATCCTTGAACTCCTAGGGGATAACCTCCTTTTGCCAAATACCCTGGAAAATTTCAGTCAGCTTTTATATGAGCAATGGATCACCTAATCTTGTAAATCTCAGCTGGAATAGAATCAGCACCAGGCTGCTAGGTGGCACAATGAATAAAGCAATGGTCTTGGAATCAGGAAGACTCAACTTCATGAGTTCAAATACGGCTTCAGACACTTAGTAGCTGTGTGACTCTGGGCAAGTCATTTAACCCTGTTTGCCTCAGTTCCTCATCTGTAAAAATGAGATGAAGAAGGAAATGACAGAGAGTAGGCCCTTAATGCATGTTTCCTGACTAACTCACCCACTCAGGTTCATGAAGCTCTGAATGAGAATCCGGATTCAGGTCATGCTAACTTCAAGTCTAATACTATCCAATGTACCACCTGGTACACAAGTATACAAAGACATTCTCAAGGTCCCTCCAAAGAACTTTGGAATCAGTTGTGAGACTTGGGAGGCAGTGGCAAAGGACCACCCAGCATAGTGTCTCTGTATCAAAGGGGGCGCTGTGCTCTATGAGCCAGGCAGAATTACAGTAGCTCAAAAGAAAAGTGAGATGCGCAAATGTAGAGACATCTCCACTCTAAATATTCATGTGTACTATTTGTGCCTGACCTGTAGTGGAGCCTTCTGAGCTTGTAGTGGTCTGATCACTCCACAGTCAGACACACTGTACCTTGACTCCAACATAGTGATGTCATTTTGGTCCTCTTCCAGAACAAAGAACCACAACCAACTACCCAACCCCTCCTGGCTGCCTTAACAGCATTATAATTGCTATGCCATTTCCTCTGTTAAAGTTCCACTCTGGTGGCTGGTTCACTGAGGCACGGAGGTGACCTGAAGGTTCCTGAAGGCTGTCAGTGGAACTTATCCTATGCCAAGGCCTAATATTCTGGAAAGGATTTTTGACTACCAGCCTGGTAACAGACTGCATGTCTATTATTTGAAGACCAGCCCAGCCACGTCGGAGAGCCTCATCATCAAAAAGTTAATCATCAAATGATTTTTTTTTGCTATGTCAACTTTTTAAATTTCCTAAGTCGTAGAAGGGTCACAATCTATTCCAGTGGAGGAAGCAGCCACACTGACAAAATTCCAGACCTTTACAGTAGTGGAGCCTAAGTGCTTTATCCTTGGGAAGATTCTGTTTTCTTTTGGTTTCTTTGGACGTCTGCCCGTGGGCTTCCTCTCAACCCTCTGGATTTCTATAATAAATCATAGCAGTGGTGGGAGTGAAACCCTGCCTGTGACCTTGTAACCTCACTAAATGAAGGGAACCTAATATTCTAGTCTCTTAATTGTACATCAGCTTAGGGGAAGCTGTTGACAAAAGAACATGGATGTAATTCTTGTGGCCCTCCGTGATGGATCAGCGACATAAATTACCCTGTTAACCCAGCTGGGCTCCCTCATCACTTGGAATCAATACTCCGGGGGTATTTCTCTCAAGGTTATACTTTCAAATCTGTCCAGAGAGCACCAAGAATAGATTTCCAATTACTTTGGCTTTCAGTTCTTGATTCCTACTACTAGCTACAAAAAAAGGAAAGAAAAAAAGAAAAAGAAAAGAAAGGAGGGTTATTGTTACCTGCTCCTAGGGAAAGGGAAGGTGGGAAGGCAACTTTAGTTCAATGGAGAAACTTTGACCAGTGAAGTTTGGACTAATATAGTTTATTTTAAAAGTATTACATCATAATCGAGGCTATCACTCCGGCCCAGACTAGAACCTTGTTCATAGATATATCTATATGTTTTGTGTATTTGACAAGAAGATCATAGATCATTGATTACCTGGAAGCAATCTTGGATGCCATCAAGTCCAACCCTCTTAATTTTTAGATGAGGAAATTGAGGCCAAGAGAAGTGAAGGGACTTACTGAAGGTGACCTAGATGGCACCCTTCAGAGCTGAGGTTGGAGCCAGCCTGTGTCTTCAGAGTCAGAGCTCATTCTAGTGCATGGTGCTGTTTCCTTTAAGAATAGAACCGGCTTGGATGGGGGGAGTTGGGGGAGGTAGTAATTCCACAAATGAGCAGGGAAGAGGAGGGAAGAAGGAATAAAATAATGGTAGAGAGAGTGGATCCATAGTAAAAATGCCCTAGCATTTTAACCTCCCATTTGGGATTCTAGAGGTTTTTAAAGGAAATTCCATCCCTGAGCTTCTGCTGCAGTTTTCCTTGCCTCAGCAGTGTTGACCCTGAAGCCTCCTGAGCCAAGTTTCTTTCTTAAGAATATGGAGTAGGGTTTTGGCATTTAACTAAGATTCCTGGTGTCCAGGGCAGGAATGTGAGAATCTTTCTCAAGCACTCCATAAGCCTGCCCTTTAGGGCGTCTCAGGGCCATGCTCCATTTCCTTCCTCATAGAGTTAGAAAAAAATTAATGACATCATTTAGTCCTTCATGTTACAGATGAGTCAGTTAAAGCATTAAGTAACACGTCCAAGGTGCCAGGACTAGAATGCAAGTCTCCTCCTATAATTCTTCATTCAGAGCTCTTTTCAATAAATAGTGCCACCTCTTAATCTGGTGTGTATGAACTTCTTTAAAACTTCGATAACTTAAAAAATTTGATGTTATAGTCAGTTTCCTTTGTAATCTTACATATTTTATTTTAATCATTTAAAAACTTTATTCTGAGAAGAAGACTCCCAAAGGGATGACCCATAAAAGGTTAAGAACCTTTGATCTAGAGGTAGCCCCGTATGAACTCATACATAGGAGTTAGGAAATGGAAGACATAGAAGCTATTGAGCATCCTGAACTGAAATGAGCCCTAGAAACTAGCTGGTCTTATTCTCTCATTCCACATATGGGGAAACTGAGGCACTAAGTTGCCCAAGACCTCCAACACCAAATCTAGGACTCTCTACAGCAATGGCTAGGCGTAATGGCTAGGGCCCCCACAGAGTCATAAGTTTTCAAGCTAGAAGGGATAGTAGAGATCTTCTCCAACCCCACTATTTTATAGATGAGGAAACCAAAGTCCAGAGTCATCCCTGAGACTTTTTGCATTTTTAAGTATAAATTTTAGGTTCAGATAAACTTCCAACAAAACTGGTATGAAACTTAGGTCTCACTAAGAAATTGGTTTGAGGGATGTGAATTCAGAGGGCATGAGGAACCAAGGTGAGTGATGGTGGTAAAAAAAGGAGTAAGAGAGTTTCTTCAAATACCTTCTCAGGTATAGTGTTATGGATTCAAAAATTCCCCAGAATTAACCCCTAGGTGACTTTTTTCCTTTTTTTTTTTTTCAAATTCAACCTTTTAAAAGTAGAAATGTTTCTGATTCACTGGAGTTGATCTTATCAAAATGTTGTTTCCTTGGAGCTATTTGAAGGTACAGAGAATGTATGGATTGATTATCCAAAGCTTTGGGCCTTTGCTTCTCCTTGTCTTTGCTTTAGAAATGGCTGTTATATTTTTCCCATAGCTCATGTTCCCAAATTCAAAGACAAGGAATCAGGAAAACCCTTCTGTAGAAAGTGGCTCTTCAGCCTAGCCTAGAATGGATTCCATAGGACAGTCCTTAAAAAACTTGAAGACAATTCTCCTAGACTCCCAAAGTCTCCTCTTTTTAGGCTAAGCATTTCTTGTTTCTTCAAATGATCCTCACAGAGTATGGTTTTAAGTCTCTTCACCATTCTGTTTACCATCTTCTGGAAGCTCTCCAGTTTATCAAGGCGCTTCATAAAATACAGTACCCAGAATGGAAAACAATATTCCAGATCTAGCCTCATTCTGGACACTGCCTCTCAGAACATCCTTCAGATCCCATGTCCATTTAGGCTAATGACATAGGATTACAGATTTAGAGCTGTCGAAAGAACCCTCAGGGGACATCTGGTCCAACTTCTCACTGTACAGATAAGGAAAATGAAGGCCAGGGAAGGCAAGTAAATTGCCCAAGGTTACATAGGTAATAAGTTTCAGAGGGATGATTTGAATTGGGGCCTTGGCTCCAGAGCTCTTGCCACTGCATCCTCTTGGATCACGCCAAGAGGCAATGTGGTGCAGTAGAAAAAATACTGGATTTGGAGTCAGCGGACTTGGGTTCAAATCCTGAATCTGTCATTTTTTACTTCTGTAATGTTAGGAAAATCATTTAACCTCCCTGGACCAGTTTCCTCATCTGTAAAAAAATGAGGCATTTTGTTCAGATAACCTCTAAGGCCACTTTCAGCTCTAAATCTGAGTCTGTGATTCAAAGAGAGCTATAGCTTTTAGAAATAAAGTGGTAGTAATTCTGCTACAGCTAGCTGGTATAGTGAATAGAGCGCAGAGCCTGGAATCAGGAAGACGTATTTTCCTGAGTTCAAATCTGGCCACTCACTAGCTATCTAACTCTAGGTAAGTCACTTAACCCTGTTTGCCTCAGTTTCCTCATCTGTAATATGATCTGGACAAGGACATGGTAAACCACTCCAGTATCTTTGCAAAGAAAACCTCGAATGGGGTCATGAAGAGTCAGATATGACTGAAGAACAACTAAGCAACAACAATCCTGGTCACACCACATCTGGGGTGTTATGGTCAGTCTTAGATGCCACATTTTAACAAGAACAGCAAGATCTTTGAGAGCACTGATGGTTTTTTGCTTAACACAACTACTGGCAAGTAGTAGGTACTTGATAAATACTTGTTGACTTGGTAAATTGGAAAGGGTCCTGAGGAAGAAAACCAAGATGGTGAAGGACCTTGAGTCCATGAACATTTGGAAGCACTGGTGACATTTAACCTGGAGAATAAAGAGCTCAGTGGAGATACAATAGCTGTCTTCAAGTATTTAAAAATTTGTCACATGGGAAAGGGATTAGATTTGTTCTATTTGCCCCAAAGGTCAGGACCAGGAGCAATGAATGGAAGTTACAAAGAGATGAGTTTAAGTGTGATGTAGAGTAAATTTTCTTTAGCACTATGCGAAAGGGGAATAGGCTACTCAGTAGGTAATGAGTTCCTGAAGGTCTTCAAGTAATGGTTGTGTGACCACTTGCCAGGTGCATTGTAGAGGGTATTCTTTTACAGGTATGAGTTGGACTAGGAGGCCGAGTGAGTGCTTTCCGACTCTGAAATTCTGTGATTCTAGGAATCTACTGGATTTTTGTTTTCTTTTACGTCTTTCTCCCTGTTCTCAATGTTCTTTTGAGAATTTGTATGAAGTCTCATAGACCTAGTGTTCAATATCAATACTAAGATTCTAAGTCTAGGAACGTGAAACAGTACACAAATTGTAAGCAGATAGCTAATGATTCCTATGATAAATCTGGACTATCCAAAAAGGTTTGCATAACAATAATATTTATATAGTGTTTTAAAGTTTATAAAAAAATTTTTTCTTCTCCTGCCTGGGAGTGAGGAAGTACAAGTATTATTTTCCCATTTTACAGAAAAAGAAAGGCTTAGAGATGTTCAATGACTTGCCCATGGGCAGAGTAATTGTCAGGCGGGATTCAGAAACAGGTCTCCTGACTCATCATACAGCCCTCTTCCTACTATCATCGTCACTTTTTTCCACTGTCACTCTGGTAAAATGAAATTGTAAGTTGCACATTGATCAGCTTTTTGAACAGATGAAACATCTGGTAAGAAATCTGCCTTCCATTGTAATGTATATATGTATTTTATAATTTATGTGGCCAAATCTTACTTATCTATGTGTACCTTATTTACTTAGATAATCGATGGTGCATTTTAAATTTCAGAATGGCTTTTCCTTGCTACTGCTCTGGCTGTCTGTCCCCTGTTGTCAATCAATGTGAAGTTAGAGATTGCAAACTAATTTTAATATTAAGCAAAAATAAAACTTTAGGATGTATGCTAAAATTGAGTATAAATAACTTCTGCATTATACATTGTATTTGGATTGTTAGTTTGACTGCTCCCTTCATTATGGCAAAACTCTATAATCCATTCCCAACTCCCTATATATGTGTATCTAAACTTACCATCTGACTGGGGCAAAGACCATCATGGTATAAACAAGAGGGTTTTTTTTTGACATGTTGATGTTTGTCTTTATTAAGGATTGTTTGGTAGGTATGGGAAAGGTCAAGAATATCCAGGATATGAGAGCCGAGTAGGGGAGCTGGGGAGCAAGGGAGGTGGAAATAATTCTTAAAAAAAAAACAACAGGAAGCTCTTAAGGGAAACTGGAGGTCAGAAAGCAGGATGATTTGATCAATGGTGGAAAGGTTTCAAGGGTAGTTAAAAAAAAGAAGAGTGTACATTCTCTCACCAGAGCAAACAGTCCAAAAAACAGGAAGCAGCCACTATAATGAATTTGTCTATCTAGGCATAAAGGGAAAGAAAAAGAGACATTAGATTGGGAGAGATTTCTGTAAGTGGCAGATCAGGGAAGCATCATTCATAGCTTGAGATTTTATGAGGGTGGTCTGGGATGTTATCTAAACAGCACTTAAAAATGAGATTATAGAGGCAGCTAGGTGGCACAGTGGATAGAGCACTGGCCCTGAAGTCAGGAGGATCTGAGTTCAAATCCGGCCTCAGACCAAACACTTGACACTTACTAGCTGTGTGGCCCTGGGCAAGTCACTTAACCCTAATTGTCTAAAAGCAAAAAAAAAAAAAAAAGAGAGAGAGAGAGAGATTATAGAAAAAAAATCCAGAAGGAGCTTACTCTCTCGGTAATCAGAGAAGCTAAGAAACAGAGGGCTCAAGTTTGGACTAGGGGCAGAGGTAGTGATGGAACTTGAAAGTGAAACAGAAAGATGGTTTAAACAAATGACTGCTGTGTGAAGCTGAATCCAACTGTACTCCAGGAATCATCTCTGTGCCTGTAGAGATACTTGTTCTCCTGAGATTTCCTCACATCCTAATAAAGGAGCTTGTCACTCTAAACAGTTGTCTGAACGTGTGGTATATGGATGACCATAGAGAGCCAGGGGCGTTGGAGAGGAGAATCACCAAATTTTAGGATTGGGAGAAGGGCAGCAGTTCAAAAGGAGCTCAACGTTTTTGTTTTATTTTTGGTCATGGAAAATTTTGGCAGTCGAGTAAAGCCAACCGATTACTATAATTTGTCAGCTCCTGAGCTAGACTTAAGAAAGTGATGGGGGGAAAAAGTTAATAATGAAGACTAAACTAAAAAGTGGGTTGTACTAACATTTTTTTTCTTGGAGAGCCAATTGTTACACACTGTTTAACATTTACCAGCACACCATTGATTTCAGGCAAATAACAGCTGGAGTGCTGGGAAATAGAGATATAAAACTCAGCTGTGACCAACCCTATGGACCCAAGAAAAAAATGATCTCCAAATGCTTGGAGGAAGGTGCTCCAAGGAGGATTGCTGTGGGCAGAACAGGAAGAAGAGATTTCTATAACCATATACATCTGGCCCCAATAACTCAGAGATTTCACTTTGCCACATTACAGCTTCTTTTGCTCTGTTTTTCATTTTTGGCATTGGTGTTCCCTTCATACATTGTAGAAAAGCCTTTCCGAACAACTTCCCTGCTCTGTCTAATTAGAAAGAAAAACTTCTTATCACAGAACAAATGCAGGATCCGTTTATTGACACTTCAAGGAAAATCAAATAGGAAATTCATTTAGAGCAATAAAAAGCAATGGATTAATTGCTAGGGCAGGGCAGAGAAGAGCTGGCCTTTGCTAAATGGAGGTTTTTTCCACTAGAGGTGAGAGAGAGGAGAATGTTTTAATATCTTCATTAGGTTATAAATTTAGAGTTGAAAGGACTCATAGAGATCATCTAATCTGACCCGCTTTCATTCAACATAGAGGAGGAAACTGAGGTTCAGAGATATGTGACTTACTCAAGGTAAGACCTGAGAAAGTGGTAAAGTCAAGGTTTGATTTCAGGTCCTCTGACTCCAAATCTGGCCCTTCTTCCATGACACCACCCTGCCCTACTTTCAAAAGGTTAAGGTTGAGTTCAAAAAGGTTTGTGCATTTGCACAAAAGTTTCAATCCCACTTGATTTCCTCACATCAGAATCACAGAATGTTAGAACTGAAAGAGATCTTTGAAATCATTTCATTCAATTCCTTTGTTTCACATATGAGGAGATGGAGGTCCAGAGTTGCCCAAGGTAAGCCCATCCTAGAAAGAATAAGAATCAGGGCCCTGATACAGGTCCTCGACTTCTGAAACCAGTGATATTTCTGTTAAATGCTTCCTCCCTTAATCCTTGCTTGCCCAAGGACCACAAAATTGGTCAGAAGAAATGAGGTTGGGGGCAGCTGGGTGGCGCAGTGGATAGAGCACCGGCCCTGAAGTCAGTAGGAACTGAGTTCAAAGCCGGACTCAGACCAAATACTTGACACTTACCAGCTGTGTGACCCTGGGTAAGTCACTTAACCCCAATTGCCTAAAAAAAAAAAAAAGAAATGAGGTTAGTCTAACATGACATTCTTGGTGAACTTCAAAAAATATTAGCCAGTAATTGCATAGTGCTTTAACAGATCACATTTATGTAGATGCAGCCATTAGCATGCTGATGGTCATCATTTCCATGTTTAGAACCATTACCTAGGGTTGATTAATAGAGGGCTTTCCTTGAAGTTTAGAGTGGACACTGACTGCAATGTTAGTCCTTTAGCTGCACAAAAACAACAGTAACTTAGATTTCCTCAGCAACCAGGTACTCACCATACCCCGGATGAGCTTCTCTCCTGGACCTGCCCCACCTTATTCACCATTGTCCTGACTCTCTAGCAGTGGCTTGGTTCTCCCTACTCCGGCTTTGAAGTTTCTCAGCTCTCCACCATCCCTTTACCTGAATTAAGCTCATATTTCTATTTCACACCACTTGTCCTTAGGTACAAATTGTTAGTACTCTTGCTCTTCTTGATCAGGGGGCCAAATTAGTGTTTCAGGCAAATGTTGGATTGGTGTTGGGAAGGTTCAAGGAGCTGAGTGTTGAACTTGGTGAGACTGAGTGAAGAGTTCAAGGTGGGAGGTGATACTAGCATGTCATAGGAAGTCCTACTTGACAATTTTCAATTGGGGCCATGGTAAGGGAGAATTAATTAGTTCATTTATTCTATATCTTGTGCAGTGAAACCTTAAGTAAATTACTTAGATCCTGGGTAAACTAATAGGCTTCTCCAATTTGATAAAATGAGGACCTGTTATTCTTCATAATTTTTAGGCATATTATATTGATTCAGACAATGCAGAAAGTTTTTTTAAGTTTCTAGGAAGAAAGATTCTATGTAGTGATATTATTATTAAGATTATTAATTTTAAGTAATGATAGCTTATTATTAAGATTAATAAATATTCTTATTATATTTAAAATCATCTTTTCTGTGTTCTGTGTCTTCATTAGGATTACAATGTACATCTTTATATTGTCAAATTAATTTTGAACCATTATCCCCAATGATAGTCCAATGCATTGGGTAGGTGTTCTCATTTTTAAAAAGGAGAAAATAAAGGCACAGTGTCCTATGCAAAATCACGAAAGGATGAATCCAGGCCTGGAACTCCATGTGTCTAATTCCTGAGTGCAAGATATGAGGAACAGCTATGCTTAATAGGCCAGGACTGGAAGAAATAGATCCCTGACTCCATTTTCACTAACATTCTGAGATTTGAAAGCTAATCAAATTGTGGAGAGCATGCCATCCCTGAAAGCTTAGCTTAAGCATCATTTGTCTAAGTGGCCCCTGCTGTGGTCCTCAACCAGAATAAATAGCATGACTTTAAGTACATAAAACTTGCCTAATCTTCATATATCATTCACTGTATTTCATAAAAGTATGGTAGGTAATGCTTACTAAATCCTTCTACTTAAGCCTCATTGATGGAGAACTATAGTCCCATATTTAATCATTAGATGCTAGTTTCTTTGGGAGAGTTTTTAATTTCATGAGAATTCAGTTCTCTCCACCCCACCTACATACATATATGCCAGTAAATTGAGTTGTTAATGGCTCTGCTGTGAAGCCAGCAATTCAGAGATATTTCCTCCCCAGTCTAGATATGGACCCTTCCCTTCCTGTCTCCCCACATCATGAACTGGAATCTTAGACATGAAATTCCATTCACTTCACATAATGGAAACAGTATGTACATATTTACGAAACTCCACAATTTAGGTTTCCCTAGGTTCTAACTAGAATTCTCACCATTATTCAGATGTTGTAGTAGGGTGGTGTTTTCCTTATTTAGTTGCCCCCAAATTGAGTGTTCAGATTTTTATTTTAACCCCTTTTAGGTTCTAGCTTGGGACTTGGCAGAGACCCTCTACTCTTAAAACATTTGGACAAGCTAGCTCTCTTCTTATTTTGCTGGTGAAGAGGTTTAAGAATTATGACTGCTTTCTTCTATCATGCTTATTCATTCAACAAAGGCACTGTCTATGCTTTCATCTAAGACATTAATAAAAACATTGAACATCAGAGGGTTAAGGACCAAGCCTGTGGTACCTGAAGATCTCCATCCAAGCCTCACCAATTTATCAATTGACCTTCTTTATTAGTGGTCAGCAAACTCTTTCTGAAGGCAATTAAATGGAACAGTGGGTAAGAGTGCCAGCCTTGGAGTCAAGAAGAGATGAGTTTGTGTTCTGCTTCAGATACATAGTAGATATTTGACCCAGGATAAGTCACTTAACCGCTCAGTCTCAGTTTCCTCATGTGTAAAATGGGGATATAACAGCACCTAACTCACTGGATCATTGTTAAGATAATTTATGTACAATGCTTCACAAACCTTAAAGAGTTACATGAATGCCATTATTATTATTATTAACACATTTAACTGTATTTTCACACTGTCTATGTCAATTTGTCTTGCCTGGAATATTCTCCCTCCACATTTGGATTAGCTAGATCACCTATTTCAATCCTTTTCCTTCAAGGCCAAGGTCAGCGGTAATCTGCTCCAGAAAGCCTGCTCCAATGCCCCCCAGTAATGTGTTTTCTCCCACCTAGAATCTCAGACCATTCTGTTTGGACCTCTCCTAGGTCTTTAGCATAATATAAATTGCATAATACTACTTCTGTGTTTGTCTTACCCCCACTCCTAGATTGCAAGCTTTTTTTAGCACAGGGAATATATCTTATTTTATCTTTTTATCCTTAACACCTAATATAGCACCTAATATAGTGTTTCAATAAATGTTTGTTGAAATTAATAGAAATAAAGGGGTGGATTAGATTTTCTTTCCTTTTTTTTTTTTTAAGGCAATTGGGGTTAAGTGACTTGCCCAGGGTCACACAGCTAGTAAATGTCAAGTGTTTGGTATGAGGCCAGATTTGAACTCAGGTCTTCCTAACTTCAGGGCTGGTGCTCTATCCACTGTGCCACCTAGCTGCCCCTAGATTAGATTTTCTTTAAGGTTTCTGCCAACTTAAAATCTTATGATTCTATGATTTTAAGAGATTTTAAAAGAGAATTTGTCATTTGCTTTGCTGGAATCCAGATGGAATTCTCCTGATCTAGCAAGCTGATAGTTTTGTTTAAAAAAAAGAAAAGGAAAAAAAATTGGGTTAGTATAACATGACATTCTTGGTGAGCTTAAAATGATATTAGCTGATAATTGCATAGTGCTTTAACAGGTCACATTTATATAGTACTCTGTTTTTCAAAGAACTTTATATACATTGGCTCATTTGATGCTCCGAACAACATTGTGAGGTGAGTATTATTGTTTTTATCTTTATTTTAAAGATGAAGAAACTGAGTCTCAAAGAGCTTAAGTGACTTGACATCAGTCACTAATTATATATATATATATATAGAATTATAATTATATACTATACATATTACATATATGTTACAAGTATATATAATTATAAAAATATAATTATAATAATAAGTGATAGGACTAGGACTTGAACCTTCTCACCCAGAAAGATCCTTTCTCACCTGCCATCCTTTCCTCTAACTGATCAGTTCTTCCTGGAACCTCCATTTTAAGGAAAATGCCCAAGCCAGCCATGTTTGTTCTCATTTCTCTGTGGGTTTCATTCTTGACTCTCTGGATTTCTCTTTGCACCAGCAGCCATGGATGATTTACCCCTCCAACTTCCTTTTATGGATTGTCTTTCCATATTAGAACAGGGGACTCAAATAGAAAATGGGGCCGCTAAACCGTACTTAAGGATCCCTGCCAGCCACATGTTGACTTGGAAAACCACACATTAACATTGCCTGTGTCCTACAGTAGTTTTATTTATTTTGTTAAAGATTTCTCAGATACATTTTATGGTGGTTTGGGCTTCAGGAGTGGGGCCAGCCACATGTTTGACACCTCTGCATTAGAATGTAAGCCCCTTGAGGACAGGACAGGGACTATCTTTCTTTTTGCTTATATTTGTATTCTCTGCTCAGCACTGTGACTGTCAGAGAGTAAGGACTTAATAAATGAATGTTGACTCGTTGACTTACAGATTCTAAGCTCTTTATCTCTTCCACTACCTCCTCATAGCAGTTACCTCTTCTTTTTTTGCAATAATCATTTCATAATTCCTTTTTCCAGGATTCATTGTTGAGTATGAGTATTGGTTTATAGTTTGAAATATCCACCTTCTTCCCCTTCCTGAAACTGGGATGACCTTAGCTAGGCTCTAGTCTTCCAGTCTCTCTTCCAATTCCATTTCATTTACATTCGAAGAATGAGTGCTTATGGTTCTGGATTTAGGTTGAGTGATGCCTTATTTAACTACAGTTCGCATTTATAGAGAACTTTGAGGTTTGCAAGATGCTTTCCCCACATATTCCTGTTAGGTAGGTAGCTAGGAAGTCAGGACCAGAGAGGGATTCTATGACATGCTATATGACCATGTCAACCAGATAGTGAAGTAGATTGTATTGGACTTGGAGTCATAACTCAAGAGTTCAAATCCTTCCTCAGACACATAGTAGCTGTGTGACCCTGGGCATGTCACTCAACCTCTCTCTACCTTAGTTTCATTAGCCAGAAAGCAGTGATATTGATAGCACCTTCCTCACAGGGTTATTGTGAGAACCAAATGAGAAAATATATATAAGGGCTTGCAAACCTCAAAATGCTACATAAAAGCTTGCTATTATAGGAGGAGCTTTTGAAAAATTGGGGTTGTTTCTCCTGGAGATAAGAAGACTTAGGGGAGACATGATAGCTGTTTTCAAGTTTGAGGAGTTCTCTTAAAGAAGCTTGGCCCTCAGAGGACTGAACTAGAAGCAAAGGGGTGAAACTGCAGAGAAGCAGATTTAGGCTTAGCTTAAGGTAAAACTTCCTACCAAACAGCTATCCAAAAGGGAATTTATTAGCTTGGGAAGTCGTGGCTTTCCTCCTCATTAGAAGGTCTCAGACAAAGGATGCTTAGCCAATTGTTGGAGGTGTTGTAAGAAGGGATTCTTGGTCAGGTATGCATTGAATGGTATTCCAAGGTCCCTTCAAGTCTAAGATTTTGTAATTCTGTAACTTGTCCACAGTCACACAGCTACTAAATGCCTCAGTTGTAGAGAAGTTGCCAGCTGTATCAGTGGAAGAAGTTTTCACAGGGAGTTCCTAAACCCAGGTTTCTTGACTCTGAATCCAGTTCTCTTTCCATTGCACAATGTTGCCTCAGGCTTGATATTATAGCATCTCAGCTCTGGTGGTATTTCCTAATTCATATCTTCAAACACACTCTGCCATTCCTCCCAATCCTCTATTCCTCCTAGAGTCATATTCCCCCAAATCCCATGAAGTAATTTACTCATTTTCTAAGCTGGTTTGACTTGTAGGTAGAGGGGCCATGAATGTAGGTTTGACAGGGATTTCAGATTGCTTACCCACATGCCATGAATTGAGACACAGTGAAAGGTTAATATCATCTCAAATATCATCTCTAATAACATCACACTCTCAGTGTCTAAAATTCCCAAAGGCAGAGTAACTCCTTTGGGTTAAAATGCTGCTTTTGGAAAATCCTGGTCACATACACATGCACACACACACACACACACAGAGGAATGAAATTACCTGGGAAGGTTAACAGATGAACCCATCAGTGCCTTTCACATTAGCATGGATGCATGGATGGGATTAGCTAACTGTCACCTAGTGAGAACAAGGCCCTTGGAGAATGGCTCGCAGGATCTCTAAATTTTGACTAGATGTGTGGTGGAAGGAGAAAGGCTGGTGTAGGACAGAGAAATATCAGATGCCTGGAAGAAAAGAAACAGGCATTTATAAAAGAAACCCGTTATGTGCTAGGCACTTTACATAACCAGAAGATGCCATTATTACCCCATTTCACAGTTAAGGATACTGAGGCAGAATCATACAGCAAGTTAGTGAGGTTGGATTCAAACTCAAGTCTCTGTGACTCTAGACCCAGCTCTCTATCCACTGCACCATTTAGCTGTCTCTGAGATAAAGGATCTTCAACCATAGATCTAGAGTTGAAAGGGCCTACAGAGATCATCTAATCCAAACCCCAACTCATTTTACAGATGAGTGAAGTGAGGCCTGGAGAAGTCAGGTGACTTGACCAACCTCACCTGACGTTGTATCAACAGAGAGATTTGAACTCAATTCCTCTCACTCCAGAGCCCATGCTTTTCCCATTGTACCATATAGCCTAAAGGCACCACCAAAAGGGGGTAGAAGAATGCCTAATGAAAACCTAATTAGTCCCTTCAAAATTAAGACAGCACTGGAGTCTACACCTTCCCAACCCTCCCCCAATGAATTCTATGAAATGCCTGCATTCTAAGATGCAGCCATGAGCTGGGAATAGGAATTTCACATAAGATCTTCCAGCCTAATGATTTGATCAGGGCTGCTCTTTAAGCCCTTTCTCAGTTCCTACTTTGTAAATCATTAAGCCCTAAGTCTCAGAAGAGGACTGGCCTTTGCTTCAGTCTAGTCATCCTTGGCCCTATGGCTGGTGGCAGTATAAATAAACCAGTGTTTTTCCAAGGCTGGATGGACATTATGGGGCTGAAAACCCTGTTCTCTGGTGAGCCTTGGGAAACTATGCTCCAGAGGGAGCACGTAAAGGATCCTTGACTCCAGGCAGAGACGTGAATTTAGGTTTAGAAGTTATTTCATATTCCTGACAGAAAGCCTGAATGAATGATATAAATTTGAGAAAGTAGCCTGTTCTGAGATCTTTAAAACAAGGCTAGGTGGCAAACAGGCTCCTTGGGCTGTCAGTCTTTAAGTCTGTTTCTTTTCTGAACAACAGCTAATACTCTCATCCATTTATGAACCCTATCCTATCCTAAGAGATTACTCCATGATGCAAAGGTTTGTCTTATGCAAAAGCAGTGGTAAGAAAGGGGAATGAATGATCTAGGTAATCTGTCATTTCATGACTTTGAGAGAGCATATCATCAATAAACAGGGACTAAGGACAGCTGGTAGGAGGAACACATGGTGACAGGGTGGCAGAACTCATTTTCTCTGAGGGGAACCCAACCCATTTGAAGAGAACTCTAAGGGCTAGGTAGTTTTCCCTTATATTTAAGCCTAAGTCAGTCTCTTTGCAGCTTCTACCTACTGCTTAGTGAGCAAGTTCCTTGAAAGTAGGGATTTTTATATTTATAAAAATCAATATTTATATTTATTTCATATTTATATCTTTATATTTTATATTATACACTTTTATATTCATATCCCTATCTCCTAGCACAGTGCCTGGAATTTAGTAGGCACTTAATAAATTACTCTTGATTTACTTATTGCATATAGTTCTGTTTCCTGGGGTCAAAACCCAAATCTAATCTCTCATCTTTGAAAATCTTCATATACTTGAAAATTATTATCATGCCCCATGCCACTTTAAGATTTCTAAATCCTATGGCTCATACAAAGTAGGTACTCCATCTAGTATGTATTCTTGGTCTAAATCTGGAAATCAACTCTTTTCCCATAAGCCTGTTGCATCCTTCTGAATATAAGATCATAGATGTCGAGCTAAAAGGGACCTGAAAGACCAGATAGTCCAGGGGAAACTGAGGCCCAAGGATGTGCTATCTCAAGACAAAGCTCAAGATCGAATAGGTAACTAATTCCAGAGATAAGATTTGAATCCAGGTCTTCTGACACCAAAGCCAATTCTCTTTCTGGAACCTCACATTCCTTCTTAATGAATCTGTTTTGTTTTTCAATTCAAGTATATTACCATATCATTATCTAATAGGAAGAATGGGGGAGTGGGCAGAGAGGCACATTTGTGAGAGGAAAAGAACAAAGTGATTTTAGCAGATGCAGAGTGGAAAACTGAGTAAGTACTCTAAACCCCATACATATGGCTGTGATGTGTTGATTTAATCCATCCCAGCTGCTGGTGATCACTGAGGGGGAATGAACTTTTTTTTTCCTGTGAGACCAGCATTTCCCTACTTGAAAGAGGGAAACATGGATATCACATCAATGTGAGCAAAGTCTCCTAGACATTTCCTCTACAAACCAAGATTTCTCTTCCCTCCCCAAGATATCTTGCCAGATTTTCATTCTCCTCTTCTTTGTCTTGGGAAATTTCTTCCCACACACACACACACAGTGATAGTATTTTGGAATTAGAAGGGCCCTTCGTTAATGTTGTTCAATGCCCTGTTGTGGACAAGCCCTCAGTACAAGATCTCTGACAAATGGTTATCCAGCTTAAACACTTCCGAGTATCAACAGCCCTCATAGGACAGCCCATTCCATTTTGTGATAGCCCTAATTGTTAGGGAAATGTGAAAAGAGGCTAGCGGCCGTAGGTGCTGCATGATGACAGTAAAAATGACCAACAGTATAATTCAAAATCACTATCCAAGCATTGGTGAATGAATGAAAGAATAAATGAAAAGCGTTTAGTAAGTGCTTCCCATGTGCTGGGCATTACGCTAGTGCTACCATATTCCCAGAGCCTAGCTCAGTACCTGACATATAGTAAATGCTTAATAAATGTTTGTTGATTGGTGATTGATCGATTATATGGGCTTTGAAAGCTTTAATGATCACCTGTCACATCTTCTGCTACCTTATTCTACATTCAAGGGCTTGCTGCTGATTCTTTTCCTTGTAGAAAATTAACAAGCTCACTGTGAAATGAATTTTGACTAAAATCCATAGTTTGATTAGTCTCCTCTGGCTAGCTCTAGCAACTTGGCTAATGCCTC
Organism: Phascolarctos cinereus; assembly: GCF_003287225.1. NCBI lineage: Eukaryota > Metazoa > Chordata > Mammalia > Diprotodontia > Phascolarctidae > Phascolarctos > Phascolarctos cinereus. Next base: position 159,010,103 of record NW_027555514.1, read on the forward strand.
CATGAATTTCACATGGATCACTAGGATCTCTATTTTCCGTGACTCCGGATCAAGGACCAATGGGTGGAAGTTGCCCAAAGAGAGATTTTGGTTCAGCATAGGGGACATTACTTTCCAGAGTTAGAATAACTCTGCCCCACTATGAGCAATGTTCCCTAGGTACTCCTAAATCTAGCCTGAAGTAGCAGAGGATAGGTAGCCCTAAAAGCTTTTAAAACCAACCTAATAAATCAATCAACGAGTATTTATTCAGTGCTTCCTAAGTACCAGTTGTTGTGCCAGGTGTCAGAGAAGACACAAAAACCAAAGTGGAACAGTCCTTGCCTGCAGGCAACTTAAATTCCATTAAGATTAAGAGAGTTTGGCTCAAGATCAGGACAGATGTGCCAAAGATCCTCAAACTGGCAAATACCACAATCGAGGCTTAATTTATTGTTTTCTTGATTGTCTCTAGACTTAAGAAAATGACCGAGAAAATATTAATAATGCAGATTATGTTTCAAAGTGTGTCGTGTCTATGTGGGTGTGTGTATATTAAAGAAAGCTGGTTGTTAAACATTTACCAGAACACTTCTGAATATAAGGGACGTGGGTTTCTAGAGTTAGGAAAAGGATATGGTAAGCATAGCACCTACTACAGGCCACGTTCTATATTAGGTAGAAACTTCAGCCCCAAGTGTTTCAGTGGAGGGGTAAGATGAGGTAACTAAAAACATGAAATTCTATGTTTCAGAATTACCTCAGATGAAACAAAGATGAATTCTGGTACTCTATTAGCCTTTCAGAGGTTTCCCTGCCTAGGGATATCTCATTCCAGATGAGCTTAGTAGAAAATCAATAAATCTTTGTTAAATTTAATCTGTTCCCATCTCCCCAGGGCCTGTCACTGTGCAGCCCATATGCCTGTTTCCATAGTTTCTGTGTTCCTTGTCTTTGGGTCAAAAGCTCATATATATATTCCCTATTGAACTTCTTTGTAAAAAGGTCAAACAAGCTGATTCTGCTTTGTCCATTTTTTGAGTAAACTTATTTGAACTTTTGGGGAGGAAATGAAGTTTTACATGAAGAAATTTCCACATGATTAAAATTTTAACTTTTTTATGGATTTTTTTCACATGTATTATACAATTTTCAACCTGAGTGAAGAGAATTAGTCGGTATATTAATGGATAGAAAGAACACTGCTTTTGAAGTTAGAGGATGCAAATTTAAATCTTGCCTTTGACATGTTTTCTGTATGATAGAGAAAGTCATTTAACCTTCTTGGGCCTCAGTTTCCTCATCTGTAAAATGATGGGACTGGATAAGAGATCCTCTAGAGGGACTTTCTGGCTATAGATCTATGACCCTATATACTTCATTGAATATAATATAGCCTGTTTTTGTTGAATCTGGGTCATAGGAAGCTGTGTGGCTATAGTAGATAACTAGTACACCAGAGATTTAGGTTTGAATTCCAGGTCTTCATACTATCTGTATAATCTTGGGCAGGTCCTTCCCCCTTCCATGAGCGTAAGTTCCCTTGCTGGGTGACCATTTGTCCCAAGACGTTATCCAAGGTATCTTTGCTTTTGGCTGGACGGTAGACCTTCTGAACTCTGAGGTCCCTCTCAGCTCTAGGATTCTAAATTATTTCTTCCTTTGAGCTGACAACATGCCAATGAGATAAGGTTAATGGAAAAATCCTTATCTCCATCACCCAACTAGGGAAACTGAAAAAATATGACTTACACAAGGTCATACAAATAATGGCCAGGATGAGAACCAAACATAGGTCTTCTGAATCAAATGTCCTTTCAACCATATCACTCTGCCTCCTTTTTAATTAGAGAAACCAGTATATGTATGTGTATGTATATATATATATATATATATGTATACACACACACATATATATGTATATATACACACACATACATACACACATATGTATGTATATATACATATATGCACATATATGTATATATGTGTGTACGTGTGTGTATATAAACATACAAACTTGTCTTTTTTTCCCTCACTGTTGGTTAGTTAACATTAACAGGTGCTGTGAAATAATAGGATTATGGATCCTAAGTCAAGGAATAAAAGGGACCTTAGAGGCCATCTACTTCAATTTCCTCATTTTATAGATGAGGGAAAATGAAGCCCAGGGAAGTTAAGTGATTTGTCCAAGATCATACAATGACAGGATTGGGATTTGAGCGCAGGACTTCTGATTTTCAATCCATCGCACTTTCCACTGTACTGCTCTGCCTCAGATAAAAGGCTAAATGAGTAGCCTTGTAGTCAGTAATGTACATAGCGGCTATCATTACTGACTGTGGGATCCTTTCTTTAAAAAAAAATAACATTACTTTGTGACCTCCTGGATAGTGTAAATTTGCTGCCTTGCAATAAAATTAATTACAGAATCAAAAGCTGAAGCAGCCTTCTCCAGAATGGTTTTCTCACCACCCAGAAATTCATCTTCATTATCATTTTTTGTGTCCTTTGCCTCGTCAGCAGCTTTCATAACATAAGTTTTTTTAATGTATTCTTGGCAAAGTGTGCCAAGGCTATTTCCTTGTAAGCTTTAATCTGTTCTTTCTTATGAGTGGTTCTATTTGGGGTAGTAGGTGAATTTCTCACTTATTGAAGAATTTGTACAAGAATGTTTGAAGAAAGACTCACTTGAAAAACTTCCAATTTGGCACAGTAGTAAAAGTGCTAAATTTGGTGTCAAAGGACCTGGGTTTAAATCTTATCTCTGTCACAACTATTTATGTGACTTTGGGAAAGCTTTTTAAGCTTTCTAGGCATCAGTTTCTTTATCTTTAAAATTAGGGAGTTCGGAGTAAATGTCTTAAAGGTCCCTTCCAGCTGTAAATCTGTAATCCTTATTTGGCCCTAAAGAGTGAGAAGCCAGGCCCCTGTGACAGGGTCATTCTCCCCAAAGCAGTAAATATTTTCTTAGCTAGAATCTTAAACATCTTTTTCTGATTTAGCTTACTTATCTGTTGTCTTTATCTTACATGCCAATTCAAGCAAAACTTACAATTAGACTCCTAGAATATTTACCAATGCAAGACAAAAGAAAGGGACTGAATTCTTCGTGCAAAGCAAAAGAACTTTTGCAAAATCTGTTCCCTTGTCTGTAAGCATAAAAACAAGGAAGAGTCTAGCTTGGCAATAGAAGAGGTACTTTTCTAGCCTGGGAGCTCAGAATGCAATGCTTACTATAATCACAAAAGATTTTTTGTTGTTGTTTAGCTGTTTTTCAGCCATGTCTGATTCTTCATGACCCCTTTTGGAGTTTTCTTGGCAAAGATCTTGTAAAGGCTTGTCATTTTCTTCTCCAGCTTATTTTACAGATGAGGAAACTGAAGCAAACAGGTTTAAGTCACTTGCCCAAGGTCACACAGACAGTGAGTATCTGAGGCCAGATGTGAACTGAGATCGTTTTATCCAATTAAATCATTTATTCAGTTCAGACCTTAAAATGCTGTTACTGCTATTCCCATTTGAGCTTAATAGTACAGAGCTTAAGATTTGCTATTGAGCATATAGACACATACACACATATATACATAGAACGTACCTATACACATGTACACTGGATATCCATATGTACTATATTTAAATATGTTATTATACTTATATTTATACATCTATCTCTATTCTCAGTTAATAAGCATTTATTAAGAACCTACCAGGTTCGGACAGCTAGGTGGTACAGTATGGATAGAGCTCCAGCCTTGGAGTCAGGAGGATCTGAGCTTGACATTTACTAGCAATATTGCCCTGGGCAAGTCACTTAACCCCAAATGCCTTGCCAAAAAAAAGAAAAAAAAAGAACCTACCATGTGCCAGGCTTTGTAATAAGGGCTGGTGAAAAAAAAAAAGGAAAAAGACAGTCTCTGGCCTTGAGGAGCTCAGAATCTAACTGGAGAGGTAACAACAAATATGTTAAAAATAAGCTCTATTCAGGATAAACAGGAGGAAATTAACAGAGATAAGTGCTAGAACTGAGAGGGCTTGGGAAAGACTTCTTAGAGAAGGTAGGAGTTTAGTTAAGACTTGAAGGAAGCCAGGGAAATCAGGAGGCACAGAAAAGAAGGGATAGTATTCCAAGCATGAGAGACAGTTAGAGAGAATGCCCAGAGCTGAGAGATGGAGGTGCTTGTTTGTGGACAAGCCAGAAGACCAGTGTCATTGGACTGAAGAATAAATGTTGAGGTTTAAAGAGTAGGAAGACTGGAAAGGTAGGAGGAGGCTAGGTTATAAAGGACTTTGAATGCCAAATAGAGCATTTTGCTTTTGTTCCTAGAGGCAATAGTGAGCCACTGGGATTCATTGAGTAGTGGAGTGGGAAAATGATCTGACTCAGGCTTTGGGAAAATCCCCTTAGTGGCTGAATAGAGGATGGATTGGAGAGGGGAGAAGTTTGAGACAGGGAACCCACCACCAGGCTGTTGCAATAGGTGATGGGGGCCTATGCTAGAGTGGTGGCAGTGTCAGAGGAGAGAAGGGGGCATATAGGAGAGATGTTGCAAAGGTGATGTTGGCAGGCCTTGACAACAGATCAGATGGGAGGCAGACGGGAATGAGAGACAGTGAGGAGTCAAGGATGAGTCCAAAGTTGTTAACCCCAGGGAGGATGCACATTATTCCAAAGGTACATTAGTTATTTGACTAAATTCTCAAGGTCAACAAAAGCTCTATAGAAAATTAGTAAACAAGATTTGATTTCCACTATATTTTGCTTACTATCTTGTTCCTTCTGGCTTTATGGTTTAGGAGAGGATGGAACAATTTTCCCTTTCCTGATAATTTTTTCCTATTCTTTGCAAGGCTAGAGAGTTTATAATTACATGGTATATATTTACTTGGTTATCATGTACAATCATCTTTTTTATTGTACTATGTTATGGAAATGCTTTATTTTATTCCATAAATTAAAAAAATTTTCAAATTTTTTTAGAGTTAGGTTCTTTGTCTTTTGTTACAGTTAGGGGAAGAAGAAGGAAGGGTTGGAGAGGAGCAAAAGCATTAAGATAGATTGAATAGGATGGGACAGGAATGGCAATTCCAGGGATCTTTATATTGTTTTTACTGCTTTGAGGGATACGTTGGAATGTGCCCCCTTAGGTAACTAGATGGTATGGTGGACAGAGGGTCAGATCTGGAGTCAGACCTGAGTTTGAACTACAAATCCAATGTTTTCTTCAATACGTCAAGGATCCATGACTTCATTTAGTGTGGGTAGTCCTGTCGTGGATACAGACTGCAACCCACTTAGAACTGATTGAGCTGAACAATTTATGATATTGGAGAGAATGTGGTGGTGGGTCACCTGGAGCTCCTCTGGGTTGGTCTTCAGATTATGGGCATTCAGTTCATCACTAACTCTTTGGTAGGATTCACATGCCACTGACCATAGACTTGGAGAATCTAGGGTCACTTCCATGCCATGACGAGGCAACTGGGCAGGATCTTAGTGGAAGCCTAAATGCATGTTTGTTGATTGATCAAAATGCTTATGCCATTTTCATCCTTTTAATTTTCAGTACTTAGTACAATGTCTTACATACGTTTCAATGGTCTGTGATCTCATTTAGTATCACAATCAGAGGGAAGACAGCTAATGTGATCTTTGACTGGATGAGATCTTAGAAGGGATGACATTTAGGAACAAGAAAAAGACAGTCCCACTGCACTCTGCCCTGGTCAGATCACATCTGCCTCAGTTCTAGGTGCCTCATTTTGGGAAGGACATTGAATAAACTGGGGAGCATCCAGAGGTGGCTGACTAGGATGGTGAAAGGTCAGAGGTTCATTCCACAAGAATTTAGACTGATAGAACAAGGGATGTTTAGCTTGAAGGAGAGATTTAGAATGGGAATGATAGCTGTGTTTAGGTATTTGATGAGCTATTAGTGAAATACAGTTGAGACTTGTTCTCCTCGGCCTTAGATGTTAGAGCAAGGAACGATGGGTAGATGTTGCAAAGAAGGCAAACTTGAGCTTAATATTAGGAAAAGTTTTCAAATGATTGAAGCTATTCCAAAGTGGACTGGGCTGCTTCACAGGACAGTGGGTTCCCTTTCTTTGGAAGTCTTAGAGCAAAGGCCACATGGCCACTCAAGTATGTTGTTGAGGGTTCTTCCCCCCTCCCCCAGGTATAGGTTAGATTAGATAGTTACTGAGATGCCTTCAAAATTCTGATTCTGTATAATCACAGATTTAGAGCTGGAAGGGAACCATTTCTAAAATGAGGATAATAATGCCTGTAATACCAACCATATAGAATCATTATAAGGTTCAGGTATCACTATAGTCTCACTGTCCAACCATCTCCACCTCACCAGAAACTAGGACTCCACTCCTGGCTTCCCCATAGCTCTGATAGGTGAGCTTTTTGTCTTATCTAATCCAGAACCAGGTTACCCCTCTACTTCCTGCAGTTTCCTCACCCAGAACTCCCCGCTATGCTTTCTCCCCACCCTCCAGCACTCCTTTATATGTTGTCTTTTCTCATTAGAATGTAAACTCCTTGAGGGCAGGAACTATCCAGTTTGCTTTTATTTTTATTTCTATTCCCAGGACCTAATACAGTGCCTAGCACCTGGTTAGTACTTTCATAAATATTCCATCATCTAGCTAGCTAACACATATACATGTATGTGAAGCACTTTTCAGGATCAAGGATGTAATACATATGTAGACAAAACATTTTGCAGTAGCAAATATGTGTGTGCCTGTATGTGTGTGTGTGTGTGTGTGTAAAGTAGTTTGCAAACTGACTATATAAGTCCAATCCTTTCATTTTAGAGATAAGGAAATTGAGCCTCTAACAGGCTCAAGAGATATATAGCTAATCAATGGCAAAAGGCAGAGTTTAAACCGAGGTCTTCTGATTCCAGAGCCAGTGTTCTTTCCACTTCACTACAGTGTCTCTATAGACACTATATACAGGGTCTCTATTCATTTCTTGTCCTGTGCCATTTTTATTCATGTACCCCCTAAATCCCCCATAGGTTAAAAGAATTCTGTATTACCACCTCATACCCAAGGAAAATGACAAATGTTGGAGATGTTGAAAAATAGGGACACTAATACACTGTTGGTGGAGTTGTGAACTGGTCCAACTCTTCTGTCGAACAATTTAGAACCATACTCAAAAGGCTATCACACTGTGCATGCCCTTTGATCCAGCAATACCACTACTAGGTCTGTATCAAAAGAGACCAAAGAAAAAGAGAAATGATTCATATGTACAAAAATATTTATAATAGCTCATTTTGTGGTGGCAAAGAATTGGTAATGGAGGGGATTCCCATCAATTAGGGGAATGATTATGATGGAATACTATTATGTGCTATAAGAAATGGGAAGGGAGATGGTTTCAGAAAAATCTGGTAAGACCTATATGAACTGATGCAGGGTCAAGTGATCAGAACCAGAAGGACATTGTACACACTAACAGCAATATTGTAATAATGACCAACTATGAAAGATTTAGTTACTGTGATCAGTTCAGTGATCTAAGACAATTCCAAAGGATTCATGATGAAAAAAATGCTCTCTGCCTGCAGGGAGAGAATCAATGAACTCTGAATGCAGACTGAAACATACTTTCTTCCCCTGTTTTATTTTTCTCACTTTTTTCCCCCAGCATAGTTAATATGGAAATATAGTTTACATAATTTCACATGTATAATTGATATCACTGCTTGCCTTCTCAATGCGTGGGGAAGGGGTTAGAGGGGAGGAGAGAATTTGGAACTCAAAATTTTAAAAAAGAATGCTAAAAATAAATAAATGATAGATGAATACATTTTTTAAAAACCCAACTCCCTCATAGAGGATCAATATCTAGATCTTCTGGTCACTCTATAGGTACCAATAAGGGTATGGGGTGTTCCAGGAAGACTAGAACCTCTGGTGTGAGGGCTTCCTGAGTCCTTTTCAGGGCTGCTCATACACCTTTGGTGTCTACCTTTCACCCAACTCTCACCTGTGGCTCCAAGAAGCCTTAGCGTACTCAGCAGCCACATCCAGGTAAACCATCTCAGCAGACAGGCTAAACCAGGTTGAAGGTAACTGTCAGGCCTCAAACCCATCAGTGAGTCAGAGAGATGTCTACCTCAAGCATGTGAAGATTTGCCCCTAGAAATGGGTGGATATGAAAAATTTATTCCAGCGGTCATGAAGGCAGCTGAAGAAGGTTCTATGGAGCCCTTAAAGCTTAGTCAGACATTGAAGACCCTGATGTCATGCCCTACATTCTAGGCCATCATCAATCATGTTGATTTTTGTGCTGCTGCTGGACTTAGATGACTCAAGAAGAAAGAGTGAGGCTGAGGACTTTGTACAACTCTGCCTCACTTAAATCCAATTCACATGCAAGTCAAGACGTCATCCATGATGTCACTGGTCCTCTTGCTATGCCATTATCTCCAATTCTACTTAGCCAGCCCACTGTCTTTTCTGATCATACATTTCTTTTTTTTAAATCACATATTTCTTTAACAATACTTTTTATGCCAATATATTCTTACAAGTCATCATTGGTTTTACACTGTGACCCAACAGTGTAAGATATTTTTGGGAGGACTAGCCCTGGAGATATATTTAAAAACAAACATGTTAGATCCTGCATCAAGGAGCCTGCATTCTTAAAAGGGAGGTAACAACCCATAAAAGCCCTTAATATGTGTCTGTTGAATATGCTGTTGCATTTTCTTATGTCTTTTGAGTTGTTGGTGTGGACCAGATAAGTCTAGTAAAGTGGGGTGGGGGAAGAGAGGCGGTTCTCAATCTCTTTTGTGTCATGCATCTCTTTGGTAACCTAGTGAAGCCTGTGGACCTCTTCTTAGAATCATGTTTTTAAATGCATAAGATAAATACAAAGGATTTCAAAGGTAATTGAAAATTAAGATGTCATTTTTTTCCATCCAAATTCACATACCCCCTGAAATCTGCAATCCTCAGGTTAAAAACCCTGAAACTGAAGGATTCATTGATATCTCCTTTCCTGTCCTCCTTCACCTGCATGTCCCTTATTACTAGAGTCAGCAGTGGGTTGTTTTTATTTGTTCTCCTTTTCTTTTGACTTCATTGCCTTTCAGGACCCAAGTGCTTTGCCTTGTTCAGTCTTAAGACCGAGTGAATTAACACTTCACCTTGGGAGTGTTAGAGACTTCATGCATTACCTTATCCCAGGATTATTTGCATTTTAAAAGCTGAGGTAATGAAAAGGATCTTTTAACAGAGAGAAAAGAAATTGATGTGTGAAATCTCAAGCAGCAACGGGGGATAAATTGGGGGGGGGTCTTTTAGAAAGCCCTAATGTCTAGATGCTGGCTACTGGCCTGGATAGGAGACCAACCCAGCCTTTTGCTACCACCACTACAAAGTTGCATCCCACCAAACCCTGCAACAATATACATCCCACCATGACAACAAGTAAACAAAAAGGAATTGGGACAGCAGCCTGGACCCTTCTGTCTTTTCTCCCACTTTCCCTTCCTTTCTCCCCACCTATCATCATGGATAGTATCTAGGACAGTTAAAACTGTATCCACTGTAGAAATATGTTCAGTTTTGGGAGGATTGATACTATGGTTCGTTGACTGTGAGAATGACTATTTCTATTTCAGAACACTGTCCCTATATGAGAACGTGAAATCCTAATCAACCAAGAACACTGAGTGCTCATTATGTGCAGAGAACTCGACTAAGTGCTATTGGAGGCTATAAAAGAAATAAAAGGCAGGATCCCTGCTGAAAAGGAACTATCAATCTTCTTGTTCTGGACAAACTTTACCTGTAATGTCAAATGCCGCAGGGAGGACCCAGGAACTGATGTTGCTGCCAATTTCTTTTTTGCTTGCTCTTTCTTTTTCTTTTTTTTCCTCTCTAAAATTATGCTGTATAGACCACATGAAGCTGCACCAACAAAATGTGGTGTTGTTTTGTTACTAAGCAGTTTTTCAGTCATGTCCAACTCTCCACGACATTTGGGGGTTTTCTTGGCACAGATACTGCAGTGGTTTGCCATTTCTTTTTTTTCCAGCTCATTTTACAGATGAGAAAGCTGAGTCAAACAGGGTTAAGTTACTTCCTGGGTCACAAGCTAATAAGTGTCTGAGGCCACATTTGAACTCAGGTCTTCCTGACTTCAGGCCCAGCACCCTATCCACTGAGTCACCTTGCTGCCCTCCTTTTATTTGTCATGGAGGGAAAAAAATAAAACTCTGATACAGAGTTTATTAATTATATCTCTACAACATTTCTCACTTCCAACACATTGTACTCTCTATTTACACATCCTAGTTCGTTACTTCTCATCAAAACTATTGTGATATTTTTCTAATTGATCTTTCCATAAGATCAAATAGAGAGGCTCAGTTAGCGTTGCTTGATAATCAAGCTATTGGGCAGCTAGGTGGCACAATGGATAGAGCATTGAGCTTGAAATCAGGAAGACTTACCTTCCAGAGTTCAAATCTGGCTTCAGATAATTACTAGCCATGTGACCCTGGGCAAGTCACTTAACCCTGATTGCCTCACTAAAAAGCAATAAAAAAAAAAGGTGGAATATTTGTTAATGTACTTGGCCCAGTGCCTGGCACACAGTAGGCATTTAATAAATCTTTATTCCTTTATTGACAGACTAACACAAACAGGTGTGATATGACTGTGAAATAACAAAACCGATTCTATAAAATGCATCTTATCACTTTGGACTTACACCTTTATATTCAACATTTGGCTTTGTAGCAGTCTTAGGGTATAAGGGAACTTGCTTTTGGGGGAAACGATATGTACACAGATAAGAAATACTATATAAGTAACATAAAAATATCTAATTATTAATATATTATATATATAATATGATATATATAATATAAGTAAATACAATGTAATATATCATATATCATGATATATAATTATAACTACCTTCTAATATGATATATAATATATCATGTATGTCATAATATATACTATAAGTAATATAAATGAATATATGTAAGTAATTATAAGTAAAACAAATATAAAAGGGAATGGAGCATTAGCAACTGAAGGGGATTAGGCCAGGTTTTACATAAGAAGCGGCAGTTAAGATGAGCTGGGAAGGAAGCTAGGAATTCTGTGAAGAGGAAATGCATTCCATGTCTAGGAGATAGCCTTTGCAGAGAAGGCTGCAATGGGATTTCATGGAAGCAGGAATACAAGTAGAGACCAGTTTGGCTGGAATGTAGCAAGCTTGAAGGGGAATCATGTGCAATAAGTTTGAAAAGGCAGATTAGAGCTAGATTGTAAAGGGCTTTAAATACTGAAGGAAAATGTGACCCTGGAGTCCAGTGGGAGCTGGTGGAGCTTCTGTAGCAGAGGAATGACACGGTTAGATATGTGCTTTAAAAGGAATATCTCTTGAGCAGTTGGGCAGAGGATGGATTGGGGAGAGAAGAGAAGAGACTGGAGGTGGTGATATAAATCGTTGTTCAGTGGTTTACAGTTTTGTCCAACTCTGTGTGAACCCATTTATGGTTTTCTTGGCAAAGACACTGGAGTGGTTTGCCATTTCCTTCTCCAACTCATTTTACAGATGAGGAAACTGAGACCAATAGGGTTAAGTGACTTGCCCAGGGTCACATAGCTAGTAAGTGTCTGAAGCCAGATTTGAACTCATGAAAATGTGTCTTTCAGACTCTATGCCTGGCACTCTATAAACTGCACCACCTAGCTGTCACAAGGATACAAATTAGAAAGCTATTATGAGTCCAGTGAGAGGATCTGAACTTGGAGATGGTTGTAAGAGTGGAGACAGGGTAGTATGGGAGATATATTGTAGTAGTAGTAGTAGTAGTAATAGTAGAATTGATAAGTCTTGGAAACCGATTGGATGTGCTAGGTGAGGTAGAGTTGAGGATGACTCCAAGGGGGCAAACCTGGATAACTAGAAGAATGGTGGGTTCTCTTAACAGGAAAAAGGAAGTTAGGAGTAGGGAAGGTTTTAGGAGAAAATAATAAACTGCTCCCTCTTTCCCACGTAATGTTTCCCCTGGTGGGTACTTAATAGAAGGTAGCTAGGTGGCACAGTGGATATAACACTGGACCTGGAGTCAGCAAGACCTGAGTTCAAATCAGGCCTCCGACACTTGCCAGATATGTAACCCTGGGCAAGGCACTTGACTTTTATCACTCCAGTTTCCTCATGTGTAAAATCGGGTTAACAATAGTACTTACTTCCCAGGGTTTCAGGGATCAGAGATGGTACACACCGTCTCAGCAAGGAGTAGCTTTCAATTCTGGAGCTAAGCAAAGAGTCATTCGGATGGTGGAAATGCAGAAAGATCCAATGGAGCCTCCAAGATTCAAAATTAATAAGAATTTAATCACTTTGCAAACGTTAAAGTACCATATAAATGCTATCTATCATTATTACCAATGAACATTTATTGAGTTGTTTGCATGACACTATTTTTAACTTCTCTTTTTTCTTTGCTAAAAGAAAATACTAAATGATTTCTTATCCCAAGCTGCAGCTGTGACCTTCTAAGGTTTGATAAGAACTGGAGAAGTGAGAATTGTTTCAATTCTCTCCAATTAGCTAACTGTAAATCCTTAATCCCTCTCGACACCATTGCAGTGGTGCCTGGCAAGAGGTACCCTCAGCAGCTCTGCCACAGAGGAATGTCAGTTGGGATTCATAATGTCTGATGCAGTAGCACAAAATCATTTCCTCTTTTCACTCTCCTTCTAGTGGGAATTAAAAAACAAAACCAAAGAACAGAGGCCATTTTTGTGACTATGATATTATTAAAAGAGGCAGGGAACCTGACTGTAGCGCCTGGAAAATTAGCTTCAAAGACAGGGAGATCTGGGTTCAAGTCCTCCTTTGACACAATCTAGCTGTGTGTTCCTGGAGAAGTCACTTATCCTCTCAGTACCATAAGTCAATAAATTGCAGGTGCCAATATGCAGTAGTAGAGGTGGTTTCCTTTATCAATTAAATCACAGGTTCTGTCTCTAACCCTATTGCCATTATAATTTAAATATGAAGATATGAATCAGGCACTAGTAAAAAAAAAAAAAAACAGCAGGACAGGCTGTGGCATCATGGATAGAAAACAGACCCCAGAGTCAGGAATATCTCAGTTCAAGTCCCACCCTTGACACATACTGGCTTTGCAACCCTGGACAACTCACTTAACCTCTCAGCTGCCTCTGATTCTCTAAGCCTCAAAGATGAAGAGCAGGTGACAGTTTATATTGGTATAGGGAATTTCCACATTGGGAGTTCCCTAAACCAATGAAATGACAAATCTAGTAAAAAAAAAAATAACAAGAAAGCAAACAAATCAATTACAGTAAAGAGTAGAGAGAACCCTATCAAAACTTTTATTTGCAATTGATTTGCAATTTCCATTTTATATGCAATTGAAATATGGCACAGTGGAAAGAACACTGGCTCTGGAGTCAGATGACCTGAATTCTGTTAATCTCCATGGACCTGAGTTTCCTCATATATGAAATGAAGGGGTTGGAGTAGATGACCTTTGATAGCTCTAAAGCTTTCATAGCTCCTTCAGATTCTAAAGCTATGGTCCTGTGAAAATTCTCAAACATGTGACTTCTAATCTGGATGGATCAATGCTTTCCTCCAGAAACTAGCAACAGAAAGGCTGTCATTTCTCAAGGAAAACCATCCCAGTTTCATTTCTCCCTCTTACCTCTGGCATGATGTTTTTCATAGAAGTCCATTCCTGATCACAGAACCATGTCACTGGTCAGTCCAAGTGGGGTGAAAGGAAAATTCACTGTGAGAGCACCTTTCCAAACCACAGATTCTTTGAAGGTGGCATCTGTGGGTCCCTCATCAAGCATCTTGAGTGGCTAGTTGGCTCTTTAGTACATCCCGGCCTTCCTCCCCCACTTCCCTTCCCCACCATTTCTTCTTTTTTAAATTTTTATTTATTCATTTTTTATTTATTTTTCCTTCCTCACAATTTCAAATAACTGTGACTGTCAGGAGAAAGCAGCCAAAAAGGGAAGGTTTTTCTGTCCTTTTCAACATCTGGGATCTAGAGTAGCTGATGAGCTTTAAAAAAAAAAGATGCTTGTTCTGGGACCCACGATGGATTTTGAATTAAGATTCTAACACATTTACACAAAGCCAAGCTCCTGATCAATTTTTAGCTTTTTTTTTCCTCTCCAGAATGGAGAACATTCAATTTTTTATTGGATTGCATCTGTTTTGGGTCCTAATTACTCTCTACATATTAAATTCTATATGATGGCTTTAATGCCCCAGGGTTTCCATCTGGGAAAAAATCATCCATTCCATTTTTCTTGAATGCTGAAAATCTTACAAGCCTAGGGACCATCTGCTCACTCATCCTCCAAGTATTCTAGCAGATGACATACCTAAGTTTGCCCAAGGTGACAGTCACTTCCCTTGAGCTTTCAAAAGCCAAAACCCTTCCCCATTTCCCCTGAGACTGCACAGGCCTGGGAGACTGCTGAAAGCAATAGCCAGCTTTCAAAATGTGTTTGGCATACTCTTTCCACACACAATGATTTTTTATAAGTTTTTAATGATTGTTGTTTTTTTCTCTCCTGTGGAATGATTTGACTATTCAATGCTGGGCCTCATTTAGTCAATTATCATCCCTGTGACATATTATGATATTTATTATTGCTAATATTTGAGGGAGCCTGGACCTGTTAATTTCACTGATATATGGAGCTCACACTAAGTAAACCTCTCTGCCAATGCAGATCATTACCTGCTCTGTGTCTTATAATCTTAGAAAATTGCCTGTGGCACTGAGAAATTAAATGACTTATGCAGGATCACACTGGCAGTATGTGTCAGAGATGGGGCTTAAACACAGATTTTCAGGACTCTATGGCCAGCTTTTTATCCACTATGCCTTTCTACTAATTTCATACAAAGAATAACAGTAGTGAGGTAAGCATGGGTAGTTGAATAGAGGGCTGGCTTTGTATTCAGGCTTTGGGGTCAAGTCCTGCCTTTGGCACATACTAGCTGTATGATCATGACCAATGTAACATCCTTTCTATGCCCCCGTAATTCTCCAAAAATTTAGGGCAGTTGCCTATATGCTCTGGCGGAGGTGAATTTCTACTTGGGAATTTCCCTAAAGTAGATAAATCATAGATAGGACTAAAAGAAAACAGTTGCAGTAATCTTACAAAAAAAGGATAAGGGCTGGATTTGTGATTTCCCTGGTGTAGGAATCTCCTTGGTGAAGAAATTCCTTCTAATTGGTAGGCATATATCACCAGCTAGGTGGTGCAATGGATAAGTCTGGAGTCAGGAAGATTCATCTTCCTGAGTTCAAATTTGACTTCAGACACTTCAGACCCTGGGCAAGTCAATTAACCCTGTTTGCCTCAGTTTCCTCATCTGTAAAATGATCTGGAGAAGGAAATGGCAAATCACTCCAGCATCTTTCCTAAGAAAACCCCAAACAGGGTCATAAAGAGTAGGATATGACTGAAAAACAACTCAACAATATTCCCCACTTATGGTCTTAGAGGGTAACTGCTAATTAACAATTTGTTACCAAGGTAGGACTTGAACCCAGGTCATCCTGGCTATCTACCTAATCACTATATCATGCTGCCTCTTCGTCTTACAAATAACTTTTCAAAAGTCTTCAGGCTTCAGACATCTTTGTCCTACAAACTGTACTAGCATTTCTTTCCTTTTCTACTCTGTCACACTTTTTTTTTTTGTGGCTTAAAGAGCTAAAAGAATGCAAGTTACTTTGTGCAGCTCATACAGCCTGAGGCCTGTCACCAGCTCAGAATTCTGGGGAAAGCAAGTCAAACGGCAATGTCAGGGAACAAGATAGGGGAAGCTGGCCGACTGCATTCTGCCAAAGCCCAGCCTGATTTTGGTGGGCCTTCGGCCCCATATTTTCATAGATTGCTTTTAATTATTAAATGCTCTTGCTGGTATGACTTCCCCCTCTTGTACTCTTTATTATAGATCTATTAGTGAAATTGGGATTTGCGGCACTGTAGGACAAAGATTCTTAACGGATGAAAGCTTTTAGGCTCATTCAAGATAATGGTTTACCCAGTGATCATAAAACATTCTAATTTAAGGAGGAGACTGATTAAGTCAAAGAGTTGTGAAGTTCCTTCCTTATTAAGTTCCAAGGTATAATTTATAGACTTCGTAAGAGAGAAAAAAAATCACATTTATGGAATCTTCCATATATTTAATTCCAGAAATACTTAACAAATTTCCTACTACGTGGAAGGATTTTTGCTGGTTTACATTGGAAGTAACTTATTATCAGAAACTTGTTACTGTTGGCAAAAAACAAAAACCAAAAAATTTTCTTTGTCTTGCAGGCAGCTCCTTAAGGCCTTTCTCTGTATTCCTAGTGCAAAGTACAGTGCCTGGCACTTACTAGGTGCTTAATAAATGTTTATTAGTAGGTATCTAAGGGATGTGATGGGTAAAGCACTGGATCGGAAGGCAGGAAGAGTTGTGTTCAAATTTGACTTCAGACACTTACTAATTGTTTTTTTTGCCCTAGGCAAGACAGTTAACTTCTGTCTGCCTCAGTTTCCTTAACTACAAAATGAGGATAATGATAGCACTTCTCTCCCAGGGTTGTTGTGGGAATCAGATGACATACTGTAAAGTGCTTTCAAACCTTAGACCCCCATTTAAATGCTAGTTATTATTATACTGCCTCCTAGTATAATAATAGCATAATGTCACTTGCACATACTGAAGAAGGTGCTCATTGGATTGAACTGGATTTTATTTTTATTACACTGTACCAAGCAGTCAGTCAACAAGTTTTTAATTAAGGGCTTACTATGTTCAGGCACTGTGCAAAGTACTGGAGTTACAAAGAAAGGTAAAAACAGCCCTTGCTCTTGTAGGGAAGACAACATGCAAATAATTATATACAAATAATATATATTCATGTATGTGTACATACACACACACACACACACACACACACATGAATATACAATACAGATAGAAAGTAATCTCAGAGGAAAGGCATTAACAATGAGAGGGACTGGGAAAGGCCTCCTGCAGAAGGCAGGATTTAAGATGAGTCTTGAAGGATCTTGAAGGAAGCCAGGAGGTGGAGATGAGGAAGGAGAACATTCCAGGCACGAGGGAGAAAGGTGCAGAGTTGGGAGATGTGTGCAAGGAACAGCAAGAAGGCTGGATCACAGAGATAGTGGAAGGGACAAAAGTCTAAGAAGACTGTAAAGGTAGGCAGGGGTCAGTTGTGAAAGGCTTTAAATCCAAAGGATTTCATATTTAATACTGGAAGGAACAAGAAGTTGCTCTAAGACTGATGGAAGAGGGAGATGGATGCAATTTGGTAAATTAAGGAACACAGGAACTTGGCAGCACCAAGGCCTCCTTGCTTCATTATTTTCAAGTTTGGCCTTGTGTGCCACCGAGGTTCTCATTAACCTAGGATCTCTTGTGGCAGGGCAATCCATTGGGTTTATTGATGTTTTTGGCCAGATGAAACCCGAAACCTGGAGAATATAGTTATTTTGAGTACCAGATTACCATGATCAGCTTTATGCATTTGGAAAATTACTTTGGCAACACTGAAAAATGAACTGGGGACAGGAGAGCCTGGAATTAAGGAGACTAGTTAGGAAACCATTACCATAGTCGAGGAAAGAGATAATAAATCCTCAAATTAGGGTAGTGGCTCTTCAAGTAGAAAAGAAAGGACAGATGCAAGAAATAAGGACCTGGCAATTGATTTGGTGTGTTGGAGGGTGGAGGTGGGGTGGGGGGGAGTGGGGGTTTGTGGGGGCATGTGGGTGTGTGGGTGTCGATCTGTGTGAGTGCATGCAAGTGCAAGGTGGTTTGTAAAGGAGATGGAAAAGTAAAGGAACACTTTTAGGTTTCCAGTCAGTGACTGGGAAAATGGTAGTGCCATTGTTAGAGAGAGGGAAACCAAAGGAAAAGAAAATATCCAGAAGTAAAGAGTGATCCACAATGCCAAATGCTACAGAAGGATCTGGACATTATGACAAGGAATCAGTAAAGATGTCCTTACACAGAGCTCTGATTAATAAGCAGGAGCTGAAACTTCAGTTCCATTCTATTTATTTGTTTGGTTGGACACCTGTCCCCGTATCTCATCCTGCAGATCACACTACTTATCAGCCAGGAAGCATTGACATGTTCTGTTTCCAACTGGGCCAGCTCTCTACTATAGGCTACCTGATGGACCCCTCACCCCCTATGTTGATGCCCAACTTAACATGGGCTGGCTTTAAGCAGCTCAGGACCCCCCAAGCTCAAGGATTCCTCCAACCTCAGCCTCTCTAGGAATGAATCACCGAGTCCCACCCATCCAATTCAATTGAACAAATATTTATTAACACCTACTATGTGCAGTCAAATCTGGATTGTTAACTCCTTTGGAAAAGACAAGCAAGATGACTAGTTTCTGTTGGATATCAGTTCTCATCTGGATTAAAAAGGCTTACACAGCCAGTCCTTTAGGATTTATAGTAGATAATTCTTTCCAAAGGGGTTAATTTGCCAGAGCTCTCCAAAGGAACTGACAACAGTAGCATAGATTTATTGCATTCTTGTGATTTTTTTTTCCTTTTGTACTACACATTTCTATGGTATTTCCAAGGAGCCAAAATGGCAGATGATCTCTTGAGGTCCCTTCAGGTCCTGAGTTGTATGATTCTATGAAGCGTCTCTAATATTTATTCCTTAAAATGGTCTTATAGACTGTGATTTTTATTCTAATTTTTTCACCCAAAGCCTTAGAAAGGTTAATTAAATTATCCGAGGTCACACAGTAAGACAACAGTAGAGCTGAAACATGAACTTTCGTGTCCTTGGGTGTTTCTTGGCTCACGAGTATCTCTGTATCTTTCTCACTTTCTGTCTCTCCTTCTTTAAGTAGGTTATGTAAAGAAGAGGATAAAGACTCAAAAATGAATGTGGGGGTCGACAGAGTTGTACGTTTTTGGCCTGGATTTTAGATAAAACTCTGCTACTTAACAGTGGTGCAAACTTATGAAAGCCATTTAAATGTTCTTAGCTTTAGTTTCCCCATCTGTAAAATGGGTACAATACCTACTCCACAGGTTTATAATGACATTAGAGCTGGAAGGGACCTCATAGGTTATCTAGTCCAACTTCATCATTTAATGGGCAAGGAAAGCGAGGCACAGAGAAGTTAAGAAACTTGTCCAGGGTCACATAGGTAGTAAGTAAACAGGAGGTTGAGGATTTAAATCTAGGTCTTCTGATTCCAAATTGAGCACTCTTTCCACCATGCCAGGATGCCTCCCCTTTTTTTTTTTCAAAAGATTTTTAAGATTTCTAAAGCTCTTTACAGACATCATTTTTAATTATCTTAAAACTACTTAAAAATCAATTATTCTTTTTCACTGTTTATGTGATTACTTAAATTTAAAATTGCTTCTTGGAAAAACCCCATGAGATTGTTCCTGTCCTTGTGCTAATGAGGAAAAGAAGTTTGGCAAAATTTGTTTCTCATTTGGGTGTCTAGCCTAGGCACTCAAGCACTAGAACAGTCTTTAAATACTCAGGCTGTGTTACTTAATCCACTGATCTCTGCTGCTTCATGGAAGTCATAATTCAATAATTGTTGTCTGGATGTCTTGACTTGAACATGAATTGGACTTATTGAGGCAGAGTTGCACAAAGTCATTAGCCTCACTCTCTCTTCCAGAGCCATATAAGTCCAGTGGCAGGGCAAAAATCAAGATGACTGACAATGGCCCAGAAGGCAGTGGATGACCTTGGCGCCTTCAAAGATCAAGCTCTAAGGGCACCACAGGGCCTGCTTCAGTCGCCTTCATGGCCATTGGAACAAATTGTTGTCATCTGCCTATTTTTCAGGGGAAGTCTTCATATGCTTGGAGTAGACACCCTCCTAACTTGCTGATGGATTTAAGGCCTATTGGTTACCCTCAACCTTGTTTATCCCATTTACCCAGACACTTTTACTGGAGTATGACTGCAGTGAATGTTGCAGCTTCTTGGAGTCACAGGTGAAAGTTGGGTGATTGGTTGGATACCAAAGACGGAAGAGCAGCCCTGAAAAGGGTCTTGACAAGCCCTTACCCCAGAGGTGCTAGTTCTCCCTTTAGATCCCATACACCCCAATTCAATAATCAGAAGGGAGCCAGAGCCACATAAGGGGCAAATCTCCTCTCAGTAGAAACTGGGTATCTCATTTGCCTCACCTTTCCCTTTTCTCCAAGGCTAGTTCAAAGTGTTAGTCGAGGTGTGGTTCTACCACATAGATTCAAAGTAGGAACAGAATGAGATCGATTCCTTAACCTGTTTCTTGCCATGGAGTAATAACAACAGAGATGAAGCCAAAATTACAGGATGAGCTTCTGCCTTAAAATCTATTATTTGTTCTCATTCCACAAAGACTTCTTTCTCTTGTAGTTGAAGGGTCTATCCTAACTTTGATTCAAGTATCAGATTCAATGCACAGTGCTATTCCTCATTAGGTGACCTGGGTATTATGTTACTCTGTTTTTTCCAGATATTTAGGAACAAGGCTTGGGATCCTGGGTCTTCTTTCTATCCTAAAGAGTTCCTCTGGGTTCAAACCTTCAGAACATAAGGTGTCAGCCACTTTTCTCTTAGGTTAAAAAATTATAAAACAGATGTCAAAGTTTGGCTCAATAATAAACCAGAAGAGTGTGCGGCAGAGGAGAAATAACTAGACAAATAATCAATGTGAAAAAGAACCAGGGAATCCAGTGGCCAACTAGTTCAACATGAAGCAGCAATGGAATATGGCAGCTCAAAAAACCAAAGGGTACTTAAGCAACGTTAATAGAAGTATAATGTCCCTGATGAAGGAGCATTGATGGGGCTTCTATACTCTATGCTAGTCAGAGCACATTTTAGAATGATATATTCAGTTTGGGATAAGAGGATGACTAAAATAGTGAGGGAGAATGGGCTAGAGACCGCTATTAGAGAATGGAATCAAAGCTTCATAGCTCTAGAGTTGGAAGGGCCCTCCTGAAGCCATCAAGTTCAATGCCTTAATTTTACAGATGAGGAAACTGAGACCCAGAAATTTTAAGTGATCTGTCCAGAGACCCTCAGGTAGTAAGCATCAGAGGCAGAGTCCTCTCACTCTATATCTAGTGCTCTTTCTATTGGTGGAACTGGGGATATTACTCTAGAAAAGAGAAGACCAAGAGGGGTCTTCAGGTATTCAAAGGGTTATCAGTTTGAAGAGGGATTAAATTTCTTCTGTTTGGTCTCAGAGGGTAGAGCTAGGAGCAATGGGTGGAAGTCACAGAGAGACCAATTCTGATCCACGTAAGGTAAAAACTTCCTGATAATCAGACTTTTTCCAGAAGTAGGGAGGGCTGTTAAGGGTAGATGACCATTAGTTGCAGGCATGACAGTGGAACTTCTTGCTTTGGCACTCATCGGACAATTATGAGGTCTATCTATCAGTCAATTGATTCACAAGCATTTATTAAGGGCTTATTATATGCTGAGTGCTGGGTATACAAAGATAAAGAAAAATAGTTCCTATCCTCAAATGGCATGCATTCTAATGGGAGAGACAACATACACAAACATCAGTACATACAAAATCAATGAAAGGTAGCCTTAGAAGGAAAGGTGCTAGCAGCTGGAGGGGCAGGAAGGGTTTCCTAGAGAAGATGGCATTTGAGATGAATCTTAAAGGAAGCTGGGTATTCTAAGAGAAGGAGGTTTGGAGGGTGAGCATTTCAGGTGTGGAGGACAGCCCCTGAAAAGGCAGAGACAGGAGATGGAGCTTCATGTGTGAGTCACAGAAAACAGGCTAGTATGGCTACATTTCAGAGTACATGGAGGGGAGCAGTGTGTTTAAAAAAAAAAAAGATCAGAGGTAGGAAGGCGGTAGGTTGCAAGGAGTGTTAAATGCCAGAGTTTATATTTGATCCTAGGGATAATAAGAAGTTGGAATTTTTCAAATGGGGGTGACATGGTCAGACCTAGTATTTGGGAAAAATATTCTGGTGGTTTTTTGATTCTATAAGCCAGGTTTTCATAAAGTCTATTTATAAACACACATATTCACCATGCCCAATGTCACATCAGCGCTGATTCTGCCTCTGACTAATTCTACTTCTCATTTTCCTTTGGAGTCATCATCAGACTCTTTCATGACTATATCTTAGAACAGAGTAGGATCAGAGAATTGCAGCTGGAAGGAGCCTTAGAGATCATTTAGTCCAGTGGTATCAAACTCAAATAGAAATAGAGACCACTAATCCATACATAAGGATCCTTGTAGGTTATGTTTTGACTTAGTTTTAAAATGTAACATTATCTAAGTATTATAGCATTTTTATTTATCTTGTGAAATATTTCCCAATTACATTTTATTATGGTTTGGCTGGCACCGGGAAGTGTTACAGGCTGCATGAAGTCCATAGGCCTCTGATCTAGCCCAAACACTTCATTTTACAGATGAAGAAATAGTGGGCCAGCAAAATAGTGGGCCAGTGACTTGTACAATGTCACACAAATAGTAAGCAACAGAGTCAGGATTTGAACCCATGGCTGTTCCATCTATGAGGGTGTATGTATATGTAGGGATGAAGACTATTTTATATGAAATTATAAGGCTTTAGAGATCACCTAATCCAAACCCCTTATTTTTATAGAGGAAGAAAACTAAGGTCTAGAAAAGTGACTTTTGTGAGAATCTTCTGATCTGAAGAAAATGCCAAACATTTATCAATTATCTGAAGAAAATGCCAAACATTTATCAGTTATCTCTTTGGACATTATAGTAACTAGGTTCCTATTTTCCTTGATACAGAAAGAGGAAATTATAGAGTTAGAAAAGAGCTTAGAGATCATAGGGAGCTCATAGATTTATAGTTGGAAGGAACTTTAAACAATGATCCAGTACAACCTTCTCATTTACAAATGAGGAGACTGAGGCCCAGAGAGGGGAAGGGATTCACCTAAGATCACCCCTTCATTTGAAAAATGAAGAAATTGAGTGGGAGGGAATGAAGTCAAGTTAAGAAGCATTTATCAAATGCCTACTATGTGCCAGTTATTGTGTTAAGTGCTGGGGATACAAAGAAAGGCAAAACTAGAGCGCTGTAATAGACCAAGGATTTGAACACAAGTCACTCCTCTGATGGGCAGCACAGTGGATAGAGTTCTGGGCCTGGAGTCAGGGAAACTCCTCTTCCTGACTTCAGATCTGGCCTCAGACACTTACTTGCTGTGTGACCCTGGAAAAAGTCACTTAACCCTGTTTGCCTCAGTTTCCTCATCTGTCAAATGAGCTGGAGAAGGAAATGGCAAAGCACGGCAGTATCTTTCCCAAGAAAACCTCAAATGGGGTCACGAGGAGTCAGACACGGCTGAAATCACCGAGCAACAGCAGCAAACTGTCCTGACTCCCAGGACAGCGCTTTGTCCATTATACATCTAATGGATACTTCCTATTTATGTCATACTTCACCGATTATAAAATGATTCCCTCGTTAAAAACCCTATGGATGAGGTGATATAAATATCATTGCACCCATTTCACAAGGGGGCTCAGAGAGGTTGTCCATGGTCGCATAGCCTGAGCCGAAGAGATGGGATAGAGATTGGAGGCCTAGGATGCCTTTAAAAGCCGCTTCAGCTGAACTGTTTGCTCTTGACCTTTGGCCATCCCCCTTCCCCCTCCTCCCACCCCTCACCTCTCACCCCTCCCAGCTTCAGTCTGTTCCCTAAGCAAATTGGTCTGGGGCCCAGGGAAAGAAGGAATTAGGAGGTATTTCAGTTACTCCATCGCAGATGAGGCAAATCCATCCCCCACAGCTAAATCAGTGCACCTCTGCAGCCACTGCAATTGAGTCTGGGGAAGTGGCCTCCCCAGCCCCTGCACCCCATAACCCTTCCCTGTTCGCACCCCATAACCCTTCCCTGTTCCACCCCACACAGAGCACAGAGCACTGGCATCTTTTTGATCTTGACTTGGTAGAGCCCAATTAAGGATAAGTAGGAGGAAAGAGAGTAGATTTACTGCAGAATTTCCATACTATCTTTTTTTTTCCCTTAAGAGAGGCAGCTGAGGGATAGTAGGCAGGGAAATATCTTAGGATCCAGAGAGATTGGGTTCAGGGGATGCGTGTGGCACATATTGGTTGCCTGATACATATTGCTTATGTGACTCTAAGCCTGTCCCTTAACCTTCCAGTGCTGTTGATTAGTGGTTCTTGAACTTTTTAGTCTCAAGACCCCTTTATACTTTTAAAAATGATTGAGGACCCCCTCCCTCTCAAGAACTTTTATGTGTGTGGGTTATGTCAATCAACATTTGCCATATTAAAAATCAGAACATCTTAATATTATATATGTGTGATATATGTACATATATTTTACATGTATGCAAATAATTTTGACCTTGAACACCCCATGAAAGGATCTCAGGAACCCTTATGGTTTCCCAACCATATTTTGAGAAATATTGCTTTAGGCGACTCTTTAAGACTATAAGTGAGATGATACTGACCTAAATTGGTAAAGGGATTTCAACTATTCCCTATATCAGTGAAATCATAGATTTAGTTCCCTATTTTCTATCTTTTTTCCAGGAAAAAAAAACAAACAAAAACCACAAGGCATTGTTTCCAATATAATCAACTACACCCTCTGGGGCCACTTAGCTTGCTTCATTTGCTCCACACAGAACTGTAATGGGCAATTCTGGCCCCTGTGGTGTGCATTAAGGCAAATTCTGTCTCCTGGAGTATGTGTGTGTGGCAGGCCTTGAATACTGCTAGGGTAGGCATTGGTACGGAAGGAGGGTAGGGCCTAGCTAGGGAGAAGGAGTTCACCTTTCATTTTTAACATTTTTTTTTAACCAGGTGTTAAACTCTGTTGTTTCTACCAGCTCAAAGAAGTACAAGTGTTATATTGTGTAACTTTTGGTGCCCTGGGGCAACACTCTGCCCCATCACTGTGACACCCTCTCAGAGACAGGACCTCTGGCTCCTTATCTCTGAGATATAAGGTTGTGTGTTGTAGAAGAAAGTAAAGATGAATGTGATCTCAAAAGTTTGGTTTTTAATTTAGAGGATCTTATGAAATGACAAAAATGTTTGGAGTCAGGGCAGCTAGGTGGTAAAGTGGATAGAGCACTAGGCCTGGAGTCAGGAAGACCTGAGTTCAAATCCAGGCTCAGAAACGAACTGTGTGACCCTAGGCAAGTCACTTAACCTTATTTACTGTAAAATGAGCTGGAGAAGGAAATGGCAGGCTACTCTGGTATCTTTGCCAAGAAAACCTCAAATGAGGTCACGAAGAGTTGGATATGACTGAGCAACAAATAAATACCTTTGAGTCAGACAACGTGGGTTAGAATCCCAGCTCTGCTCTGTACTACCAGTATGAAAGCTTCAGCTTCCTCCTTAGCAAAACAAAGGGGTTTCATGAAATGATAAAGCTTTATGTCCCTTCCAGCTCTGTATCTGTGAACCCATGATCCTTCAGCATTCAATAAACATTTATTAAAAGTGAAATAAAGACTGTGTCCCTGGGTTGGGGCACAGGATCCATCGCCTCCACCAATAACCCAGGCTAGGATTTGTGAAATGCTTGTTTTCTCTTACAGAACCAGCCAAGTGAGACCAAACAGCAAGAGGTTAAAGAGAATTCTGAACCGGAGCAGCTGGGGAGTGTTAGCAAGCAGTGAGGGCCGGCATCAAAGCCAGCGGGACTGTGGGGGTAGAAATGAGTGTGTTGGCTGTGGGAAGGCATTTAGCAAGAGGAAACTCAGATTATGAATCCCTCGTTAAGAAACCTTTCTTCATTTTCTTAGATTAACATCTCAACAATATTATAAGCCTTTTATTTGAGGTTTATAAAGGAGAAATATTAAAATGAACTATATACATCCTCACATATTAATAAATTTATCCTGAGAAAATCAGAGGTGATTGCATCTGAGAGGATTTCTGAAGGGTAAGGGTGAAGTAAATATGAACAGCTTCAAAGTGCTGGTGATAAGTATATTCTTTGTTTTGCAATTTAGGCAAATCTACAAGATTTTAGCATCTTCAACTTGGTGTGAGGGCTAAGGAAAGAGGATCCTTTATTCTGTGAAAGGGAAAGGAAGGACATACTTAGGAAGCACACTTTAAATGTGGACAAAAAGAGGCTGAACTGTTGTAAGTCAGACTGTTGAAGGGTTGGCCATTTTCCATTCCTGCTCACTCAGTATGGTTCCCTGGGCACTGAGGCCAGACCTTCCATTTTGAACATGCTGAGTTCACTTCATAAACACAGTGTATGAACACTGGGTGTCTGCTACTGTACTGAGCCTCATTTGCTAATTTTATTTTTTTCATGACATTGTTTGGGTCTTACGAGTTAAAAGTATATACGTCTGTTCTAGTGAGGCAGTGTAGGGTACTGGGCTGGGAGTGAAGGAAATCTGGGTTCAAATCCCAGCTGCAACATTTATGAGCTCTGTCATCTGAACCAGTCCCAGCCTTTTAGAGCTTCATTGCCTTCATCGGTAAAACGGGGGTCGGGCTAATTGACCTCTATGGTCCCTTTTAGCTCTAAATCTCTGACTATGAACTACTTTTGGGACCTCACAATGAGGACAATGGCTCATGATTCTTTCTGCCTAGTAAAGTCCCTTGAAGCATTGGAGGTCCTTCATAAATGTTTTGGCTGGCTGACATTAAAATATTAACTTTGTGGCTGTGTGAATTAATACAGCTGCTTCTGGTTTTAAGAAGACCCAAACACAGGGAGGAAGCCAGGTAAGAAATATTGGGTTTGGACTTAGAGAGGTGACTTGGTTTTTAATCTTAGCCATTGCTGCTTGGGTGACTTTGAGCAGTAATTGAACCTCAGAGATAAAGCTTCCTTATTTCTAAAATATGTGTGTGTATGTTGAGGTGGGCAAGATGGAAGGGAGAGAGGATTGGACTACCCAACCTCTAGAGACCATGCTAGCTTTATAGCTATATAAATCTGTGAACCTTATAAAATAGCGAGGGATAGATGTTATTAGTTCTACTTCACAGAGGAAAAAAAGTGAAGCCCAAGGGATAGGTTCAAGTTCTTTGTTTTGCTAACCTAAAGAAATCTATAGGGGCTAAATGTCTCTACCTGGGTCAGTCTTGGGCTAACAAAAATCATGTTATGAAGTTGATCTAGAATTAATTTCTTGACTCTTGAGCCCAAGTAATTTCCATTAAATTATACTATCTCCTTGAAATGTTATAATTTTTAGGAGAGAACATAAGGTAGAAAGAAAGTTGCATTTGGAATCAGAAGACCTAGGTTCAAATTCTAAATTACCTAACCTTTCTGGGCCCAGTTTCCTCATCTGTTAACTCAAGGGGTTGGACTAGATGACCTCTGAGGTCCCTTCCAGTTCAAATTCTATGCTACTTTGATTATTTAGTGACAATTTTTATTCTATTTTAAAGGTTAGGGAAATCTCTAACCCTGAGTTAGAGATGTTTCAGGTCATTTGGGTCCCAAATATCAATGTAGTTCCATTATTGAAATTCTATGAAATTTATGACTTCTAAGTTATAGAACAAAATCAACAATAGTATTTTTCACGATGAGGTTTTATGACTGTGAATCATGGAACTCCATGATCTCAGAAGAACTGGTTGTAGATGACCCAAAAAAGGTAGTGAAAATCCCCACAGTGACTATTAGTAAGCTACATCTCATTACAGCTCATGATTTGTGTCCCCCAAAGCAATGTAAAAGATATCATCAAGGACATAGATCACGGGAAAATGGCACATGAGGATCCAATGAAGGGATGGGGACTGCTTACCCTGGAGAAAGGATAATATAAGTGGGACATAAATGAATGAATGAAAACACATTAAGTAATATGTACCAGGTGGTGCACTAAGCAGCTGGCGATATACATACAAACAAGTTCCTACCCTCAAATAGCCTGTATTTAACATAAAGGAAAGCTAGAAGGGAACAGATATGGTTTGGAATTGTCCTGAAAGTGATTTGGAGGCCTACTTTGAGGCAAGATAAGGCAAAGGCCAGGTTCCAGTGGAAGGGAGTTGAGGAGCATGACCAATCTGCATGGTAATATGGTTTGGAGATAGCAGAGAAGTGAAGTGGAATCCCAGTTTCAAGCAAGACAAGGCTTCGAAAGCCCACCTCTTGGAGGTTAGAATCCCATGACATGACATTCCCAATGCTTGAAAGATGATAATGTGGAAGGAGAATTCATACAATCTTTCATCTGACCAAGAAAGAATAGAATAGGACTCTCACTTCCTTATTGCAGAACACTTTGCCCTTTACTACAAACTAATGTCACATTAGCTTTCTTGGCTGCTATTAAACAAACAAACTGCTATTAAACAAACAAAAAACTGTTATCTCATATTGAGTGAGTTTTACTAAATCCTCTGGGTCTTTTTTAGACTACTCAATCCAGAGGTAGTTTTTTTTTTCAATCTCTACTCCCTTTCTCTTTCTCTCTAAATGGTCTAGAGCCAGAAAAGACCTTAAAGGTGATTTGAACCAATATCCTTATTTTATACATCACTAAACAGAATTCCGGAGAATTGAACTCCAGGTTCCAAAGCCAGTAAATGACAGAATCAGGCCTCTATCTCACGTCTCTTCCTTCCTATTTCAGGGCTTGTTCCACAATACTATACTGCCAAGACCACTTTCTATAATTGACTCTATATAATACCCAGTTCACCATTTCTTTCCAGGGTGTATTTAGCCAACATTTTAGTTCAGCTGAGTAGTTTATAAACAGCATTCTATAAATACTGCTTTGTATGAAACTATATTTTCAACGTTAGGAAAATAGATATATTGACCACCGTTGAGCCTTAAGTCTCCTCTAATTTATTTACCACAGCATCATTTGAGCTAAGTTCAGAGACACTGGAGCTTAACATACCTATTTCCACCTTATTCTGTAGAATCCTTCCTAAGATATAAGGGAGCTGTTTGGTGATACTGTCCCTATGACATTAGGTGTGGTTACTGGCATAGTTTTATGGCTTCTGAAAATCAAGAAAGAGGTTCAGAGAAGAGGAGTTGAGGCAGAAATGAAATGTGGGAAATCAAAGAAAGAGAAAAAATGTCTATATGTAAAATGCTGTGCTTTTCATGGTATTCAAAAATTGGACAGTAACGTCTGTCCTCCTGTTAGGGATTGGCTAAACAAATTGTGGTAGATGAATTTAATGCAATATCGTTGTGCCAAAAGAATTGAGGGATTGACAGTTTTAGGAGAAACTAGAAAGACTGATGAACTGTTGCAGAGTGAAGTGAGTGAACAAAACCAGGAGAACAATTTATATGACGATCACATTTTAGAGAAATTAATTTTGAAAGACTGATCAGAACAATGATAAATCACAAGTCTAAAAAACGAGGATAAAACATGCCACTCACCTCCTGACAGAGAGTAGATGAACTTAAAATTCAGAAAGATACTATACATTTTTGGACATAGCTAATGTGGGAATTTGTTTTGCCAGACTGCAGCTATATGTTGAGGAATTTGTTTTTCTGTTCATAAAATTTGCTCAATGTAGGGGGAAGTAATTGGAAGAACAGATGCATTTAAAAAATACTTGTTACTTAAAAAATAAAGATACTGTAATAAAGTATTTTTAAAAGGGAAAAAAGTATGCAAATCCCAGGAAATGGTAAGTTTATTAATGGTCACTCTAGGGTGGAAACCAGAAGCAGGCTCTGCCTTCTGTAGGCACCACTTGTGACTAATGATGTCCATCAACATCAATATTTATAGAAAGAAATTGTTCAACCTTACCTCACTTCCTAGGGAACATAAACAGTGACCAGTAAGCAGTTTGAGGGGGGAAAGGTATACATTTGAATGGACATTGTATATACAATATCACTCATATTGAAAGAGTCATAGAATTTAGATCCAAAGACTAGTCAGTCATGAATATTTTAATGGCATTTTGGAGGGAGGGCACTTGTAGAATCCCACAGAACATTTGGTCCTAAGCTGTTCAACATTTTTATCAATACTTGGATGAAAGCAGAGGTTACATGCTTATCCAATCTGCAGAGACAGAGAATTGGAAGGGAGAGTTAGTATGTTGGATAATAAAGTAAGACTTTCAATGGGCCAGAACACTGGGATGAATTTTAAAAGGTGGAATTTAAAAGGGTTGAGTGTGTGTGTGTGTGTGGGGGCAGAGCCAAGATGGTGGAGTAAAAGTAGTGACTCGCTTAAGCTCTCCCCAAAACCCCTCCAAATACCTGTAAAAAATGACTCTAAACAAAATCTAGAGCAGCAGAACCCACAAAAAGACAGAGTGAAACAAATTTCCAGCCCAAGACAACATGGATGGTTGATAGGAAAGGTCTGTTGCCCTGGGGTGGGAGAGGAGCACTGTTCGGCATGGGCCACACAGGCAAAGACAGGGCCAGAGCAAACCTGGAGCAGGCCTCAAGAGACTGAATCACAGGCAGCTGTGGTGGTTTCCAGACTTCTCAACCACAAATGCCAGTGAAAACTTAACAGGTCGGGGAAAGGTCTGTTGGACCTGGGTGAGAGAGGAGCATAGTCTAGTCCTGGCCCTAGCACAGCCCTGGGACGATAGCCACAGCTGCAGCAGTTGCTTCTGGAGCTCTCAGCCCAGCAGCTGATCAGAGGGGAATTGCAGGGATCTTTTTGTTGGCACTGAGGCAGGATTCTCTTGCTTTCCCCATATTTGGATCTGGGTCAAAGTCCTGGATGGTGGTCCTAGGGTGAGGAGGAACACTGGTATGGTGGAGCTTGTGGTGGCAGTATAGAGAGAATCCTCCTCACAATTCCAAAGCAGAAAAGAGTGCTTGTGGTCACTCATAGATCAGAGCACAGGCCAGGACAGGGGTAAATACCTCTCATTTGATCATACCACCTTTGAAAAACTGAAAATTTACAGGTCTCTAGAAGTATCTCTTAAAACAACTACACAAAATCCCTGAGGCTTGGGACAGTACACTCTCCACACTGGCAGCATAGCCCTACCTTAACAAAGAGTTAAGAAGTCAAGTAATTGGCTGGGAGCATGAACA
The DNA here is from genome assembly GCF_003287225.1 of Phascolarctos cinereus. Lineage (NCBI taxonomy): Eukaryota > Metazoa > Chordata > Mammalia > Diprotodontia > Phascolarctidae > Phascolarctos > Phascolarctos cinereus. The sequence goes on from NW_027555514.1 coordinate 159,041,226, forward strand.
AACAGTGGAAAAAACTCAGCCTATAGAATCTTACTTTGGTGACAAAGAAGATCAAAACATACAACCAGAACCAGACAAAGAACTTTGACAAAGTCAAAGCTCCTACATTCAAAGCCTCCTAGAAAAATATGAATTGGTCTCAAGCCATGGAAGAGCTCAAAAAGGATTTGGAAAAGCAAGTAAGAGAAGAAGTGGAAAAACTGGGAAGAGAAATGCAAGTGAAGAAAATCATGAAAAACACGTCAACAGCTTGCTAAAGGAGACCCCCCAAATACTGAAGAAAATAACAACTTAAAAAGTAGACTAACCCAAATGGCAAAAGAGGTCCAAAAAGCCAATGAGGAGAAGAATGCCTTAAAAAGCAGAATTGGCCAAATGGAAAAGGAGGTCCAAAAGCTCACTGAAGAAAATAATTCCTTAAAAATTAGAATGGAGCAAATAGAAGCTAATGACTCTGTGCTAAATCAAGAAATTACAAAACAAAACCAAAAGAATGAAAAAAATAGAAGACAATGTGAAATATCTCACTGGAAAAACAACTGACCTGGAAAATAGATCCAGGAGAGACAATTTAAAAATTATTGGGCTACCTGAAAACCATGATTAAAAAAAGAGCCTAGATATCATCTTTCAAGAAATTATCATGGAAAACTGCTCTAATATTCTAGAACCTGAGGGTAAAATAGAAATGGAAAAAATCCACTGATCACCTCTGAAAGAGATCCCAAAAGGAAAATTCCTAGGAATATTATAGCCAAATTCCAGAGTTTTCAGATCAAGGAGAAAATATTGCAAGCAGCCAGAAAGAAACAGTTCAAGTACTGTGGAAATACAATCAGGATAACACAAGATTTAGCAGCTTCTACGTTAAGGGATTGGAGGGTTTGGAATATAATATTCTGGAGGTCAAAGGAGCTACCCAGCAAAACTGAGTATAATCCTTCAGGGGAAAAAAATTGGATATTCAATGAAATAGAGGACTATCAAGCATTCTTGATGAAAAGAACAGAGCTAAATAGAAAATTTGACTTTCAAATACAAGACTCAAGAGAAGTATGAAAAGCTAAACAGGAAAGAGAAATCATAAGGGACTTATTAAGGTTGAACTGTTTACATTCCTACATGGAAAGATGACATTTGTAACTCATGAGACCTTTGTCAGTATTAGGATAGTTGGAGGGAACATATATATAGAGGGCACAGGGTGAGTTGAATATGAAGGGATGATATCTAAAAAATAAATTAAGGGGTGAGAGAGGATTGTCCTAGGAGAAGAAGAAAGGGAGAAGTAGAATGGGGTAAATTATCTCACACAAAAGAGGCAAGAAAAAGCTTCTACAGTTGACAGGAAAAGGGTGGAAGTGAGAGAGAATGAGTGAATCTTACTTTCATCAGATTTGGCTTAAGGAGGGGATAACATACACAAGCAATTAGGTATGGAAATCTATCTTACCCAAAGGAAAATAGGGGAAAGGGGATAAAGGGGGAATGATAGAAAGGAGGGAAGTTTGGGGGAGGAAGTAATCAGAAGCAAACACTTTTGAGGAGGGACAGGGTCAAAGGAGAGAACAAAAAAAAGTGGGGGGCAGGATAGGATGGAGGGAAATATAGTTAGTGTTTCACAACCTGACTATTATGGAAGTGTTTTGCATGACTATACATGTATTACCTACCTGTTTGCCTTCTCAGTGAAAGTGAGTGGGGAGGGAGGAAGGGAGAGAATATGGAACTCAAAGTTTTAAAAACGAGTGTTAAAATTGTTTTTACATGCAAATGGGAAATAAGATATACAGGCAAATGGGTATAGATATCTATCCTGTCCTACACGAAAATAGAAGAGGAAGGGGATAGGGGATAGGAGAAGGGAGGACAGATTGGGAGAAGGGGTATTCAGAATGCATGCCATGTTGGAGTGGGGGAGGGAAGAGATGTGGAGAAAATTTGGATCTCAAAATTTTGTGGAAGTGAATGTTGAAAACTAAAAATGAATAAATTTAAAATGAAAAAAAAGGGTTGAGTATAAAGTCATAGGATTATAGTTATAGAACTAGAAGGATCACCCACCAAGACCCTCATTTTATCAATGAGGAACCTGAGGCCCAGGGAAGTAAAGTGACTTGACCAAAGTCACAAAGGCAATAAGAGGCCAAGCTAGGATTCAAAGCCAGGTCTTCCAACTCCAAAGCCAGCACTCTTTTAATTATACCTCAGTACCTGCACTTAGGTTCAAGAAATCCACTTCATCAATACAAGATGGCAGGGGGTGGAGTTGTGATTAGACAACAGCTAATTGGAAGAGAACTGGGGATTTTAGAGGACCACAAGCTCAAAATGAGTCATTGTTGTAATATGGCAGCCAGCAAAAACTCATGCAGTCATTTGCTGCATTAAAAAAGGCATAGTGTCCAGAAGAGAGGAGGTGACAGTCTTTCCTGATCAAATGATTCCTGAAAGTTTATATTCACCGTGCCACATTTTTAAGAAGGTCAGTGCTAAACTGGAGAGTTCCGAGAGTGGGGCAGTCAGGAAATTGGAGGCCTCCAGATCATGTGACAGGAGAATAAGTTGAAGAAATTAGGGATGTCATGTTCAGAGAACAGAATATATGGTTGGAATAAAGAGTAGGGGATAGGGTAGCTATTCTAGCTGTCTTCTAGTATTTGAAAAGTTTTCACATGAAAGAAGGATTAAATTTCTTCTACTTGACCTGATAAGTCAGGACTAGAAGAAATGGGTATAAGGTGCAAATAAGTAGCTTTAGTTTCAATATAAAGAAAATTTTCTATTAGTGAGAGTCATTAAAAAAAGGCTGCCTTTAATCATACAGAAACTGGAAAGCTGTTGCCTAGCCAAAATGGTTGTCGTAGAGCTGGGTCCTTAAGACTCAGGTACTTATGGACTTCAATTATAGGAAATGGTCTCTCAGAATCTATTCTTTTTTTGAGGGATTGGGGAGACAGATCAGTGATTTCACTGATACAGAAAACTCTCTACTATTGCCATGGGCACCTGCCCCACAATTTACAGTCTTAAAGAATTGCCTATAGCACTGGGAGGTTTCTGTGGCAGACAGAATGTTAAGGCCATTCCTTGAGATTCCTAGCTCTCCATTACACCAAGCTACCTTTCCATGTATGCTTATTTAACAAAGCCTTACATGTCATAGTTAATAACTATTTGGACACATAAATGGATTTTACACAGAATTCTAATCAACTGGACTATCTAGTGTCCTAGCTGAAAGCAGATCAGGAGCAGCAACTTAGAAGGGAGCAGTGGGGAGACAGCAGCAAGAAGAAATACTGAAAACCTAACAGGGGAAGAGGAAACAAGAATTTTTAAAACTCTATAAAAATCAAACCAATGAACTCAAGGCAGAGCATTCTGGTGTAACTTCGTTCAAAGGAAAACAACCATGTGTACCTCATTAACTCCTGAGCTATCTTGAATGAAGATGTAATACTTACTGTTCATAGTAAGAACTCCCAATAATCAAAGAAGGGTTGAATTACATTCAGTGTACTCTATTTAAGAAGGCAGGGCAGCCTGTGATGTGACTAAAATAACAGTTTGCACTTTAAGGAATAAGTTCTTATTAACTCTTTGAGGTACATACAACAGGTAGGTACGTAGGCTAGACTGAAGTGGTGAAAAACTTGCGATAAGAGAAATCAGCTAACAATCTATTACAATAATCTTTGTTGTTATTTGGTCATTTCAGTTGTATCTGACTCTTCATTGACCCCATTGCAATAATCTAAGTGAAAGCTGATGAGCGCCTGAATTAAGATGGTAGTTGTGTTGAGTGGAGAGAAGGAGGTGGAGGCAGCAGATGTGAAGGTAGAAAGAGCAAGATTTAGCAACTGATTGGATAGGTGGGGTGAGGGAGAGGGAGGAGTCCAAGAATAATGGTGAAGTTAGGAACCTTGAGAGGCATCTTTGACAGAAATAGAAAAGTTTGAAAACCCGACAGGGAGGTTATTTTTCTACCAACATCTACAGCTCATTTATTCTCTGAGCAGGCCAGAAAAATGAAGGCTGCTGTGTTTTATTTTTTTCCTTACTGCCCACTCAGTTGCCTTAGTTTAGTCACAGATTGACTGCTTGGAGGCCAACAAAGACAGAAGCAAATTGCCTGTCTCCAAACAAGGATGGTGCAATCCTAAATACAAGTCTCTACTTCGGATCACCAAATGGTTCAACTAGTATTTAAAGACCGCATGCGTTTCAGATGCTAAAAATGCTTTAACTTAGACACGTCTACCTATATTAATTCAAAGAGAAACACCAATGAAATTTAAGAGAATTCTGAATCCTAAGAGAATCCTCTGTACCTCCAGATATCATGTGATAGTTATTAATTGTTGAAAACTCTAGGCTTAAAATGCTCCTTGGATTTCCTAAATCTTCAGTTTTGCAAATGTTTGTTTTTGTTTGCTTATTTGTTTCTCATCTAAACTATGTGGTTTTTTTCATCCTTGGTAAACATGTGAGTTTATTTATCATTACTTGACACAATTTTAGAAGGCTGTCCTGAGTTCATTCTCCAAACCTGTGATTCCTGAATATTTTTAAAATTTGACTAAATGAGCTTTTGTGTCCAGAATGCTTGGTATGGCACACTGGAATCTGTGGCCACTCATCTGTGATCGCAGAGATCTAGGTAAGATCACCAGAGAAATCTATAGGGGGCTAGAACAAGAAGAGATCTTAAAATCATCTTTTGTGGGAGGCAGGGAAGAATAATGAATAGGGTGATGGTCTGGAAGCCAGGAAGATATCAATCAGTTCACAGGCTGGTTTTGATACTTATTATGGGTGTTACCAGGAGTGTATCTTGTAACCTTGCTGAGTCTCATTTTCCTTCCCTGTAAAATAGAGATAATAATACCGGTCATACTACCTCATAGAGTTATGAAGATAACATAATTATCATACGTTACTTCCTTTCTCCAACGTTATCACTGAGTCAAACTACCTTGTCTTGCTCTTCCTGAGCATAGGAACATAAGCTCATCTCCTACCTCCATGCCTTTGCACTTGCTGCCTTCCCCATGCCTGAAATTATCTCTCTTTTCTTACCTCTGCCTCTTAGAATCCTTTTGTCTCCTTCAGTACTCTGCTCAAATACCACCTTCTGCATGAAACCTTTCCCCATCCCTTCTAGAATTACCTTGACTCTCTTTCAAACTGTATGTCTGAGAGACATATAGTTCATCTCAATATGTCTACAATTAAACTCATTTTCTTTCTCCCCAAACCTTTTCCTCTTCCAAACTTCCCTGTTTCTGTAAAAGATCTCTCAAGTTCATAACCTAACCACTGTCCTTGGACTCCTCACTCTCTTTCACTCCACCTATCCAGTTAGTGGCCAAATTTTGCTCTTTTTACCTTCACAACATTTGTGGCCTCCAAACCCTTCTCTCCACTCACACAACCACCATCTTAGCTCAGGCCCTCCTCACCTCTCACTTAGATTATTGCAATAGCCTGCTAATTGATCACGCCTAGCTCAAGTTTCTCACCACTCCCATCTAGCCTACACACTGGTTAAAGTAATTTTCCTTGGTCACTCTCACCATGTGAATCCTTTATTCAGCCAACTCTAGTTGCTTCCTAGTGTCTCTGGGATAAAATATAAACTCCTCTTAAAGCCTTATACAACTGAAAATTTCCCCAATCTCTCTCTAGCCTCATTGGACATTACTATACCTTCTATGCTCTACAATTCAGCCAAAATGCCATACATCACACACACACACACACACACACACACACACACACACACACACACACTCACTCACTCCTCCTGTGTTGAGGTCTAGCCATCCCATGTGACTAGAATACACTCCTTTCTTTCTTCTGCTTCATAAGAATCAGTCTTCAGCTCAAGCATCATCTTTTGCACGAAAACATGCAGATTCCCTCAATTGCTAGTGTCTTCCCTCCCAAACTATCTTACATGGAACTATTTTGTATATATTTGCGTTTATTCATTTTATGTTCACGATGGATAGTGTCGACTGGACTGAACCGCTTCGAACCTATGGATGGCCAGAGCTGAACAGAGCAGGCTAGAGACAGGCAAGTCAGGAATCAAACAGAAATTTAATTTTAAAGTGTGGGAAATGACTTGCAAGCAAGAAGGCGATCTAGATACACGTTCCTGGGCTCTGCCCCCAGTAGGGACTTCCGAGGCAGTGTGGGGAGATCTTAATACTTATACCAATGGCTACACAGTGAGCTGTAGCCCTGGCAGTGAGGGGAAATAGCAACAGTGAGACAAGTTTGATTCATAGCAGAGCCTTGTGACCCAAACACAGGACTTGTGCGGTGCTTGTCTGATCTCAGAGAACACCTGGTGTTGGTCAAAGCAATACAATAATTATGTGTTTTTGCCAGAGGGTGAGATCATCCAGAGGGTGAGCACAAAGAATTGTTGTTATGCCAAGCTCAGGGTGCAGCTTGCTTTCTGGACCTTAGCTCTGGAAAACAGGGTGTCTCCTAGTATCTTGACAGTAGATTCGTATACATATACTTCTTGTCTCTCCCAACAGAATGTAAGATCCTTGTGAGTAAGGCTTGTTTCATTCTTTGTACTGGTATCCCCAGTGCCTAGCACAGTGGACAGCATATGGTAAGACCTTAAAAAGTGCTGATTGATTGATTGAGAGGGATTTTAGAAGGAAGAAATGAGGAAGGAGTACAGAACAGCCAAGGCAAAGAGGGCAAAGAACTTGAATATGAAGTGTCATGTATGAGGAATAGAGAGGGCAGTTTATCTGGATTGTGGAGTGTGGGAGTGGGGAAAACATACAAAGAAATTAGAGAGCGAGCTTTGGGGAAAGTAGTGAAGGGCTTTAAAAGCTAAACATTGGAGTTTATCTTTGATTCTAGAGGGAATAGGGAGCCACTGGAGTTGATAGAATAGGGGATTCATATGGTCAGATCTGTGCTTAAGGAAATTTCCTTTGACAGCAGCTTGTAGGATGGAATAGAGTGGTGAGAGGCTTGAGGCAAAGAGACCACTTAGGAGGGGCTGTGGCAATTATTGGGTGAGAGGTGATGAGGGCTTATACTAAGGTGGTAGCCATGTGAGGGGAGAAAGGGGATCAGATATGAGAGACGCTGTGGAGATAGTGGTGGCAAGATTTGGCAACTGCTTGGATACGTAGGATGAGGAAGAGCAAGGTGATGAGAACAAAAGCATTATTATGAGACTGGGAGAATGGTGGTATTTTCAACAGAAACAGGGACATTTGGAAGATGGTTGGGTTTGGGAAGGGAATAATGAGTTCTATTTTGGATGTCCCAGGACTCCCTTTCATTTGGCAACCAGGATTTTCTGGTCCACTATTTAAAGTTATTCTAGTCTCAGGGCGTCATGCCACCCTTCCTAAAATATAATTCCATTTCCTGCTCCTTCCCCTACTCTGCCATCAAATGTAAGCTCCCCAAGGACAGGAACTGTTCCATTTTTGTCTTTGTATCACCTCTGACAGTGCCTGGCACATAGCAGGCTGCTAATAAATGTTATTGATTAATTAATTGACACTCATTCTACAGACGGAAGATTAAGAGATTGAATGACTTTACCATAGTCACATATAAAATCTGTAGCAAAGGTGCAAACAGGCTTCCTTATTCTTGGTGCAGGATTCTACCAATCTCTAGGTTAAACTACCTGTTAAGACGCCTTCCCATTAACAAGTATGTTTTCCTTGAGTGAATTACCAAACATTAATATTGCAAAACAAGATCCCAAGCTATGGTCATGACAATGCCTTATAACACCAAGAGTGAGTTTATGCTATTAAATTTCTTTTAAAGGCATGAGTAATAAACTGAGTTAGTGTAATAAACCAAATCAGCAGGGCAGATCACAGGAAAAGCAAGTTCAGTATTTCTTTAAGGCTACTCATTATCCCCCCCCACACATACACGCATACCATGACATTTAGGGCGTAGTGACAACAAAACCCCACATAAGAACATCTCCATTGGTTTTCCCAAATTTTACCCACAGCTCATGCTATGCATTCATCACCACCATCATACATTTGTTAGCTACCATTGTACATATGATGCTATGCTAGGTGCCACATGAAAAAGAACAAATGTCAAGCTAATATACTAAAGCAGGAATATTGTCAGAGACATGTGAATCATAGAATCATAGGCTTGGAATTGAAAGACTCCTCAGATATCCTCAAATCTACCCCTACCCAGATCATGAATGCTGTCTACCGCAACCACAGTCAATCAAACCAACAAATTAAGCACCTACTACTAGCCAGCCACTGTGCTAGGTACTGAGACTACAAAGACAAAAACAAAATAGATCCTGCCCTGAAGGAGTTTATGCCAAGTTAGGGGAAATAACACAGACACATAGTAAAAACAAAGGAATGCGATGGGGCATTAGCTCCTTAGGGGAATTAAGGAAGGCTTCCAGGAGGAGGCTACACCCAAGCTTTGAAGGTGGAGCTTTGAGGTGAGCTCGGGCTTCTAAGAGGTGGCGATGAGGTGAGGAGGGAGTACTTGGGGAAGACTTGCGGGCACAGCCTATGCAAAGGGATGGAATTGGAAGATGAAATGTTGAGTGTGGGGAAGAGCAACAAGAGCACTGACTTTCAGAAGAGTGCATGCAGAGGGAAAATGTGTCAATAAACCTGGACAGACTGGAGAGAGATTGTGCAGCTCTTTAAATGCCCAACAGAAGATTTGTGTATTTGATCCTAACTATATAGAAATGATGACAAGGGTTTTCTGGTATAGAGGAGGAGGGAAGAGGTTGCAAGAAAGATAGACTGGAGAGAAACAGTGCAGCTTTTTTTTTTTATTATTTCTTTTTAGGTAATTGGGGTTAAGTGACTTGCCCAGGGTCACACAGCTAGTAAGTGTCAAGTGTTTGGTCTGAGGCTGGATTTGAACTCAGGTCCTCCTGACTTCAGGGCCATGCTTTATCGGCTGCACCACCTAGCTGCTCCCGCTGCAGGTCTTTCAATGCCAAGAGAGGATTTCGGTATTTGATTACAGTGGAATAGGAATGATCACAAGGGTTTTCAGGTATAGAAAAGGGGAGAAGAGAGACTGCGGGCCAGTGGCCTGTATTTTCAGAGTGAAATACAAGTTGGTGTCCTCTGCTGAGAGAAAGGTGAGAACAGCAGTATGGGAGGCTTGAGGAGAGGTCTGGGGCAGCCAAAGTGGGGATCACAGGCAAGAGGCAATTAGGAAAGAGTAGAATGATTGATAAGATTAGGTAACAAACCTGTCATGGATTCAGTTGGCATGGTAATGTGACTTCCTCCAGCACATTTCAGCAGCAGGTGAGTGGGAACACGCAGGAGGCGGGTTGGGTTGGGCAGTGAGGAGGTGTTAATTCTAGGTAAACTTTAACACATAATTCTCCTCCCACTGCTTGACAATCCCTAGTGACTGGAAACTCACTTTCTCACAGGCAACTCATTCTATTTGTGTACAATTCTAATTCTTAGACAATGTTTTTTTTCTTATGTGGAGCCTAAATTAAACTTTTTATAACTTTCAATCATTTGGTACCAGTTCTGCTCTTAGGCTCCAAACAAAACAAGTCTAATAATCCCTCCTTCAAATAGCTACTCTTTAAAGATTTGGAGACTCCAATCATGTCTCCTTTGTCTTCTCTTTTCCAGGCTCCTTTAGCAGATCATTGCGTGTCACGCCTTTAAGTCTCCATTTCCAATCCTGGCCACTTTCTTCTGGTCACTCTCCAGCTTGCCAATTTAGCTTCTGAAGTATGGTCCCCAGAACCAACATGACTGTGAAGGTAGCCCAGCCAGGAAGGCAATGGGGCTATCCCCTCCTTGGACTCGGGATACTACCTTTCTATGAATACAGTCAGTCTAAGATAACATTAGCCTTTTTGGCTGTCACATCATGCTTCTGACACGTGTCAAACTTGCCCACTAAAACCTCTAGGTAGTTTTCACATGAATTACTTTTCAGTTATTTCTCCCCAGTTCTGTTTATGGGCAATGAATATTTTTTTAATCCAAAGACAGGACTTTGCATTTATCCCTGTTCAGCTTCATTTTGTTAGTTTCATCATACTTGTCTCTCATGATCTTTTTAGATTCTATTTCTGCCATTCAGACATAATTAAACATACATATAGGAAGATAATATGGCTAGAATTTTAAAAAATTAAATGAATATTTATATTCTATTTTAGCTTTCCTGAGAAAAAGTCACCAAGAAGTTTATATAGCCTACCCAGTTTTTGAAACTCAGCTCAAACACCACCCTACACTCCCCAGTTATCCTTCATTGATTCCCCACCCCACTCCCAGAACTGGAAATAACCTTTCTTTCCTTAAACTTACCACTCTGCAATGCTCCTGTGTTGAAAGCCAAGATAAGTTAGATGGCAAGAGAGCACCTGATCCTCAATATATTCAAATGATGAAGCCCAAGTAAACTACATGAATGAATCAATGAGTGAATGGCAAAGCATTTATTAAGCTATTACTATGTGTCAGGTACTGAGTTAAGTGTTGGGTATACAAATACAAGCAAGCAAAACAGTAGCTTATACTCTAAAGGGGAAAACAACACATATTGGAGAGTGGTAGAATTTTGGACAGGAAAGTTGGAGGGAATGCAGATCATAGTCACTGGACAACTGATTGACATGCCCTTACCAGGAATGGTGGTACTGATTTATATACTGTTCTAAGTGTTGGAAAGTAGGCAGGGAAGAAGAAGGGCCAGAAGAGGTGGGGCAGCATGGCATGGAGGTGGCTGGGAAGTGGCAGACCTGAAACTGGGGCAAGATAAGATGAATCGTCATCAATCAGAACTCAGGACTATGGAATGGGATTTTCAGTTGCAAATGGAGGTGGAGACCGGAGCTACAGTGACACAGCATAGATAGCTTGGAAGTGGTGTGATGGGCCTAAGATGGGGCAAGGTAAGAAAAATCTCAGAGCTAGAGGAGGTGGTTCCTGAGCTGTCTCATGACTTTTAAAAGATAGTAGAGAACAGGAATAGTACCACAGGATGGGAGAAGAGAAAGGAGAGTGGAATCTGCCCCTTCAATATCTGTCAAAATTCTAGAATCAACACAGTATGTTTATGGAAATGGTTTGTGAATATATAGAAAGGGAAGGATGATCATAGCAAGCAGGTATGGTTTCAAAAAAAGGTAGATCATTCCAAGAAAAGTCACTGTTCATACCTGTTAACCCAGAGATAGCATTGTAAGATAGATATATATATATATATATATATATATATATATATATATATACAGCAAAGAGGTAAGAGATATATACAAAGATTGTGTGTGTGTGTGTGTGTGTGTGTGTGTACATATAGGCAGGTAAGTAGTGCAGTGAATAGAAAGATGGGAGGGGCAGGTAGGTGGTGCAATGGATAGAGCACTAGCCCTGGATTCAGGAGGACCTGAGTTCAAATCCAGCCTCAGACACATAACACTTACTAGCTGTGTGACTCTGAGTAAGTCACTTAACCCCATTGCCTAACAAGAAAGAAAGAAAGAAAGAAAGAAAGAAAGAAAGAAAGAAAGAAAGAAAGAAAAAGAGCTGAGTTCAGAGTCAGGAAAATCTGAGTTCAAATCTGGCCTCTGATACTTACTAGCTGGGTGACCCCCAGGCAAGTCGCTTAACCCTATTCGCCTCAGTTCCTCATCTGTAAAATGAGCTGGAGAAGGGAATGGCAAACCACTGCAGTATCTCTGCCAAGAAAACCCCAAATGGGGTCATGAAGAGTAGGACACAACTAAAATGACTGAACAACCACAAAAATACACACATATACATGTACATACATGTCCATATGCCATGTATATGTATGTATGAACAGTTTAATGACTTTTCTTGGAATGATCTAGTCACACATGTATGTATATATAAGAGTATATAAATATATACACAAGCATACATACATGTATATACACACCTATATATAAATATTCATCATACTTTTTCATGGTAGGAAAAAACTGGAAACAAAGTATATGCCCTTTAATTTGGAATAGTTTTTAAAAACTATGATATATGAATTCAGTGGAATATTATTGCATATAAGAAGTGATGAATAAGAGGAACTCAGGGAAACATTGGAAGATATGTATGAAATGTTACAGAGTAAAGGAAGAATCAGGAGAACAACATACACAGTGACTTCAATAATGTGAATAAAAAGATCACTAAAACAAAGCTTCATACTGTGTAATTGTAATGACTGGTCTTGGCCCTAGAGAAGGTATGAAGAACTGGACCTTAGCAAGGTGGGGGACTATGGCTATGGAATGTTGACCGCGCTGTCAAATGTGGTAGTTATATCAGTTTATTTTGCAGAAATATTTTTCTTTCTTAAAAGGAAAGTTCACTAAGGGGACAGTTAGTCAGTCAACAGTCAACAAGCATTTGTTAAGCCCCTACTGTGTGCCAGGTATTGTGGTAAGTGCTGGAGATAAAAAGGAAGCAAAAAACTACCTGTTCTCAATGAGCTCATGGTTTATTTAGTGGAGAAAACAATGTGCAAACAACCATATACAAACAAGATACAAACAGGATAAAATGGAATCAATAAAGTAGAGGAAAGGGGGCTTGGGAAAGGCTACTTGCAGAAGGTTTAGCTGAGCCTTGAAAAAAGCCAGGGGAGTCAAGAACAATGAGGAGGGAAAGAATTCCAAGGATGGGAGAAAACCAGTGAAAATGCACAGAGTTAGGAGGTAGAGTGCCTTGGACAGTAGAAAGGTAATATCTATAAATTAGTCATGTAAAAACAAAAGGCATCAATAAATCTTTTTTTAAAAAAAAACAAGTTAAACAAGTTATACAGAACTAACCCAATTTTCTTTTTTGGCATGTAGACCAGGGAAATGTTATAGATATAGGTTACCTAGATTTAGAAAAAAAAATTGACAAAGTTTCACATGCTCTCCTTTTGGATGAGATAAGAAAATGCGGTTTAAATGATGATAGGTGACTTTAAAATTGACATTGAGTAGTCATGAGTGATCAGTAAAAAGTAGTTAATGCCGTCTTGGAGGGAGAGCTCTAATAGAGTGTCCCCCAAATCTATCCTTGACTCTATATTCTTCAATTTTTTTTAATGCCCTGGATTAAGTCACAGATGGCATGCTGATTAATTTGCAGTTGTGTTAAAGCTAGAAGAGATAGCAAACACGCTGCATGACAGGGTTAGGATTCAAAAAGGTCTCAGCTGGCTAGAATGATCAGTCAAAACCAATATGATTAAATGCGTTAGAGATAAATGTAAAGTCCCATATTGTATTTAAAACTTATATTGACAAGTACAAGGGAGGGGAGACATTACTAAGGAGTAGTTCCTGTTAAAACTACCTGGAGTTTTTAACAGAATGAAAGTAGAATGTAAGGCAACAGTACAATGTGGAAGCCAAAAAAAAAGGGAAATAAGTCTTGGGCTGCATGAAGAGAGACACAACAGACATAAGCTCAGAAAGAGGGAGGTGAGAGTCCCTATTGTATTCTGTCCTGGGCAAACCACATTTCAAGTATCTTGTTCAGTTCTAGGAGCTACATTTTAGGAAGGACGTGTAAGATGAAATGTATCCAAAGGAAGGTAACTAAAATGTTGAGGGGACTTGCAAGCATGTTCTGCGAGTATCATTTGAAGAAACTGGCCTGGACAAAGGAAGACTTAGGTAAAATATGACAGCTGTCTTCTTGTTCTACTTGACTCTAGAGGGAAGAACTAAAAACAGCTTTAAGAAAGGGAGATTTATAGTTGACTAAGGAAGAAATTCCTGAAAGGGTAACTAGCTGCTTCAGAAGGTAGTTGTTTCCCTTTCACAAAACGTCTCCAAGCCAAGACTGGATACCTACCTCTTAGGGATGTTGTAGTTTGGGTGTCTTCTAAGATCCTTTCCTAGCCTGAGATTCTATGATGTGTGTGTGTGTGTGTGTGTGTGTGTGTGTGTGTGTGTGTGTGTGTGTATTATTCTCTCTACTCAACTGCATGAGGGCAGGACCACATCTTAGTCATTTTTGTATGTACACTACTTCTTTGCACAGTGTTCTGCACATAGGAATAGGGACTGGACCTGTGATTTCATTGACATAAATAACTTCTCAGATGAGGAAATTCCCTCTATCAATTCGAGTTGGCATCTTCTCTACAACTTACAGTGTCAGAGAGCTGCCTCGAGCACTGCTAGGTTAAGTGACTTATCTGAGATCACACAGCTAGGATATGTCTGAGACAGGATTTAAACCCAGATCTCATTGGCTTGAGGCCAACTCTCTGACCAATATGACACCCTTCAACATATTTTTAAAAATTAAATGTCATCTTTGAGAATGAAGAAATTTCAAGAAACTATGAATACCAGCCCCCTCCCACTAAATAGGATATTCTATACCAGGGGAGGGGAACCTGTGGCCTCGAGGCCACGTGTGGCCTTCTAGGTCCTTGGGTACAGCCTTTTGACCAAGTCCAAGTTTTACAGAACAAATCCTTTTATTAAGGGGACTTGTTCTGAGGAGTTTGGATTCAGTCAAAGGGCCACACTTGAGGACCTAGAGGGCTACATGTGGCCTCGAGGCTGCAGGTTCTCCACCCCTGTTTTATACTTTCCAACACTGGCATCCTCGAAGAGAATAGTTAATTTTGTGCTGAAAGTTCTGCAGGGAAGAGTAATACAGAACATCTCTCCTTATGGTGCCTGTTTCAGTATTTAACAACTCATACTAGTCAATCAGAATGTTTAGAAAAGGACAGTGAGAAACAAAGCAATCAATACATTTGAAGGAAGTCTAATTAGTTGATGCTTTAATAATTCTATTTGATATCCAAAGCAAAGGAAAAGTACAATAAGTATGTTATCTTGTCTTCCAAAGGGTCGAATCTTGCCATCTGTGAAGCAATTTAATTTTTATTATCCTGGAATCCACGAGACTGTCCTGAAGTTCCTTTATAAACAGAAACCATGCTTTAATCACAGACTGTCCCTTTGGACCTTGCTGAAATATTACATTATTCAGTGCATTCAGTTCTGATGGGATGAGGTTCTCCTACAATTTATATGTCCTTGGGGTAATGCACACTTTTTATAGAGATATAACTTTTGGAAGCAATTTTCTATAAAGTCACCATTAGCTTATAAATTTCAGATAATTGGACACAGAGCTCACTTACCTAACTTGTCTGCGCCAATAATACTTCATTGATGACAATGCTGGTTCAAAAACACAGGACAAATTTTGAGAAAAACTAGCTCCTGAAGATGAAAAGCTTTAATGGCCTTTTTGTCTTCTGGTAAATGCCTGTGTTTATGAAACATGCTAAATAAACACCTATGTGAATTCATACTGAAGATGGCTTAACGAAATCAATTAATTCACTTTTAGCTTAAAAAAAGTCATTCATGAATCTCAGTGACAAAATGCATTAGCTTTATAGTGAGAAAGTATCAAGTATTACCCAAAAACATTAAAAAATTTAAGGCAGCTTTGGGTGAATTATTATATTGAAAGATTAATAATTATTATTTGTTCACCTTTATAAGATTGATTTTCTCTGGGGCCTTTAGCCTTTGCTGATTAGTGACTGCATAAATTAAAAGTGAATGTCCTATTAATTCTCTTTCTCTTTCTCTCTCTCTCTTTCTCATCTATTTCTCTCTCTTCTATCTGTCTTCTCTTTCTCTTTTGATGGGGCTGGAACTTTACAGGAAGAAGAAATACAAGGAGAGCCTCATTGTCTCGTGGTGGAACATAAGTTTACAACAGGTAGAGTACAATAAATGGGGCCCATACTTCCTTTCCTGACTGTAGTCTCTTGTAGGATCAAGAGCAGATAATTAGCTTTGTAGCTCACAAAAGAAGGTCTGTACTTTTCTAGTATGGCTGGTGACATGTGATCAGAAGTGCTACAGCTGTGATATATTCCAGGCATGACATCTGGATCATCTTGTCGCAATGCAGAAAATTGTTATTTTCAGGAAAAAATGACTGTATGCCTTGGCTAAGAAAAGCTGGTTGTAAGAGTTTGGTGGAGGAGTTTAGTATTAAAATAACTAACACGTTAGTTGTTGAAGTAGACAGCATAATTTGTGATGCAACTTTGTTGGAAAAAGATTTTTTTTACTTACTTGTACATTTGAGGATATAGCTATGTTATTAAGATGAGAGAGAGAGAGAGAGAGAGAGAGAGAGAGAGAGAGAAGAGAGAGAGAGAGAGAGAGAGAGTTAAACTTAGAATCAAAAGCCAAGGTCAAATCTTGCCTCAAATACTTATTAGCTGTGTGACCCTGGGCAAGTCACCTAACCTCTGCCTGCTTAAGTTTCCTGTTTGTAAAATGGGGACAATAATAGCACCTCTCTGTCATGGTTGTTGTGAAGAAAAAATGAGATACTATTTGTAAACTTTAAAGTACTATATAAATGTAAGTTATTGTTATTGTTTTAGATCAAATCTTGTTATAATGCTTTACAGTGGGCGAGTTTATAAATTAGTTTATAATTAAATCCAGTAATGATAATGCTGTCATGAAAATAATCACTGTTCAAATGGACCTAATGTAAAAAGGCAAATTCTTAATGCCTTTTGCCTCTCCTTTCTAATTCTTTTTCATTTGGTCCTCATGGAAATCAATGCTGCATGTGGGTTATCACAAGAATATTTGCCGTAAGCAAAGGCTCATACTGTCTTTTGTTCAGTCTTTTTTTCAGTTGTGTCTGGCTCTTCCTGACCCCATTTGGGATTTTCTTGGCGGAGATACTGGAGTGGTTTGCCATTTCTTTCTCTAACTCATTTTACAGATGAAGAAACTGAGGCAAACAGTCAAGTAACTTGCCCAGGGTCACACAGCTAGTAAGTGTCTCAGGGCAGATTTGAACTCCGGATAATGAGCCTTCCTGACTCCAGGCCTAGCACTCTATCACTGTGCCACCTAACTACTTCATACTCTCTTAACCTAATACAATTGAGAGAGGAAGGGAAATGGCTATGACAAAGGTTGACTGTTTTTGAAATTCAAGGTGCTAAGCAGACTCCTGGTATTTTGCTTTAATTTGCTCAGGGACTTACTGACTTTCAAAGGCAGTGTGGGGGTAGGGACTCTGAATGTGAGCCGGTTTCAGTGATTGGTAGGGTAAAAACTGAGCAGGCCATCACTTAAAATTGTTATAAGTGCTACCTTCGGGACTCATACCCTAAGTTTCTACTCTGTAGGCTAAAGGATAATGGGAAATATTATTAGTAATTGGGAGATGTGCAATATAAGTTTGTAGCTAATAGAATTTTTGAGATTTACTGCTGTGTAATACTATTTTATACAGGCCAAATGTCCCCATGGCACAGTGCCAGATGGGCTTTAGCCTTATATCTAGAGTGGAGAACTATGATTCTGAGACTTCTCCTGCAAATTTTCCTAGATGTGAGCTGATTCTCTGAAGCAATATGTAAAGCATTAGAATAAGAAATTGAAATTTTTAAGTTTTCCATTTTCATGAATTTTCAGGACCTTAACATTTATTCTTTTACAACTCACTTTCTTCTGCTGCTCTCAACTTCATTCAGCTGGTTAAAACAATTTGGGCATCTAATTGCCGCTGATATCTCCTCACAAACACAAATTCTCTTGAAAATCAATAAGGAAGGGGCAAGAAAGGGGAGACAATATCTAACTTGTCTTTTGTTACAATGCAGAGTGGTATCTTTGCTGATTCTCAAAAGCAGCTCTGGGGGCCATGCAGAAGCTGGTTGCATCAACCCAATTTTCTTTTTCTTTTTTCTTTTTTTTTGGCTAGGCAATGAGGGTTAAGTGACTTGTCCAGGGTCACACAACTAGTAAGTATTATGTGTCTGAGGCCAGATTTGAACTCAGGTCCTCCTGACTCCAGGGCCAGTGTTCTATCCACCCCAATTTTCTTTAGGTTGAGCCTGGTTTCTTTAAAAGTCTGGTCATATGGATAAATGACTTGTTTAAATGGTGCTTCTCAGTATTTTCTGATCATTTCTCCTAGCATCCCCCAGGTAGGCATTTTAGGCACTTGAGGACAAGCAGGTTTCCCATTGTAGCATTAAGTCCATTGACCTTTGGGCTGAGATGGAACAAATCACCTACTCAGAATTTTCCCTTAAAGTTTTATATAATTTCCTTAGTTTGACTTCAGATTTTATGATTTGCATTTCACTCAAAGACCAAGGTGAATAAGGGTACTTAAAAGCTGAGAGCAAGATACTATAAAGTGAGAGAAAAATAAAGCTGAAAGAGGACCCATAAAAGTCCAAGTCATACCCATTTGGAAATGGGCCCTTTTTTGTTGTTGTTTTTTGGCTGACTGTCATTTGGCTCCTAGCAGCTAATGACCTAATCCTTAGATACCTGAAATTCTACCCTGAGGTCTGTAATTCATACTTGAAGGAGCCACCCAAAAGGCAGTGAGGGGTCAACGACGGGGCATAGATTTCTAGAGCTGTAGGAGGCAGGGGGCCAACATCCTTCTCTCCGATGAGTGAGTGGATGTGTAAACCTTGGTCTGATTGGGGGATATATTGCCTGGTCCATAACGGAGTACCCAGTCCCCACAGAAGACCAGCTATCATTTTCTCCTGACTCTACATACATATTAGCTCAAAGGATAAGGTGACCTATAATAAGAGACACCATTTAATGCTGCGTAGCTTGAGCTGATCTCATTTCAGCAGTCAGCCCTAGACTTGTAAAATAGGCCACATTTGCCTTTGCATGACCCCTTTTTTTCTGGAGCCTATGCCCTTCTAATAGTATCCATTACCTCATCTCATGCATGCTCTTTACCCTTTTGTTTTTCCCTCTCCCATAAAAAAAATAGCATCAGAAAGGATTTGGTGTCGGTCATTTATACCTTGATATGAATTATTTTAATGAAGGTCATGTCTGTCCTTAGGGGAAATTGCATTGTAAGCCATATGTCTAGCTTTATAATACAAAGCTTCATTCCTATTAAAGCAAGGATTCTTAACCTGGAATCTATGGATTCAAGAAGGGCCAATGGATAGATTTCTGGGGGTTCATGATTTTAAAAAAAATACTTTGATAATTATATTTCTATATAATTGGTTTCCTTTGTAATGCATTTCATTTTGTGCTGATAAAAAAACAGTATTCTGAGAAGGGGTCATAGGCTTCACCAGCCTGCCAAAAGGGGTTCATGACACACAAAAGGTTAAGAACCCTTGTGTTAGAGGAATTTCAAACATCAGCCATAGGTTGTGGTCAAAGTAGCATTTCGGGGACTAAGAAGGCCTTCCTGGTGTTCCTTAAGTCTCACCAAGCAGATGATTGCTCATGTAGTCCAGCAATTTGTAATGGGAGTTTTATACGTTAGAATAACACAGGAAAGCCAAGTTAGGCTCTCTTAACTACGTCCCACTTAAGGAGGCATTCCAGTGCTAGGTATAAAGCTGCATTTCCTACTAGAGACAAATGTAGATCTTCCATACTCATCAAAAGAGTAGAGTTCAGGGCCTGATAACAATCACCTAAGAGACTGATGCCACAACAGATTCAAAGTGTGAGAGAGAATCCCCTTGAAAATAACAGGACAAAAAAAGACATCATTTTCTGTTAAAAAATACACAAAGGAAATAACTTTAGAAAGGGACAAGAAGACAATTTTGTTACCCCCTTGTTTAATTTAACATGTACTTAACAACTAAATCACATAATAGAAATTCACAGTTTCTTGTTCTTTGTATTTTGAAATGTTTGTGTTTGTTGAAGTTCATAATAAAGATCATTTTAAAAATCACTTCTACATATTCTTTCCTTTCTTAGCTATTACTAGAACATTTCCTTTTTCCTTCTTCTCTAGGCATTTTTTCTTTTCTTCTAATCTTTCTGGACACCATGTTCCTTTCACACTGATGTCTAGGGCTGATCCAGGACATGTGTGATGAGGGGTGTATGCATGAGGGGAGAGGTAATGGACACTAGCTAGACAGCAAAAATTGGAAATAGGCTAATTCTCAGGGGATGGAAAAAAGTAATTACATGGAGTGCAGGGACTACCAGGAGTGGAGCAAGAACCACTGGTGGGGAGGTGGAAGATGGGAAAGACAATCTTTGCCAATTTCCCAATTGTAGGCCCAACTGGAATGGAGCTACTAACAATTAATAATCTCAAATATCAAATCACACAAGAAACAACTTGGCATAAAGCAGCTAGGCGGTGTAATGGATAGAATGCCTGAGTTCAAATCTAGCCTTGGATACTTACCAGCTATGTGATCCTAGGCAATTCATTTAACCTCTGTTTGCCTCAGTTTTCTGAACTGTTAAAATGTGGATAATAACAGCGTCTACCTTGGAGGGTGGTTGTAAAAAACAAATGAAATAATATTTGTAAAGTATTTAGCCCAGTGCCAGGCATGTAGTATATGCTATTTATAGTTTAGTCATTATTATGTCACAGTTAATGGAGAGCCAGTCTAGGATCCCAGAAGACCTGATTCTAAATTCCAACTCTGATATGTCCTGGCTGTGTGACCCTAGATAAGTCACTTAACTTCTTATCACTCCCGCCAGCTCTCTAAGCTTATAAGTCACAGAGAAGGTACTGACCTGCTTTAGTAGAAATTTCCTCACCTGGGCGTTCCTTGTACCGGTAAAGCCACGGGTCCAGGTCCTATCAGGACTTAGCATAGTGCCTGGTGCATTGCAGGCACTTAATAAATGCTTATTGGCAGACTATCATTACCAATTACATGCCACAAGTTCCTCTCACATGCTCTAGGTACATACCTATCTTTATTTCCATACTTTCTTCTTCACTTTTCATATATTATGATTCCTCTTTGAGTATGTCTAGATGAGACAAATTCTTTGCGCAGAGAAATTATTAAACATTACTTTAGACCAGAGGTTCTTAACCTGGAATTTCAAATGACCAATGACCTTGTATAGGGAAAAAGTTATATTTTTATTTTCATGAAACTCAACTGAAATTTTGCATTTTCCTTCATTATTTAAAAACATTATTCTAAGAAGGGGTCCATAGGCTTCAGCAAGCTGCCAAAGGGCCCCCCCAAAAAAAAGGTTGGGTGCCCCTGCTTTAGGTAATAGAAACATCAACTCAAAATTATATGTTGCTTTAAAGTCTACAAAGCACTTTCCTTTCAACACTAGGTGGTATAAATAATATTATCCCCATTTTACAGATAGGGAAACTGAAACCCCAAGATGTTAAAAGATTTGTCCAAGTCACTTAGCAAGTGTCAGAGATGGGACTCAAACCTGGTTTTCTGACTCCAAGATGTTTTTAGTCATAGTTATACATTGAGCACTTGAAGGGACCACCCAGGAGGAAGTTCAGTCTTCTCCTTCTATACAGAAGGAACGCCAGGCTCAGAAAAACTAAGACCTTCCAGAGGTCACATGAGTAGTAGAACTGGGGGTTGGATCTAGCTCTGATTTAGTGTCAAAGGCGGTAGCTGAACCTAGGTCCTCCTACATACACCAGGTCCAGCACACTTCCCATTGAACCAAGCTGCCTCTTTGCTACACTGTATCGTGTGAATACTTAAGGGAAGGGCTTAAAAAACAGGAAATATGTTTTAATTCTTTTGATCTGGTCTTGTCATTTGCCATATTTGAGAACCTCATTCGTAAATAACTTTCCTTTTGGAAATGGTCGATAAAATCTTATGTTTAAATGCTGAAATCACTTGTTTCCAAAAATCCCCTCCAACAATATGCAGAAACAGATCTCTTCACTCTCCCCCACCTCCTTCTGTATATTCAATCCTAGGGATCTGAATTTGGCTTTCCCAAAGTTTCCAACGGCTTCAATTCTCAAGGAAAAATAACCCAGTTAGCTTGGTCAGTCTTCTAACTGTTAGAGGAATGTAACAGAATCTTTGCACTTCTGGAAAGAGACAGGTTTGTAAAGCCCCAACACTCAAGAATGGCAGTTTGTTTACCTCACTTTCATTTCCTGTGGTTTGTAGTGCTCTGAAGAAAAGTAAAGTCCCAAGCCTAAAAGTGCTTGAAATCCTCAGACTAAAAATGGGTGTAGTAAAAAAACCTACATCTATATTTCTGGACCTTCTGTGGAGGAAGTGATACTGGGGCTCCCCAAGGAGTTTCCTGACAACGTTGTAGTGTGGTTGTTTTATGTAAAACAGACTTGCCTGGGGGCATGAGTATCCTCATGGGTCATGCTTTGCTCTCCGAGATCCTGATATCTCAACCAGAAACTGAACTTCTGCCTGAATTAGCTCTACAGCTTCCCCATTTCTCCCTTGTGATCTTGGCAGAATGTCCATATTTCTGTTCCTCATATGTGATTATGCTATCTTCCACCTCCATGAATTTACACTGGCTGTCCCGCATGTCTGGAATGCTCTCCTTCTTAACGCCACCTCTCTTTTCCTTCAAAATGCAGTTCTAGCACTGTCTTCGTGCTCTAGCAATCCGAATCTCCTCTTCCCAAATTACCTTATATTTAACTACTTTTTATTTATTTGTAGTTATTCACTTAAGAATTATGTTGTAAGAGGCAGCTGGTAGCACAATGGATAGAACTCAGGACCTAGAATCTGGAACACCTGAGTTCAAATCCAGCCTCAGACACTTACTAGCTGGGTGACCCTGGGTAAGTCCCTCGACCTCTGTTTGCTTCAGTTTCTTCAGCTGTAAAATAGACATAATAACAGCACCTCCCTCCTCCCAGGTTATTATCAAATGAGAGTGCTACATAGTGCTTATTCCCTTCCCTGCCCCATATATCTATATAGTTACTTATTTTCTCCCCCATTGGAATGTAAAATCCATGCACATAGGTATTGTTTCATTCTCTGTGCTCATATCTCCAGCACCTATAGTAATAGTAGGTGCTTAAGAAATGCTGATTTGATTGCTTCATAATAGTTCCTACTAGTTGCTCTCCTGCATTGCTAATTTCCTAGAACCTTCACTAAGATATTCATGAGAAACTGCTCAGGTTGGAAAGAAAGGAAATGGAGTTTGGCCTACAGTTTCTGAATAGAGCCAAGAACAAATTTAGTCTGTCATGTGAGATAACCTCTTGAGTTCTGTTAAATTATCACTGTTATTGATCACTTGGGGGCTGGAGTTCCTTTTTTAGAAACCCTTGACTGATGGGGCAAGAAAATCTTAATGTTCTTTCTTCATACAGAGTCACTTTTCCTTGTGTCCTTTTCTCATGGGATATTTAATTTCAAATGTTATCCAAGGGCTCTTGGAAGACTTTTAGTTTAAGTCCAGCAAAGCAAAGAAAGACCTGACACACAAACCCTTCCACTTGACTTAATTATCACAAATTAATTACCTCTAATCTGAAAATAAGACTATTTCTCTATCCATTGAGAGCAAACCATTTGAACTAAGTTATAATTGGATTTTTTATCAGGCAAGTTTCCTAAAAAACAGGTGTAGCCTCTACATTGACCATTTCTTATATTAATCACAAGACATGATCGATGGAACCTAGAATTAAAGCAGAATAAATGTTCTGTTACCCAAACCAAAAGAGCTACTAGATAAGAGTAAATGGCTTCTAACATACATCCCCTCAAGTAAGAGTAAGAAAATTTGGATTTTCCTTAGAGATTATACATTCACAAGTTGTGTGACTCTAAATGAGAAGCAATCATTGGGTCAACAAACATTTATTAAGTATCTACTATGTGCCAGGCACCGTACTAAGTGCTATGGATACAAAGGGGGCAAAAACTAATCCTTGCTGTCAAAAAGCTCATGGTCTAATGACAGACAACATGTCAACAACTATGTACACACAAGATAGATAGTTCTGCCTTCGTGTTTCAAAAAAGTGAATTTGTTCCAATGTGACTGAGATATTAAGAAACATTTTGAACATAACTCAAATTCCAAGTTAGCCTCTGCTTGATTTCTTCTGTGAGAAATTGCAAGAATGCAGAAGCCTACAATGCTTCCCAGTAACTCAAAAGCTGCAATTCTGCCAGTGCCCACTTCCACAAGCAAACTCACCATATTTATTGTATACGTTCTGGTACAGCAGAAGCTGTGAATGGAGAAGTACTGGTCCACACCATCTTTACCTCCTTCCTCCTTAGCCTCTAGACCCAGAGGATGTGGCCACTCTTTCTTGCATTCATGTATTTCTTATTTCACATGTATAAAAATTCATGCACTTTATATATAGTATGTTTAAAACTGTGCTACTATGTGTTTTAAGTTCCTATCTTTTCTTTTTAATGTGCCATTGACAAAGTCCTTAAGTGTTGTGTTCCTAATTTCATTTTCTCCATAGACTCTGCAGTTTTAATTGTGTGATTTTGCATAGCATAGAGCTTTTTGGAAATGCATATGTCTCATTATAGCAGAACTGATTGTGTACAGGAGAAGTTGGGAATAGGCTCAGAGGGAAGTCATTAAGATTAAGGAGGGCTGGGAAAGGCTTCTTGCAGAAGGTAAGACTTTAGTTGAGACTTGAAGGAAGTCAGGAAAGCCGGGAAGCTGAAATGAGGAGGGAAAGAATTCCAAACAAGGGGCAGCCAGTGAAAACGCTCAGTTAGGAGATGGCGTATCTTGTGCAAGGAACCACAAGAAGGTCAGTGTCACTGGACTGCAGAATATGTGGAAGGTGCAAGAAGACAGAAAAGATAGGAAGAGGGAGGGTTAAAAGTTAAATAGAAGATTTTATATTTGATCCTGGAGGTAATCAGAAGCCACTGATGTTTATTGAATAGAGATGGGGTTTGATGGGGAGGGGCAGATGCCATGGTCATATCTAGGTTTTAGGAAGATCAATTTGACAACTGAATGGAGAATAGACTGGAAAGAGGAAGAGTTTTGAGGTAGGGAGACCAACTGGCAGGCTATTGTAATATATAATCCAGGTATTAGGTGCTTCCGGCCTACTCCAGGGTGGTAGCAGTGTCAGAGGAGAGAAGAGGAATGTAAGAGATGTTACAAAGGTAGAAAAAACAGAACTTGACAACTGATTGGATATTGGGGCAGGGAGAAAAAGTGAAAAGATGAAGATAACACCTAGGTTTTGAGCCTGGGTGACTGGGAGGATGGAGGTACCTTCTAAAAAGAATTTTCTAGAACCTTCCCCAAAAGAGAAGTTGGGAAGAGGAAAGAGCTTGGGTCAGGTTAGGGGTGGGAGAAGATAATGAGTTCAATGGACATGTTGAGTTTGAAATGTATTGGGTATCCAATTCAAGATGCCCAGTGTGGTATAGCAGATAAAGAGGTGGCCTTAGAACCAGAAAGACCTGGGCCTACATCCTACCTTTGACACTGGCTGTGTGGCCCTAGAAAAGTCCCCTAACTTTCTAAGACTACAAGTTGAAGACATGGTGCTGACCTGCATTGGTAGAGGAAGTCCACCCAGGAGTTTTTTCTACCAATGGAATTTCTAGTCTAGTCCTTATGTAGAGGCAGCTTAGCGCTGGGCCTAGAGTCAGGAAGTTGATGTTCTGGTCTGTCTGACTCTTTGTGGCCCCATGGACCATAGCATGCCAGGCCTTTCTATCCTCCACTATCTCCCAACATCTGTCCAAGCTCATGTTCATTACTGCCATGACACTATCTATCCATTTCATCCTCTGCTGTCCCCTTCTCCTTTTGCCTTCAATCTTTCCCAACATCAGGATCTTGTCTAGTGAGTCCTGACTTTTCATTATGTGAGCAAAAGAGTCAGGAAGATCTGAGTTCAAATCCACCCTCAGACACTAACTAGCTGTGTGACTCTAGATAAGTCGTTTAACTGCTATCTGCCTCAGTTTCCTCAAATGTAAAATGGGGATAATAGCACCATTTATCTCCCAGGGTTGTTGTGAGGATCAAATGAGATAATATTTGTAAAGCTCTTAGCACAGTGTCTGGCACATAGAAGACACAATACAAATGTTTATTCCCTTCCCTTCCCTCTATCCTTAGGACCCTGAGTAAGTTATTTTCTCTTTGTGCCCCAGTTTCTGAACTTTCAAAAGGAATGGGCTACCTAAGAAAGTAATTGGGTATTTACACGTAATGGTTTACTGCTTTGACACTTTTCCAGGAAGGAGGAGATATGATAGTAACCCACTGGCCAATATTATGAGAGTTTTGGTGGTCTACTTTGTGAAGATACCTCAAACCTGGTACCAACTCATCATCATGGCCTTGAGTGACTAATGGAATCATGTTTCAAAGCGCCCTGAGTTCTTAGGGGAAAGGATTATATGGGCAAAACACGTTAGCGCTCTTACCACCCACTGCTCTGAATCCCCAGCATCCATCCTCCTTGAGGTCATTAACAGTGCAACAGCCCTGCCTGCCCCAGCCTCCTGCTTTCCATGTGGAGAGAGGTAATTATTACCAGATTTTATTGTTTAAA
Organism: Phascolarctos cinereus; assembly: GCF_003287225.1. Taxonomy (NCBI): domain Eukaryota; kingdom Metazoa; phylum Chordata; class Mammalia; order Diprotodontia; family Phascolarctidae; genus Phascolarctos; species Phascolarctos cinereus. The sequence continues at coordinate 159,067,598 of NW_027555514.1, forward strand.
AAATCCAACGTACCATTTATTCATGCTCAGAAGGGAAAGTACAAATATAAAGAAAAACCAGCATGGGGTTCTGTACACAGTAGGCACCTGATAAACATTGTTGACTGAACACTCATTTCATGCTCTGGCTCAAAATGTGTGCTTTTTAGCATCTGTGTATAATATTGTTTGTATAGCATCAGTGTATTATTGACATTGTTCCCAACACACCTGGCAGGCAAATCAATTGATTGTTCCATTGTGCAACTTCCTTTCTTCTTTTAACTTTAGAGGGGGAAACTGAGGCACAGACTTTCTATGCAATTTTCCTTGCCCAGTGGGTCGATCTGGATTAGGATTAGAATTTTGGGATTCTGTCCTGCTGGATAGCACAGTAAACAGCATTGTTTCTCTGGGCTTCTCTGGAAAAGCCTTGACTTATTTGGTGCTATAAAACTTAATCTTGCCACATCTCATTTTTTTCTAATTATCTGTTTGCTATTTCAATCAAATAAAATAGGTCTCTAATCTTGAAATGGCTGGTTAAGAAGCCAAAAACTGGTGGGTTCAGCCAATTGTCTGGTTGTTTGTTCAGAGAAGGAAGCAAAGAACATAGGCTCTGTGCACTGAGTGGTGCCATAATGGGTCAGAATGAATTAGTGAAGAAGCCTCTGTCAGTCATAAGAATTAAAACAAATCCAGAAATGACTAAAAAAAGCAGTTGGATTGGTAAAAAATCATACTGTAAAAGAATTATCCTTAAAATGAGACCCTATTGGGAATCTGTCTTTCCTCCACTACTAGATAGATTTAAAACAAGCAAACAAAAAAAGATAGATCATACTATCATCTTTCTAACTTCAACATTGCATGCATTTAAAGAAAGGGAAACTTCCAGGCTTGGACCATTTAAGCAAATACCTGTCTTCTAACTGAATCTGAGACATCCATCTATTATAGCTGCTTCCACATGATTTGAAGGTAGCATCATAAATATGATCATGAGTATATAAGACTCTGGGTTACCTTCATGAAGAGACTATCCTACCAACAAAGCTCATAAAAGTTGACTATGTCAGCTAAGTGGCATAATGGATAGAGCACTGGTCAGGAAGAGCTGAATTCAAATCTGGCCTCAGATACTTACTGACCCTGTGACCCTGGCCAAATCTGTATGCCTCAATTTCTTCATCTGTAAAATGGGGATAATAAAGTGTCTACCTCTTAGGATTTTGTGAACATCAAATGAGATAATAATTGTAAAGTGCTTTGGTATACTGTAAGTACTATATAAATGTTAGTTATTATTATTATTATTATTGTCCCAGACCACTGCAGCTTTACTATTCTGATGAGTATTATAGGTTTTTCCTCATTCTTTCTCCTCACACGTAATCCTTAGAGAACAAAGGATTGCTTAGCATAGTGCTGGCATATAGTAGGTACTTAATAATGCTTATTGACTGATTGGCTTTTGACTTAATTCACTGACTGACCAACCAGGAAATACTTCCCAAAGCAGCTCCCTTATCTGCTTCTTACTCTAAAATCTTAGCTGCGCTGTATTTTCTATAGTGCTAACACTACATGCCCTACAGTCACAGCTTAGACTAGGGGTACATGAGATAGACACTGCCTAGGATGCAACATTGAAGAAGAGTAGAATGCAGACAATTTTGTTATTATTTTTATATATACACATACTTTTTTATTTTTTTATTGTTTTTTTATTTAAAAAAAATTTTTCCATATGCTTTTGAGTTGAAAATTTTTTCTCCCTTTTTCTCTCCCCCCTACCCTCCCTAAGACGGCACACAATCTGACATAGGCTTTACATTTACATACCCATTAAACATATTTTCACATTAGTGAAGTTGTAAGTAAAAATTAAAACCAATAGGAGGAATCATCGGAAAGATGAAACAAAACTCAGCTGAAGGTAAAAATAAGTGAGAGCGATTTGACTTCCATAGTTCTTTCTTTGGAACACATACTTTTTTTAAACAAGCAATTTCACTGGTTTGGGAAACTCCTGGTAAGGACATCCTCCTTATCAAAAGAGATCAGCAGCTGCTCTACAACTGGTAGTCTTTTAAGTTGTCTGGGGTGTTGGGAGATTACATAACTTGATTCACACAGACAGTATCAGAGATGAGACTTGAACCGAGGTCTTCCTGACTCTAAAACCAGCTTTATCTCTACTATACCACTCTGTATCAAATACTTCTAAGGTCTGAAAAAACTCTTCTTCATGGTACACAGATATTTATTTGTGTCAGGTCAAATTATATGTGTTAATTAATAATGAAGCGTTGAAGTCTCTCGTAAGTAACATGCTATGAGACAATTTTCAAAGGTGGGGTGAGTCATAATTTTCAAACCTTGTCTAGGGTACGCAAATACCTTATCCTGGCTCTTTCTATAAGACAGGAAACTATAAGTTTACCAGGCAGGGAATCCATAGCTAAGGGTTCTCCTTGAAATATGCTCTACCTCTAATTCCAATGGAAGAGTCAAGAGGAGAAGCACAAACTGTCACAAGGTTTCATAAGGAGAGTTATCTTATGTCATAGAATTTTTGAGCCAAAAGATTCCTTAGGGATCCTCTGGTCCAGAGGCTTTTAAACTTTTATGTACCATAAACCACTTTCACAGTCTAATGAAGTCTATGGACTCCTTCCCCAAATAATGTTTTCAAATGCATAAAATAAAATTCATAGGACTACAAAGGAAATTAATTCCATCGAAACACGGTTATTAAAAGAACAAAAAAGCAATTCATATACCCCCTGAAACTGATACACAAATTTCTTGGCGGTTGATGGAACCCAGATTAAGAACTCTTGCTTGGTCCATACAGATGAGGAAACTGGAACTCAGAGATTTAGTGATTTGCCCAAGCTTCCCATAACAGTAGAGGCAGGATTCGGACTCAGGCTTCCTGGCCGCTAGTCCAACTCCCTTTCTACTACACCATGCAGCCTTGTAAAGCTTTACAGAACAAAGTTAAACTCTTAAATTGCACTCAGAAGCAAATAGGCCAGTAGTCTAGGCTATGACACATGGGCTTACTGAGTGCCGTGAGGCTTGTGCTACTTTTTAGCCACTCAACTATTAACTGCTTCTATCTGAACATCTCAGGAACCAGTTAAATGCATTAATATCTTTCATTTTCCAGAGAAGTCAGATTCTTGGGTTTCCCCCACTTCTCTCTATTAGGTTTTAATAAGGAGCTACTAGGTTAAAGGCAACATCACCACTCCACATGCATTACTTTGTCCTATGTAAAGGCACTAGGGAACTTGACTGATGTCTGCAAGCTCCAGTCTAAGAAAACTGTTTTGTCCTAAAAATTGCTGCTCCCGTTCCATGCAACTGCTTAGTAATTAATTTTGCTGCCTCAGTTGGACAAGTTGGGGAATTTCCTCGTTTTGTCAAATATGTCATCTTTCTTGGACCTACAGCTCCCTTTAGATTGTGAGCTCCATGTGGGCAGAGATTGTCTTTTGCTTTTTGTTATATTCCCAGGGCTTAGCACAGTACCTGGTAGACATTGGGTGTTTACTAAATGTTTATTGATTGACTGACTGACCATAATTTTGTGCCCAGTAGAAGGACTGACTAGTTGGTTAAAAGGAATGGAATTTTCCCTTCCAAAGTACTTGTTAAAGCACTTACTTTTGTTGTTCAGTCCAGTTCAACACTTTGTTACCCCATTTGGGGTTTTCTTGGTAAAGATACTGGAATAGTTTGCCATTTCCTTTTCCAGCTCATCTTACAGATGAGGAAACTGAGACAAACAGAATTAAGTGACTTGCCCAGGGGTAACATAGCTAATAAGTGTCTGAAGTTGGATGGGAACTCAGGTCTTCCAGACTCTAGGCCTGGCACCCTATCCACTGCTCCACCTAGCTGCCACTTACTTAGCTCCTGACATATTCAAGCCCAAGGATCAGATCTGGAAGTACTGAATGAGTGCCTCAACAGCAAGGGCCAGTTCACAGATGGAACAGAAGACAGAGAGGCTTAAAATTCTGGGCTTCTTCCCAGTTCAGCTTCTCAGTTGGTCCTGTGTGACCATGGGCAAATCGTCTTTCTGTCCAATAACAAAATTGCAACTTACATGTTTTTAGTTCTTCACGGTTACCAAATGTTTTTGCACATCTCGCTGGATTGTCATAACAAGTGTGTGAGGTGGGTAGCCAGATGTTACTAACTCTGTTTTACAGATGAGAAAGTGAGTCTCAGAGATACCAAGAGAGGTCATGCAGCTACTCAAACCCAGATGTTCTGATTTCAAACCCAGTGTCCTTTCCCCTGGAGCAGATTGCCTTTTGGTAGAAGAGTAGCAACTCCAGTCCTTTTCTAATATCATAGGGGTAGAATGAAGATACAAAAGATGTTTTAGGTGAAAATGCTTTGAGTTCAAGTTATGTTTATAGGGCAATCAGCCAACGTCTCTGAATGACGATAAGCAAATTAATAGATTCTGCCTCTGTTGCAACTACTGCGCAACCTAAGGGCTGTCTGATTTAACAGAAGGTTGGCTGTCCCCAGTTTAGACTCTTGAGTTATTAAAAGGGTGACACTGGAAAGTAAATACAATCTCCATTTGTCACCTTTTTCAATCTCAATCTAAATACCATTTTGTTGTGCTAATAGTCCCTAATGAGAGCAAAAGCCCATAGCTAAATAAACAAGTCACTAGATTAAGAGTAGAATTGTCAATATAGAACTCTACTGATCTACTCATTATTAACTGATCTCTATAAGCCTGATTCTCTTGAGGCACAAGAGATAGGCCTAGCAGAAATATTGCTGTACTACTAAAATTATTCATGCAGATCTCTATTTAATAGGCTGTGGATAGAGTGTACTTTTCCAGAAAAGTATGGGTTTTTGTTTTGTGTTGTTTTGTAGAAATAAGAACTATTTGCACTGGAGGGGCAAATGGTAGATCAGTTTTAAATCTGTGTCATATATGGTTAGAAGTGTTGGGTTCAGCTTCATGTTGAAATTATTTTGGCTGGGACCATGATAAAACATTTTTCTTATACTGGGGTACTCTAAGTGCATAGACTGGGTCTAACTCTGTTTCTAAATGGGTATTTATTTATAACCCCCTATTTTCCTCATCTGTAAAATGGAGATAATGCCATGTATCTCACAGGGCTGTTGTGAGGATGAAATGCAATAATATTTGTAAAGGATTTTGCAAATCTAAAAGCCCTGCAAGTGTCATACTTGTAGATCTCTTTAAGGCTCACAAAGTACTTTTTTCACCACAATCGTGTGATGCCATAAGATCACAGAATGAGAGCTGGAAGGGAGTTTAGAGGTTAGCTAAATTTTATAAATGAGGAAACTGAGGCCCAAGGAGGCTAAGACAATTTTTCAAGGTCAAATGAAGATCATCAGAGGCAAGATTTGAACCTATACATAAAATGAAGCATGGCAAAACATAAAAACTGTAATTAAAAACTACTTTACTAAATAGGATTATAATTTAGAGCCATGCCTTTAGAGGTCATCTTGTCCAGTCCCTTCAGTTCACAGATAAGAAAATTGAAAGGGTAAGTGACTTATTCAGGGTCACACTGGAGATTAAAAGGTTAAATTCAAAAGGACACAAGGTTAAGATCAAACAGTTCTCAGTTCCTTCCTCAAAATCAACACAGAAATTCTAGCAGTAAGACTTCTGTTAAAATATCTGATACCAACTCCCCGTGGACCAGACCTTTATGCCTCAGGCAGCAAGGAAGTAAAATGACCTCCCTTGAAGGACCAGTCCAGCCTACCTAAAACAAATATCACTTCTACCACACCAGCCTTCTGACTCCAAAGCCAGTGTACTTTCCATTAAGTGTACCAAGCTAATGGGAAATAGGAGTATGTGGGGTGTTAAGGGAGGACTAGCACCTCTAGTATGAGGGCTTGCTGAGCCCTTTTCAGGGCTGCTCATCCATCTTTGGTGTCTACCTTTCAGCCAGCTCTCACCTGTGGCTCCAAGAAGATGTACCATCCTCAGTGGATACACCCTGGTAAAACCACCAGGCCAGGACTGCTTTGTTTCTGTATAAGCACGTACCAAGGATGGGGAGAAGGACACCTAGGAGGCCAGAAAAACACCAGAGAACACTGTGCTCAGTAAAGCTTTCTAATCTGACCTTTCCTTCCCCCAAAGCCATCCATCCTCCAGCTTCTCCAATCTAATAAACTGCAGCGGGCACTTAGGAGAGGACAACTGTGGCTGGTCCTTTGCTTAATGCTGCCTCTCCTACAGTACTGGGGAGCAGATGGGTTAAGCCAGGTTGAGGATAACTGACAGGCCTCAAATCTGTCAATAAGTTAGAGGTATCTGTACCCCAAACATGTGAAGACTTCCCTCCACTTGCCCCCTGGTGGAATGGTCAGATAAGAACAATATGTTTCAATGACCATGAAGGTAGCTGAAGCAAGTGCTGTGGAATGCTTTGAATTTAGACATTGAGGATGCCAAGGTCACCCACTGCATCCTGGGCCATCACTGGTCATCCTGAGTTTTGTCTTGCCACTGGAGTTAGATGACTGGAAAAGAGAGTGAGGCTCTTCATAGAGAAACTCTGCCTCATTTAAATCCAATTCACACGCAAGTCAAAACATCACCCTGTGATGTCATTGCTTTAGTCAAAAGCAAGCCTCAGAGAAGCTCTCCGACTTTCCCAGGGCACTATAGCTAATGATTTTCAGAGCTGGCATTCAAGTACAGATCACTCTTCATTCTAAATCCATCACTCTTTCCACTGTCCCACATTGTTACAGAGGAGTGTATAAAAGGAACACAATCTTACATCTTAGAACACTTTGGGCTAGTAGGTGAATGCCCCTATCTACTCTCTTCCAACTACATCAGCCGTCACTTTCAGGATCAACAGGGGAGATGATTTTGAATGGAGAAAGATAGTGGCCTCGGGTATGAATAAAGGCCTCACACCAGATTGTTCCCTGATTTTCTATTCAATTTATGTTACATCCTATTTTGTATTACATGGGGAGGTTCAATCAACAAGCATTTAAGTGTCTATAATGAGTCAGGCACTGAAAATACTCAAATGGACATGTGATCTTATTAATTTTCAAGTTCCTTCCAATGATAGAGAGTGCAAGCCATCCATGCCTGTCCATCTTGTGTGATCTTGACCATGACCTCCCATGAGTTTGCAACAGGGGATCCACTGATTATCCTGAAGTCTTTCCTTGTTTACTCCTGATATCTTGAGGATACTAGTCGAGCACTCTGGCTGTCCTTGCCCTTACCATTTGGCCAGCCATTTTCTCTTCCTATTGTATAATTCCTTGATGACATCTTTTATTTTGCTTCTTCTTTGATGTTCTTCACTAATTTTTTGTTTGTTATATGTGTCATGCCTACTATGTACCTCAATATTCACGAGTATCTATATCTCCAGTTCCTACCCCAATGTCTGTCATATCTTGAGTACTCGAGTGGAATCAAAAATGAAACAACTTCTGTCCTCCAGGAGCTCACATCCTAATACAAGACAAAACATGTATATTGGTAGATATACAAAGTAGGCACAAGATAAGCTTAGAGGGGAAGATGCCAGCAGCTGGGGGACATATCAGGACAGGTTTCCTGCAGGAGGTGGTGTTTAAGCTGAGTTTTGAAAGAAACTAGGAGTTCTAAGAGGTAGAGGCAAGGACAAAGGACATTTCTATGAAGGGCCTGTCTCAAGGGAGCTGGGGGTGCCTTCTAGACTTAGTCAATCAATAAACATTGATTAAGTACCTGTTATTTGCCAATCACTGTGTTAAGCACTGAAGATTCAAAAAGAGGCAAAAAGACAATCCCTTTAAGGAGCTTACAATCTAATAGGGACAACCACTTGCAAACAAATATGTGCAAAGCAAACTATATGTGGTATAAATAGGAAATAATTAGCAGAGGGAAGGCACTGGAATTAAGAGGGGTTATGGAAGGTGGGGTTTTAGCTGGGACTTAAAGGAAGTCAAAGAGGTCAATATTTAGCAGTCTATTTCGTCTCTCCACAAAATTGCTTTACACTACCTCATTTGGCCTGCAGTTTCAGTATTGTCATGGGTTCCAAATATAAGGTCCCTGGATGGCAGCATAACTTAGGCAGCGTTGTATCAAAATAGATCTTATCTTATAGTTAGTCCTGCTCTGACCTCCTACCATGGGCTTTTTTTGTTCCTTACATCCCTTAGAATCAAACCCCAGTCTTGGTTCTTTTCCCAATAACTAGGACCTTATCTTGTCCTTACATGTCTGAGTCCTTGGAACTGAAGTGAAACCTTTTTCTGTCCAGTCTTCCCAGGAACTAAAGTCCTGTGCCTGTGGTGGGGTCCCGGCTTCTAAGCTCCTCTGGTGGGATCTTCAGCTATCACCTGCATTCAGACTCCTTGATATGCCTTTCTATCCTCCAGAACGCTCAGCAGCTGCCAGACTTCCTTGACTTTGACTAGCTGCTTGCTTGGATGTCAGCCTCTTGACTGTTGACAGATCTTCTAATACCACATCTGTGCACATCTACTGGGAAATCTAATCACTAAATTTGCCCTTTCCCCCCACCATCCCTGTTTGCTTGTTATCCTAATACCTTTCCAGACTACTGATGCAATTATTAAGATCACATGCCTTTCTTGGCTATGTCTTGGCTAGGATCAGAATCCTACCACCTCCCAGACTTAAGTTCCAATGTAAGGGTGCTAACATGAGACCTGTGGGTTGGTAGTTTTGTCAAACTTGCTGACTGCATGGGAGTTTTCCTTTTTATCACTTACACTAAGAAAGTATACAAACACTCCCAGTACTACTGAGTAGTACATAAAATCTAATGATGTCAGCCATCTAGCACTTCTTATCCTGTCTCAAACTTACTTCATCTCTCCCTTTTCCTTGCCATATCTCTTCTCCTTTTTTCTTCTTATTTTGCATTCCATTTTCTTTTACCATTCTATTATCCCCTTTTCCATTTTTCCTTCATTCCTTCCTTTGTTTCTTCTTTCCTTCCTTCCTTCCCCCCTCTCTTTCTTCCTCTTTCCCCTTTCCCAGTCCCCCTCTTTTTCTTTCCTTCTTTCCAAGGTTCATAGATTTAGAGGCCATCTAATCTATTTCAGCCACTGGTCCTATAGATGAAGAGATTGAGTTGCAAAAAATGAAAGTGACTTGCCCAAGATCACCTAGTGAATAAGTCTCTGAGGTCAGACTTGAATCCAGGTCTTCCTCCTATCCATTATGGTAGGGATGGGGAACCTGCGCCCTCGAGGCCATGTGAGGCCCTCTAGGTCCTGAAGTGTGGTCCTTTGACTGAATCCAAACCTCACAAAACAAATGCCTTGAATAAAAGGATTTGTTCTGTAAAACTTGGACCTGGTCAAAAGGCCACACCCAAGGCCCTAGAAGGCCACATGTAGCCTCGAGGCTGCAGGCTCCCCACCCCTGCGCTATGGCATGCTGTCTCCAAAGGCTTCTTATGTTTGTAGTGCTCTCAGGCTTAGCCCTATTACTGACAATTAGGGCTACAGACATGTCTAACTTCCAGTTTAGGGCATCTGAGATAATAGCCCCCCTCCTTAACTGTTCAGCATATTGCCCGTGGAGATAATAGCTACGCTAAAAATAAAAGTACCATGATAGAACGCTGATGAAATCTGGTTTCCTAAGTGTAACATTTAAGAGAAATGATCAGTAGTTCAGATACTCTACTTAGTAGATTCAAATCTCCAGAAAATAGTAGATAATTCTACAAAGTCGTTTGAGCAATTGTAGCTACTTGTAATGAAATGAGAAATGTGAAATAGATTATGATTTCAAAAATATCCTTTCCAGTGAAAGCAAAACTAGATGTAATGACTTACCCCACAAATGCTTAGAATATTGCAAGCAATATCATATTCTCTGTAATAATCAGAAACAGACTGTAAGACTATTGTCAATGCTGTGGAAACAGTAAAGAATCTGCATGTTGTTCCCCTCATTAATTTGCACTCCTCAAGGGGAGGGACTATCTTTTACTTTTCTTTGTATCTCTAGAGCTTAGCAGAGTGATGGGTACTAAGTAGGTGCTTAATAAATGTTTATTGATTGACTGATGACCAGAAATTGAGCTATGATGTAGAAAGAACTGGGACCTAGAAGACCTGAGTTCAGATCCTGGCTCTGCTACTTCTAGCTGTCTATATGACTCTGCCTCTCTGAACTTTATCTATGAGATGGGAGGGTTGCGTTATAGGATCTCTATGAGCAAATAGTCCCAGTAGAATTTAAGTTCCTTGAGGGAAAAATTTATTTCATTTTTATCTTTATATCTAAATCACTCTTCCTATGCAAAAGAAAAATAACAACTTTGTATTACTTTAGTTAACTGAGGATTGCAAAATATTTTGAAACTCAGAATGATGCCTAGATGCCAAACTAAGTCATGACTGGGTGTGGTTAGGAGTATGGTTCTGTTTATACCATTGTCAAACAGGAAAACACACGGGCCAGAGAAAGCAGCCGGGCAAATAGTTTCCTTCTTCAGCTCTTCCATCTTGAAGCAAAAGAGTTCAGGGCACTGATCTTGGGCGTTAAGTAGAGGAAAGGGCATGTATTTTTGTTCAGAGTAGGCAAAACTGATAAGGTACAATTCCCTTTGTATGCATTTATTCACCTGGCTCTGTGCCTGGCAGCTTTTAGATTGATTTTGATCAAGCAGGACTCCAATATTACAGAATCATAGAAAATTTAAACCTTGCATTCCAAGGAGAAACCCGCAAAAAGAACAAAGTGCCCTCTGCTTCCCCTGAGTAGGAAGGAAGAAACGTATCAAGGCTGTGCCAAGTCATTGCCAAGCCTACAAAGGTCCACTCCCAGCTTCTGTGTGAATGCCACAGTTTTGAATTTTGCCTGCTTAGCCCCAGCACTTATTCAAATCCAGCTTGTGACTTCTTTGAGCTGTGATGGAGGCGTTTCTGTATTCTCTGTTGGGATTACTTTCAAGGCTGCGTATCCAAAAATGAACTATGAGGACAGGACAATATGATTGTAAGGTATTTGGAACCGTGGAAGGCCAAAGCAGTGGAGAAACAAGGGGGCGTAACTAAAGACAGACAGACAAGGAGCTGGAAGGTAGCAAGGGAAGACTTCTACCCAGGTCCTTTGACTCTAGCATGCTATAGGAACAAAAGAAGTCTGATATCAGACAAGTTCATTGGATTTAGAGTTGAAAGAGACCTTAACGTTTATTTAGTCCAGGCCTGCGCAACCTGCAGCCTGTAGGTTTTCGGGCTGTCTGAGAAAAATGTGGAACATCCTCTGCATTTTTTGTGGGCTGCCTGAAATCCTTTGGCATCTGTGGGCTGGCTGTAAGTGGCCTGAGGGCCACAGGTTGTAAAGGGCTGATCTAGTCCAACTCCTTTATGTTGTTGTTGTTGCCTTTTTCAATTCTGTCTGACTCTCTGTTGATCCCATTTGGGGTTTTCTTGGCAGAGATACTGGAGTGGTTTGTATTTCCTTCTCCAGCTCATTTTACAGATGAGGAAACTGAGATAAACAGGGTTAAGTGACTTGCCCAGGGTCACAGAGCTGATAAGTATCAGACACCAAACTGGAACTCCAGTCTTCCTAACTTCAGGCCTGGCACTCCATCCACTGTGCCACCTAACTGCCCTTTATGTTACAGCTGATGAAACCGAGGTGACATAGTCTGACACCTAAGAATCGTTCTGAGTTTCAAAACATTTCACAATCTTCAATTAACTTAAGTAACACCAAGTTGTTATTTTTTTCTGTGTAGGAAGAGAGATTTAGATATAGTCATGCCCATGGACACAAAGATATTAAATCTCAAAGCCAGAACTCAACCCTACATCCTCTGTCTCTTGGTGCACTACCCTTTGCATTGGAATATGCTGCCTCCCACGTTGCTTGAGATAAACTGTCCACTTCTCTTCCTCAAGTCTCCCTCATCTCCAATCCATCTTCCTCACATCTACCAAAGGGATACTCCTAAAGCACAGATCTGACCACATGACTTTTTTTCTCTATTAAATTCAAGTCGCTCCCTTTTATCCCTAGCATAAGGGCTGCTAGGTGGCACAGTAGATAGAGTGCCATGCCTGGAGTCAGGAAGAACTGAGTTCTAATCCAGCCTCAGATACTCATTATCTGTGAGACCCTGGGCAAGTCACTTAACCCTGTTTGCCTCATTTTCCTCATCTGTAAAATGAGCTGGAGAAGGAAATGGCAAACTGTTCCAGTATCTTTGCCAAGAAAACCCCAAATGGGGTCACTAAGAGCTGGACACAACTGAAAACAATTCAACAAGAGCAATCTTTAGGATAAGATACAAACCCCTTTGTTCCACATTTAGAACCCTTCGTAACCTGCCTCCGATCTACCATCATTCCCCTTCAAATACTCTACAGTCCAGCTAAACTGGCCAGTTAAATTGACACACGCAACATTTCCATTTCCTGTCGGTCTGTCTCTGCACTGGCTGTCCCTAATGCCTGAAATATCTTTCTCCTAATCTCTGCCTCTTAAAATTTCTAGTTCGCTTCAAAGCTCAGCTCAAAAGCCATGTCAGAATGGACACACCAAATGGACATACCAAATGTTATGAGACCATTCCTGATGTCCCATGTGCTAATGCTTCCCTACCCAAATTACCCAGCATTTATTTTGTACGTCTTTGCATGTGTACACATTACATCCCCTGACAGATTGTAAGCTTCTTGAGGGCCCATTTTTGTCTGTATTCCCACAGCCTGACATTTTCCCCCCAGTTGGTTGGTTTGTTAGCCTATTTATTGCCGATGACAATTGCTTCCCTTTGTTGTGCATCCTTGATTTGGTGCTGACCCCTCCGCAGTGCACTGGACTGTCCCAACTCACCCAAGCCTCTTCCCTTGGATTTGGTTAGCCTACGAATTCTGTCTAGATTTGGCAGGGCTTCTTGTTTGTCGTACTAGATTGGGACTTTGGGACATGCCTCTTTACCTCAGAGATGGTCTCTCCCTGCCAAGGTTCTGCTAACCAGGGGTCTATGTTATCCTCTCTCCAGAACCTGAGAATTCAAAATAGGGAATCGTATCAGCTTTTTTTTTTTAAGGTGGGGGAAGGATTAAAAGAAAATATTCAAGTGTCCTAGTTCCTGTAGATAGCTTTATCTTTCTGTGCTTTTTAACCACTTGTAATTTACTGTTTTTTTATTCTATCAGCCTCATCCATTTTCTCCTTTTGTACTTATCATTCTCTGGAAGGAGTTGTCTTAACTATTCTTTGCTTACAAGTGAGCATAAAACATCTGGTACCTCGTGCCTGGCTGTACCATCTATAAAGTCCTCATTGACTTCCTACCCTTGGTTTTAAATTCCCTCTAAGAGCAGAATATTTTTTAGTATGAACTTCTGAAGTAAGATTTGAGCCTCTGAGAAATACAGCACTAAAAGGGTTCTCATTTGTGGTATTCTTCTGATTTGAGGGTCTGGCTTTATATCAGTGAGATTTTAGATCTAGTCTATTTTTGTTTCTTTTTTTTCTGGAGAGTTGACTGTTGTAAATTTTTGGACATAATTACTCCTACAGGTTTGTGCAGAGGACAGAATTCCCCTCCTTTGCATAGGAGTACAGCAGTTTTCATAATTTATAAAATGGAGATTCTGGGTACATGTGATACATATATAATACGTATCTGATACACACAATATACACATGCACACTCACAAACATAATACCATATACACATATATGGACAGGCTATATACATATGTATATACCATGTACATGCATGTGTAGACATACATGCAAATACCTATATGTGTAAGCCATGTACATTTATGTATATATGTACATACTGTTTGCGTATATTAACACACATGCGTATTTACATATATAAATATACGCACATGTCAGTAATCTATGCCAATCTGCATATATTTACATATATAAATATACACACATATGTTAATAATATATGCAAACATTATATATAACCTATATATTATGCATTTATTCACACACACACATACACATTATATATATATATTCTAGAGATTCCATTAGAGGCTGTTCTGGGATTGTCCTGAGTCAGGCCAGTACCCTGATGATTTAGGTTTTCTATTGAAACAAAGCTAAGACTCTAGTAAGTCATTTAGCAGTCAAAAAAAAGATTTACTTAGTTTTGCAGGAAGATAGTCAATAAAGACAGGTGTATAAAACTCTCCCTGCAATTCACTAGCCAAGAATTTCAGAAGCCCTCCAGCTCCTTGTGGCTACTTTGTCCTTAGGCACTGAGGAAATGATGACGACCATCTGAGCTCTTACTCCCCTGAACCAAACAAGTCTTGAGGAATGCTTCAATGTTGGGTCACATCCAACTCTTTTTGACACCCTTTGGGGTTTTCTTGGCAAATATATTGGAGTGGTTTGCCATTTCCTTCTCTAGCTAGTTCTATAGATGAGGAAACTGAGGCAAACAGGGTTAAATGACTTGACCAGGGTCCCATAGTTAGTAAATGTCTGAGGCCAGTTTGGAACTCAGGTCTTCCTGACTCCAGGCCTGGTGCTCTATCTACTGAGCCACCTGGCTGTCCCAATGCTTCAATAACCCTAACCTACCTACTGGGGGGAAGGATTTAAAATATTACTCAAATAAATATTCAAGTAAAATATTCAAAGGGACAGAGTGATTAGCTCTAAGAATCTCTAAGAAATGCATGGAAGTAGCCAGAAAATATAGAGACTTCTGGCTACAAGAACCTATTCTTGTCTTTTTCTTTTTTTAAAATTTAATTAAATTTAAATTTAATTTTTTTTTCCATATGCTTTTGAGTTGAAAAATTTTTCTCCCTTTTTCTCCCCCCCCCACTCCCCCCAAGACGGTGCACAATCTGACATAGGCTTTACATTTACATACCCATTAAACATATTTTCACATTAGTGAAGTTGTAAGTAAAAAATTAAAACCAATAGGAGGAACCATCAGAAAGATGAAACAAAAATCAACTTAAGGTAAAAATAAGTGATAGCAATTCGACTTCCATAGTTCTTTCTTTGGATGTGGACGGCATTTTCCATCCTGAGGCCTCTGGAGATGTCTTAGATCCTCGTAATGCTGAGAAGGGTTCAGTTTAACATTCTTAGTCATTGTATAATGTGGCTGCTATTGTATACAAAGTCCTCTGGGTTCTGCTCACTTCACTTAGCATCAGACCATATAAGGCTTTCCAGGTTTTTCTGAAGTCAGCCTGTTCATCATTTCTTATAGCACAATAGTATTCCATTACATTCATATACCACAACTTGCTCAGCCATTCCCCAATTGATGGGCATCCTCTCAATTTCCAATTCTTTGCCACCACACAAAGAGCTGCTATGAATATTTTTGTACATGTGGGTCCTTTTCCCATTTGTTTGATCTCTTTGGGATATAGCCCTAGAAGTGCTATTGCTGGATCAAAGGGTATGCACATTTTTGTAGCCCTTTGGGCATAGTTCCAAATTGAAGAAACTATTCTTTTCACGGAGCCCACTGATAAGTAGAAATATAAGAAAGAACATCCAGGAAAATGTGGAAAGAGACTTGTCTGTATTCTTCCTGGCACTGATGTTGTAACCAAGTTGGAGGAAATAGGATGGTCATCTCAGCACACAGTGTTACAGCTTCAGATCTGAAATCTTTCAAACACTTGATAATCATGGGAAAAGGTCTTGCTTGGGTGGAAAAAGAAAGTGGCTAATGGTTAATGGTTAATGGAGATAACTGAATATATTGGTCATGGCCAAGATCCAGTAGAAGCAAGCTGGGGAATAGTAGGGACCTAGTGAAGCGCTGAAATAAATGGCAAGATTCTTGGAGCTTCCCCAGCAACAAAATAAGTGGTATGCATGTAGGTAGAGTTGTGTTCTAACTGTCCCAACATATACATATATGTATCTATATATACATATGTTGGGACAGTGAGGTGGCACAGTGGATGGAGCACGGAGCTTGAAATCAGGAAGACACATGTTCATGAGTTTAGATCCAGTCTCAGACACTTACTAGCTGTGTGACCCAGGGCAAGTCATTTAACCCTGCTTGCCTCAGTTTCCTCATCTGTAAAATAAGCTGGAGAAGGAAATGGCAAACCACTCCAATGTTTTTGCCAAGAAAACCCCAAAACGGGGGTCATGAAGAGTTGGACACAACTGAAATGACTCAACAACAATAACAAATAAATATGTTGGAGAGGGGTCTACACTTGTCCCCCCTTATGGAAAATCCCTCCAATGATGCAGATTGGTAGCTGTTTATAACTTCATAGCATCATAGAGCTAGAAGGGACCTCTGAATTCAGCTAGTCCAGTCCTCCCATTTTATAGCTAAAGAAACTGAGATCCAGGGAAGTTAGATAATTTGTCCAAGATCACAAAGGTAGTAGGTAGTAAGGCTGGGATTACAAATTCAGGTTCCACAACTCTAAGTTCAGGGCTCTTTCCATTGCATGCTACTATTCAGTACAGATCATCACCTTCTCAGCAATGTACAGTTGCAACTCGAGGAATTGCCTGGCAAATTATTGAGACAGGTAAGTGACTTGTCTAGGGTCACACAACCAATAGGTTATAGAGGCGAGACTTGAAGCCAGGCCTTCTTGAATCAGAGACCAGTTCTCTATTATGACTGATAGGGTTATAGAGACATTAAGTTCCTTACAATACCAATGAAATCACTGGTAAAAACAAATGTGTCATATCATATTATATCACATTACCTCACATCACATCACATCACATCATATCATATTATATTTTCAATTAATTAATTAATTAGTTTGTTTGTTTTTTGTTGTCCAAAAATCTTTAATATAACAAGGAGGGAGTTAGTTTTTGTTGCCCTGGCTGGCACGGCGGCCCCTGGTGCACTGGACCTTTCTGCCCTTGGATCGGACGTGTGGTTTGGTATGTGTGGAGTGCCCGGTGCCTTCCCAAAATGCCTGTATACCTCACGGCCCTTCCAGGGACCAGACAGCAAGACAGTGCCCCGGCCCTTGGGTGAGCTCATGGCCAGCTGGTCAAAGGTAAGAATCTTCCCACCAGCCTTGAGGATGTGATTCCGGGCATTGCTAGTAACACACAGGGCACACGCCTTCAGCTTGGGGACACCTGGATCCTCACATCATCCGTCATGGTCCCAACAACCACAGCTGTCTTGTTCTCCCTGCCGGGCAGCTTCCTTTTCCTGATCATTCGGGACAGGGAGAGAGGAGGCCGGTGGGGCCAGCTCATGAACAGCCTTTTCAGGACAACCTTGTTGAAAGTCGAGTTGGTTCTGTGGGCCAGGAACCAGTAGAGCTTGACCAGCAGCCACAGGTAGATGTCCTGGCTCTTGGGCTCCTTGCGCCAGACTTTCTGGCCCTTATTATGGTGGATGTCGACTCCCATGCTGGCACCCTACCGAACACCGGCCCACCCAGGAAAGACCAACGGGCCGAGGGGCAGGCTGGGAAGGCCACCAGCGAGGCCGGCGTGCCTCTATATCATATCATATTATGCTATGCTATGCTATGCTATGCTATATTATATTACATTACATTACATTACATTACATTATATTATATTATATTATAATTATGTTGTGTTGTGTTGTGTCGTGTCGTGTCATGTCACATCATGTCACGTCACGTCATGTCATGTCATGTCATGTCATGTCATGTCATGTCATGTCATATATTTAGATTAAACCTGTAATCTCTTCAGTGTAGGAAACTCTCCCCCCGCCAAAAAAAAAAAACTTCCTCCACCAATGCAGTTCACCATTTGCTCTGCAACTTATAGTCTTAAATAGTTGCTAAGGGTATCTAAGTGACTTGCTCAGATCAGCCAGTTGTTGTTGTTGTTGTTATTTGTCCTCCAAGAGGACCAAGGATATTGGGGGGGGGTGATGTCTTGACTTGCGAGTTGGATTTAAGTGAGGCAGGGCTGTGCAAAGTCATCAGCCTCATTTTTCCTCCAGGGTCTTCTGAGTCCATTGGCAAGACATAGGTCAGGATGACTGGAGATGTCCCCAGACGCAGGGGGAGACCTTGACCTTTTAAAGTTAAGATCTTTCCTGGGTCTCAATTTGTCTAAGGCAATACCCATTAAGTGATTTACGACTGGGTAAGAAATGAGGCAAAAGATGGTCTAGTTAGCTTACTAAAAAAAAAAAAATCAAGCTGGGAGGGGAAGAACCTTAGAGTTTCTGGCCAGAACAGAAGCAATTGCTATTTATACTCACTCTGAGACATCCAAACCCAACCAATGACCAAGGAGGCTTGGGCTGGGACCTATTACGAGAGCCAGGGTGATTTGGGTTTAAGGCATGATCAGGCAGTTCCATTTGAATTCCAATGGGCTTTGTCAAAGGCTGTTTTTACCAAGCTCTATCTTAAGAAATCATAAACGAAGCTACATGAGACAAGAGAGTTAATTATCCTAGTTTTTTTAAATGATAGAATAAATGAGGGAAGAGAAAAATAAAATCTAGTCCTCAAATTTACCGCCATGATGCTAACTCAAGCCTTGACTGACACCATCTCCCACAGCCTCCTCTCCCCTCTGTTTGGAGGGCTGGAGGGCAGAGTACCAAACTCTTCCCAATGCCTTCCTTTATAGATGCCCCTGTACCAAGTAGCTCTTTGTGTCCCTTCCTCCACCCCTTTCCTGCTTCCTTTGGTGTATTGTCTCCCCCTTTAGATTGTAAGCTTCTTGAAGGCAGGGACAGTCTGTCTTATTGTTAATTGTATCTCCAGTGCTTAGCACAGTACCTAGCATGTAGTAGGCACTTAATAAATGTTTACTGGATTATACAACATAATACAATATAATATAACATGATATGACATGATGGTATAATACATAACTTAATAGAATGTCTTTTATTGTAGTTCAATCCCATTGTATTCTATTTCTTTTATTACATTATATTTGTTTGATAGATAAATAGATATTAGGTGCTTACTATGTACCAGAAACTAAGCTGAGACTTGTGGATACAGATATAAGCAAGCAAGATACTCTCTGTCCTCTAGGAGTTTACATTCTAGTGGGGGGGAAAGATATATATAAAGGGAAGCTAGAAAGTATGGAGGAGCAGCTAGGTGTCACAGTGGGTAATGTGTGGGGCCTAGAGTCAGGTAGACTCAGTTTCCTGAGTTCAGATCTGGCCTCAGACAGTTACTAGCTGTGTGACCCTGAACAAGTCACTTAACTTTGTTTGCCTTAGTTTCCTCATCTGTAAAATGAGCTGAGAAGGAAATGGCAAACCCCTCCAGTATCTTTGCCAAAAAACCCCCCAACAAAACCTGTATGGGGTCAGACACAAATGAAAGTGACTGAACCACAGCAATGAAAAGAAAGGATGGCGGGTATGGACACCTCTTTGGAACATTGCGTGGAGAAGGCCTAGTTTAGAGCAAGGGGAAACTTCACCTGTCAGAGACAGGGAACTCAGGACTAAAGTCCAACACTAGGGTTGGAGGAAAATTATGATGGTGGCCAGAGCACTATTATTGTAATGTTGTATTAGTAGGTGGATTTGTGAGTAGAAAATAAAGGATATGTAAGTATAGTTTCATTTCAAAGCTTTCTACTTAATCCTTAAATTTGATGGGACCACGGACTACGAATCAAAGTGTTGTGAAAAGTGCACTGGACCTAGAGTCGAACACCTGGTTTTGAATCTTAGCCCTGACAAAAATTAGCTGTATTGTATCCAGCCCATCACATAGTAGTTCTTAACCTTATTTTCTTCTGTAAAATGGGGATAACAATAAGTGTCACCAAATCCTATCATTTCTTTCTTTGCATTCCTCTCCCATCTCTTCCTTTCTATTTCTACCACATTAGTTCGCATAGAGACTTTTAAGATAACCTATTAGACTTATTAAGATAGGTCAGCCTGATTCCGGTATCTCCTTACCCTATCTATCCTGCACACAATTACCAGATTAATCTTCTAAAATGTCACCTTCATAGTCTCACTTGCTTCCTTTGAAACTTTCATTGGCTGCCTATGGCCTATTGGATGCTACTTTATTTAAACCTTGAACAATATAGCCCCAGTCTATAATTTTGACCTTAATCTCCAAATGCTCTCACACCTGGTGTGCTGCATACATACTGGACTACTTGGTTTTCTTCGAATACTTTTCCTTTTCCTATCCATATCCATTTGCTCATATCTTCTCCCTAAAATGCCCTTTCCACATTCTCACCTATATTTTACTGAATTCTACTATATTATCACCAAAACTCTACTGATTCTTCAAGGCCCAACTCCTCCATGAAAACTCCCCTGATCATTACAATCAAAAGTAATTTCTCTCTTTCTTGTCCTCTGATCTCCTATGGTGCTTTGTACTACTCTCTTAGAATTTGTCATATATCATATTTTATTACATGTCCAATATTGGTTATAAGCTTATTGGAGTCAGGGACAATGTTTGATAGCATATAGCATAGTCCCATATACATACACATGTAAATATGTATGTATACACAAATATATCCCAACAAATATTTGTTAAAGAGACAAATGATTTCACACGTAGGTGAAGATAGAAAGAGGGGCAGAGTTGGTGGGAACCAACTTAGGCTGTTTAAAATAAAGTTTAGAAGATCATCTACTCCCCTCTCCTCTTCTCCTGTAACTTTTAGTGACTGCCAGGGAAAGTGGGCCTTGCCTAGTGTTACCATGACAGTCCTGGACTTTGGGAGCAGTTTCTTTTTTTCTTAAACCCAGTAGTATTATGTAGTATGAATAACTCAAGAGTTAGCTACCATGAACAGAAAGGAAGTGGTTTCCTTAGCAACTGGAACCTCTGAAAGCCTCTTAGCCAACTATACCTCTTCCTCCTTATGTTTTCTCCCCTTCGTGTTTCTAGTCAGCTTTCAGATAAAACCGTTATGCCTGCTTTTGGTTAAGGCTGGGTAAACCTCACCATTACGGTTACTCTAAGTGAAATTGCTTTTCCTCTCTTTTGCCTGTTTCCTTATAAGATCTGGATATACACACATATACATACACATACACACACACACACACACACACACACATATATACACACACATACATACATATATGTGTATATGTATGTGTGTGTATATCTGTGTGTATGTATGTATATAAATGTATATATAGACATTATATAGATATATATTATTATATATAATGTATATTTTGTTATTGTTTAGTTCACAAACATGTAGTTAAGATTTTGTCAATATTTTAGCTGAGTTCTAATTCAGTTTTGCCAAAAATAGAAAACACTGGAGAATTCAAACAATTATGGCTTTTTAAAAAGATGATTTTTTTGGATTTTTCCTTCATATTTGCTAATTCTGCTCAGACTAGATTTAGATTGACTCCCCCCCCCCGGAATCAATTTTCATTGCATTCCTGTCTTCACTTCTCTTTTTCCTTCAGAACCCAAATAAAACTCTTCATTTCTTAATAGGTCAGCATCTAAAAAAACACAAACCGCAATTAGCCAAGTAACAGCAAAACACTAGGTTGAAAAATATCATGAAGAACATCTCAACCTTGTAAAATGCTAGATTCCTGTACAGTGAGGGAAGCTTTTGGTGTATTGCCCTGAGGTAAGGGCAGCTAGTTATCTCTTCTCTTGCTCTATTTCAATGGTCCTCAAAAGTCTTTTTCCTCCCAGCACAGTATTTTTCTTTCTTAGTAGGAACTGTGGTATACTACTGAAAAATTAGGAGGTTTATACCCATGATGACAGTTTTAAGTTCCATAAAATTTGCAGGCATAACTAGTCACTACTCTTTGTACCTTTGATTATTTGCCTTATAAAATGATAATGTGAAACAGCCTTGGAGCATACCCATGGCAAGCTATGATATTTTGTAATGAGTTCCGTTTGTAAAATGAGGACAATGGTTGTACCACCTACCTCATGCAGCTGTTGTGAGGAAAATACTTTGCAAATATCAAAGCACTACATGGATATAAATTTTTATTGTTCTTTTTCATGTTTGCTAGATGATGAAAGATCATTGGATTGGGAGTCAAAAGAATTAGATTCTTGTCTTAGTTCTCCAACTTACGGTGTGACTTTGGACAAATCATTTCACATTTTTGACGATTAATTTCTTCATTTGTAAAAATGGGAATAATAATATTTTCACTCACAGTTATTTGTGAGTTTCAAATAAGATAATGCATAGAAAGCACTCTGCAAACATAAAGCATTCTATAACTGTCAATTATTCTATGATTATTGCTAATGAATTCATAAATATTTTGGTTGACTGGAAATGCCTTCATCCTTTTCAAACTAGCAGTCTGGTTACAAGAGAACAGAGCCCTGAGAAGAGATGCCTACCCATCTTGTATACACAATTAGCCTTGTAATTATAGGCACTTAAAAAAACCCAAAACACCCAACTGCTTGGTATCTAAACCTGACTACCAAGAAGTGTTTTATCACATCTGAAGAAGTGTTTTATCACATCACAGTAGAGATAGTTGAAGGTAAGAGTTGGGTGGTTCCCTCTTGAACAGAGTGGTAAAGCAAAATTAGCATGGCAGAGAGGAAATAAGAAGAAGACAACCATCTGAACTGTTTCTGTTTTTGCATAAACAGAGGGTTTGGTCTCCAAGGTTATCAGCTAGCTCTTTTAAAAAAATCAAGTTCATTTTAAAAAACAGTAAAAACACACACAAACACAAATTACACAAAGAAAAAAATCCCATTGTGTCATGATATTCTGGTTCTACCAAAACATATTATTTTTAATCAGTACAAAGAATTTGACGTGTAAGAGCCAAAGTGAGTTAAAACAGGATCCAGAAGGGAATTTATCTTGGATTTGGGAAATGTTAAAAAAAAATAAAGCCAGCAAAACACCAAACCTTTTCTAAAGTGTGAATGGGCACAAGAGAATTTGAAGACCAAGTACTTATCTTGTTTTCTTTCCAAGGCATTATTTTCCATTAGCAAATGGGAGGAGAAGAATAACATGACTCAACACACAAACTCTTTGGGAACCAGCTCTCCTTCAAAGTCATAGAGCCATACAAGCAGTTGATTCTCTGCAGTGGAGCTCAACGCCGTCATGGTTATCCAGCAGAGAACAAGTTACAGATGAATGTTCAGCAGAAGAAAGGGCAAACTCTAAAACCAGACAGCCACTATGTCTTCTTTCTCAGGCTCGTTCAGACTAATGGGGAGTACACATCTGAAAGTCATTCATAATTTATCCAGGTGACAAGCCATTGGGGAACTTTTTAAATAGCAAGAAAGAAGGAAACAGCCACTGACTTCCATGGAGAGGACACCAGTAGAAGATTTATGAAGTGAAGAATACAAGGCAGGCAATAAAGGAGCTTTTTGAAGCTGTGTAAGTGATTTGTACCCAAGGGCGAAAAGGACACTGAGGTCACATCCATAAAAAAGAACTGAGTACTCTGTGGACTATGTACTGAAGGCAGGGGCTGGAGTCCTAATGGAACAAAGTGGTATCTACGGTGTTCCCCACCATGCTCAAAGAAGTTTGGCTTGCTTGAATCTTGACACATTTTTAAAATTCCTAGCTAAAGTACTAATACCATAAAATTTTGGTTTTCTTGTAAGGAATATAAAACTTTCGAGTCAGAAAGGACCCTCATGCCATCAGTTGTTTTATGTAATCTCTTTCAAACAATTTCCCTATCAGTAATGATGAAAAATAAACAATTCTATTTTTATTTCCATTATCAGGGACTTGACGTGGCATGATAGATTTTGAAATCAGGGAAAAAGGGTTTATGTGCCACACCTCCCATATGTGATGATGGGCAAGTCACTGGATCTCTTCTGGCCTCAGTTTTCTCATCTGTAAAATTCCAGCTCTAAATCTATGATCCTATAGCCATATGTACCCATAAATCAGTGAGGGTTGTTTATTTTTTATGAACAACTGAAAATAAGAGATAAGGGGAACAACTATGGAGGAGACATCCTCTCTGTCACTCCAATAAAAGTAAAAAGAGACACGTGATTCTCTACATTTGGAGTAAGCATCATCATCATCATCATCATCATTCTCCTCCTCCTCCTCCTCCTCCTTATCATCATCATTATCATCATGCTTATGCAGGTATAGCAATTTTCAAAGTGGCTTTATGCCCATTATTTTATTTAATCTTCACATTGCAATGTTGTGGGATGGGTAAGGAAAGGAAACTAAGTGAGTCTTAGATACGTCAAATGATTTTCCCAAAGTCCACAGTGCAAATTGTTGGCATACTGAAGAGGAAGACCTGGACTTCCTGATTCCTAGTCTAATGAAAGATATCAACCTTTATGATGTTTGTTTTTGTTAATGATTGATTCTTACAAGCTGTTGCAAGATTGTGGATCATGTCTTCCTCCTTCCCCCAAATATCTTTATTTCTTTTTTTAGTTTAGATTCCTTACTTTTTCTTCTTTCCTTCTTTTCCTTCTTACATCAAAGGACAAAAAAATCCAACAGTGTTCCATATCAATAGACCTCTGCAAAGAGGAGGGTGAGATGCTTTCTCATATTTCTTCTTTAGGGCCAAGATTTTTTTTTTTTTTGTAATTAAGGAGCCTTCATTTTTTTACTATTTCATGCTTGGTGTTCTTTCCCTTTAGATTGCTGTAGTCATAGGACATATCATTTTCTTGCCTCTGCGTACTTAATTTTGCTTCAGTTCATGTAAAGTTTTTTCTACGTCTCCGTATTTATCATATTCTTTTTTTTATAGCACAGTAATATTCCATACTGTAATGTACTTCAATTTGTTTAGCTATTTCCCAGTTTGCATAATTCCAAATTGCTTCCCAGCATGGTTGTACCAATTCACAGCTCCATCAATAAAAGTATTAGTGTGTCTAGCTTCCTTCATCTTCTCTGATACTGACTATTCTCATTTCCCATCTTTAGTCATCTTAGCCATGTGGAACATGCCTTAATGCAGAGAGAGACAGACAGACAGACAGACAGAGACAGAGACAAAGAGACAGACCGAGACAGAGAAAAAGAAACAGATACAGAGACGGAAACAGAGATAGAGATTTACTAAGAAGTGACTGTACGTTGGACATTGGGGGAGATGCAAAGTTTATGTAAGACAGGGCCCTTGCCCTTTTGGAGTGTAATAGTTTAATAGGGGGATAAGACATTAACATATGTACTCTTGTTCTTGGGTGGCAAGGTGGCACAGTAGATAAAGTGCTGGGCCTGCAATCAGGAAGAGTTATCTTTCTCAGTTCAAATCTGACCTTATTAGCTGTGTGACCCTAGGCAAGTCACTTAACCCTGTCTTCCTCATTATCTGTAAAATAAGCTGAGGAAGGAAAAGGCAAACTGACCCGTTGCCAAGAAAACCCCAAATGGGGTCAGAAAGAGTTGAACACTACTGAAACAACTTAACTATAATTCTCAAAATTACAGGTTTAGTATATTAGAGAAATGAGGAACAGAGTGCTGAGAAGGAGTGAAATATAGTGGAAAGAGTGCTAGATTTAGCATCAAAAGACCTGTGTTTGAATCCTGCCTCAGAAACTAATTAGTTGTACTAACTATAAGCAACCCAGAGGCTCAGTTTGTTATTCTATAAAATAGAGATAATCATGTCAGTAATATCCACCTTTCAAGGTTGTTGTGAGAAAAATAATTTGCCAGCCTGAACATGCATTATAAAGGCATTATTATTATTTGAAATATGAAAGGTAAGCTACTTATGGACAGAAAGAAAAAGAGCTAGAGGAAACGTCCTTCCCTTTTTGTTTGACATCTCACTACGGGTGTCACTCAGTAAAACCTACACAAGAAACCTGATGAGGGTTTTAAAATTCTGCTAAGCAGCTGTTCTCTCATCACTTTGCCCAAAATGGCTTTGCTCAAGGCTAACTCTGTCCTTACATCTTGGCAGCCATCTGAAGGTTGCTGAAGTGCTACAGGTGAAGGACAGCGATCTGGAATGATCACATGTGGATTTTTCATTTAGGGAGCTAGTCCTATACAGGACTCAGTGTCTTGGTTTTCCATATGAGAGCCCAAACGCACTAAATACTTCTTTTATCTTGATAGTTTACACTTAAATTAGCAGGGATTCTGTGAAAATTGCTAAGGTAATAAGAACAGGAAGAACTGAAGGTATTTGAGATGGAAAAGATTAAGTAGATCACTGGTAGTGATAAGACAGTAGGTATTTGCTCACAATATTTCAAAAGAAAACACATTGGGCCAGTTGGATGATTTTTCCCATTCTTTCCTCTAAAAACAAGATATGTTAAAGTACTAAAGCAAGAAGAAGTATCTTCAAGAGTTAGGCATCTGTGTGATTGCAAAATGGATATTTGCTAGGGGAGTATATAGTGTAATCAGGAATGCTTTGGACCCAAGCCCATTTAAAACTAGAAGCAATAGATATTACCATTGGGAAGAAGATATTCAATCTACTGAATAATTAGAGCTGGATTCTCCATTTCACATAAGTTTTTTTTTTTATGAAGATAAAATGAAGAGAAAATGTTAAGTTTGGCCTTTATCTAAGAAGAAAGAAAATTTCACAGCCAACAAGCATTTCAGAATTTACCCCTAAAGAGATCTTACGAATGGGGAAAGGACCCACATGTACAAAAATATTTATAGCAGCTCTTTTTGTGGTGGCAAAGAATTGGAAATTGAGAGGATGCCTATCAATTAAGGAATGGCTGAACAAGTGTGGTATATGAATGTAATGGAATACCATTGTGCTATAAGAAATGATGAACAGGCAGACTTCAGAAAAACCTGGAAAGACTTGTATGGTCTGATGCTGAGTGAAGTGAGCAGAACCAAGAGAACGTTATACACAGTAACAGCCACGCTGTGTGATGACTAATACTGATAGACCTAACCCTTTTCAGCAATGCAAGGATCTAAGGCATCTCCAAAGTCCTCCTGATGGAAAATGCTGTCCACATCCAAAGAAAGAACTATAGAGTTTGAATGCAGATAGAAGCATACTGTTTGCTATTTTTTTCTGTTGTCTTTTGTTTCCTCTTTCTGGTGGTTCCTCCTATTGGTTCTAATTCTTACTTATAATATCACTAATGTGAAAATATGTTTAATAGGAATGTATATGTATAGCCTATATCAGATTCTGCGATGTCTTGGGAAGGGAGGTGGGGAGGGAGGGGGATAAAAATTAAAACTCAAAAGCTTATGGAAGTGATTGTTGATAAGTCAAAATAAATTAATTAATAAAAAGAAAGAAAAAAAAGAATTTACTATGTGCTAGTCACTAAGCTAAACACAGAAAATATAAAGAAAGGCAAAACATGGTTGCTGCCTTCCAGAAGCTCATATTCTAATGGAGGACATAACTTGCAAACAACTACATACCACGCAAAGATAAACACTTATAAATATAGTGAGTGCCCTGACCACACTCTACTGGAGCAAGACAGACTACATCTTCCCCTCAAGATTCTTGGAGTATCCGTAAGGAGGTAGGATGTCTCTTCACTAATGCCATTAGCTCCAGTCCACGTTCTGGATGTCTTCTCCCGCACCCTGACTATTAGCTACCACTGTCATTTTGCAGTTAACATCAATTAGCTTTTACAAAGGGGTATTTACTTCAAACATACAGCAAGAAGAGAAGAATAAACAATTTCTCTCCAACATTGGTGAGGGATGGGGAGTGAGGTGGAGGGAACTCTATCCCATATAATACCTTGTTATCTAGGAAGAAAAGATTCAGGCTTAAATGTAGCTCCATACATAGCATTGGTCCTACCAAGTTCACATCCATATGCAACGTTGCTACTGGATGAATCCTCATCTCAGCTACCATTAGGCTGGATCCTAAGGGCCATTTCTTGATCCTTGGGGCATCAGTTCTTGGCTGGTTGCAAAACCTAGTGTTGAACTGACTCCCAGACTCCTTAGTTTCCATTCTGGAATGGGCTCATTCTCCTGATCTTTCAAAATCTGTAAGATTGCAGCCTCTGTTTTCTTCACTTAAAACAAAAGAACAATCTCTGGAGCAAAGAAACAAGGCCTTTATCCATGAACCACATGTTGGCCTCAGATGGAGAGGGTTCAAGACCCTTCTCTTACTTCATTGTCTCTCTTCTCTTGCTGGAATGCCAACAGCAGAAATAAGTTTGCTGAAGATGTCAAACCAAGAGAAGGGATGAGGACAAATAGGACCTTTTGAAATCCCTCTCAGTTCCAGCTACACAGATGCAGCTGATCAAAGAGGCTCCTCTTCACTGCATGGTTAGAAGATTAGAACCAGTTACTACTAGACGTCTACACATGCTTCAAATCCCTCTAAGGCACTTCTATTACATGTCATCAAAACTCTCCCAGAAGTAGACTCTTCCACACAGGGAATTGCAGCAGAGGCATTCTGAATAGGCTCATAAGGACTAGGTTCAGTGGCCAGTTCCCCTTTAAAAAAAAGTATGATTTAATCTCAGAGAGGAAAGTACCAGCAGTTAGAAGGATTGGGAAAGGACTTCTGCAGAAGGTAGGATTTGAACTAAGTCTTGAAAGAAGACAGGAAAGCTAGAAGTCAGAGGTGAAAAGGAAGTTTATGCAAGGCAAAGAAAATACAAAATACTTCCTGTCTTCTTTGTGGCTCTGAACTAATCAATGGATTAAGTAATCTTACTTAGTGGATCAAAGTAATCAATGGATTCTAACACCAACTAGTTAGGTGAGTTGATGAGCCTCATATTTCCTTACCTGTAAAAAGAGTTGGTTAGGATTAAGGATGGGGTAACCAGGCAAGGATTCATGAAACAGCATTGAGTAGAATCTGGAAGGATGGGTAGGAGCGTGACAGATGCAAAAGAGATGAGGATCATTCCAGGCAGAGAAAACATCGTGAGCACAGGCATG
This sequence comes from Phascolarctos cinereus, assembly GCF_003287225.1. Classification (NCBI taxonomy): domain Eukaryota; kingdom Metazoa; phylum Chordata; class Mammalia; order Diprotodontia; family Phascolarctidae; genus Phascolarctos; species Phascolarctos cinereus. The sequence continues at coordinate 159,096,477 of NW_027555514.1, forward strand.
AATTTTTTAGCAAGTTTTGAGAAATTTCTTTCTTTAAAATTTTTTTGGTATATTCTGTTATTATGTCACTTACATTTCCCAATGTATCCTTCCTTCCTCCCCCACCTAGAGAGCCATCTCTTACAACAAAGAAAAACAGTTAAAAAACTAACCAAGATATTGAAAAAGTTGTAAGATGATAGATTTAGAACTAGACGGGACTTTAAAAGCCATATGATCCAATCCCTTCACATCATATTCAGTTTTCCTCACCCATAACCTCTTACCTCTGCAAAGAAGCAGGGTCAGAACCTTATATTTCTTCCTTCAGTCTAATCTTGGTTAATATGATTTCAAAACATCCAGTTTTGACAGTCTTATTATCATTCTTTCCATTTACATTGTTGCAGTCACTGTGTATATTTATTTTCTTGCTTGGTGTTCAGGGAGCACTAGAACCTCTTGGTGTGAGGGCTTTCCAAGTGGTGACACAGTGGATAGAATGCTGGGCCTGCAGTTAGAAAAACCTGAGTTCAAATCTGGCCTAAGACACTTACTAGCTGTGTGACCCTGGGCAAGTCACTTAACTTTACTTGCCTCAGTTTCCTCTTCTGTAAAATGAGCAAACCACTCCATTATCTTTGCCAAGAAAATCCCAAAAGGGGTTATGAAGACTCAGACTTGACAGAAAGGTCTGAACAACAAACATTTATCTTTGGTGTCCACTTTCACCCAACTCTTACCTGTGGTTTCAAAAAAGTGTAGCATGTACAGTGGCCACACCTTGGTAAAACTGTCTCAACAGATGAGCTAAACCAGGTTGAGGGTAACTGACAATCCTCAAAGCCATAGGTGAGTTAGGGGGATCTCTACCTTGCGTGGGAAGATTTCCCCGAGTGGAACTGGAGGATGAGAGCAATTTGTTCCAGAGGTCATGAAGGTGGCTGAAGCAGGCATCGCGGAGTGCTTAGAGCTTGGTCAGACATCCAGCTCTGTACTGCATCCCAGGCCATCCATCACCAATCCTTGTAACTTTTGTCTTGCCAACGGACTTTGATGACTCAGGAAGAGAGAGTGTGGCTTTGTGCAACTCTGCCTCACTTAAAACCAATTCACAGGCAAGTCAAGATACTACCCCATGATGTCATTGGTCCTTTTCAAAAGCACAGGATGAACAACAACTTCATTTTGTATCCATTCATGTGTGTTTTCCCAAGTTTCTATTTATTCATCATATTCACCTTTTCTAACAGCAATTCTATTGTCTTTCAAATATTCATGAGTCAGATTTTGTGAGAAGATGAGAGTTCCTGGTTCTTTAAGGTATTTCCCCAGGGTGGAGCCACCGAGAAAAAGATTGGAGCTTGGCCACATAAAAGGTCACCCTAAGCTAGAAACTAATTGTTGATAGAAAGAACCTCTGGGAGCAACCTCAGAAACCAGCTCACTTTCTGGTTTCTCCGGTCCTTGTTGCTAACCTCAACTTATCTCTCCAACTTATTTTATTGACCCTGTTACCAGCCTGTGGCTGTGCCTCCGCCTAAGTTCTCACAAGGAGCCTGTGGCAGGTCAACTGCTGTACTTTTAGTCAGGGAGCCCTGGATTTAGATCTCAGTTCTACAGCAGGTGTATAACCAGATAGACAGTTAAGTCAGTTAATCTCTCTGAACCTCAGGAGATTCTCTAAGATTACAAATCATAGGGGAATTGGAACATGCATTGGTGGAAGGAGTTGCCACACTGAAATCATAGGTCCTTGAGATCATAGACTATATGCAAGGTTCATCTCTAGATTCTAAAGACATGAGAAAAAAAATCCAAAGGCCTTACTGTTGTGGTATTAAAATCTAATGAGGGTATGAGATGTATCCAAAAAACCGTAATCCAAATTATATTGTAGATACTGACACAGCATAGTTTGACATATTTAGGAAACAAAGAATCACTTTTATCTAGAGGGATCTGGGAAGATTTCTTCGAGGAGTAATAGGAGAATGAGAATAGCACTAGATTTTGGATTTAAGAACCTAAATTTAATTAACAGTTTTGTTACCATATGACATTATGAATTCTTGAGCTTTGACTTCCTGGACCTCAGTTCCCTCACTGATAAAATGAGACAGATTCAAGTTCTAAATCTGTAATCCTTTGAAATCCTATGGGGTCTTGAAAGGAAGAGAATTATTTTACCAGTGGACATGTCATTACATATTAGCTCCAGCTCTGGAGGTGATTCAACTGCTTAGATATCAGTCATACCCAACAATTTCCAGCTCTAGCCTTACAATTTGATCACTGATACCAGCCTTCCATTGGTCTATGCCCTTGGGTCAAACCCTGCTGCCTCTAACTTATGAAAGAGATGTATTCTCAAATGCTGTTTTAAACTAAGTTGTTTGAAACTTAGAATATATTTCCCATTGAATGAATGTTATAGTGGTTAGATACTCAGGCCAATCCTTGAGAGTCCATTTAAGCCTTAATACTCTACTTCAGCTATACTAAATATTTCTACAGGAAAATGTTTTCAAAGTTCCAAGAAAAGATACCAGTAATACATCTCCCCCACTAATCCATAGAGCTTCAGATACAAGAGTTTTACGAGGAGAGGGGTACTAGTAACATTAAGTTATCTGCATGCATAAGATCAGTACTTTTCTGGGTTGATGGCAGACCAAAGGGTCTGCATTGGGAAACAAAGGACAGTTGCCCCTAAAGAGTAACAGTGGAAGTCAAAGCTTGTAGGCAGCACAGACCAGTTCCTACCTCCCCCTGCCTTCTTCCTCATGCCGTTGTGCTTTCTTAAACACCCATTCCATGATCTGCAAATTTCCGCCCTTTGATCCTGAGATTCCAGGGCTAGGTCTATACTCCAAAGAGGTCACTGATAAAAAGAAAGGCTCTATAAACACCAAGATAGTAATAGCAGCACTTTTTGTGGCAGCAAAAAATTCGAAAAGTAGATGTCTATCAGTTGGGGAATGGCTAAACTAATTGTGGTATGTCAATGTAATAGAATATTACTGTGATATAAGAAATGATTTAATATATTGAATATGGGAAAGCTGATCCAAAGGGAAGTAAACAGAGCCAAGAAAATATATTAAATGTCTACAACAATATAAATTGGAAAGAAAAACAAGCACAAAACAATTAAAATGAATATTGCAACATTACAAAGAATAAACAAGAAATATGAGAAAACAAAGGTGGGAGATCCATTTTTGTTAAACATTGCATAAACCTTAGGCAAGATATATCAATTATTTTTGCTGATTTTTCCCCCCTCCTTTTCTTCTTTAAAAATAATTCTTTCTTATAAGGGATGGTTCTCAGGGAGGGGGAGGGGAAGTGATGCAGCAGAAAAGTAAATAAAAGATATCCATAAATTTTTTTAAAAATTAAATTAAATTAAAAACACTAAACTCTGAACATTCTAGACCTCTTCCTCTCACATTCTTTTTATCCTCTTGTTTTTGTAGGGACATGACTCCTCTTTCAAGTGGTTGGTTCACCTCCTCTCACGTCACCTGGCACACTGGACAAGAAGTAGGCAGCCCACTTGTTCCTGATTCCCACTTACAAATGCTCACTCTGCTGCTATTCCTCCTGAAATTATCCTCTTCTGAGCTACATCCATCAGTCTAAATCCCTCTCTCCAGATCCTTGTTACAATAATCTACCAAACTCTATCATTATCCCTCCTTTCTGAAAGAGTTTAGCACCTGGCTCACAGTCTTCCTCCCAACACCAACTCCTTCCCTCGGACATAGGAAATTCAATATGCACACTGATGTCCACTCAAACCCCCTGACCTCTCCATTTACCAAAACCTGAAGTCCCACACCTACGGCGTTATTCCTCTACAGCCATCCACAGAGCTGAATAACTGTTCGCTCCATGACCCCAACCTCTGAAATTCTTCTCTCTGATCACAAACTTCCTATCAGTCACCTTGATCAGTGCGCACTTTCATAGTCTTCACCCTATAGGCAACTAGGTGGCACAGGGGATAGACAGCTGGGTCTGAACTCAGGAAGACAAGAGTTCCAATATGACCTTGAACACTTACTAGCTATGTAATCCTGGGCAAGTCATTTAAATTCTGTCTGCCTCAATTTTCTCAACTGTAAAAAGCGGTTCAAAATAGCACCTACCTCACAGGGTTGATGTGAGGATCAAATTGAGACAATATCTGTAAAGCACTTAGCACAATGCCTGGCACACGACAGGTACTTAATAAATGCTTACTCCCTTGCTTTGTTCCCTTTAAAGTTAAGCAATACAACTATATACTCTCCTTTACTCTTCATTCCTTTGCTCTCATGTTCTGTCACACTCATACCTTGCCAAATTCCACTATCAGCCTTTTCTCATATGCTTCTGACTGATGCTGGAGGAAGTCACACAACCTAGCTGACTATGTCCATTACTTATGTTATTTTACTTCCACTGGACCCTTATTGCTGCACAGCTATCTTTTTATTCTTCCCTGGAACAATGGAAAGAGAGCACAAATCTGGAGTCAGAGGATCTGGCTTCAAATCCTGCCTCTCATATTTATTACCTATAAAACCTTGGGCAAGTCATTTTACTTCTGTGAGCCTTAGTTTCCTCATTTGTAAAACCAGAAGTCTGGACTAGATGACCTCCAAGGTCTCTTCCAGCTCTAGATCTTTGATCTCATGATTATGACATTCCATACAGTATTTGTTTCAAACCCCTTTCCCCTCAGACTTCCTATATCACTTACTGACCTTCCTCTATCAGCAGAGGACCTCACTTACTACTTTAGTGAGAAAATTGAGGGCATCCATCATGAGAGCTCTCTTTTCCTTATTCTATACCTCCATTTACATCATTCCAATTCTTTGCCTAGTCTCTGAGGAACAGGTAACAATGCTCCTTGCCAAAGCTGCCCTCTTTGTTTTTTTAAAAATTATTTTTATTATTTCCTTAGGTATTTCCCAATTATATAAAAATGTTTTAAACTATCATTTTAAAAACTTTCGAATTTCAAATTCTCTCCCTCCCTCTCTTCCGAGCCTTCCCCCTCCCCCCAACCCCTTGGGAAGGCAAGCAATTTGATTTTGATTGTACATGTGAAGTCATGTAAAGGATATTTCTATATTAGCCATGTCACAAAAGAAAACACAAGCAAAATAAAACAATAAAAATTAGGATAATAAAAAGAAGTATTCTTCAATTTGTATTTATTTCTCTCTCTGGAGGACAGCATTTTTCATCATGGGTACTTTGGAACTGTGTTGGATCATTGTCTTGGTCAGTAGCTAAGTCTTTCACAGTTGATCATCATTACAATATTTCCGTTACTAAGTACAAAGTTCTTCTGGTTCTGCTCACTTCACTCTCCATCAGATCACATCGTTTTTTTTCCCTGAAACCATCCACCTTGTCATTTCTTATAGTACAGTAGTATTCCTTCATAATCATATACCATGACTTGTTCAGCCATGTTCCAATTGATGGACATCTCCTCCATTAGCAATTCTTTGCGACCATAAAAAAAGCTGCTGTAAATATTGTACTCATGGATCCTTTTTCTTTTTCTTTGATCTCTTTGAAACAGGCCTAGTAGTGGTATTGCTGGGTCAAAGAGTCTTTTTGGGCATATGATTATCCTTTCCACATCATGGGGATTAGGGGCATGGTGCCCTGGTGATCTGGAAAATCTGCAATAAAATTTTTTGGCTCTCCTTTCACCAGAGAAGAAGTCTGAATTTTTTTCTTTTTCTTTTATGGGGTATTTACAGTACCTTATGGTAAAATTTGGGTTAAGTATTTGGTTATAGACTCTGTATCATCTGCTGGCCTTTGAGTGTCATCTGTAGCTTTCATAAAACTCCCCCAAAATTCCCATTTAATTTCTTGCCAACCTGAGATATATTGAAAGCGTGATGGGGAAAGTCAAGAAGGGGAAATTCTCAATGTAGTTCCAAATTGTTCTCCAGAATGGTTGGACCAATTCATAACTCCACCCACAGTGCATTAGTGTCCCTATTTTTCCACATGCCCTCCAGGATTTATCGTTTTCCTTTTCTGTCAGGTTAGCCAATCTCACAGATATAAAGTGGTATCTCAAGAGTTTTTTTTTTAATTTGCATTTCTCTAATCAGTAGTGATTTAGAGCATTTTTAAGTGACTATTGATAGTTTTGATTTCTTTTTCTGAAAATTGCCTGTTCATGTCCTTGGCTATTTATCAACTGAGGAATGGCTCTTATTTTTATAAATCTGATTCATTTCCCTAGAAATTTGAGAAATGAGGCCTTTTGGCAGAGAAAATGCAAAATTTTCCCCAGTTTCCTGTTTTCCTTCTAATTTGGGCTGCGTTAGTTTTGCTTGTGCAAAAGTTTTAACATTTCGTGTAATCAAGCAAATTAATTTAGGTAGAATTGTCATTTTTATTATATTGGTTTGGCCTATACATGAACCTGTTACTATTTCTCAAATTGTTTAGATCTGACTTTACTTGTGTGAAAAAAGTTTTATAATTATGTTCATATAAACTCCTTGTTTTAAATGGAATATCTCTATTTTCCTGCTGGACTTTCTTGGTATTATATAGAAATGCTGATGATTTGTGTGGGTTTATTTTATATCCTGCAACTTTGCTGAAGTTGTTAACTATTTCAACTAGTTTTTTAGTTGATTCTCTAAGTATACCATCATATTATCTGCAAAGAGTGATAGTTTTGTTTCCCCATTGCTTATTCTAATACCTTCAATTTCTTTTAGCTCTCTTATTGCTATAGCTAGTATTTCTAGTACAATATTGAATAACAGTGTTGATAATGTGTCTCCTCGCTTCATCTAGGCTTTTAGCTTATTCCCATTACAGATAATGCTTGCTGGTGGTTTTAGATAGATATAACTTATTATTTTAAGGAAAACTCCATTTATGCCTATGCTTTCTAGAGTTTTTTTTTTAACAGGGATCAGTGTTATATTTTATCAAAAGCTTTTTCTGCATCTACTAAGAGAATCATAATATTTGTTATTTATATGGTTAATTATGCTGATAATTTTCCTAATATTGAACTAGCCCTGCATTCCTGGCATAAATCCCACCTGGTCATAGCATATGATCTTTGTGATATATTGCTGTGATCTCCTTGCTAGTATTTTATTTAAAATTTTTGCACCAATATTCATTAAGGAAATTGGTCTATAGTTTTTTTTCTCTGTTTTTGATCTCCTTGGTTTAGGTATCAAAACCATATTTGTGTCATAAAAGGAGTTTGGTAGGACTTCTTTACCAATTTTTTCAATTAGCTTATAATGTATTGGGATTAATTGTTCCTGAAATATTTGGCAGATTTCACTTGTGAATCCATCTGGCCCTGGGGATTTTTTTTTTTTATTTAGGGTGCTCATTGTTGGCTTGTTCAATTTTTTTTCTAAGATAAGGTTATTTAAGTACTCTATTTCCTCTTTTGTTCTATGATTGGAAGATCTCCTGTCTCCATGCTGACCCTTATGTCTGGAATGTACTTATTCATCATTTCCATGTCTTGGAATACCTTGGTTTCTTCAAGCTCATTCCAGGTTCCATCTACCTATACGCCATTCCTGATAGTTTCACTTATGTGCTCTCTGTCCCTCTTCAAATTGTCTTGTATTACAGTTCTGTGTATATGCTATGTCCTTAAGAAAAATGCAGTTTCTGAGAGGGCAGAGAACATTTGATTTTGGTCTTTGAATCTCTATCACCTAGCACAGTGTCTTCACATTTTAGGTGGATAATGAATAGTTAAATGAATTTTTAAAAGACTTTAAATTTGAAAATTAAGTTAAATTTAAATAATTATAGTTAGAAAAACTTTTTTTTAAAAAAATTGGACTCAATTGCCTAGTCAATATAAAGAGAAGTCATTTTTCTCCTCAAGTTGTCTTCTATGGATAGCATAGTTATAAATCTGACTAAAAAGAATAGGGGAAAAAATTGGTTAACCAGAAACTGAAATCTAAGATACTTCAGAAGAGGATAAGTTTCCCTAAAGGAGTTCAAATGTCTAGGCCTAGACAAATTGTATTCCAGGGTATTGAAAATATTTATGCCTAGAATTGCTGAGTTTCTCTTGATGACCATTGAAAAATCAGGGAAAATGGGAAAGATGTCACAGGACTAGAGGTGGGAAATTTTGTCCAGACTTAAAAGGGGAAGAGAAAGTATTCTTCAAACTAGAGGCCGTAAACTTTGCTTCAGTTCCTGGAAAAAATTCTCAAAAACATTTCATTACAAGCATGTTTTGTGACCACATAGAATGGGAGGTCGTAATCTCTAAAAACCATCATAACATCATCAAGAATAGGTTATGTGAAACCATCTCCATTTCTATTTTTGGCAGGGCTAGGAGACTCACGGAATAGCATAAATATTTGCTGTATCTTAGTAAAGCATTTGACCAAGTCTTCCATGACTTCGGACAAAATTAAAAAGTAGGCTAGATTTTAGTGTGGTTAAGTGTACTGGGAATTGCTGAATGATCACCCTTGCAGGGAGATCTTTAGTAGAGGGCTGCGGGTATCTATCTTTATGCTTGTTCAGTTCAATATTTTTATCCATGATATGGATAAAAGCATCGATAGAATGCTTTTCAAATGGCATTTTTGAAAAATCACTAACAAACTTATGATCTACAAAGATCTCAACAAGTTAGAATGAGGGGACATGTTTTTTTAAAAAAATGAAATTAAATTACAATTCAATTTAACTCAACAAGTATTTAATAAGCATTACAAATGTGAAGTTCTCCATTTAAGCCACTCCTAAGTACAGGATAGCTTTCCTCTCCCTTCTCCTCCCTTCAGTTCTCCTTTCCTCTCCCTTCCTCTCTCTTTAGGTATTCTGCCCAAAGGAAGGTAAATTTTATGGCCAAAAACTACCTAGTCAACTTGGGGTTTACTGGCTAGAAGTCTTTCTCAAAGACCAAGCCTTAAACCCAGTTTACTCTGCATCTCACAGATTGGACAATATGTCCCTGCCCAAGCACCACTTAATGGTTATTTTTTGGGCCCTCTTGGCTCAGAATAAATGCAAATAGTAACTGTTTCTCTGGCCAGCAACCCTGAGGGTCTTCCTCAGCCAGTTTGATTTTTTTTTTTGTTTTGTTTATTAAAGGGGCCTATTCACTGAATGAGCATTGCTTCATTCAAAGTGAGAACTTGAAAAGACCTTAGCTTAAAAGGGCCAAGGTTTCCCACTGCATCCTGGGCCATCTCCAGTCATCCTGATCGATATCAGGCCACCAGACCTAGATGTCTCTGGAGGAGAAAGAGAGGCTGGTGACCTTGCATAGCCCGACCTCACTCAAATCAAAGTCAATTGCAAGTCATATCATCTCCCTGATGTTATGGTCCTCTTTGAGAATGAAGGACAAGCCATACACACAAGTACAGAGTGGAGGAATGTCCAGCAGTTCACTTGAAAAGGTCTGACACTTTTAGTGAGCCACAAACTCAAAATGAGTAAACACATAATCAAGGTAGCCTCAAATCTAGTCCTAGATTGCATTACTAGAAGCACAGGATCCAGAAGGAGGGAGGTGACAACCCTATTGTACTCTGCCCTGATCAGGTCACATTTGGTCTGCATCGTGCTGCATTTCTTAAGATTGAAAACTGGGAAGGAACTTTAGAGGTCATTTAGTTTGTTCCCTCATTCTATATAAAAGGAAAAACAACAGGCAACATGACACCACAGGCTTTCTCGAATCATCAGCAACTGCGATACTGCTTTGGAAAGATTTTCCCATTCCCATTAGTTAATGACAATGCATGTAGAAGCTAAATTAAACCACATAACATTTCATTTTCTATGAAGAAGGCATTGAGCTGCTGGATAAAAATACTCATCCACCTTCATCTTACTTTTCTTAGAAATGCCAGGAAACCACCCCGACTTTTTTGCCATTAACCCTCTATTTTGAGTCAGTTTTTTTCAGGCTATCTAGTCTTCACCTAGTAGATACTATGTGAATAAATATAGGGCAGGTAAGGTTTTTATAATATTTTATTTTCCCCTAATTACATGTCAAAATAATTTTTAACATTTAAAAAAAAGTTTTGAGTTCCAAGTTCTGTCCTTCCCTTTCTCCCTCTCCTATCTTCTCCCTGATACAGGTTATACATGTGCAATCGTGTAAAACATTTACCCCCAGGTACTGAGCAAGCCCAGGAAACCTGATGAAAAACCCATGGCCCCTATATTCACATTAATGTTGGGCACAAAGTGCTAAATATTCTAAACAATGAAAATGATAATGGTTAAGGCTACGTGCACATGGCCAATTCATCACTTTACTCTCCCGAGAGGGAAGCAAGATAGTTTAGTGGTTTGATTCATCATAATCTGATTTCTAGCCTTGACTTCACTTAGCTATAACCTCAGGCAAGTCACTTAACATTCTGGATTTTCCTTTTCCCATCTTTAAAACATGAATAGTAATTCTTGTTCTCTACCTACTTCAAAGCTGTACTCTGATGATTCAAAATAGAAATGATAAATATTTCAGCAATGATAACCAATATAAATTCGTGTTCTTGTGTGCTGTAAGCAGAATTCAAACTATTTATTGAAGAAATAACATTTTGGTAAATGATAGAGAATACAAAGGTTATTAACTGGCAGGTGGCACTTTGCCTGGAATTAATTCAGTTATTTTTGGTTTTGTTGCCATTATTTTTGTTAAAAAGTCCTTCTCTAATGCTTCATCTTATAATAGAGATGACACCTGGCTTTTCAAAGAATGGAGTTACATTCTGGAAAGGCTTCAAAAATTGTAGTGGTGACAGATTGTCTACTGTCTGCAGACCAGCTTAGCTAAGAACAGAGACATTCATCACCAGTGGGTTCTTCACTAGGTGGTGAATTCTTTGGCCATAGTAACATGTAGAATGAAGAAAAAAACAAAATAGACATCAGTCCTGGTGGGTCCTGCCCACTTTTCTTGTGACAAAAGCCCAGGCTTCTACGAATCACACATAGTTTAGATTAGAGTTCTTCACCTGAAGTCAAGGAACTTCAGAAAAAAATATTTTGATAACCATTTTAAAATATAATTTGTTTCCTTTGTAATTTTCTCTGTTTTATGCATTAAACAGCATTATTCTGAGAAGAGGTTCATAAGGCTTCTCCAAAACGCCACAGAGGCCCATGACAGAAAAAAAAAACACCAAGAATACCCGTTTTAGATCGTTTATATAAATGAATTTAATTATTAGTCCTCTAAATGTGAGGTCTTCGTGAGAAGACATTACTGGAGAAACTGACCCATGTCAATAGTGACATTCTCACCTTAAATGAAATCAGAAAACATAAAAAGGCTGATGTTAAATGAAAGGATGGCTCATGGGTTTTCTTTGGAGAGGCCAGTAAAGGAGGTGTCTGAGTCAGTGTCCTTGGGCACCTCAAGCCAGTAAAGAATGGCAATGCTGATGAATATTGGAGAACCTTTGTAGGCCAAGCTCCCCATTGGGAATGTCTTGCAACAAAAAGAGAAGACAGACATGCTAGCAGTATTTGGGTAGGAAATTAATCAGTAAGTAATAGGATTACAACTGATCCTTTCATATAAGAAGCCAAAATGAGAACCCAGAATTAATGGGAAGCAAATGGATCTACTTCAAATTTTTCTACAAGTCATAGCATATTGTAAGCTCTGAAATTCAAACAAAGACTCCATGCTTTCCATTAATAAGTTAACTCAGTTTATAAAAATGTGTACTCAGGTAAACCCAAGGAACCCATAGGCAAGAACTTCTCCTGGAGATATAAGAAACCTCAAGATAACACAGAGGTCTGCTTGTTTGTATTAATCATCCATAAAATTTATGGCAGAGAGTCATGAAAGGGACCCTGAAAATGTTTTATGGAGGCAGTTGCTATGGAACCTATTAAACCAGACTGGCACAAATACACATATAGCAGAGGGTAACATTTAAAGGCAAGGGTAGGAAAACAGGAATCAAAAACAAAAGATTGTTTTACACATCATGGCAAGAATCTTTGCATTGGTTCAAATGGTGAGCAGTTCAATGCTCAATCAGAGTCAATGCAATATAAGATGAAGACTGAAATGAAAGTATTTGGATTGTAAATTCTCTGTCCATCATGCCTTTCTCTTTGCCTTATTCTGCTCTGAATTTTCTGTTCTGAGTAGTTCTGTTAACTATTACTACTACTACTACTACTACTACTACTACTACTACTACTACTACTACTACTATACTACTACTACTACTAACAATAATGCTTGTTCACTAGACAGACCGTCTTTCATTCAATCTGCATCATGTAATTATTTGTGAAATTAAATTTCTAGATATGAACTAATCTCTTTGCACTGAAGATCAGTCCACAGGATGGAAATTCAGAAACAGATTCATTGACAGGGATTTGAGATGGAAGTTGGGCAGATAGTATATTAATATGCAAAGGTTAAGTGCATTTGTGTTATCTATTATTTATTAGTTTGTTTTCTGTATGAGAAGTGTGCATACGCAAACAAACCTGTTCGTCCTCTGCTATGGAGGTCCTTGCACATTCTGAGAACCCATCACATCCAGTAGAACACAAACTCCTTATAGGCTGTGGCTTGTTTTTGTACTTGTATCCCCAGCACCCAGTACGAATCTTTCACATAAAGAATACTTAATACATGTTTGTGAAATTATCTTCCTTGCCATTTCACATCCAGGAAGAAGTGGTAGATTAGTAAGTAACATACCCAAGCAAGGAAAACCTCTTCACATTGTACACCCCAAACCGTAACAGTGTCTGCCACATAGTAGGCACTTAATAAATGTTTATTGGCTTATTGACTAAACCTAAGCTCTTGGGATACCAGATGTGTGCCCTTGAGCTAATTGAAGAACTGGGGAAAATGAAGCAAAATAAGATAGTTCTTGTTTCTTTTCTGGACAACCCTGATGATAGTACTGATATGGAGATGTGGGGTAAAAGAGAGTCTGTATCACAGAAGCCTGTGAAAGGACCCCGGCCAAATGTTTTGCTTAATTTTGGGCATCTTTGTTGTCTATTCCATCCTCCAAACAGCTGCCAAAATGATATTCCTAAAGCGTAGATATGACTGCGCCACTCTCCTGCTCGTTGAACTCCATTTATTCACTGTTTTACTTCTAGGAAAAAATATAAACTCTGTTGTGCATTTAAAGCCCTTTACAACCTGGCTCCATCCTATGTTTCCAGGCCTATTATGCATTATCTCCTTTCACACACTCATAAGTCCAGCTTAACTTGGCCTCTTGCCATACAGCATTTCACCTCTTGTCTGCTTCCTTTTGCACAGGTTGTCCCTCATGCTTGAAATTCAGCTGCTTTTAATCTCTGCTTCTTAGAATCCCTAGTTTCCTTTAAAGCTCAACTCAGGTGGTACCTGTGTTAGGCCTTTCCTGATCCTCAGCTACTAGGGTTTCCTCTCCAAAAATATTTAATTAAATTTAATTTTTATCTGTGTTACATACTTATACATACGCACATTGTATCCCCAGATAGAATGTAAACTTCTTGAGGGGCAAAGACTAATTCATTTTTGCCTTAGCACGCTTCTCTGGCATCTAACAAGTGCTTTGTCAATCAACATTCATTTATTATTTATGGAGAGGAGGGAGTCATTGGGATAGGAAAATGAAATAAAAAGAAATGAACATCAATAAATCATTTAAAAGCATTTTAAAAGAAAAAGTGGAAATATAAGATAAAATTACCCTTATAATAGCAGAGGTAGAGCGGTTACGTAAGTCCTGTTGAGGAATTGAGGAAGATGATGAATTGGGAAATCAAAATATTTGAGGGAATATCAGTGAGTAACTGAAATCCCTAATAATGAGAGGAGATATTGGGGCAGAGAGTAAGACTGAGTCTGGTAGTGAATTCCTTGAGAAAGGAGACACAGTAGCCAGCAGATCGTTGTAATAAGTATACTGGTAAGGGTGATATAGACAGGTAAAATGAACTTTAGAACAGGATTGTTTACTGAGTGGATGGTGACAGAGGAAGGATCTGGAAGTAGAGTGACAAAGTAGCCCAGTCAAAGAATTGGAAATTGAGGGGATGCCCATCAATTGGGGAATGGCTGAACAAGTTGTGGTATATGAATGTAACGCAATACTATTGTGCTCTAAGAAATGATGAGCAGGCAGACTTCAGAAAAACCTGGAAAGACTTATGTGAACTGATGCTGAGTGAAGTGAGCAGACCAGGAGAACATTGTACACAGTAACAACAACACTGTGCAATGATCAACATTGATAGACTTAGGGACTTATGATGGAAAATGCTATCCAAATCCAGAGAAAGAACTGATGGAGTCTAGATGGAGATTAAAGCATACTATTTTTACTTTTTAATTTTTTTGTGGTTCTTTCCTTTTGTCCTGTTTCACCTTTCACAACATGACTAATATGGAAATGTTTTACATGATTGTACATATACAACTTCTATCAAATTGTTTACCGTCTTAGGGAGGAAGTGATGAAGGAAGGAAGTAGATAATTTGGAACTGAAATTTTTCTAAACAAAGGTTAAAAATTGACTTTACATGTAATTGGAAAAAATAAAATACTATTAAAAATAGATAAAGGAGAGAAAATGTGCCCAAAAAGTAGCCCAGTATTCCAGAGGGTATGAGAGAAGAAACACCAAGTGGTGTAGAGGGTGGGCAGGGATTTAGTGTCTTCCAGAGAGAGCTAGTCTTCTATGAGCACAAGAAAATAGAAAGGAGGAGAAAAGGTCTCAGATGAAGGGTGATTTTGGGGGATGTGCTGGCAAATATTTAACAACTGGAACTCCAGAAATGCATGGCACATTTTTATGTTTAACCTGCATTATTAATGTTTTCTCCATCACTTTCTTAAGTCTAGAAATCAATTAGTCAGTAAACCAATCCATGATTTATAGCATTTGCAGTCTTTTAAGGCGTAAATGCTCACACTGAAAATTTAACAACCAATCCTCCAGAGCAAGTAAGAGCCAACTCCAATATACCACAGGGTATTCGTTAATGCTAGAATTGGCCTTCCAAATGGACAGGGCACAATGAATGCAGAGGGTGGAAAAGGTTGGGTTTTAGGGAAGGGTAGGGCAAAGCAAGATGGGGATGAGACACAAAGGAGTGGTGGTTATGACTTCTTTGCTGGGCAACACGTTCTGGGGTGATAAGGCCTCCAAACCCAGTTCCTGAAAGGAGCAAAGATTGAGGTTCCAAGCCTCACAACTCCACTGATGATTAAATGCTGTCCATGGAGCTCAAGATCCCTAACTCCCAGGCCTAGCAAGTAGCCATACTCCACTGCTATCTGATTCTCTAGATATTCGTGGAAATTGAAGATATCTTGTGATACTATACACAGGGTATCCCAAAAATCTTAGCGCAGTTTTTAGCTTTACTAGAACAAAACTACACTAAGACTTTTGGGACATTCTGCAAATGTGTTAGATTGTAGGCCCCAAGAGGACATTATTTTTATATTTTCCCAAGTGCCTAGCACTCTATGTGTGATTGACACCTAATAAATGGTTGTCAAATGAATCAGTGGATAAATGAATTATTTCCCTAGGGAGGTCCAATCAGGTGTACTCTTTGTACTCCACATAAGCAGGATCCCCAGGAAAGGGGTTAGTCTTTGCTGCACCTCTAGTCTGGTCTCTATTTTTTTCCCAAGGTGGGGAGAGACTCCATTACTTCCCCTCACTCTTAAGTCACACAGAATTCTCTGAAAGAGTAGAAAAATGAACTTTCTAAGAAGGAAGCACACAGAGTTATGGCATTGGCTTGTGAATGTAGCAGGGAAACTTCTGAGACTTTCCCTGACCAATCCAAGATCAAGGAGTTAGGGGGCTCTTTGTAAACAACCCAAGCTATTTGTCAGTAGGGATCTTTGTTAGGATGGATAAGCAAGAGCGAGTGTCTGAGGAAGTGCCCTGAAATACTAGCTGGGGAAGGTAGGGCATATTTAAACTGACTGTTCTGTATGAGTTATCTCTGGATCACTTCATTAGGCTTAAAAAGTTCATAGATCACAGACACTTAAATGACTTTGCTCCAGCCAAGCCTCCACTAACTCATCCCCAATTTTGCAATCTGATTCTTCAAGTTGACTAAACTACCTGCTGTGGTTAGCTGGAACTTTAGGCTGAGCTTTTACACTAACCATTACTAGAATGATAGAAGTAGGAGATAGTTCTCCCATCTGCAGTTACCTCTTGGGTACCAGTCAGCTGACATGCCACTCTCTTCTTTTTTAATTTTCCTAGACCAAGGAAAATCTTCCCCTGTGCACTCTCTAAATGATGATGTCAGGGGCAGTGGAGGGGTGGAAGAGAATAGCTATTGTGTTCCATTCGCACTTCAGTAAAGCAGAAATAGAGGAGGTTAATAGAGCACCAGAATGATGTGGACTACGCAATGGAAGTTTTGATGAATTAAGCTGGTTACATTACACTTTAAATGAAAGTGATTAAGTTAGGTGGTTTTCAATGCTCTAGCCTGGGCAGCCAGTGGGATGAAATGAGGACCAATGACATTCCAGTTCTTCTTTAACTTGATATATAACTTCTTAGTAGAAAAAAATGAGTTCAAAGTAATCTCCTTTGTTATTGTTGTTCTCTGCTTCCCTCTATTTCCCCCCTTACTTTTGTAGAGAGAGGTAAGAAGGGAGGACAGGAAGGAGATGAATTGTTATAGTCTTCACCTGCTACCAACCCAATTTCAAGTTCTGTTTTTTGCCTTGCACTAGAATAGATAACTCTGGGGTTCTTTTTGGCACTGAGGTACCTCCCTGAGGTAGCTAGGTGGTTCAGTACATAGAGCTCTGGACCTGGAGTCATGAAGACTTGAGTTCAAAATCCAGCCTCAGACATTTACTACCTGTATGATCCTGGACAAGTCACCTGACTTCTGTTTGCCTCTGGAGAAAAAAATGGCAAAGCGCTCCAGTATCCTTGCCAAGAAAATTCCATGGACTATTAGCATGGTATGATCACTGGGGTCAGGAAGGGTCGGACAGGACTGAATGACTGAATAATAAATGTCTCTGAGCCTTAACTCCCTGAAAATGGAGATAATATTATGTGACTCGTTTACTCATAAGATTATTGTGGGGATGAAATGAAATAAAGTATAAGTAAGCACTTTGAAATCAAAGAGCTATCATTATCATTATTATTATGATTATTATTCTACCCTTTCCACAATATAAAATGCCTGAGAGGGAGAGATGAGATGTCCCTCTTGTATGACAAAGAGGTTCCCTGGGATTCTTTTCTAACCAAGTGAGTTTATGTTAATCTGTGGCCACCCAGGGATTGGCAGCAACCAGCCAGCCATGCTTTAAATAAAACCATTTCAGGAACAACAAGAAATGGCTTTCTCCCTCTCCAGCCCATCCCCCCATCTCTTCTGTTTTGCCAACTTCAAAACAATCACTACATTAATTTATTTTTAAATCCTAAATCTACCTGGGCAGTCCTACAGACACTAACCCTCTCCATTTTTTTTAATGAGGTAAGATGATGTCTGGTGCTTTGATGTAGACATGCATGTTTTCCAATGAGACAAATAAGAGTTAATTTTCCAGGCGGAAATCTGCTTCTGAGCCTTGATTATTCAGCAACCCTGTTGAAATTAGCTGTTCATTTATCCACAAGCAGCTGCACACAGGGTTGTATTTTCTCTCACAGTCTCACACTGAGTGGGTCTGGACTAAAGCACTCACACAATATTTATTTGTATTGACTTTTCCCTAATGTCCCTTGACTTTTTTTTTTAAAGCAACAGCACTAGAAGATGAAACCACAAGAATTCCCCCATAATAATGGCCTTGCAATCTGATCTGGATTGTAAAATATACCAAAATTCTAATGTGAGCTAGATTCTTTCTGGTGCTATCCCACCCCCTTCTCTTCCCTGGGCCATGAAGGTCTATTCTGGCATATTATGTCACAGCTGCATAGCGGGGTTCCTCACTTCTCTCTGTTCTTATTTGCTCCCTGCAGGGTCAGCAGAACAGACACATTCATGAATGCCAGGCTTTGGCTAGAGTAATTATGAAGGCCCCATTCTAGAGCCAAGGACTGCTTAGGTGGTGTGTGTCAGGCTGGATGGAAACAGGGCACTTTGTAGGCTGGGAAAGGAGAAGTGGTTAGCCGATTAAAGGGAGGCAAGAGTAGAGGGCATATTTCCAGACAGGAAAACAGGCAAGGCTAAAAGAATGAAGCCTGTGTGAGAGCGTGGTACGGGTTAGCAGATCTGTTGTTATTCTGGGCCACCAGAAGACTCCAAGTGCTTCCTATTATTTAATCTTTACTGATACAGATAGGACCATAGGATCACAAACCTAACTTATTACTCATATGTTTTTGTTAACAGGGCTGTTTTGTTCAATTCCATTCAATTCAACAAACATTTAAGTATCCACTATGCACAAGACACAATGTTAAGGTGATAGAGATATAAAAGCACAGACCTGACTCTCAAGGATTGTACAGTTTAATGGCGGGAAGAATGTTCATATCAATAACTTTGATGGAAATGTGAGAAGTATAAAGGAGAGATTCTAGAAAGGCTCTATGAGAAATCAGAGGATTAGGAATAGTGACTGCTGAGGTCCCTTTCTATTCTCCAAATTCTTCGATTCTGATTCTAAGTGATTAATCACTTTCACCTGGAGGGAAAGAGGATAATGGAACTGATTTGGTCTTGGAAGGCAGGGAGAGACTTCAGAGACAAAGGTGGGGAGGTGGGGAGTTGATTACAGGAATGGCAGCAAAGACATGGATACAGGAAAGATCGAAACAATAATGAAGGACCAAGAAGAAACCGTTGACCTAGACTCTAGAGGCTATGAAGAAGAATAGTATAAGAAAAGACTGGTTGGGCAAATTGGAGTCAGGACTTCAGCTTGATTTGTTAGGCAGTTAGGAATCACTGAAGGCTTTTTAGCAGAGGACTGACATCTTAGTGGCACATTAGAAACATTGGTTGAGTGGCAATGTAGGGGATAGATTGAAAAGGGGAGGCAGTTCGGAAGCTTTAACAACTGTCTAAGCAAGAACAGATGAGGAACTTGGGAGGTTGCCGTGCAACAGGAGAAGAGACGAGGGGATGGATGCAGAAAATATTGCAGAGATAGAATCCATAAAAGATGATAAGTACATACGGAGTCAGAGAAAGGGAAGGGCAAAAGAAGACTCCAAAGTTATAAGGCTGAGAGACTAAGAAGATAGAGGAGTCATTAATGGGAATAGAGACATAAAAAGGTGGGGCAGGTATTGAGAAGAAAAAGAGCTATTCAGATTTAGACATGTTAACTTTGAGAAGCCATCAGGATAGGCAGTTAGAGATATAAAGTAAATATCTGCAAAGACATGTTCCCATTTGTGGTATTTCATTTCCTACTTCCACACCATTTGAACAAGCGATCTCTTGTGCCTAGAAAACTCTCTCTCCTCATCTCTGCTGGTTGGAATCTCTGGCTCCCTTTAAGACTCAGCTCAGATCCCAATTCCTACAGGAGGCTTTTCCTGATCCCCCAGCTTTTAGTGCTCCCTCCCCTCCCAAATGACTTTATACTGACTTTATGTACAAGTTGCATTCTCTCGGTAGATTGTCAGCGCGTTGAAGACAAGGAATCTTGTTTTCACATTTGTATCCCCAGTACATATCACCATGCTTTTCAAGTAGTAAGCCCCTAAAAATGTTTGTTAAATTAAATGAATTGAACTGAAAGAACAGATTGGAGCTCTGGGGAAAGGTTGAGAGTGTAAATATAGATTGGGAGTCATTTGCAGAGAGGGGATTTTTGAAGCCCTGGGAGTAGATGAGATCACCAGGGAGAGAGGGTAGAAAGAGGAGTGGGCTGGAACATGACATATGGGAATACTCATGTTTAAGGGGTGGGAGGAAGATGAGGAACCAACAATATTTGTTGAATTGTGTTGAACTGAACAAAAGAGACAGTTTTTTGTTGAGTCATTTTCAGTTGTGTCCAACTCTTTGTGACCCCATTTGGGGTTTTCCTGGCAAAAATACTGGAGTGGTATGCCATTTCCTTCTCCAGCTCATTTTACAGATGAGGAAACTGAGGCAGACAGGGTTAAGTTTCTAAGACTGGATTTGAACCCCAAAAGATGAGTCTTCCTGACTCTAGGACCTGCAGTCTATCTACTGTGCCACCTAGCTGTCCATGCAAAAGAGATAGTAGAAGTGGTCAGAGAAATAGGAAAAGAGCCATGAGATTAAAGTGTAACAGAAGCTAAGGGTTAGGGCAAGAGAAAGAATCAAGAAGGGGTGATCCACTGTGACAAATGCCATAGAGATATTAAGGAGAAAGAAAGAAAAAAGAAAGAAATCAGATCTTTGTATTTGGTGCTAAAATCATTAGTGACCCTAGAGAGGTCAATATAATTGAGATTGCAAGAGGATGAGGAGTAGATGGTGAGGAAGCAGAGGCAGTGAATGTAGATTACTCTTTCTAGGAGTGAAGTGTAAGAGAAAGGATAATAGCATGAAATAGTTAGGAAAGAATTTTTCAGGAAGAGGAGACCTATGCATATTTATGGTCTGAGAAGGAACTGGTTGGGGGTGGAGGAGCCTGAGGGGAAGACTGTGGATTAGCAAAGAGAAAGACCACCTCTTGCTCTGAAAAAGGGAAGGAAGGATAAGAAGGTAGGTGAAACATATAATCATAGCTATTGAATTGGAAGGGACCTCAGAAATCATCTAGTCCAACACCTTCATTTTATAAATGAGGAAATTGAGATGCGGTGAATTTAAGTGATGCTGAAGTCACACAAATTAGTAAGACTCAAAGGTGGGATTTGAACCCAGGTCCTCTGATTCCAGACTCAGTGTTCTTCTGCTTGTACCATGTAGAGGAAGAAAATTGAGATTCATGAATGAATAAATGTAAAAGCACTTACAAAGTGCCTACTATGTGTCAAATACTCAAGTTGATCTATGATCTCCAATCCACCTTCTATAGGAGGCTTTTCAGGATATCCCTAGCTGCTAGTGCCTTCTCTTCTATTTAGTTATATCTTGTGTTTAACTAGTTGTTAAACTGCCACGTTAGAATGCAGTCTCATAGAGGGCAAGGACAATTTTTACTTTTCTTTATATTCTCCGGTGCTTAGAGAAATTATTGGCACATAAGCTTTGGACCTGTGATTTCACTGGTAGAAGAAACTCCCAGAGACTTGTATGAACTGATACAGAGTGAAATGAGCAGAACCACGGGAACAATTTGTATAATAACAACAATATTGTAAAGGTAAACATCTTTAACAGACTTAGAAACTCGGATCAGCAGACTATGACCAACCATGATTCCAGGAGACTCATAATAAAACGTGCTACCCACCTCCTAACACTGCAATAATGATGCACAAATCATAGTGTAGATTAAGATATGTAATTTTTGGACATGGCCAGTTTGGGGGTTTGTTTTGCTTGGCCGTATTTGTTACAAGGTTTTGTTTTCCTTAAATAAGAAAGCGTGATAGAGAGAGAAGGATTTTCATTAATTGAAAAAATAAAATTAAAAAAAACTTTGCAAATGAGAAAACTCACCCTGCCAAGTAGGTTAGCACCCTCTTTGCAACTTATAGAGTTAGAGAGTTGCCTAGAATGCTAAGTGACTTGACCAGGTCATACAGTCAGGACGTGTCAGGGGCAGGACTTGAAGCCAGGCGTTCCTGGCTTTGAGGCCAGCTCTCTATTCACCGTGCTACGCTTTCTGACACGCAGTGCTTAAGAAATGCTTGTGATTGGTTTGTTCTGGCATTCCTTCTAACAATACAAATCACAACCTATCCATTCCTGCCTGTCTGGCGGGGTTCCTGTTTATATGTTTCCAAAAGTTTCCCACAGGGAATATACTGAAGGCTTTCCTCTCTTTTTCCTTTCCTTCTGACATTTCAGTGGTACCAGTAAAGCACAATGGCCATCTGCTCATCATCCCTCACTTTCAAAATGTGACCACTTTATCTTCTTTTTCCATTATACAATTCTCTGATGACATCCTTTACATCCTATTCTTTTTCAGAGTTCCTCATTGGTTATAGGTTGCAACCTGCTCACACCCACCATACATTTTTCTGCTGCCCTCTGTGTTGTGCTCATCTGCAGTTGTTTGGAGGCAGTGATGCTTCAGGACTTGCTGACATTCAGCAGTAAAATGTTTACTTTGAAAAAATGGGCCTTTGTTGTTATGGGAAGCTTGGGGTCAGTAAAAGTACTTTGCAGTTTCCCAAAAAGCTTGTTTTCTTTCTCCTTTTCAAATATAGGCCTAATTCATGGTTGATTTGTATTTTCTATTCCAGATGTATACACACACACACACACACACACACACACACACACACATACATATATAGACACATACACATGCACACACACTGTTGAACAAACTGTGTAGATTGTCTATTCAGATGAATGTTGAAATCCGGGCAATAAACATTCATCCATTTGGTCTTTTCTGTGTGGATGAGCAAGCCAAACTCCTTAGAATGATTACAAGTTTCTTCCAGGAGGCTCTGCAACATATTGGAGTTAGAAGCCCTCATTACCCCACAACTGGATGACTGCCAGGACTGTGCTGGTAAATGATTAATGACCTAGCTCTCTGAAAATGTAAGATCCATTTTAAAGTTTGATTTACATTATTAACATTTTCTGCATCACCTCCTTAAGTCTGAAAACCAACAATACATAAACCAAGCCTGGATTCATGTTTGCTGATTTTGGAGGTGCTCATGCTGAAAATTTAATATGCAGCTAGAGACAGAGCTGGTCCCAGTGGCTTTGCCTAATGTCCTCTTATTGGTCTTGCTTAAAGTTTCTCTCACTACATCCTTCATCCTCCACTCAGCTGCCAAAATGATCTTCCTAAAACACAGATCTGACCTAGTTACCCCTTTACTCAATAAACTCCAGTGGCTCCCTATTACCTCCAGGACCAAATATAAAATCCTGTGGCTTTTAAAGCCCCTCACAAGCTAGCCCCTTCCTATTTTTCTGGTCTGTTTGCACTGATCCAACAACACTACTTTCTATTCCTCAACCAGGCTGCTACATCTCCCTGTGCCTTTTCATTGGTTATCCCCCATTCACAGAATGCAGTCCCTCCTTGTCTCCACTTCTTTGCATCCCTGGCTTCCTTTCAAGATCCAAGTTAAGTCCTACGTTCTGCAAGAGGCCTTTCTATATATCTTCCCCCCTGCTAGTTACTTCCCTCTTAGAATACCCTCACCATTCATTCACACTCTTCCTATCTACTATATACAAAGTTGTTTTTTTGTACGTAGTCTCCCCCATTTGAATGTGAGCGCCCTAAGAGAAGGGATTGTGCTTTTGCTTTTTCTTGTGTCTCCAGCTTCAGCAGAGTCCCTAGCACACAGTAAATGCTTAATAAATGTTTGTTGATTGACTAACTGATTGGCTGTCACAATATCATTCATAAACAAGAATATGTGGAGAATTTTGACATCTACAGGCAATTCCTCTTCCACTAGGCTTCCCTCCATCACAGTTAAAAATACTTTTGCCAAGTTCATCTTCCTGTGTCATGCCTCACTGATTATTATTGGGTTATTTAAAAGCATAATTTTTGTTGTTATTTCTCCCAAGGAATCTTCAATGATCTTTCTATAAGGATGGAAAATACTGCGAATACATTTTCATAATCAACAATCAATATATTCCATGGGGTTTTCTATCCTCTTCATCTTTCAGTAAGTTTTGAAGGGGTAGAAAGATGTGGTCCAATGTTGAATGTTTTTTGCAAAAGCATGCCTGTTCCCTACTAATACCTTCATTGAGGATGCCCTCAACTGATGTGCCAATGAGTCATAAAGATTTTGTGTAGTTGAGAGATTTGGTAGTGGTGATGTTTTCTCATTCATCTTTCTTGGGAAATCAATAAGGCCTGACATTTGTTCCCTGCCTTTACTATCTTCTCTTACTTTAGATAGCTTGTAAGTTATGCATACCTCAATACCCTCACACTTGGCCTCCAGCATAGATCTCCACTAAAAACATTTGATCAAATTTGACTGATTTTCCCATCTTTATTCTCTTTAGTTCCAGTTCTATTTCCTTTCTAAATCTTTTTAGATAAAGTGATGTTAGTTATTTCTTCTATCCTTAATACAGAAAATGATTTGTTGTAATTTTTGTAAATCTTTTGCATTTTTCTTTTGTTTATAGTCCTCTTCCCATTCTTATTCTTGAATGCCTATGGGATGACTTTGATTGTTTGGCTATCTTGCTAAGCTTTATTTAGACTGGTTTTGTTCTCCACTGCTTCTTTCTGCTTTATGAGACTATATTGCTCATAATAATCTATCATCCTTCTTCATAAGATTTACAGATGAGTTTGTGTCCTAACCAGGGATTACCTTTGGCAGCCTTTATTTTTCAAGTAAGTCAACTCTATTTTTCAAGTAAGTCAAATGTTTACTGACTAAAATGCTTTCTGAACTCTTTTGGTCTTTTTATTGTAGCAATTAATTTGCACCAGTTTAACTTCTGGATAATATTGTAGTCAACGTCAATGTCATTTCTTTTGCCATTTTTCATTTTAAATTTTCAATAGCTTGTTTAAATAATTCAGGCTCAAGTCTTCTTAATTACATGCCAGATATTTTTCTCCTTACTATTCATTTTTTTGTTTATTACAACTTATGGTCTTAGCTCTGATGAATTGATGGTCTGACTGTGCACAAATTGCTGACTCACAAATAACTTTAATGATGCCCACAATGTTTTCATTCATATGTAGTCAATAAGCTATGTTTTGCATGTATTTTTCCCATTAGGATTCTATCTTTTTTTTTTCTCTTCCTCTGTGTTTCCAGTTTACTGCCTCTTGTTTCCTGAAAATTCACAGAATTTAAGAATAGGATGGGACCTCATCAGTAATCTGATAGTTAACCCTGTCTCCATATCCTTATTCAATTTACTTGTACAACATATCATTCTCTGACAGTTATGAAATGAGATGTATTGTTTTCAAGCATTATGTACTAAAATTATTGAATTACCTATACACAATTAATATATGTTTGTTAAAGCACTTTCCCTAAAAGTCTCTATTTGGGAACATGTCTACGTGCAGCACATGCTCAAAAGGAATAAAACTTTACTTTTTTCCGCCATTGTGGCCCACAAGGCTTCCTTCACTCTGGCCCCACCCCACCCAGTTAGCTATCTCAGGTACTAGACAGCAATGGTCATCTAATTCCAACTCCCTCATTTTTAAGGTTGAAGAAACTGAAACCCTGAGAGGCTGACTTTTCCAAAGTCATACAGGTGATAGAAAGCAAATCTTCATTTTGTGAGTCAAACCAGTCTCCACATGCTATTGCATATGAGTTCCCACCAATGTGCATTTTTTAAAATCAGTTAGATTTATTTTCAGGAGGGAAATTGTATAACAGTGCATAGAGAGAATATCTTGTCCCATTAGCATATTTTACATTTATCATAGGACATACTTAATTCATAACAAAGGCATTTAAAGTAGACAGGCAAATAAGGTAAATAAAGAATATCGCCTTCCCCCAGACCTTGAACTTGCTCTCCCCCAAATACAAATATGCTTAGTGGGAAGAATGGACCTCTATAGGAATTATATGTGGGATAGCCACAAATGGGAAACATGCGGTCAGCCATACAGAGGGAATGCGCAGGAACATGTATGTATATGGCCCATATCTAATGGGACAAATTGCATCTCCAGCATAGGAAAGCTGATGATGTTATCACCCTGATCTCTGATTGATGACTAGACTGACTAACAGAACCTGATTTTTGCCAGGCATTGCTCTCTGGAGTTCACCAGCTCCAGGCTTTTCCAGTTTTACCTAAAATCCTGAAACAACATTCACTAAAGATACTATGCTGATAGATAGCTCTTTCACGAACTCTTTTGGCCATCTCCATCATCCACGGAGGCATGTGTGCTATGGTTAAAAAAATCTCTCTTCTGCAGAGGCCAGGAAATAATTCTTCCAGTATGAATGAATGAATGAATGAAAAAGGTTTATTATGCATTTACTTTGTGCGAAGCACTGGGGATACAAATAGATAAGCAAGACAGTCCTTGCTTTCAAGAAATTCACATTCCAGTGGGGTGAGAGAATACATATAAGAGCTTTCAGCTGCAAGTCAAATGGAAAGGCCCCATAGTCCTCAGGGTACATTAGCAAAGCAGATGGTAATGCCTGTTTCTTTAATGATGTTTCCAGCAATAAAACTCTATCTGTTTCTGATGTTGAACCTTTTCACAGTGCCAAGGACTTTGGTCATGAGAACTTTCTTCTCTGGGTCTTCAGTAGCCATGGCTGCTGAGGAAGCAGTGATTGCAGCACCTGGAGAGGCACTTGCCAGGTCATGTCCCCACAACTGTGGCTGTCCTCAATGATGGCTTCAGGGGCAGGCCGCAGGGCTGGTGCTCCAGGGAATGTTGCTGTTCTCAGGGTTCTTAGGTTCAGGCTCCATGCTGTCTCCATTAGGATTCAAGGTGATGTTTGAGATGGGGGTGATGGTGGTTTTGACCAGCCTGGCCCACACCATCCCCTGTCTCTCCTTCAAGGTGCCTTGGGCTTCAGCCGGGTTGGCTCACCTGCCCTATGGGTAGCAGTTGGTCAGCAGCTGAATATATCTTTCTGCACCTCAGCTATAGGTCTCTGTCAAGTTGCTATGTGGAGGGCCAATTGCAACTCGGTCTTACATCTGTCTTCTCCTGAGCAGGATGCTCGGGACTAGAGCTTTCCTCTGCCAGCATTCTCAGCTAGTAGCTATGAAGCTTTCTTCACCCTTCTCAGCCAATGGCAAGGAAGCTGTTTTCTTCCCAGTTACACTCTCCTAAAAGATCCGGACGCTTTGGCTCCAATCATGCCTGCCCTTGAATGTTGATAACTGTTCTTTTGAATTCAGTTTAACTGAATTGAATGAAACTGCCTCTTTCTCTACATCTTCCCTGAGTCTCTACCTTCAGAAACTCATTTTAGTGCATATGTCTATCTTATCGACCCCCTCATCTGCCCTCCCTCTCCACCCTTCCTAAAATGGAAAAGGAAGAGAGACACGCTGTAGTTATGCGATGGTTTTAACCTCAGATCAGTAGCCCCTCTGTTATAGGTAGTATCGTAACAGTGACTGGCTAGAGGATTCTGTTAGGCTGTTAGCCTTTGACCCACGTTCCCCACTTCTGGGATTGCCTTTGGGAAACTATAAAGCGATTTCAGGGACCTCCAAGTTCTCCCAAAAAGGTCTAACAAGGCCTTATCTTTCTGGGAGAAATTTGAGGTCCCTGAAATCACTTTATAGTTTCCCCACCAGTATTCTTTCCATATGGTTTTATGGTTATGAGATATGGAATATTTTAGTTTCTGAAAAATCACAGTTGAAAATAACTATGAATAATCCAGAGGACAATGGAAAGGTATGTGTTGGGTGTGAGTAAAATGTAACATAAATTAAGCAGGGGATTACAAAGGAGAAGTAGAATAAAAGATGTCATCATATAAATATATGGTCATGGGGAAAGATTAAGGAATAATTGCAGGCAGCTATGTGGCACAGTGGGTAGAGCAACTGCCCTGGAGTCAAGAGGACCTGAGTTCAAATTCGACTTCAGATAATTGACTAGCTGTGTGACCCTGGGCAAGTCACTTAACCCCATTGCCTTGCCAAAAAAAAAACCAATTAAGGAATAACCAATGCACAGCCTATATACAGTTGATGGACACCCTCTCATTGTCAAGAGAAATTGATGGGGGTACCCTGCACATTGGGTGGACCTGTGAGTCTAGAAAACTTAAGAGAGAACATAGACAAGAGTCACATAGGATGGGCAGGCATGTGAGTGGGGTATAAATCTCATTTTTAGATTTAAAGAAATGTCTGCAGAGATCCATTTGAGGATGACAGAATCCATTATGCATTAATGAAATTATGTGAGGTTCGAGGCTTTTCATTTGGGGAGTTTCATATGAAGCTAATAAAAAGAAAAAATTATGACAAAAATGAATGGAAAAGCACTTATTAAGCCTTACTATATGCAAAGTGTTCGAGATACAAATAGAAAAGCAAAACAATTCATACTCTCAAGGAGTTCAAATTCTGAAAGGGGAGAAAATGAATAGAGGGGGTTTTAGTTACATGTCAGATTGAAAGGCTGAGCGTTCTTTAGGGTGCAACAGCAAAGCAGATGGTAATGCATCTTCTTTAATGTCATCTCCACTGATAAAACCATATCCATTTCTGATGTTAAACCATTTGACAGTGAGAAAGACTTTGATGATAAGAGCTGTTCTTTCTGGGTCTCTAGCTGCTGTGGCTGCTACGGAGGCAGGGTCTGTAACACCCAGACAGGCAGTTGCTAAGTCACATCTCCCCAATGGTTCTTTCTCTGGATGATGTCTACAAGGCATGGGCTGGAAGAAGTACCAGTGACTTGAAGGTGCTACTATTCCTGGAGTCTTAGGCATACCTGCCCAAAGGTATCTTTTGGTGTTGCTGTTGACAGGGATGGCAGGCCCCATCTCCACTAGGATTGCTCTTTTTTTTTTAGGCAATTGGGGTTAAGTGACTTGCCCAGGGTCACACAGCTAGTAAGTGTCGGATTGCTCTCTTTTATGATGACTTTATGGGGTGTGTATGCCTGGCTGTAAGCTGATGATGACCTCTGGAAGAATATTAACTATGTCCTCAGTTCATAATGGTGTAGTAGAAAGAATATTGGAGTCAATACTACCTGGGTCTGAATCCTGTCTCTGATATTTGGTACCTGTGTGACCATGGGCAAATTCCTTGATTCCTCTGTGCCTTGGTTTCCTCGTCTATAAAATAAAGTGATGCTGGGGCAGCTAGGTGATGCAGTGGATAGAGCACTGGCCCTGAAGTCAGGAGAACCTGAGTTCAAATCTGGCCTCAGACCAAACTCTTGACACTTACTAGTCGTGTGACCCTGGGCAAGTCACTTAACCCCAATTGCCTAAAAAAAAAAAGTGATATAGTTTGATGCAGTATAAAGTAAGACTTTCTCCAGCTATAGATGTTCAAAAGTGGAGTGGGTTATCACAGTGAGTGATGTTACCTGTCATAACAGTGTTTCATGTTGAAGTCAGATGACCACTTGCTGAAAATGTCCTGGATGGAATTCATGCTTTGAATAGCAGTTGGAATAAATGATATTTAAGGTACCTTCAAACTCTGCCATCCATGATTTAATTCTATGATTCTATAACTACTAAAAAGCTTGTAAAGCCTTTTCAGTACCATTCCATGTCAGTTGGGAATGGTTCAAAAATTCTGAATCCTTCACTTCAAGCTCTGTTTATTCTCTTTCTCTCTATTCCCCAACCTCAAATCAACACATTCTGGGAATCTGGTTTGGGAATGTAAGGGAGTCCTCAAGCCCACATATCCTGTTTCCTTTAATTAAGGAAAGTTATATCTAGATACTATATTCTTTCCTAAACTTTAGGTTCTTTAATTCCTAGTCTTAACTACTGTAATTATATGATTTGCATTAATTTACCCTACGTCTTACGGTATTTGCCTTATGTCATATGGCCATGCAACCAAATGTTCCATTTTATGGGTATTCTAAAAGGTAGCATAAAAAACATTCACTAACAAAACCTATAAATGTAAACACCACCACTTTATACTTGAAAATCTTAGAATTAAGAATTCTATAATCAAAGTTAGGCATTTAGAGCTTCAATGACCCAGGATTTTAAAAACTGGAGAATAAACTTTGTCAGTAATAATTACAGGAAGCGATTACAAAACTTAAGTTTATAGGACATGCACAATAGACCTGAATCTTTCTCTTCTCACATAATGAAGGTACATAGTTCTTCTTGTGGCCATGAAAATTGAAACCAGATCTAAACCAATAGTGTGGAATATAAAATTTTGTGAACTCTTGAAGTAATTACAGAATCTCAGAGCTCTCCAAAAGGGACCATCTATTCCAATCCATACTTGAGCCAGAATTCCCTCTACAACATATCTGGCAAATAGTTACTCAGCCTTAGCTTGGAGACTTCTAGTGAGGGGGAACTCACTGCTTCCTGAGGCTGCCAGCCCATTCTACTTTTGAGTAGTTTTAATTGTTAGTAAGTTTTTCCTTATGTGAAGCTGAAATCTGTCTCTTTTCAACTTCTACTCCTAGAACAAGTTTAATACTTCTTCCAAAATGATAAATATATATATATATATATATATATATATATATATATATATATATATATATATATATATATATATATATATATGTTTGAAGGTTTATCCTGTATGTGCATGTATGTGTGTGTATATACATATATTCTTTTTTGGTAAGGTAATTGGGGTTAAGTGACTTGCCCAGAGTCACACAGCTAGTGAGTGTTATGTGTCTGAGACCGGCTTTGAACTCAGGTCCTCTTGACTCTAGGGCAGGAGCTCTATACACTGTATCGCCTAGCTGCCCCTCTGCAAATATTTTTTGAAGACAATTGTCATGCCTCACCTAACTCTTCTCTTTACTAAGTTAAACATTCCTCATCTCTTTAACCAGTGAGGATGGTTGCACAGCCCTGCCTCACTTAAATCCAATTCACTTGCAAGTCATGGAATATCTTCCTGATGTCACGGTTCTCTTTGAGAACAAAGGACAAATAATAACAATAACAACAACAACAAACATTCCTCTTTTCTTTAATCAGTAAGTGTACAGCTTGAGTTGGAGGTCCTTCATCGTCATTGTTGCCCTTTACAGCAAATGGGTATTCTTAAAATAGTGCCAAGATTTGAAAATGATACTCCAGATGTCTGATCAGAGAAGTTTGGAGGGACTAATGCTCCCGCATCCTGTACAGTTTAAGATATCGTTAGCCTTTTTGGCTTTTTGTTTGTAAATATTTGTTTGCTTGTTTCTCTAATTAAATTGTGAGTTCCTTGAGGGCAGGAATTGTCTTTTGCTTCTTTTTGTAGCCACATGACTGAGCACAGTGCCCAGCATATAGTAGATGCTTAACATCTACTTGAGTGACTGGTTGCCAAATCACACTATATGTTCAGTAACCATTCCGTAACCATAACCAACATGCTCTAGAAATTTGCTGGAAATTGAAGTCAAATTCATTGGACTAAGTTTTCAAGTTTTATTCTCTTCCCTTATGAAAAAAGAGTAATATTTGAGCGCTTCAGTCTTACAGTACCTCACCTATTCTCCAGAATCTTTCAAAGATTGCTGACAATAGCTCAATAATTATTGATGGCAGTTCCTTGAGTAATTTGAGATATAGTTCATATGGACCTCATCTCTTACTATATCTCCTTGATTATCTTGGGTTTCAATTTTTCAATAGCAATTTTTGTCCCTTTTCTAATCCAAAGATTTTTCTCTTTGGCAGGAAAACATAAGCAGAAGTTGAATTGTTCTGCCTTCTCTCCTTCCATTATCATTGTCACAAGTAGCATTCTTATTCATTTTTATTATAATTTTATACCAAATATAGCTTAAAAATTTCCTTAATCCTTAATATAAACTTGCCTTTATAGCTGCATTAATAATTAGATTAATGTATCTAATGAAGATGGTAATTAATCTTCTAATGAAAATGGTAATTATCAGATGCAACTAAAACTATCTGCAATTGAAGGCCTTCTTTTTCTGTAAATCAATGTTTAGAATCTCCAAATGTGGCCCTCTGTTTGATTTCATACGACCTTTGGAGGTGATAACTGCTTTGGACAATGTTATAGCAGCTCAGATGAAGAATTTCCCTCTCGGTGAAATATTAGTATCATTCAGCTGAGAGCCTCTAGCTATTTAAGGAATGGAATAGTTGAGGAGCTGTGGACTGAGGTTATTCAGGAAATCAACACTTCAAAGAGAAATATGTAATTGGTCATAGCACCCTTAAGTTCACAGCCTAGGTGACAGTAGTGTAAGACTGTTAATATTTAACTCTAAAACAGCTAAGTCTGTCTTTCTCCCTATTTTTCATATCTTTGTCTTCCTCTTACTCATCATCTCTCTTAACCTTGAACTTCTTTCCTTCTCTCAGTAATTTGATAGCTTGGCAAATCGTTTATCAATTTGAGCCTCAGTTTCCTCATGTGTAAAATGGGCATGATAACAGCACGTAGTGTCATAGAGTTGTTGTGAGGAACAAAAGACATTAGGTATGGAACATGCTTTGCAAACCCTAATTTGCTATGTAAATATCAGCTATGAGTATTCTTTTTATTTCTCTCTTTTCAATTAATCAGTTAATCAACAAGCATTTATTAAGTACTTACTATGTGTCAAGCACTATTCTAGGCACTGGAGATACAGAAACAATCCCTGCTCTCAAAGAGCTTTTCTCTATGTGTATCTCTTTATCCTTTCTGCATTTTTCCCTCTCCATCTTCATTCCCTCTTCCTCTTTCTTTTTGTCTCTCTTTTTCTTTTTTTCTCCCTTGCCCCATACATTCCCTTTTATTCTTTCTTACATTCCATTAATTGGACATAAAATGTAATAATTGAAGTGTATTTTAATTTAAAAAGCAGGTGAATTGAACATTTTATGTCTTTCCAAGGCCCAGAGAGGTGGGTGGGAGGGAGAAGCTAAATTAAGTTGCTTTTTCTATGTGGCTTTGAATTTAGTTTGTTTTTTTTTTCCCCTGTGGGTGAGTGGCTAGAAAAGGGGAAAAAGACCCTATCTCTGCTATAAATCTGAACCCTTATCTATCACCATTTAATTTCTTTGATTTAGAGGACAGGCAAAGCTCCAGCCTATATAATGACTAATATTGCTGAGGAATATTTAAAAAGGATTTTTGATGATGAGGGAGGTAGGTTTTTTCTGTGACTTGGAGATGAATCATGGAATATTAGAGCAGGAAGGGCAATTAGACATTTTTGTCAGAATCACAGAGTCATAAGATCTCTGACAAGACTTCAGAGTCATCTAGTCCAACTGCCATCTGAAGAGGAATCACCTGTTTTGAGCCCAAGCATAGGAGTCTACATTTATCACCTCTATTAAATTTGAACTTATTAGATTTGGCATGTTATTCAGTTCAATTTAATTCAAGAAATAACCCCTTGCTATGAGCAAGATATTGTGGTAAGCCTCTGGGATGAAAAAGACAAAATGAAAAACCGTTATTTATCCTCAAAAAGTGTATAGTTTACTGGAGGATACAGCATATAACATAAGGAAATGTAAGATAATTTGAAGAGAGAGAGGTCACAACTAGATGGATCAGGAAAAGCTCTTTTTATTTAATAATTTTTTTAAATTTTCAAGCATTTATTTTTCTCCCTTTTACATCCTTCTTTCTGAACCTCCCCTTCCCAACCAAAAAAAAAAAAAGAAAGAAAGAAAGAAAAAGAAAAAGAAAACTCTTGTAACAAATATGCATAATCAAACAAAACAAATTCCCATACTGGACATTCAACAAAATGTGTGTCTCATTCTGCATATTTAGTCTATCATCTCTCTGTCAGGAGGGGGTAGCCTTCTTCACCATTAGTCCTCTGGAATCATGATTGAAAATTGTGTTGATCAGAGTTCTTAAGTCTTTCAAAATTGTTTATGTTTATAATGTTATTGTTGTAATATAAATTGTTCTCCTGGTTCTGCTCACTTTCCTCTACATCAATTCATATAAATCTTTCCAAGTTTCCCTTAAACATCTTCATCATTTCTTATGGCACAATTGTATTTCATTATGTTCATATACTATAATTTATTCTGTCATTCCCCAGTTGATAAGTACCCTCTTAATTTCCAGTTCTTTGCTACTACAAAAAGAGATACTATACGTGTGTGTGTGTGTGTGTGTGTGTGTAGTTTGAACAATATTAGTATTAATTTAAGGCTTCCAAAACACTTTAGATGTGTCATCTCATTTGAGCCTCACAACAACCCTATTATTGTCCCCATTTTACAGATGAGGGAACTGAAGTGGAGAGAGGTTAAGTTACTTGCTCAGGATCATGCAGCTAGGTGTCTGAGGCAGAATCGGAACTTAGGTCTTCCTCACTCCAAGTCCAGCACTCTATCTGCTGCATCACCTCAGTGCCTCTCGTATCATTAAGTCAAGAGGGTATGTACAATCTGGTAATTTTGGGGGCATAGTTCCAAATTTCTAGGAAAAGCTCTTTGTAGAAGTTGGTATCTGAGTTCATCTTTGAATGAAACTGGATTCTAATCAGTGGAGGTAAGGAATGAGTGAATTCTAGGCATGAGGAATAGCTTTTTCAAAGTCATTGACAAAGAAAATGAAATATTGAGTTCCCAGAATAGTGAGGTCAGTTTGGCTAGAAGGTAGAGCCTGTGAATAAGAGTAACATTAAATAAGTCTGAAAAAGGTAGGTAGGAGCCAGATAGTGAAAGGCCTTACACACCAGACTAAGGAATTAGATTTTATCCTGGTAGTAATAGGGAACCACTGAAGATTTTTGAACAATGTAGTGACAATCAATCTTATGATTTAGGGAGAATATTTTGGTGGCTGTGGGGAGGATGGGTTAGGGAGGACAGAGGCTAGGAACAGGTGTTCCAGCAAGGAGAGTGGTGTATTAGTAGCTATCATTTACATAACATCTTAAGGTTTGCAAAATGCTTTACATGTTATCTCATGTGATTCTTTCAACAACCCTGTGAAGTAGGTGCTATTATTCTTCTCATTTTGCAGATGAAAAAACTAAGGCTGAGGGGTTAAATGACTTCTCCAGAGTCACACAGCTAGTAAGCGCATGAGGTAGGATTTGAAACCAAGTATTCCTGACTCTAAGACAGTAGCTCTAGTCATTGAAACCCCTGGAAGTGGCCCTGGAACCAGGTGAAGAGAAGGAATTGGATTTAGGGGATGTGTACAGGTAGTATTGATAAGACTTGGCTCCATGTCTCTTAATTATATATATTGCTGTTGTAGTGTATCCTTTGTTCTCGAAGAGGACCATGATGTCAGGGAGGTGATGCCATGACATGCAAGTGAATTGGATTTAAGTGTGGAAGGCTGTGAAAAGTCACCAGCCTCACTTTCTCCTCCAGAGCCATCTGGAGGGGAAGAGTCAAGGGTTACTGCAGATCTTGCTGACTGGAAGACTAGTGGTTCCCTCAAAAGAAATGAAACAGTCTAGAGAAAAGGCAGGTTTAGGAGGATAAGAAAATGAGTTCCATTTTGGATATGTTGAAGTACCCTTTGATCTAAGTGTGTAAAGTGATTCAAGTTGGCAAGTAAGCAGGAAATAGAACCCAGATATACTTTTTTTTTTTGCCACTCATCTGCCCTCTGTGATGGGAGCTGTCACTCTGAGAGGACTTCAGGAGTCTTCAGAGAGTTGACTACAGACAGAGGTGTGCTAGACTAGCTGGTATAAAACTTTCAGTGTGAGCATTTATACTTTGGAAATTGGGAATGGCTACAAACCAAGGTTTGATTTTTTGTTTTGTTTATTGTCAAGACTTAAGAGAGTGATGGAGAAAATGTTAACAATTCAGATTACACTTAACAGTATGCCACCCATTTTAAAGAGCTAATTTTTAAACATTTACAAGAATACTCCTGGCTGCAGACAATTTTTCCTCTATCTTTGTGAGTCCTTTGAGATATTTTGGATACCGGTTCTGTCATACACATATTTGCTATTTCTCCTAGCTTCCTGTTATTTTGACGAGCATGTCATCTGTAGCTTTACAAAAATAATTGATGAAAATGTTCAATAGCACAGGGCTGAGCACAGATCCCTGAGGCACTCCCCTAAAGACTTCCTTCCAGGTTAACACATCATTAACTATGGATTCCTTGGATTTAGGACTTCAATTTGTCCAGAATCTGACAAACTACTGTCTTTCCCACATCTCTCCATTTTGTCCACAAGGATAGCATGAGAGGTTTCATCAAATGCTTGGCTGAAATCTAATCATAACATGCTTATACCCTGATCTATCCTAACTCTAATCTAGTAGCCTTATCCAAAATGAAGTTACTTCATGTACCTGAAAGCAATACATTGATCCATTAAGGATATTCAGTCGTTCAGATTTTTTAATTCAATAAGCATTTATTGAATGGCATGACTGCATGATTATTCCTAATGGAGTCAGGCTGGAGTTCGTGATCATCTCTTTGTTTTTAAATGTTGATAAATACTTTTTAGTAATACTTTTTAGAATTCTGCTCAAAGCTGAAGACAACCTCATATTCCATTTCTTGAAAAATTAGAAAATTTGTATACCTCAATTCTATAGCACATATTATATTTTGTAATATTTCATAATATTTCAAAAATTTTGTAACATTTCACAATATTTCAGCAATTGATGACAATGACTTAGCAATAACAGTCATTTGTGGGTTTTTTTAGCACCCTGGGATGTAGTTTGAAGTTAGGTAGATTCTACCCTGTCTCCTTCCTTATCTTGGGTTTCAACTCCTAACCAGTATTCAAACCTATTGACCTTAAATTCCTTAGGCTTTCATTTAATCAGCTAAATGAAAACATGACTTTAGTCAAACACACAAACAAACAAAACCCCAAACCACACATACCTTATAGAATAAGTCAGTGTCTTAGAAAAAATTATAAAAATAGGAGATATGCTGGGGGAGGGGTGGTGGAGTGGATGGACTGGGATGGGATGTGGGAATAGAGAGGGCCTGAGAAGATGTGATAGGATATGGTAGGCTGGAAGGAGAGGAAATGGATGGAACTTCAGGATTATAGAATTTAGAGGTGAAAACTCTAAACATCACAGTACATTAAATAAACATCAGATACAGCCTGCTAATTTTATGGGTAAGGAAACTGAGGCCCAGAGAAGTCAAGTGACTTCCCCAAGGTCTCACAGATGTAGAATCAGGACCAAAACCCAGGTCCTCTGAATCTTAATCGAGTGCTTTTTTTTTTTATTACCTATGTGGTGTAGGCTAAGGGGTGGTACTCACATTGCCTCCCACCTCTAGCCCAGTAGTTGTAGCATGGGGAGGCTGAGACATCATACAGGTTTTGCTTGTATGTCCACTTCCTATTCAGGCTTCTCCAGCTGAGGGTTTTCTATTCAATAAAGCTACTAAATATTAGCCCTAGGCTTAGTATTATTTCTTTCCCTACTTATATACAGTAATGCTCCATTTATTCCAGGGTCAGACTCCTAGCAACTTCAGTTATCTAAAAAACACAGCAGGGAACTACCTGGGAAAAAGTCCAACGTTCTATAGCTCATGTACTTGACTCCATAGGAGAGGAGTTCAGAGCTTACTCAATTAAAGGTATATAAATGAAGGTCACTGATTTAATAAACTCATTAATCTGATTTGCCCTTTAGAGTTACATAGGTTACTAGGACAGTAGATTAAAAACAGCAGGATGATAGGGTGGGATTGGTTGGTGAGTCTGCTTGAAACTGAAGCACTGAAAAAGGGAGGAAATAGAACCCCCACCAGCAGTCTGGGACCATTTAATTTAGGGTTAAACGGTTCTAAATCAATCTATCAACACACATTTATTAAACTTCTAATACGTACCAGAAACTGTGCTAAGCACCGGGGATACAAAAACGAGATTAAAACAATCCCTGACCTATAGGAGCTTATATTCGAAATCAGGCACACACACACACACACACACACACACACACACACACAGAGAGAGAGAGAGAGAGAGAGAGAGAGAGAGAGAGAGAGAGAGGAGGAGAGAGAGAGAGAGAGAGAGAGGCGCGCAGCATACCTCGTTTTATTGTCTGGGTAGATACCAGTGTTTTTTACAAATTGAAGGTTTGTGGCAACCTTGGAGAGAGCGAGTCTGTCAGTATCATTTTCCCAACAGAAACTTGCTCATATCGCATCTCTGTGTCACATTTTGGTAATTTTCACCACATTTCAAACTTTTTCATTATTATTATATCTGTTACGGTGATCTATAATCAGAGATCTTTGAGGTTACTATTATAACTGTTTTGGGATGCCAAGAATGGAGCCTGTATAAGACAGAGAGCTTAATTGATAAATGTTGTGACTGCTCCACTGACTGTTGTTCCCCTGGGGGAGGGGAAGGAGCGCCACCCCTGCCTCCTTCCCTCCTTGGGCTTCCCTATTCCCAGAGACACAAAAAATATTGAAATTAGGCCACTTAGTAACCCTACAGCCTCTAAGTGTGCAAGTAAAAGGAAAAGTTAATTGATGCAGCAGACGTCATTGTCTCATTCTAAGAAATTTCTACAACCACCCCATCCTTCAGCAACCAACAACATTGAGGCAAAGCCCTTCACCAACAAAAAGATTTAAGACTTGCTGAAGGCTAAGATAATGGCTAGCATTTTTTGCAATAAAGTATTTTTAAATTAAAGTATGTACATTGGTTTTTTTAGACATAATACTATTGCACACTTTTTAAAAAAAATTATTTTTAGTTTTCAACAATCACTTTCATAAGTTTTTTTTTTCCATAAGCTTTTGAGTTACATATTTTCCCCCCTCCCTCCCCCTAACCACCCTGAGATGGTGTGCAATCTGATATAGGCAGTAGTAAAAACAAAACAAAGAGAAAAAAAAAGAGCAAATAGTATGCTTCAATCTGCATTCAAACTCCATAGTTCTTTCTCTGGATGTGGATAACATTTTCCATCATAAGACTTTTGGAGATGTCTTAGATCCTTGCATTGCTGAGATGACCAAGTCTATCAAAGTTAGTCATCACACAATGTGGCTGTTACTGTGTACAATGTTCTCCTGGTTCTGCTCACCTTACTCAGCATCAGTCCATACAAGTCTTTCCAGGTTCCTCTGAAGTCTGTCTGCTCATCATTTTTCACAACTCCACCAACAACCCATTAATGTTCCCATTTTCCCACATCTTCTCCAACATTGATCATTTTCCTGTTTTGTCATGTTAGCCAATCTGATAGGTGTGATGTGGTACCTCAGAGTTGTTTTGATTTGCATTTCTCTAATCAATAGTGATTTAGAGCATTTTTTCATATGACTCTAGATAGCTTTAATTTCTTCATCTGAAAACGGCGTGTTCATATCCTTTGACCATTTATCAATTGGGGAATGACTTGTATTCTTATAAATTTGACTTAGTTCTCTATATATTTTAGAAAGGAGGCCATTGGGATAGCTAGGTGGTGTAGTGGATAGAGCTTTGGCCTTGGAATCAGGAGGACCTGAGTTCAAATTTGACTTCAGACACTTGATACTTACTAGCTGTGTGACCCTGGGCAAGTCACTTAATTCCACTGCCTAGCAAAAATCACAAAAAAGAAAAAAAAAAGAAATGAGGCCCTTATCAGAGACACTGGTTATAAAAATTCTTCCCCAGTTTTCTGCTTCCCTCCTAATCTTGGTTGCATTGGCTTTGTTTGTGCAAAAACTTTTCAATTTAATGTAATCAAAATTATCCATGCTGCATTTCATAATGTTCTCTATCTCTTGTTTGGTCATAAATTCTTCTGTTCATAAATCTGACAGGTAAACTATTCCTTGCTCTCCCAGTTTGCTTATAGTATCATACTTTATACCTAAATCATG